>NC_092461.1:73809798-74549798 GCF_047495875.1 Pithys albifrons albifrons
GAAAAAGCTGGTAGGCTTGGATTAGACATAAGGAAGACATTGTTTACTGTGAGGGCAGTGAGACACTGGAACAGGTTGCCCAGAGAAGCTGTGAATGCCCCATCCCTGGAAATCTTCAAGGCCAGGTTGGATGGGGCTTTGAGCAACCTAGTCTAGTGCGAGATGTCCCTGGCTGTGGCAGGATGGTTGTGTTGGAACTAGATGATCTTCAAGGTCTTTTCCAGCCCAAACCATTCTATGATTGTCTGATAATACATGTGGGTTAGATTGTGTTAGATGATAACACAAGTGGTGTGTTTTTAAACAAAATGTGAATCCAATGAGCAAAACACACACATATCAATGGGAAAGTTATGGCACTTTTGCTTAAGTGAAAGCAAAGGACTTACGCCTTCTTTGCTTATTTTCTTTGAGGAAGTATTTGTCTTGGTAATAGTGACTAAAAATCAACAGTAGCAAACAGACATCTGTTCAATAGTAATAGAATACAGGAAACTAAATGTCAACCTGTATTTCCAGCACTTTGCTATTTATTCAACAATTCCCTTCCTAGCACTTTTTCTGTCATCAGGCCATATAGGATGTGTCCCTGAATGACCTTAGTAGGAAGTGTCAAAGAAATTTGACTGTACTATTCAGAGACTCCTGACTGCTCTGCAGGGCAGTAAGTGAGACAAGATGGCGTATCAACCTCTTGGGGAAATGCTGGAGGGTAAGGACTGTTCACTACCCAAAGAAACACTTTAGACAGAGGCCCTACCCTAAAGTGCCTTTTCTTTTCAGTATTTTGCTCATACTATCCAACTATTAAGAAGATTTAGGAAGGGCTCTACCTATGCTTGCTACAAGTGTGCTAGTGGCTAAAAAGGCTGATGCAGGATAGGCAAGTCCAGTCACAAAAGGCAGAGTGGAAAGTCTCCTTTGGTGATATTGCTGAGGAACGGTTCTTTCAGAGTTGTCTTTTCTGACCTCATTGGGAGATACCAGTTGGCCACCATTTTCCAATCAGGTGTGGAGATGAGCTTTGGTTAGGCCACCTTTTCTAGGCCCCGCTCCATGTAGAGCAACTAGTGTTTGGGAATTGGTTTACAATATTTGGAATGGAGAAAATCTGGCCAGAAATGGATTTGTGAAGAAGATCAACAAGCCACTGATAATGCTTTAACAACTGATGTTTTTAATGTTGTTTGAATGTACAAAATGCCTGTTAAAATGTCCTTATGCAAAGTCACTACTTCTTCTTCCCAGAATACCCTGTCATCTCAGGGCTCTGGAGGAAGGTTGCGACATGCCTGTTACCTGAACCCCTCTGCTACTGAAAGTAAATCCCCTTGCTCCCATTGGCCCAGAGCCAAACCTCCTCTTATTTTCTATTAGTGGGTTTTGGTTCCCTCCAAGGCCCATAAAAACCCCTGAGTAGCAATAAACTCTCCTTCTCTCTCTCTGGTGGTCTCTGTGTGTCCTTTTCAGAGGCTTTCAGGGGCCACGTGGTCAGGGAAAGAGGGGAGCACAATTTCTCCTAGTAATGGAATAACCTCCAGGACCAGGAGAATCATCACACCATTGCAGATTGCATCCCTACAACAGACAGCACCAATGAGGCAGAAGGAACCTCCAAAGGGACAGTAGTGCTCTCCTTAGAAAAGGCTGCTTGGTCATTCAGGATACTGCCTCACGAGACTGTCATCTCTGGGGTCAAGTCTTGAATGACCAATATCCTGAACCGCCTGCATGCAGGGTTGGGTCTGTGGCTTTCAGCACTTCCTTACCTGCCGTTTCGACCCTCACTTGTTGCAACAGGACTTTGCAATGTGGGTGAACCCTTCAAGCCTGCGCAATGGATTTTTCATGTGAGGCACAGTGTGCATAGAACTGGCTCCACCCTTTACTCCTAAGGTTCATCTGCCATGGCCGAGTGAGCTTGGATGGTGACAGCGAATACCTCAGGACGTAGGTTTTGTTAGAGTATCCTTCTCTTAGATGGATAGTCTTACAGGGCTAAGTGAGCTCCATCTGCCTGGGTTTTGGAGTTAGAGTTGCCCTTCTCCTAGGATGGTTGCTGGAGGACTAGCGAGCCCATCCTGCCCATGGACACACTTTGTTTGAGCCTTCAGCTGAGACCTGTCTGGCATGGAAGACCCTGCCAGAGGCACATACCACCACCAGCATAGCACACAACTTCATGAGGGCATGCAAATTTCTCCCCTGTGACAAGGTGATGTCCCCAGGGAAGTTTAATATATATATTACCTCACCATTTTCCATGGTCTTTCATCATGTCAAAATTGAAGGAAATAAAACAATGGATCAGCTGTAATACAATGCAAATTGTCAAGCAGGAAAAACTGCTGGCATCAAAATAAAAGCCACAAACAATGGTCTTTTATTTTGTATTGAGTATATTAACCATCCTCCCAGCCGTCTCCCGCAAAAAAAAAATCTCCTGCTCAAAGTTATAAGCCAAAACCACTTTACCAATCAAGAAGGATATTTCATTATTCCAAAAAGGTCCCAAGGCAGTGACCAGTCAAAGCACTAGTTTATGATAAATTAGGGACTTTGGGGATAGGGGGAAAAGTGAAGGTGAAAGTCACCTGAAGTCAAAGATAGGCCTTTCTCTCTTCAGGAGAAAATTTGGTGGAAATGATTAAGAGATCATTCCAGTAACTGATGGCATGAAGAGATGAAGTAATAATCATTTAGACAACAGGTGATTAAGTGAAACAGAGAAAGTTGAAGGCAGAGAGGCCCTGCAGAGAGGTTTTGATAAATTAAAGGGCTGGGCAATCACCAACCATATTAACAAAGGCAAGTGCTGGATTCTGCACCTGGGATGGGGCAACCTTGGATATTAGAACAGACTGGGGAATGAGATGCTGAAAAGCAGTTCCTTGGAAAAGGACCTGGGGGTCCTCACTGATGGCAAATCAAATATGAGTGAGCAGTGCCCTGGCAGCCAGGAGGACCAGCCATGTCCTGGGAGGGATCAAGTAAAGCATTGCCAGCCTGAGGTAGGGGTCTGTCCCACTCTGCTCTGCACTGGGGTGACCTCACCTTGAATATTGTGCACAGTTTTGGGCACAGCAGTATAAGAAAGTTATTAAGCTGTTAGACACTGTCCAAAGGAGGGCAAACAAGATGGTGAAGGGCCTTGAGGGGAAGCTGTATGAGGAGCAGCTGAGATCACTTGGTCTGTTCAGCCTGGAGAAGAGGAGACTGAGGGGAGACCTCATTGCAGTCTACAACTTCCTCATGAGAGGAAGAGGAGGGGCAGGCACTGATCCCTTCTCTGTCATGACCCGAGACAAAACTTGAGGGAGTGGCCTGAAGTTGTGTCTGAGGAGGTTTAGGTTGGATATCAGAAAAAGTTTCTTTACTCAGATAATGGCTGGGCACTGGAACATGCTTCCCAGAGAAGAGGTCATGCTTCCCAGAGAAGAGGTCACAGCACCAAGCTTGCCAGAGTTCAAGAAACATTTGAACAACACTCTCAGGCACATGGTGTGACTCTTGGGGATGGTCCTGTGCAGGGTCAGGAGTTGTACTCAGTGATGCTTTTAGGTCCCTCCTAACTCAGAATATTCTGTGATCTGTGATTTTGTGAAGTGTGTGAAGGAAGTGTGATCTGGAAATCAAACCTCAAATGGATGGATGAGTCATGTTAGCACTGAAGGAGCATGATTTTAACACATTGTGGAAATGGGAACTATAACAAAAATATTGAGAGAAAGGAAAGCAGCAAGAATGATTCAGGACGAGGATTTTGGAAAGTAGAGAAGTAGTTGACCAAATCTTCCTGAAAGTTTGAAATAAGGAAAAACATGCAGGTGATTGTGCAAGAAGCTAAATGAGCATGAAAATTCCCCCTCCCTTTCAGTTTCAGGTAACACTGAGTAAAGGAAGAGAAAAATTCAAAATATAGTGGTAGTTACTGGAAGATAAGCAAGATCACTGAATTGCTATTTTAGAAAGATTCCTGAAGTAACTCCACATTATGGAAGCCAGACATGAAAAATCTTTGTCTCTGTCCTCTTGTGGTCACTTTGATGCACGTTTTAGTTTTCAGAGTTTGTCATTCCTAGCACATGGATGAATTCTATAGATCTGCTACTACAGGCCACTCAAGTTCTCAGGATATTATACACTTACCAAGACAGCCTCACTGAAATCAGAAACATGTATTTACTTAGGATTTTATGATTTCTTCAATTCAAACTTCTATTTACCCTCACAGTCAGAAATTGCAATTATAGAGGAAAATCAATTAGACAAACAAAAATTTCTTATACACCCTAAATCTTGCTTTTGCCTATTGTCAGCCCAGAAGTACTAAAATTCTTCAAGAACTATCATGCCTATCTGTGTAACAGAAATCCTCTGAGCAACACCTTCCTCTCACCTGGAAAGACAGTCTCCCTTGAAAGATCTCTGTTTTATATCTGGGTCAAGAACAGTTTTCTGGCTCTGTCTTGTAAAAAGGTTCAGTAATTTGCGAAGAAAGTATTTAGTATTGAGAATATGTTATGGGTTTAGCCAGGTGGGCCTCTTCCTCTTTTCTGGTTAACAAGTTTGTTTGTTTTTTTCCCTTTTTTTTTTCCTTTTTCCCTTTCCCCTGGGAGTGGGGTCTTACATGGTGTGTACACATTGTATATATGTGTTTGCAAATGTCAGGAAAATATAATTTCTTTTTAATTCAGTTCAGCTTCTTTTGGTTCTTCTCTTTTCATTTTTTTTTCAGTTTTTTTCCCCTTTGCCGGGAGGACTCTGGGGGGAGGGAAAGGGCAGTCCAGGGTTGGTAAAAAACTAGGCCAAATCTGAGACAGAATAAAGAAAATTATTTTGCCTTCTTCTTTGTATTTCTTTACAAAACTGTATTACAATGAATCAATATCCTATTACAAAAATTCTAATTGCTAGGCATACACCATTCCCACAAATTATGTCAGAAATCCTATGGTCTTGTAATAGACACTAGAATTACATCCTGTTAGAGTAAATATTAGAAGAGGTTTATTACAATAAGAGAAGAAGAGGAACCTGTGTATGTTCCACTCAAAGTGCATTATTTTTCCATGAATTAAAGCAACATAAACAAAGAAAGGCTCAGTATTCTGCAGTGTCACTCAGATTATAATTAAAGGACAGCAAACAACACATCTAATTACTAGGAGATGAGAACTTGATAACTTTGGAGAAAGGACACCTCTGACGTTTTGCTTACAACAACAAGGAGTTGGACTTAGTGAACCTGTAAAAGGCTTTTAAAACCTTGTATTATGAATGTCAGCTCTGGACTGATCGTTTTATCACCATTTAGTCAGACTGGAGACAATGAGGACAAAGACTTGTTTGAATGTGTCCGCCTTTTGAATGTCAAGCAAATTTTGACAGCTTATTAAAACCCTGCACTCTTTGGCTCTTACAAAAATAATTAAACAGTTTTATCAGATTATTTAAGCATTGAAAATATATCACTCTTATCCTGCCTTACCTTAAATTCACTATTTCATCATGGAGTCATACAATGGCTTGGCTGGGAAGGGATCTTATAGTTTATCTAGTTCCAACACTCATGGCCATGAGCGGGACATCTTTCACAAGACCAGGTTGTTCAAAGCCCCATCCAAACTAGCCTTGAATACTTCCAGGGACAAGGCATCCACAACTTTTCTGGGCCAGTGTTGTGCTTGTCATCAGCCAACAGCCTCCCAGTCCTTCACTTTCAATCTCTTCTCTGCCCAGCATATATTGGTGGTTGGGATTGCCCTGACTCAGGTGCAGAACCTTATGATTGACCTTGTTGAACTTCATGAGGTTTGCACAGGTCTACCTCTCAAGCCTGTCAAG
Organism: Pithys albifrons albifrons; assembly: GCF_047495875.1. Lineage (NCBI taxonomy): Eukaryota > Metazoa > Chordata > Aves > Passeriformes > Thamnophilidae > Pithys > Pithys albifrons. The sequence continues at coordinate 73,815,646 of NC_092461.1, forward strand.
GTCCCCCTGGATGGCATCCCTTCCCTCCAGTGTGTTGACCACACCACACAGCTTGGTGTTGCCATCAAACTTGCTGAAGAGTGCACTCAGTCCCACTGTCTATGTCACTGACAAAGACGCTAAACAGTGCTGGTCCCAATATCAACTCCCTGAGGAATGACACATATCACTGGTCTCGACATCTAGCAAAGCCCTGAATACATCATTGGATACACAGGTTGAATGTATATGATTGACACTGGTCAATGAATGTTTCTTCATAGAGTGAGACTAACTGAAAAGAATAGCATCACTGATGGAAGGAAAAAAAGTCCTCCATGAAGCGGTGGTTAATGCAGCCTTCTACAATTAATTTAAAAATCCTGATGCAATGAAGGAGGCAGATAGAGCATTTCTGTTGAGTTACAGCCCAGGCACAGCACCACTTACTTTGGAGACGTGTAGACAATAGATGCTAGCTGAAGAACTTTGATAGGGTGTGTTTGCCTTCTGTAGTCTATTGATGTACAGCATCAATGTAATGACTAGACAGAAATCAGCTCCTAGATTTCATTGTCAACAAAGGAAAAAGCTATAGGACCTTGTTTCTGCTTTCATAATCATATGAACTTCAGAGCTGAGAAGTCTGGTATACAGGGAGCCTCATCATGGCAGGTTTACATATCCTTTTCATTGTTGTTTCCCTCTACACCAGTTAATCTGTATGAACATGTACAGAATATTACTTGCTACTATTAGCTCTCTGTCTCTGTGAACTAAATGCAATTTTTTAAAAAAAATCTTTCTTTACCCCTGGCACCAAAGAGGTACTTTTAGCCCCAGTGGTATAGAACTTTTCCAGAGTTTGATTAAGAATAGCAATGTGTAATCTTTGGAGAATAAAAAATAAGACTTTGAAAGTAATAAAATTCCTGGTTGGAATAGTTACCTGAATACGTCTGGCAATCTTTGATTCCCATAAACAATATGTGTGGGTTTTTTGTATTACGGAAACACTAATAAGGCAGAAAATGTATTATGAAAACATAATACATCCACTGAAAAGCTCTGGATAATGTTTCTAAAGAAAGCGAAAGCAGTGAGATGGTCAGAGACAAATGTGCAGAGGCTCTTCAGAGTGTTATTTTCTCTGAAAAATATGCTTATTATGTCTAACAAGTAAAAGGCACAAATGACAGTGATAGGGAACATGTGAAAAATGTAGATCTCAGAGAGTTTCTGACTTTTACTGTTTGCTGCTCTGAAAAGGGAAAATGTAATTGAATCAAGTTTCATCTTGTACAGAAGATAAGGCCCTTCAAGCAATCACAAAGAGTAGGAGGTGTTGACAAGTGATATCTGCAAGAGTGCCACTGGGAGAACTTGTATTGCTATTTGATTTGGACAGTGATAAGGGAATGAATTTTATTAATTATTATTAATTAGACTAATTCAGAATATTAGTATTGACCAAATGTAATTGTTGCGATTGTTAACAATAATCATGCTCTCTTTTCTCAAATATTTTGGGTTTTTTTACGTGAGGAAGTCAAGTAAAAGGGAACCCCTTATGTTGCAACATCTCACATGTTAGTGTGCAAGCATTTAAGAAAAATATCAGACACAATATGTGCAAATGACGAACATCTAATTTGTATTGACAGTTATCACAATTATTTGCACAAAGTGAATAATGTCACATACATATGTATAATTAGAAACATTCAATAACCAATTTGTTCCCAGATTGAAGCGTGCATTTTCAATGTGCAATACGGCATCTCAACATTTTATTTCCCAGATAATTTAATGCTTTTGATATCAAAGATAAGCATTTTCTTTCCCCAAATAATACCTGGAGGTACATTTCTAAAGACAAACAGCTATTATTTTGTCCTGTCTATACATCACTTAGAGGAAAGTCATTGTGTTGTTCTCTCTTAGTATAATATATATATATAAAATTAGTATACTTAAAATTCTGTAAATCTTCCTTCTTTCACTCTACAGTTCAATCCCAGACACATATAGTTTTCCTCTTACAGTGGAAACAACATGCAATTAGGCTATGCCCAGAGTAATTCTTAAAAAGAATTTAAACTGATGATGGAAATTGATTTTTTTAAGAAACCATTATAGGTAGCATGGCAATAATATTGTGGATGTGAAAGAAACCACAGTAAATAAAGAGGAAGCACTGGGTGAAGTTGCAGCCACTCGCTGGATCAAAGTCATGCTTCTGTCTCACAGCTTTTGCCTCTGGCTGCAATCCAGGAGAAGGGCCAAAGGCAGCCAGTGCTCCATCCCAGGCCACGCCAGTTCCCTGGCGAGTCACGGCGTCTCTCCAAGCAGATGTGACATCACCTACAAAATCAGACTTGGCCTCACCCTGCCTGAAAGCAAGTCTCTGCCCAAGCTAGGAGTATCTAAGTTAACTTCTAAACTCAGTACCAAGCCCATTTTTAATTGGCAAGCTAATCGTGTGAAAATGCTGACTGAACGTCACTCATAAGTACCAACCTTTTAGTTAAGCACATTTGTAGGTGGGGCATAAAAAGGCCTCAGGATAAGCTGGAAATTGAGCTCTGGCAGTCACATTGTCCCCAGATTGCAGATCATAGGAGGTGTTTACCAAAGCTACAAAAACTTTGAAAACTCCACAGTCTGACAAATCCCAGGAAATACAGCACTAGAGAAACTCGGCTTTCTCTTGATATTTGCATGTTGAATTGACCTTTGTGCTTTCCATTGCATTTTGAACATCTTTATAGGACTGTAATTAGGTTGGATTTGAAGTAGAATAAAATGCTGAATTCTGAGTAGTTTCAAACTAAAATCTCAAATGAAGTCAATAAACCAAGTTCCCCATACCTTCACATTTAGATCATAGACAAGGCTTTGAATTCAATTGTGTTACAATCCTCTGAAACAGTGTTACTGGCCCATTTCTGATTTAAAATCCAGTTTTATGACATTCCATTCATTTCCATGATGTTTGCTTCTCATTTGCAGAGTAAGTGAGATTAAAATCAAATCTAGTGAGGTTTGTTGCAGAAGGTCAGATAAGACTGAAAAAGTACCTCCAGGCCTTTTTTCCTATGGAAACAAGTCCTCTAAATCTTGTTGGTTCCTGCAAAAGTATCAGGAATTATTATTAAACAGCAGTTGTTTTGTCCTAATTTTACTTGTTTGGTCTGCATCTTGTATGATAAGCTGAAGTCCTGCACAGACATCTAAGGTTGTAAAAGCAACTATACTGAATTCAACCACAGGTGGCCCAGTTCCTTCTTTGAGAGTGGCCAGTAATGGATCCATGGAAGTATATATGAACAAGGTAGGTATACAGTGTGTCAGGCACATTCCCAATGAGCTCATACAGCCTATAGCAATCTTTGGCACAGCTACTTCCTGAGGAAAAACGTGACATGCTTGTTTCTTATGGCAGAGTGCAAATCAAGAGTAATTGCATTGAAATTCTGTGGAGTTATGAGTATACAACCAACAACAGTAGCTGTAATGTTTTTTGTAGGTCCAGGCAAAAGGCTTGATTTAAATATCTTCCTGTCTTTGTGAAGTTCAAATTATGTTTAAAAATATGACATTTCTATGACAATCCCTCCTTACTTTATGGTAGTAGAAACACAACTAGAAAAATAAATAGTTTTGAATGATAAATGATAATTATACTGAAATCTGCTGTTCTTACACTTCAATTCAGCTTACTGATGTAAGAAGTAACATTAAAATATCTTTACTGTCAGTCATGTTTATGTTCCAACCACAACTTATATTGTAAACTTTAAAAGATGATTTTTAAATGAGTAAGCTGAACAGAGTTTTAAACTCATCTGTTATTCACTAAGAAGGTTCATGATCATTTACTGTCCATATATTGCCTCAGGTGCAGAGTGTGTGGATGATGCTTTACAAATACAAATTTAGACAAGGTTCCTGCCCTGAGAAATTTGGAGCTTATTTTGAAAAACTGCAAGACTAACCATTTAAGGATTAGGCACATCAGCAGATGTAAAGAGACAGAGGAGGTCAAAAAGGTTACCTATAGGAGGTGGGATTTAATAGGACATTAGAAGCTCAGTTAGAAAAAGAGATAAGAATTGATGTGCATATGAGCTGTTTATATCTAAAAATGATGACTTCCCATGACCTGGATTTCTTTCCTTCTTGCTCGCAAGTGGTCTGACAAATTAGTTCCTGAATTTATACCTTTTGCCTTGCTCCAGACTAGTAAGGATTGTATGATTAGAGTCTTAATTTGCTTTAATTCAACCATTTCTATTTACAACCTTCAGGCCAAGTTGAAGTAATTGCAGGAAACCCCACACTTTCCTAGAAACAAAAGACCAAAATTGCAGGGCAGTCCTGAACCAGCTCTTTCCTCTACGAACACATAACGAGGCTTGCACACTCCCTAGTCTTATTCTTTGCTCTTCTTGATGAATTCATCCTCTCTCCCTACTTAGGAGGGGTTGGCTGTGTCTGGTGGCCAGTACAGCACACTGGGGAGTGTACAGAACATACCCTCTGCCCATGATGCTTCAGGCATCAGTTGGGTTTTGTCATGGCTAATCTGCTTAACAGCTCAGATGTCGACTCTGCAAACCTTTATGTCCTCCCAAGGCCACCCACATGTGACATATGCAGCCTTGTGTTGTCTGCTGGGGCAGCTAGAATTTGATACTAAGCATTTAAATCATTGCTAGTTTACACAGCATCTAAAAATCACTTATTCACCTCAAAACATAATGTTGACCAATATTCCTGGTATTTGTGTCATGACATTTATGACTTCAGTGTTTTTGAACTTAATGCATTTTAAAAAAAGCTAAAGCTGTGATTTTTTTTTCTTGCTACAATCTTCTTCCTTCTCAGCATAAGCAATTGATTTTGATTTTGGTTTTTTTAGCTCATATACAAGACACCTGCAGTTAGCAGCAACAAACATGTCAGGTGTGACTGTGCCAAAAGTGTTGTGTAACATCAGAAAGAAAATTTATAACTTGCTAGTTTGACAGTATCATTTCACTTTTTGATTTTTTATTAGCAAGCTAATTTTACATGACAAAATGAGTCATTTAGGTTAGTTTTAAAGCTATACAGAGAAGAAAGGAAATACCCTGGTTAAGAGAAATGCTGAACTATAATAAACAATCTCCTGAAATGTATTTTGTTGGAATTGTATGAAAAACAGAACAAATGCAAGCAGAAGCACATGCCTATCATGTTAATGATGTACAAACTAGGTGAAAGGTATGCAATGCAGTACAGTATACCAGATACTTGCAATTTTTGCTTTTGCTTTTCAGTATTTTATTGCTGCCTTTAGATACTGTGAGAAAAATACAGCATGAAATTGCATAACTGTAAATCATAACTGAACCTTAATACAAAACTTAAGCCTTAGAAAAAGCTGTCATGACTGAAATGAAGTTAGTGTCATGAAAGCAAGTAGGAACCTGTTAAATTGTGCATTTTAGCAGAGCTGTCTTCAAAAAGACACAGATGAAAAGGATGCCAAAATTATACGTAAAACCAGAAAAAATGAGTAAAAACTGCAGACACTTTGTAAATTGTGCTTCTCTGGTGCCACCCAGACTGTGGGTGGAAAACTAAGATTTCAGCTAACAATTATAGAGATTTATCCTTTGTTACACTTTGGTATTCATATGAAAAACAAAACAACAAAAGTAATTTATAATGACCAACAGTACAGCACTCAGTATCTATACTTCAGAGGGTACACAAAGACTCACATGAAATGTGTTTACTTCACACTGCAGCCAATGAAAGAAAGAAAATATAACCTAATAAACATTTGCATTTCCCACAATATACTTTGTAGAAAAAGAAGTAACAGAGGAGTGGAAATCACTTTTTTTTTTTTAAGTCATATTTTCAAACACTGTGTTGGTATTTCAAATCAGATCAGAAAAACAAAAAACTAAGAAACAAAAAAAGAGGATGTAAAGTGAATAAGAAATGCTGAAAAAATACAGGATTCAACTAATGGCAGTGGAAATGAAGATGACTCATAACCACAGTGCCAAATGACAAGTACTGTTGCTCTGAGCAAACTGAAACAAGCCAAGGCAGCTCCAGAGCATAATCCTGTGAAGCTATGGACCTGGCAAAGGTGGTGCTTTGAACACAGAACTGAGGAGCAAGCACAGCTGCAGCATACGCCCCAGTTCTGAGAAGTGGCTTTAAACATCCTTTCTGCAGTCCAACCTAGCTTGGATCTCTCTCGTAAGAATTGAAGCTGTTTTTGCTAGTCTGTAGCAGAAAAGCAAGAACAAAGGGACTAATGTCATTCTCTCATTGACAAAGTAGCCATAAAAGCAGATAATCAAGTATTATCTGTGTTTCGTTAAACCACACAAACCATTTTTAAAACAGAGTTAAATGGGTTCAAACCTATTTCCCACGTATGAAATTAATAAAAAGAAAATGAACCAGTGGAAGCACCACCTTCTAAGCTGAGCTTAGCTGCCACGCCAAGACACACAAGGCTTGCCTGTGTGTTCAATTTCTCCCAGTCACTTTCTAACCCAGCCTGAATTCTGATTTTATACTTATATATAAAAAATGGGCTTCATGAGAACCTGCAAAACTCCTCTCTTAGTTTCCCAGGGCTGGAAGTGGGACTGTTCATTTGACAATGGAAATGCACCAAGTCTCCATAGTTCAGCTCTATCCCTACAGATGTGAATAAGCCCTGCAATAATGGGCTCTCTCCAGTAATGCAACAAGCTGAGCATGGTGAGCTCCCACATTCCTGGGATTTTCCCATATACCTGTGTTCTTCTCTTTCATTTTTCTCATGCTGAGCCTTTTTTTTTTCAACACACTCAAAAAGCAGGGAGAGAGATGCACAATTTCCATCACAGTGACCCAGGTATATCACAGGGATAACCGTCATAGAAGAAAGCCAGGAGATGGCATCACTTCCTGTCACTTATTTTCTGGCTCACTAGTGGAGAATATGATTCCAGTCAAAATGGGGATCTCAGGGTGAATTTCCAGGGGAGTTAGGGGTACGGAATACAGGGGGCCAAGGCAGTGGGTGAACACAAAACCCTGCAAGTTTGGAGGAAGATGGGGAATAGTAAGACAGTGGATTTTTGACAATGTTACAAAAAGAAACTTTGAGAACTCTCTTACTGTTTATTTTCACTGCGAAATCTTGTAATACTGTGGGAAAGCTGTTTCAGTTTAGAGGATGTGTGTGTGACTATGCCTGGAAAATGATGACCAAAGCAAAACATATATCACAAGTCTTTTTAAGGAGAATTGTCTTATTATTTCTTCTGAAAGATTATCTATGAAATACATTTAATTTCTATCTCTCTTTGAAGCTAACTGTGAAGCTTCCTCACAAAGCCAAAGGAATAAAGGCTTAGTAGATGTGGGATTAGGATTGTAATCTCCAACACTGAAAGTAGTAGGACAACAGGAGAGAGAAGCTAGCAAATACCTTAAAAATAAAGAAATTTTTTAATATTTATAAAATATTCCCTTGTTTCTCGTTGAAAATAACTAGAACTGTATGAACTGTAGAAAAGTTGTTTTCAAACTATTGAACTTCAATGTCCATGACTTAAAGATGGTTTAAGAGTCCTGCTTCAGTAAGAGAATGTATAATCAAGATTTTCAAAAAGAATTTCTGTCTTAAAGAACCTGTGTTGCCAGAAGGTAAGTTTTCTGGCAAAGAAGTTGTTTACACAGACTGTCTACCATGTTGTTTACTTCTCCTGATTAGTGAGTAGTGACTTCAGGGTTAACAACTATGAAATAAGACTGCTATTTAAATGGGAATTTCATGACAGTTTTCCAATACACTTATCTTTCTTGATCTCATGTATATATTGCAAAAACTTTGTAGTTGTTCCAAAATTGTTGGCCAATTAATAGAAAAACATATAATGGTAGTTCTGTATAAATAGGCCTAGGGAAACCCTGCTGATCTGTGAGTAGAATTGGATCTGTGAGAGATAAGTAGTATAACAGAGAGTCACTGGTCTTGGTTTTTCTGTTCTTCTTTTCTGTAAGAACACATGAGAATTTGCAGATCTATTATTTGAAACCATACAGTAGTTTACTAATTATTTTTCAGAATCTTGATATGAAATAAAGATATCAAAAGCTTTAAAGTACTAAACACAGTTAGGAAATACTACAACAGATGAAATTTCCTCATGAACCTGAAATATCTGATAAAATATTTCTGACATGTGCATACTACTATTACCATTTCAAAATCTGGTCTTACAGAAGTGAGAGACAAGGCAAGATTCTGTACAGTGACTACACCTACAATGAATAACTCAGTTGCAAGAGCACGTGAATCATGTTAAGATTTTACCTGACTGTCCGTTCCCTGGGTAAAGGTTTTAGCAGATGCACTGCTACAGAGAGGAAGGTGTGGCTGCTGTCTTCCTTTTTTACACAATGTTGAGTATTGATGTGGTCTGATTTGATCAATGAGCCTGGATATCTAGACCAGACCTTTGGTATGAAATTCCTTTGGGGGAACTGTACACAACTGTATTCTGAGATACCACAAGATCATCCCCCAATAGCTTATTTGAGCTATAATTAGTCTTCACTGAAAAATGTGGCACAAGTGCTTTCAGATGGTACACTGCTCTGGTCCTGCACTACGGAAGGTAGCTAGGGACAGAATGGTTGCAGAAGCAACATCCTGCTTCTACAGCAAAAGAAAAAATTACGACTGCTATTACACAGAAGGAGTGCTTGAACAGTCCTTCTCCTGACAAAGCCAAACTCTTCCTGATTAGAAAAAGAACAGCAATGAAGTTCAGCAAAGAGAGGAGCGGCTTCCTGCCAGCCAGCCTCTGAGAGATCTCCACAGAGCATCTCCTGGGCAAAGGACAGGACTGTCAACAGGTTCTGCACCTTGAAAAGCAACCTTTCCACACCAATTTAGGGGCACAAAATGTTTGTAAGAATAGTATTTATTAACCTTAAGATTCAAATATTATTTTTCTGGCAATCTGAGGTAATTGGAGTGAGTCCAGAGGAGGGTCATCAGCTCATTAGAGGGATCAAGCACCTTTCCTATGAGGAAAGGCTGAGAGAGTTGGTATTATTCAGCCTGGAAAAGAGAAGGCTTTGAGGTGATCTAATCATGGCCATCCAGTACTGAATGGAGCCTATAAGAAAGATGGAAAGAAACTTTTTACAAGGGCATGTAGAGACAGAACAAGAGGCAATGTCTTCAAATTGCAAAAGAATTCTTTACTATGAGGTTGATGAGGCCCCAGAACAGGTTGCCCGGAGAAGTTGTGTACCCCCATCCCTGAAAGCGTTCAGAGGCAGGTTGGATCGAGCTCTTAGCTGCCTGGTCTAGTGGAAGGTGTCCCTGTCCATGAAAGGGTGGTTGAAACGAGGCCTTTCAGGTCCTTTCTAACACAGGCCATTGAATGATTCTATGACATTACCCAAAACTTATTTAAAACCGTTGTGCACCTCTAATAAGCGTTTGTAGCACTTTGGATAAAATGGACATTCAGTAATTCTGGTAGATATGACAGAAACTACATTTGTATTTGAAAAGCCCTAATATTTGTGTTGATATATAATGTAACAGACATATCTTCATATACCAAATTTCTAAACCACTCTGTTGCATATGTGCTAGTAGGTTCAGTGTGCACAGGTATGTTGATGTGCATATGTGAGTGTTCACAAAAATGGACTGGTGCAGCCTTCTTTACTTTACAATGTTTTACTTGCCAAGATAAACACTCACAGTAGAAATATCCAGTAAAATTACTTAATTTTATGAGTGCCACAGAAGGAGTTTTCTGTTGTCTTCAAGGTTTTCTTTTACAAGTACAGGACACCTTTCTCAAAGGTGTTATTTTTAAACACAGCCAATTACAGAATCACAGAATGGTTGAGGTTGGGTGGGACCACCATGGTTCATCTGGTCCAGTCTCCCTGCTCAAGCAGGATCATCCCAGAAAACATGGAACAGGATTGCATCCAGACAGTGCTTGAATATCTGCACTGAGGGAGACTCCACAGCCTCTCTGGGCAACCTGTTCCAGTGCTAGGTTGCCTGAACGGTAGAAAGGTTCCTCATGTTCAGGTGGAACTTCCCGTGCATCAGTTTCTGCCCATTGGCTCTTGTCCTATTGCTTGACACAGTTTCTGTACATCTGCTGAGACTGAGAATAATATGAGCTTGAAATACAGTTGACAACTCACAATACGAAAACATACATTTAAATGTTGAATATGGAGTAATTGCTTAATAAGAGATGCGAAATAACTTCTTCATCATTGTTAAAGGCAGAGTAAAATTGACGTTTTCCTAGGGGAAAAGGTAGGTATTACTGCGAAGCTCTATTTCATGCCTGGGATAACCTTGTCCCCAAAACTGTTATCCCAAAACTTCCATCATACTCTGTATTTTCCTCATTTTAATATTGAACACTTACATTTTTTTCACTTTGAATGAGTAAATCCACCACTTTCACTGGTGACTGAGTAAATCAAAAGCCATTATTTCTTCCTGTCATGCAGATATCAGGGAGTGTGTGGGACTACTTTTGTATAAGAATACATCATTTTAGGAATAAGGTATACATTTAAATATTAATAACTGCTTACTTACAACTAAGTATATAAGCAGGTATATAAGTATATAAGTAGGTAAATGTTACAAAGATCAAGAATATAACTGTAACCTGATTTTAGTTCCTGAACTCCAGTTCTCCAACCAAATGCAATGTAAATGTGGATGAGTAAGGTAAACAGATAATTTTCCAATTAAACCTTAAATAAAAGGAAGCTCTAAGTCTTGTGCTGTACATAGTATCTCCAGTGACTTAGTTTTCATTAACAGCAAAACTATTAGCTTAGTTTACAATACTCAGTTGATGTGACACCAGTTAAGACAGGTAAATTATTGATCAAATACTCCTTTCAGTATTACATTAAAAGTGTAACCACTTGCCCATTTTTTACTTGAAAATCTGTTCTAGCCTGTAATTTCTAGTTTATAAGTAACCATAGCATGGCAGATACCTCTTCACATATCCACATTTCTCCAATGGTGAGAAAAGAAAGATTTTCTAGAATTGTGCATGTCTGATTTCAAGGCACTGCAGAACATTTCTCATTCCTTTTCTTATTACCAGTCAAAAGGTGATATATTTATATCTAGACATGTATTCATTGCATAGCCAGAAACTTTAGCTATGGCTTGTTATGAATGTTTTGAACTGGTGACTGTGCCCAATAATAGGAATTTATCATTTTGTTTTTAGGAAATACTGAATATCTTCAGACTATTAAAAGTATTTACAGACATAAATGAAAGCTATTTGGAGGAAATTTATACTGAACTACATATTAATAGACTAAAAAATAAATTAGAAGCATGGATTAAGTGTTGAAATAGTATAAACTCACATACTTTTCCTCATCTGCCCCATAAACATGCATTATTATAGAACACATATTTCTGTAAAGGTATGTAGTCTTTAATACCATGTTTATACCATAAACAATTTAAAATTATGTAGATCTCATAAGAGAAAATAGGAACAATAATAATATCTTTTCTTTGTTTTGGGAGAAAAACTTACCAAATGCATTATTACTCTGCTGACAGGATAAATGTGCTGTTTTAAAACTGAACAATTCCAAATTACTACATTTTTCCTAAGGAATAGTTCTTTTGTGCACAGTTCTTTTTTGGAGAAAGTAAACCTTATATATTTTGTCAGTTAGGAGAACTTTTTGAAACTTTTGTTGCAATGGAAAGCTATTCAGTGACAAAGAGTTGACAAGAACAAAGATGATGAAGGAAGAGATGGTGGTTGAAAGGCAAACGATTGTGGTATATCTGATGTAATTATGTATTTTCCATTCAGTATCAGATTTTAATTGTTCCATTTCTATACATGTGCTAACATGGAGATGTAATTTTCCTTTCACTGAAATGTATTTTATAATTTAATGGAAGAAGAAACCATATATTTCAGACTAAGTGTCAAAGGGCACATGAATACTATCATAATTAATGGAACATAAATACATACTGAAGATAAAAGACTTCATCCAAAAACCTGTGCTGGAAGGACTAGACTTTGCACTGGAGCATATTACTGCCAGGCAACTGCTTAGCAGGAACACTTTAAAACAATGGCACTGGTGGAAAAAAGAAATAAATAACAAAAGAAAATAAAACAAGAGTTGTTTCCAAACAACACTCTTGTTATAATTCTGATCTTTTAACGTTTGCATTCACTTTTTTTTTCTGTGAATATTAATCTCATAGAAACAGTCTATTATTTTGAAGTGACTTTTGATCTTTTTCTGCATAACTGTAGTCAACTAATTGTGGTTTTATCTAATCAATGGAAAACAATGATACTAGATATTGCTCATGTTAGGAAGGCCTTGAAATGAACCTATATCAAGTAGTTCCACATTTCATAGGAACAGGTTTATTTTAAGTCTTAAGGAATGTGTCTTACAATATATTACAAATATATGAAATTCATTTTCAGACAGATATGTCAGAATGTTAGATTTGACATAGAAAACATGAAAGCAAGAATGATGACTCTGAGATGTGAAAGATGACTCAAAGAAGGGAAAGTTAAGAGTTTTATAAATTAACTATGCATTGAGCCAGGTTTTTTTAATTCTGTCTACTCAACTATAGAAGCCAAAATAATAACTGCTTTGCTCTTATTTTTCTTATTACTATTGCTTGAATACTTTGTTGATGTTGACCTGTAAATATTTCACTTATGTACCTACATGATTGCCCTGGCAGAAAACCAAATATATTACAGGTGTTTAGGACTTTCCCACAAAAATTCTAGCTGTGCCTTGAAGGAAGGACTAAACAGGTCATAGTAGGTAATCACTCAATTGAACTGATTAATCACTGGAAATCAGGCAGCCCCCAAAGATATGCTTTTGCCATATTACTCTGCATTTCCAGGAAGTCTCTGCTAAAAGTTACTTCTAAGTGCCATAAATACCTGGCCAGACATTTCATCTTTTTTCCTGAAGCACTACTTTACCACCACACTGCATCAGAGTCAGCCTTGAAAACAGGGAAACTTGGCAGCTTTCTCTTCTTACTGCTTTTTTAGGAGGCTACCTCATAAAACTGTTAGATGCAGATTGTGTTTACATGCAAGCCAGATGTCTTGTAAGCAGTTGGTGCTGTTCTTGCACCAGAATAGTGTTTGCTTCCATTGCCACAACCTGTGCTGGCCCTACCTCCACTGCCACACGAGAGGCAGGGCGAGCCAGCCTCTCTGGAGAGGAAGAGCAACGCCCAGCCCCTCTTTTACACCCATGCAAAGATTGGACATGTTTCATGTACACAGAAATTACTTGTTTGGGTAAAAAAAACTCAACAAACCCACAACATTTAAACTAACTTTAAGTAGATTGTTTTTTCATCCATACCAAGTATTTTTCTGTTTTGGCTACAATGCTTGCCCACATTCAAACGTAATTGCTCATGATGCTTTGAGGTTCCAGTGCAAAATCTCACAGCAGGGTGAGGTTCAGCTTTCTCACCAAGCTGGCATGACTGAGCTTGCCTTGCTGAACTCATCAGAAATGATATCACTTGCTGCAACTCTCTTAAATTTGTTCAAAACATCTTTTCACTGATTGAATGCATTTGTTTTAACATTATACATTTCTGATTTAATTAGAATCAATAATACTGTACACTTATCTTGTCAAGGTACTCTGCTGGGAAAGGGTGGAATATTCAGAAGTAATCTAGCCAAGGAAGATAAGCTGATGGAAACCACCTATATATTTGCCCAGTTCTAGTAAGTATGAGATGACAGATTCACTTGCATCCACATGCCTAAGGTATGTGGGGAGTTTGACGCTCTTATGTGACTAAACAGTGTTCACATGAAGATCAAGCAAAAAATCCCATGAGAAACCCCACATGGTATCGTCTTTTTTTGTTGTTGTTGTCTGTTTATTTGTTTTGGTGGAGTTTTTTGTTTTGTTTTTGTTTTTGTTTTGTTTTTGTGTTGTTGCTGGTTTTTTGTTGTGTTTTTTTTTTTTTTTTTTTTTTTTTTTTTTTTTTTTTACCCAACCAAAGCCATAACAATATATGCATGTACTAGATGAGGGTACAGACCATTGAATTTGCCTTCTGTAGACAAGACAACAAGTCTAACCTGAACTTTGTTTTCTTCTCATTCTACTTACCTGCTTGCAGACTGGAAACTGCTTAAAGTAAATCAGTTGGACTGCTGAATAATGTACAGTCACTGTGTTGGCCTAATTCTGCAGTACCCCATCAGAAAACAGAGCAAAAAGGCAGTCACTACCATGAGGACAGCAGTGTTTTACCAGCTGAAAACAGCATAGCTGATGAAGAAAACTGGGCCTTCATCTCATTTACAGCAGCACTCCAGGAGTCAATGTTAAAGACACACAGGAGGGAAGTGCTGAGAGCTTTCTGAGCTCTACCACAACTAAGCCATCTTTTTATTATTCTGTTTAGAAGGGGCGGGGAGGGGGGCACAAGTTTTGATATGGAGATGCCCACCCCTTCTCTTCACTGTGCATGTGCTGGGATCCTCCTGGAGTCTTCTTCCAGTCTGTGAATACCAGTCCTGAAATGGGAAGAGGTGCTGGCTACCAGGTGAGCTGAAGTATTCCTGTCTGCCCTGAGGCTGAGACTCTATTAGGCAAACACTCCCTGCTCAGGGAGTGACAGCTCATTACTAAGGAGAGAAGGCAGAACAAACATTAAAAAGGCCTTCGCTAATCCTCTTCTAATTTCCATTTTAGCTTCTTTTTCCCCCTTTGCAACTTTCCTCCTTGCTTTCATATCTCTGTTTTTGTGAATCATGTCCCTAGCTTATGCCATGAAGTTTCTCAGAGCAGTATTTATTTCTTCTGCAACACTGAAATGAATTTTTTTAAGTTGGCTTTTCAATGTAGCTTTAATTTTCTTTGGTTCATTTGGTTTTGTCTTCCTAATTTCTTTCATGTTTTCATATTTCCAGATTTTTGAATTATTTCATTATTTTACTTTGCTTCTTGTCCAATCTTGTTACCTTACTCCCTCTATTCATTCATCCCTTTTCCCTCTTTTCTGAATTTCTTCCCCATATGTCCATTCAGCTCTTCTCTCATGTTCCTCTTTCACTTTTGTTAACCGTCCTCTAATTCCTTTGTAGTTATTTTCTTCATAATTTTCAGGTAGTGTCCTGTATGGCTTGCTCAGCCTTTCAAGACTTGGGGATGGGAAGGGAGAGGACTGGGAGGAGAGAAAATTAGGAAGGAGGTTGACTTGAACACACAGTTGTTCTACGGGAAAAAAAAAAATGCTATCTTTGCAAAGTCCATAAACACAGTTTGACTGACTCACTGTACGCCATACTGAGTAGCAACCTCCTTTCCTAGGATAATGAGAGCCTTGGAGGGATGGTGGTTCCCTGAAGTATGAAAACATGAAAGAGGACTTCCCCAAAGCCATTGGGTGGAGCACAAAGGATGTGGAAAGACTGGAGGGCTGGAGAGTAAAGATGATGATAGATAAAGCTAAGGAATTCAAGCACCATGAATATCAACAATTGAATAAGCTGGCACTATAAAAGTTTTGGTCTCCATTGAGGCTGGTGAGGCTGGGGGAATCCACTCTTTTGTACCTATGAGTCTGAATAAGTCTAGCTAAAAATTCTATAATGAATGTCAAAATCAATATACAATAGCCAAGCAAAAGTTGAGTATATAAAAAACTCAGTTCATAAAAGCTTTAATGGAAAAAAGACTTCTTTATTCTTAAATGTTTGACAGATAAATTTTACTGCAGGCTTAGTACAGGTGGATAAGTGCTACTATATAAAATACCTCAATAATACTGATCTCTACTTGTGTGTTTGAACACCACCATTTATGTCAGTAATGTCTGACTTCTGCATTCATAATTTTTCTTTCTTTTTGCCTTTTCTAATACCAGTTCTATGGGTGGTTTAATAAATCCAGCTGGATGTTATTGATCATCCACCCATATTTTCTTCATTTCTTCCTTAATGCATTCTGTTTAGCACATTTTCATTGCACCACTCTGTTCTGGAAAATTATGAAAAAATGTGTCTCCCTTTAAAAACTGTTTGCTATTTTTTGATGGGAAAGAAATGTGTGACAAGATTGTACTCTTCAGTAACCATCTTCATGTTTTAACTTAGTCTTCTAAAACGTGAGGACAAAGTCAAAAAATGTGAAAGTCTAATTTTACTTTGCAAAGACTTTAATTTCTATTGAAAGCTCCAAGAAGCAGTGTCAGGCCCACAGAGAGTACTGTCAGAAGCACGTTTCTGCTTCTGAATTTCAGGTTTATGATATCTCCCAAAATCTGAAGGACCAACCCTTTATTATAATGTTTGGATTAATTCTTCATAGAAAAACTCAGGAACAATTTTCAGGGTGGAAAACACATGAAGGTTTGCCCTGTAATGGACAGCTCATGCTGCCTATACAGTTGTGCATCCTCATAATGCAGGGCTTTGCCTGCTGGATCTGCACAAGTCAATGAGAGATATATTTGCTGGCAGTATTATAGATTGTATATGACATTCTTGTAAACTTTGGTCTGCTTAATTTTAGCACAATTAGCTAAGGCTGTTTTATTTGTGATCGTCAACAATGTAGTGATGTACAAAAGACAAAAGCTTCTAAATGTCTCGCTCATAGCAACACAATGAAGGAAATTAAAACTGTTTAATTTTATTTTTTTAAATAAGAGACAAAAGATAAATAAACAAAACTGATTACAACACAGGGTATACTATGCAAGAAAGGGTATATAATATATATTAATTAGCCTGGAAAGTATTTTGGTTTTGCAGCCACCTTTCTTTATAATCTCAAAAAACATCTAAAATAATAAATGTTAAACATGTGCCGAAACTAATGCACGTGTATCAACTTGTCTATGCTTACAAATAGAATAATTTAAACAGAACATGGCAAAGGAATTAGAGAAATAAAGAAACAACCACACCCATCCTTGTAAAGCATGTAAAACTGAATAACATGAAAGAGCATGAGTGAGTGAAAGAAAATTGTATGTGTGTGTGTATAAGCTACTTAAGGTGATGATATTAAATTAATGTATCGCTAATGCAGGGTGGATGAGGTGGACCTGGTCAGCTTCCTCTTTCCATGACAAAATAAGATCTGATCAACACATTAATTAAACAAGCATTTCATCTGTTAATGACTCTGTTATTGTCAGAGTTTTGACATTTCTTGTGAATGCAAGACACAATGCTGAGATTCTCCAGGAAAAATCCTTATGACATTAAACTGCTAAAATTTCAGGATTTCAATATTGAGTTCAGTTAGGATGAAGGAACTCTAAGGGAACACTTTTGGGCTTATAAATTTATCCAAAATGTACTCTTTTGTGGTTTCTGTAGCCACCAAAGTGGAACATCATAACACAATTCTGTAGAACTTGAACATGGTCACAGTAGGAACAGTGTATCTTCATCAATGCAAAAACATCAAGTAGAGACTGAGATCTAATTCCAAATTCATAGTTTTGCCCTTGTAATGCAAAGCAACACTAATTTTTTTTTAAATTTGACACATTTGCAGATGTTTTTGAGCATTATAAAGTAAATGGAAAAAAAAAAGACCAAATGTAAACTATCTGGAAGTAATATTCAAAGTGAAATAGCTGAAATTATCGGCAAGTATATACTTATTATACATTTTGAAAACAGCTTTTGCAGTCTAACAACTCATGTAATGAACTTAGAAGTGCTCTAACATCAAACAGAGAATGAAGCAGAGAACCCCAACCACATCCTGATGGAAAAAAATATCATCCCACCTTCCCATCATGTCTTCTCCTCTCTGTGCTGATTTCCACTGGTGGGAACTTGTGCATGTGGACAGCCCTTTGTATGACAGTACAGTGCTATATATTTCTTTTGGGTAAGTACAGGGGTAAGATTGCAGGAAGCACTGTGGACACCGAAGTCCACCAGTTAAATCATGGAGTCATAGAATGGCTTGGGTTGAAAGGGACCTTAAAGATCATTTAATTCCAACCTTCCTGCCGTCAACAGGGACACCTTTCACTACACCAGGTTGCTCAGAGCTCCATCCAACCCTGCTTTGAACACTCCAAGGAATGGGACATCCACAGCTTCTCTGGGCAACTTGTTCCAGTGCCTCATCAACCTCACAGTAAAGAATTTCTTCCTAATATCTAGCCTAAACCTACTCTCTTTTGGTTTAAAACCATTCCCCCTTGTCCTGTCACTACCCTTGTAAAAAGTCTCCTTCCATATTTCTTCTAGGCTCCCTTCAGATACTGTAGAGCCACAATTAGATCACCCCAAAGCCTCCTCTTTTTCAGGCTGAACAAACCCAATTCTCTCTGCCTTCCCTTTTTAAGAGAGGTACTCCATCCTCCTAATTAACTTGGTGGCCCTCCTCTGGACTTGTTCCAACAGGTCAATGCCTTTCCTGGGCTAGGCACCCCAGAAGTGGATGCAGTACACAAAGTGGGGTCTCACCAGCCTTAAATGTCACCAATGCAGCCATAAGGGTTACCAATATAGAGAATGTGCTGCTGTCTAAAACTAGAATTATGTCAAGTATAAAAGTGTTTCTTCTTTCTTCAATTGTCATTAAAAGATTCCATTCAGGTCTGTTTCTTTGGTGTCATATAGTATACAGAATGTAACAGTCAACCTCCATTCAAAACTATGAGAACTTAAAGAGAAAGAATTTTGCAGTATCTGATTGTTTGACATTTCCTATATTACAGGTCAACTCCTCTACCAACAGTCTCAGTAATTTTGCTTGAGTAATACCTAGGCATCATTTTGGGCTTAAGAAGTAATTATTCAGAAAAGTCTCTGGTTTTGTTTTAAGATCTTCAGCAATCTGAGTCCCCAGCTCCTCTACTCCTCTTTTTCTAACATGCTGAGCATTTACAACTTCTCATTGTGTAGAGTATCTATAAATTTTAAAATCCTAAGTGCAGGTCTTTTTCTGTTGCCTTTAAAATCTTTACTATAAAAATTAGGTACTTCATTCTGGTACTGTTCTCACCAGTGCTGGACATAGCTGTATATTTTCCGGATTTTTTCCCAGTCTCCATATATCTGAGAGTCATATTAACTCTGCTTTGTTGACTCCTAAAATTGGAAACTTGTGGTCAATTGCTGCTTCTCTAAATTCCTCTACAACAACATGAAGAAGGCCAAGGTACTCCACACTTTCTTTGCCATTGTTTTTGTTGGTAAGACCTGCCTTCAGCAATCCCATATCCCTGAGGCCAAAGGGAAAGTCTGGAGACAGGAACACTTATCCTCAGTGGTCAAGGAACATTTAAAGACACAAAATATATAAAGATCCATAGGACTCAGTGTTGAGGGAGCTAGCTGATGTCATTGCAAAGCCACTCTTGATAATCTTGGAAAATTGTGGGTATTGCGGGAGGTTTGCAAGGCTTGGAAGAAAGCAAATGTTACTCCTATTTTCAAGAAGATCAAGCAGGATGACCCAGGCTATTAGAGGCTGGTCAGACTCACCTCAATCCCAGGGTAGCTGATTGACCATGTAATCCTGGAAGGCATTTCCAAACATATTAAGGATAAGAATGTGACTGGGAGTAGTCAGCATGGATTTATGAGAGACATCCTGTCTGACCAACCTGATGAAGTGACTATCTTGCTGGACAAGGAAGAAAAAAGCAGTGGATGTTGTTTGCTTTGACTTTAGCAAGGCTTTTGACAGTTTGCAATAACATCCTTAGATAAAATACTTAAGCATGAGAATACCTCAGTATTGGCACTGAGGGATTTGATACTTCCTAACATATTCACTACTGACCTGGATGATGGGATAGAGTAATGGGTAGGACAGAATGTGTATCCTCAGAAAGTTTGCAGATGACATAAAACAGAGGAGTAACTGACACACAGAAGGGTTGTGCTACCATCCAGATAGGATAGGCCAAGGTGCAAAGGGTCCAGCAAAGGGCTACAAAAGTTAGGATCATCTGACTCTAATATGAAATCAGAAGTGAGAAAGTTGTGACTTCTGAATCCAGAGAAGTCTCAGAGGGAGTCTTGTCAATGTGTATAAATACATGATGGAAGGAACAAAGAAAGTGGACCGAGGTCACTCCCCATGATACAAGGGATAATGAGAAAATTAAACACAGGAAATTTCACTTAAATGAAAGAGAAAACTTTTTTACTACGGGAGTAGTCAAGCACTGGCAGAGGTTACCCAGATTGCTGGTAGAGTCTCCATTGTTGGAGACATTCAAAATTCCACTGGACACAGTCCTGAGCAACCTGCTCCAGCTGGCCCTGCTCTGAATACAGAGTTTGGACAAAATGATTCCAGATATGTCTTCTAACCTCAGTCATTCCATGGTTCTGTAAGTTATCACTTGACAGGGTATAGTATTACATTGTTAGGTGCAGCTTAACTGTGTTCTTTCAACAAATAGGCACCTTTTATTTTAATGCAATTTATTTTTTTATTATTAAAATATGTCACAAGTAGAAGAGAACTGCAGGGGTAATTTCCCTAATCTTTATTAATTGGCAATTCCCTTCAGACACCACAACTAAATTTTATAATGGTATTCCAGCCCTGGAAAAATCATTAAAGAAATGCATGAAACAATGTAAATTGATCATTGTTAGGGTCAGAACAAATAATAGAAGAGTGATAGAGACAGAAGTAGAAGTCTGAAACAGCTTTAAAGCTGGGTAAAAGATGTAAAGTGACTGGAAAAGTAAGAGTGATAAGGTATTAAAAAAGGAATAATAAAAGTTTATACTTTTATTTTTTGACAGTGTATCATTTTATATACTCTTTTTTCCCCCAGATTATCAAAGACAGAATTGTCTGGTTTTACACCATCTAATATAGGACAATAAGCTGAGATCCCTAGACAAGTAGTGACTAGGAGTACAGAGGAGCATCTCCCAAAGGTGAATCCCATCACCACCAAACTTTTTTGCAGGTGGACGATCTTGCCCTCCAGAGGAGTGAGGGGAACTTGGGAGTCCATGTTCACCACTTACTGTGAATTCAGTAACTAAAGCGCAGAAAAAAGACTTTTTGAAAGTCTTTCAAAGCAACATGCACCAGAGTTAAAAGCTTCTAGTAATTTCAGGTGACTGGGAACAAAATAAATGATTCATAGTTCTATGAATGCTGTTTTGAGATAATTATTTATCTGAGTTATGGTAGGATAAAGATTGGGTAGCAACATGTTTCTGGGCATGTATATCTCAAAACTAATCTCAGAACTGGCTTGAGGCACCTCGACAATGTAGGCAAAACTAGATGGTGGCAAAGGGTATTTCCCATGAGAGTGAGCTGGGGCAGGCAAAACTGCAAGCTGGATTAGACACTGAGTATCTGGTGGGGTAGGAAGGCTCAGAGGGCTTCAAGAAACACCGATGCATAATGGGTTACTCAGGAAACATCATAAGAGGGAATAGGAAATGCCTATGTGGATTCTGGGGGCTGGGAGATCTCAGTGACTCTCTGGCCTATGAAGCTGGGAGAGGCCTGGGAACGGACATGGAGGTTTCAGAAGGCTGTAGAATGTCAAAAAGTTCTAGAAACTTCTTTTTCTCTTCCCACTTTAGTCCTTGAAAAATCCCTCATTTACAAGCTGTTTTGATTTAAAAATCACAGCCAACAGCCAACTTAACCTCCCATACAGAGTTATATGGTAGGGTTATATACATTATCCTTCTTAACTGGGTGCCGTGTTGTGCACTGGATGGGTCTGCTCCTGCCATGGGGAAGAGGAAAGGGCAAGGCTGGGCTGGGGGCCCAGGGACAGAAGAGGGCTGCTGACCTTCAAACAAAGCCTGATATATGAGCAGAAAAAGATGCAATGGCTGTTAAAAGAAGGAACCAGATCCATCTGCTGACTACTGGTTTGGACTGACTCTGGAGACAGCTGTGCAGCCACCAAGTTCACTGTGGGTACACAGGGCTGTACACACTGCCAAACTGATGCCGTGAATGACCCTTCCCCCCAAAAACAGGACTTCGAGCCACGTTAGTGTAGGGTAAGATAAAAAGTAAAGGTCCTTTAATAACACAGGGCCTACAGCCCACAGGAATACAGGATGACATGCATGTGTCTCAGTTCTTGTTTCCATGGCTTTTATAATAAGATCCCTCCAATCATTGCTTTACACATTTCTCAGTCCAGCCCCAGTCCTACCCCTGGTCCAACCTCCTGGAATTGGGTCTGGGGTCATCAGGACCCTCTGTCTTCATCAGCTCTTCTTCCTCAGGCACACAAAAGTCTCTTGGGGCTCATCCAATTCTGGCTTTTGGGTTACTCTGACCTATGTTTATGTTTCATTCTGTAGGCCTTCTGATATCCTTCAGTCCTTTACCTTGGAAAGGAGTCTAAACAAGATTAATTAACTAAAGGAATTTGAGCTCCCTGTTCTGGGACAGGGGTAGTGATAGAAAGGCATTAAATTTAAACTGTTAGAAATATTAACCCTCTAAAAATCTACAACTACTGTGTTCCTAAAATCTACAAAATGTGAAAATCAGAACAAAAACCCTTTCGGCATCAAGTCCCCCCTTTAGAAACAGACAAAACTCAAAAATTTTGTCTGGGTTCTACTACTTAACCTTAGCATTACACTAAAAGATAAAGAAAAACTACAGTATTAAATTTTACAGCTAGTTATAATGCAAAACACTAATGATAAACATAACTAAAGAGTTGGTTAGGTTCAGTAACCATGAAGTAGGTTTGTGGAAACTTTCCAAGAGTTACTTGATTTGTAGTACCACATGAGACAAACTCTGGACTTTTCTGAAGTTGCAATAGCATCTGAGATCTGATTTTGGATAATTTCAATGACAGTGTTTTTTCAATTGACTTACTTTTAGAGATGGAATCTCCAGGTCTCTGGAATTCCATAGGATTTTCCTAAGTTTGTTTCATTCATCAAAATGCCAATTAGGGCCAATTGCTTTCCATCTTCAATTGCTGGTATCTGAGTACAAATCCAGCAGTCAGTTTTTGAAGGATTTTAGATATGTGACTAGGGTCACATGCAAGTTTTGATTTCAAATTTCAGCTAAATTCATAATGCAAATTTAGCAATTTTTTTGGTGTTTCGGCTAAAGCCAAATGCAATTACAAATTTTAGTTCCTAACCTAATTCATGGTTAGTAGCAATGCAAACAATACATACAAAAAGTAATTTAAGAAAGTAATAGTCTCTATTGCCCTTGTTCTAGGGGCAGAGGACTTCTGTCCTGCAGTAAGTCCAGGAAACCTGCTATGCAAAGAAAGCAGTCTATTTTGTCTTTTAGGATGACATCAGGTTGTTAATCTTTGAAGGGGTCCTGGAGTCACAGGGGTACAGTTCTGTCTTTGACTGTGGTGTAGTTAGTTGACAGTACTTGAGATGACTTTCTCTAGTCAGCATGCAGATGTCAGGGTCCCATCTTTCAACAGTTCTCAATCTGGAACAGGAACGTCCAATTTCATGGGCTTCTGGAGTTTCTGCAAAGTAAAAGGAAATCTAGACCATTTAATAATTTTGCAAACCAAATTTTCTTATGTGAATACGAGGAATTAATGAAACTGTTGTTTCTCTGCCTTAGCTATAGGCAAGGCTGGGGTATGTAAGGTGTCTTATGTCTCTCATATCTCTTCAAATTTTGCTAATTTGAGTTTTAGGAGTGTGCAATTTTGCAAGTCTCAGGCAATTTTCAAAGGAATCTCGAATTTCAGAATTCTTGCATTTTGACAATACAAAAAGCAGATTCAGCTTTTATAACGTGAAGGGGTTGACTGCTAGCCATGAATGCACGGGCCCATCAGGAGCTTTCCACTAGCAAGGTGTGTCTGGAGTTTCTGCAACACCAAACATCATCTTGGCAGTACTAATTGCTCCTCACAGAGTGCTTGCATCCTCTGAGTATATTTCAGGCCCTATCCATTTCCTGTCGCTTTCAAAGGCTGTCTAACATTGTAACAGAAGCTTGCCCACTCTATGTACCTCCTTATTTTGCCCTCTCCTAAAGGCAGATGTGCAAATAAGCATTTGTAAAACTTAGGAATAGTTGCAATTTAAAAAGAAAACCAGAAGAATAGCAAATATGCTAAATGTATTCCTATGCATAGCAAAATTTGGCAGGGGATCAATATCCCCGAAACACTGGTGAGGTCACTCATAGTGTTTAAGAGATATGCATAAGAATAAAGAATTTCACATTTCAATACAATTCAATGAAGCAGCTTTCATTTGCATTATTCTCCTGAAGGATGATCCTTATGGGTCCTGATCAACATAGTAGCTGGCCTTTGCAAAATGGGTGGTATATGGAAGGCATATATCCGTTTTATTTTTTTTTTCAGACTAGTGTTGGACTAGTGTTGATCACCTATACATGACTAGTATCAATTCTGGCAAATTCTATTTTGTAGTGCTGAAATCAACCAAAGAGTCAGGTAAAAATATGGAGAAAAAAAGGTTAAAGTAAAACAAGTTCTAAAAATACAGATTTTACTGGTTATATCCAACACCAAACCATTCAAGTCAAGATTAAGAACTGGAAAATTATATACTATCTGTTTGTCTTTCTTAAATCAATAATGCAAAGAGTTTCTTTCATTTGAAATGAAGCAATCTCTCTAAATATTTTAATTGCTTTTATTCCTTACTAGCCACAGAAAACTGAGAAGAATACAAATGTAAACAATCTAAACAGGAAATTTTAATTTAGAAACATCAGCAGGTCAGGTATGCAATTTCTCTGTATCTCATGGACGTTGTAGTAGCCCCAGTGAGATCACAGACAATAAACTTTCTCTTAAAATGTTAATTCAAGAACAAAAATTGAAACTTCACATAGTACAGATAAAAGAAGGTATTATTTAAAATTTTGTGGCATTAAATCCAGAAGGCAATATATAAAAACTTTCTTAAACACTTTCCCCTAAAACTGTCTCAGCAACATATGAGAATTTGAAATATTTAGTGAAACAGCAACTGTTTTGCAAATTTTTCTATGATTTTTTGGTAGCAATTCTAGATGCATACAGAATACCAATAATAAGAAAGCCAAAACACTGGCAATATTTTAACCTGCCACCTGTATTTGTACCATTCTGTCATTCAGTTGTACTCACAGAAGCTCCAGCTGTCATTCGATCAAAATAAATTTGCCATTGGCATTTCATCTACATTCCTATTTATACTAACTGGATAGGAATGACTAACACACCAAAAGAAGTTCATATGAGCTAAAATTAAAAATAGTTAGAAAGCAAGGAATATTTTGCAATAAGTCCAAATTGTGTTTGTAGAATGAAAGTTCACAACTTTATTTTCGGTTCCAGTAGCACAATATTAGAAATAAGTGAGTAAGCCCTTGGAGTTTACATTGTTCCCAATAAAAGGGCACATTCAAGGACACTTTGAAGATATGTCCTAGGAAACTTTTATATGCAAACATTTGTGTGAGAGAAAAATGAAGAAGTAAGTTAGAGCTGTACAGATTTCTATGTCAAGAGAAACAATAGGAACATTGGGACTTACCTCTTTTCTTCTAACAATAGATAAAATGCTGTAAAACAATTCCCTGCCAACATCTCCATTTGCTACCTTCACCTATATACAAGAAAGCAGGACTCAACAATTAGTGAAAGAGAATGAAAATAGAATGAAAATGTCTATGCACAGCCATCAAAGAAAGGCCTTTTTGGGATTCCAACGCAAATGACTACTTCAGAGTCCCAAGGCTAGTTAAATGTATTTCATCATTAGCTGAAGCTTTTATATTTCTATATACATTTTTCATTTTCTTTATACTATTTGCATACTTCTCTCTAACATAGTATAGACACCCTTCCCTAGGATATTTGTATTCAGCAGACCAAGAAGCAGACCAAGAAAGCAGACTAGATGTAGCAGTACTAGATGTAGCAGCAGAAGATGTAGTAATAGAATTACAAAACAATTAAGCTACAAAACTAGTACCAGCTGTACTAATATTTTCAAAATCTGTTTGGTCATTCTACTTTCTCCCTTGTGTCTGTAATAATATTTAATTTTTTTTCTAACATACCATTTTGTATAAATACCACCAAAGACTGTTTTTTCTTCAGTATTAAATTCATATTTAATTCTTGATTATAAGAAACCTAAGGTTTGAAGACATATTTACTTCTTCAAATTCATAGTTCCATTTGTTAAAATAAATATTTGATTTTTTCCTTAATTAATCAGATGAACTTAAATAATAAATTTACAGAGAAAAAGAAATGAGAGAAAAACATTCTTAGGCAATTCTGTGTTTACACATAGAATCCCAAATAGTTGGACTCATTTTTTTCCTGGCTTTCATTCTCATTGGCGATTCCTTAGTTTTTCCTTATATTACTGATGTACATAAAAATACTGAAAGCTGTTGTAGAGAACTACCTTTTCAGAAAGGTTCATCTTCCAGAAAAGGTTTTCATCTGATACTGTAGCAAAGAGAACAGGGGTACATGTCTATAGTTCAATGTCATGCACATAGATTATAGGTCTGTCTTCAACAGAAGCCTGTGTGAATGACAGACTAATGCATCAGGAACTTAGACAAATTTTTTACCAGAAAAAAAGTAACATGTAACTTTGAGCTGGAGTCCTTCATTTGCCAGAACTAATTGTATGTGATTCATTAATTGGAGCTAATAGCTGTTCTGAACAGCTTTTAATATCAGAAATCACTTTTGTCTTTTGCTGTGCTCCAGCAAGATTTTTTTTATTACTTCTATAACAATTACACATATTCTGATCAGAATTCTGTATCATTAAAATAGATGTAGTGATATAGATCCTTGATGTTTAATTCTCTTACCCTTTGTTCTACCCTGTCCACATCACAATACTGCTACGCTATTATCTTCCTTTTATATCTACTGCATCAGTTACTGCATTGCTACAAATAATATAAGATCACAGAAAGGCAGTATAAAAATGATAGGGAATAAATATTTTTTTGCTAAAAATGATGCCCCAATATTTACTGTTATGCTTCAATTGGAATTTTTTCTATGATAATCTGCATTCTAAAAGCATCCTTAATAACATACTGTTAATTACATATTTAAGGTCTAATAAATATTTCCCCAATGTTTGATAAGCTTAAAGAAAAATTTAAATGTTTATATGTGAAAATATATATAGATTAACTCCTAAAAAGAATTTTGAACTTTGTTTTTGCAGAACTGAGAACCAAAGAAACTTAGGTCAGATTTTCCTCTTAAATCTCCTGTTTTCACCAGTGGAAAAACTAAGGTGTAGGAAATCGCACCAGGCTAAATGATAGAGGAATACAGTCCTTATTTTTTTATGCTGTGTAATTTTAAGCAAAGTTGAGAATTCATATAGTGCCATGAATGCAAGAAAAATAAATCTTGCCATATTAGTGAGTTGAGAGGACACACTGCCTGATGTAGTGCCATCAGCAAATCAGAAAGAATATGAAGGCAAAGAGGGAGGAAATCAGAGTGAAAGAAAGAACATAAGGAGTCAGATTTAGTCAGTAAAGAGTATTTATTAAGGACAACCAGCAGTATCATTGCCCAGTGTAGCATAGCAGTGCTTCTATCACAGTGGTAGTATTACATTCATACTGTTTCAGTCCCCTGTTTCAGTTGTCTTCTAAACGTGGCCCAGTAAAGCTTGACTTTCTGCGGCTTTGGGAGCTAAGGAAACTCTCAGTCTCTCTGCCATATCACTGTGTTTTCCAAGTGAATGCTACATTTTAAGTACAGGAGTGAAGTCCTGGAAATTTTGCCTTTGACTTCATCAGGTACAAGTTTTCATGTCTGAGGCTATGCAGAGTCCTAAACACTGAGACCTGTGCAGCTGGATTTCAAAGCACAGAGAGCTTAGGGAGCCATTCCTTCACTTTGTGTCACTGAGCATCACTAAAAAGAGCATGGTTTTGTCCTCGTTGCCCCTTTCCTTTAGGTGTTTATACGCACTGATGAGGTACCCCACAGCCTTCTCTTGTACAAGATGAGAAGTCCCAGCTCTCTTGACTTTTCCTTGTATGTGAGGTGCTCCAGTCTCTTTGTCACCCTTCAGGCTCTTTGCTGAACTCTTTCCAGTATGTCCATGTCTCTCTTCTGATCCACTGCGCAGGCTCGAAGGGCACACCCCCACGTGGGGAGAGCCCTTCCCAAATCTTTGTTCGCGAAGTTTGGCCATACATACATACATACATGTCTCTCTTGCACTGGGTAGCCCAGAAATGAACAGAGAACTCCAGGTGCTGTGCCTCACCAGAGCTGAGTAGACAGAAAGGATCAACTCCCTCATCCTGCTGGCAATGCTCCACCTAACTCAGCCAAGGACACCATTCACCCTTTTTTGCAGCAGTAGCACTGCTGGCCCACGTTCAACCTGGTGTTTGCCAGGACTCCCAGGTCTTTTTCTGTCAGGTTGCTGTCCTGCTGGGGGGATGCCCAGCATGGGCTGTTGCATGGGGCTGTTCTTTCTCAGATGCGGGACTCTGCCCTGCCTCTTGCTGACTTTCATGATGTTCCTGTCAGCACATTTCTCCAGTCTGTAAATATCTCAGTGGCATCACTGCCTTCTGGCACATTAACCACTTCTCTCTGTGAATGATGACATTTTCAAGACCCTGAAACTGTATATTAAAGGGGAAATGACATAAATATCAGATGTCATACAGATAAAATATTGTTATAATTATTTGAGATACTTAATGCATATTTGGTCAACTCAGTAAAAAATCAGGCAAATTCTCTCTTTGGTGTTCAAAGCCAAGCTTCAGGTTCTTTAAAGATGTTTTCTTCTCTATGTGTAACCCTTCAGAAAACATTCACTTGCTTCTTCATGACTGAGAGTAGCAGATGGTTTCAATGGAGTCTTTTATTTTAATAGCAAGGTGGTTTTCCTTGCTGTCACTATTTTCACATGCTCAAAAAATTTCAGTAACAGAAGCCAGCAACATCAACATTTGCTATTTACTGGGGTTTTTTTTCTCTGCTCAGATGTGTTGGTTTCTTTTTCACTCGACTTTCTTTAAAAGTTATAGCACATTTATTTTGATCTTAATTTAGTCATAAAAGAGGAAATTGGCAATTGTTTTTTCATTATGAATGAAAATGTAACTACATGATCTTAAACGCTGTCACAGTAAAAATTGCTTAGCAAATATCTGGGAATCCCAAAATTACTTCTACTAAAGTTAACTTTAAAAAACAATATTCATGAGGAATTTTCAGTATAGAATTGCAGAGACTCATTTCTGTTATAAACTCTAGCTAGCTCTCCAGTATCACAGTACAGAATGGTATCACAATCTGTAATCAATGATAATTGCAAAAGAATCCATTAAAAAATTGCAGTTAATCTACCTGATCTTATATACCCACTGGAACACATTATGTTGACTTCTTGGCATTTGTTACAAGAGGTTTAGATTTTTAGTAAAAAGTTATGTCATGGGGCATGCTCTCTCTATGCAGAGAGAGAAGGAATGTTGCTTTGGTGTCTGACACAAGAAGGATTCAGACCATGAAACATTTTAAACTACCTGGTCCAAAGAAATATACTATCAGACATTCTGGAAAAAGATGCTAAAACAAAGGAGAAATTCCAAGAGAATGGCTTACGTTACTATTATCTGAGAGGAAATTACTTTCTGATTGTAAGTCAGTGATTAATGATATCTTATGCTCTCTTTGATACTTCCAAAACTTGGAAGAAAGGGAACCAAAATTCTCATTGATCCTATGCTGTGTATCAAAACTTGTAAAAATTCCTTCCTGTCTCATGTGCAAATTAAGTGAATCTGTGATCCATGGGATAAGCTGAATCCCATAAAAGACACCACAACAAATATTGTCAGCATACTAAAAGCAAATATGAGTCTGTAAAACACTTCATAAACTTCACGAGCGTCATATTTAAACAATGAGGGTTTCTTTCCTATTTCCCTTCATTTGAAATATACACATGGAGTTTTGCTCTTTTAATAGTTACTGACTTTATACATCCAATGCCTTTTATATGATCATTATGCCTAAAAATATCTGCATCTTTAATGATTATCCAGGTGAATTAAAAGAATAATTATATCTCCTCTAAAACTTCAACTTTGATAGCCTAAATAGCCTTTTAAACTTACTAAAATACCTTATTCTATTATTATATTTGCCTTCTCTATTTCCATTCAAATTCATACCATTTTATAAGCATGGATGATAAAAACTGAAATGACATTTTAAAGAACAACTGGCCAATACTATGGACTGTGATGGTAAAATTCTTTAGTTTTTACTGAAAATTATTTTTGTGATCTTAAAATGACTCCCTTTCATTCTAAACAGCATTGTTCTCCAGTGATCTCCCAGTAAACCCAGATGCTTCTCTTGAAGTGCCAACTCCTGTTGACAATTCAGAGTAAAAATTCTGGATTTAGTCCCAATATGCTTTACTTTCTACTATGATATTTTATCCTATAATTGTAATTCCAGTTCACAATGTGTGACCCACCTCTTCCTATGAACACTGGTTGTATTTTTCAAGTGTTGTATTATCCATACTATGGATTATTAATGCAAACATTAAACTAAATTTTTTATGCAGTGTCATGAGTAAAATTAAGCAGAATTTATTCCAAGACTTGCTCTTGGAAAATATAAATTCTAGCCTCTATCCACCTGGATGAGTCTATCACTGTAGACTTCCCTTCAACTATCGTGCTAATCATTCCATAGTCCTGGTTTTAATTTCAACTTCAATTTCCTTTCCTTTGATATCAATTTTAATTCCATTGAATCACTGCTTAATTTAAAACCACATTATTGTCTTCATTGATCCCATCTGAAGGCTATAAAAGAAAGATATATTATAACATGACAATCTATTTTTGCCAAAAAATATTAAATTTATCTTATTTAAACTTCATATTCTTGGTTACCCTTCCTTACAAAATCTGCTGTAGCACATTGTATTAAGGATAAATGAAGAATTCTTTTGGGTATTCCACTTATCCTTTTCAAATACACGTGTATCACTTTGCCTTCTCTAACGGGAAGTAATAAACTATCACTCCTCAAAATGCAGTTTCTTTAAAAATAACTGTTAACTGGACATTATTTAGGCTGTTCAGATTTCACACAATAAATACTTATTTTTCTATTCACCATGGAAGTGAACATTTCAATTTCCTATCCCTGTTGGATAATCTTCCCTTAATTGCATATATAATATTTTTCTATTAAAAAATATCTGTGGCATCCAGTGTTCCCTAATCTCCACCTGCTCCTTACAATATGACCCCACTTGTCACCTTCACATTATCACTATAGTACTGTGGTTAGAAATCTTCCTACAATTTCCTTAGTTTCTTTGAAGGGTGTAGGTCAGATAGATTTTTGCCCTTCTCACTGTAACTTTTTTCTTTCTGACCTACAGATTGATAGATAACCTCATTTCAGTAAATTGCCTGATTAGCTACAATGTCCTGCATGAGGTGTCTAGTGGTCCGGACAGGTCCATAATTCTTCCTTATCTACATACTTCTGCTTGAAACTCAGCCCAGATTATTGAATTCTTATATTCATAGGATTCCATGTCTCATTGCTATTTTAGTCCATAGATGCCTCTTAGTTGCTTTATGGCCTCAAAATTTCAATCTGAATCTTTATGACCAACCTGTTTGTATACCCTGTACATGAACATAACTGTGGGAGTTTTGAACCTACGCTCGCTCATTCCAAGAACACTGTCTCAAATTGCTTTTCTTTCTGCTCAGTCTCTGCTCTTTAATTAAGATTCATTACTTTTAAAGTAAATATAACATGACAGTTGCATTTTCATGCTTAGTAAAGAAACCTGTATGGGATTGTCTGCAAGAACACCTAAGCTGCTATCATGGTATGATTATTATTGTAACCTATTAGACCTTTTCTTGGCAAAATCATGCCCAGGAAAATGAAAATGACCCATAAGTCAGAATACAATGTTTTTTTTCACACTTTAAAAGAGTCTTCTAACCCATACACAACTCTGTTTTGAAAATTATAGAAGGCCTCAAACGTGTTAGGGAGTGCTGTTGGATTTTTTAAAAAATAACATCTTCTTTGAGTTCTTTCTCCCTAATTGTTCTCTTACATGCAAGGAATATGAATATAGGAAGTTTCAGTTTTGATACCTGACATGAGTAAAAAGGAGTCATAGGATTAGTAAAGATAGTACATGAAAAAATTGTTTGATGAGTAATACTCAAGCAACTCCCATATCAACCCCTCCTATGCAATTTTATTATGCATCTTTGATGTAAGACAAAATAAAGCTGTGCAGAAGAAATGCTTCCTGTTTTAAAATATTTGACAACTATGTTCATTCTGTTTTCCATTTAGATATATATAACTAGGAAAATAGAGATCAAAGCATAATACAGAACTTAATCTAGACTTTAAATGTACCCAATGTGCTCTTTCAAAAGCAAGAAACCATTTGTCTCATAATGCTTAACATGCTCACCTCTACTAGATCTCTAGTAAAATTCAGTAGAGACTTTATGAGAGAAAAATACAATTAAACTGCTTTACCATATCCTATTGAAAGTCCATTATATTCATACTATCTCTCATAGCAAATAGCAATTTATTTTTAGGCAGGAAATATAAGAAGCGAAACATGTGTGGCATGGTCTTTTCCCTGTATACTCTCCAACTCTGTCAGTCAGCTTTTAGGGGACTTTCAAAGCATTCAGAGCCGTTTCTCTTGCAACTGCTGATGAGCACACATCATATTATTTTTTTATTATACTTTTTCATTACATATTTATGCTTCTTTCTTCCATAATATGACAGTACTGAGCGGCACCACTTCATTATTTACTGTACAAATAAAAATGTTGGGTTTCATTTGTTTTATCTTGCCTGCACCAGCATTTTCCTTGATACCTTCTTAATTCTGAGCTTGCAAGAAACTGTGACTAAATGTTACCTATTTTTTTCTATATGTCATTTATATTTATTATGTTACACATCTCTGTCACAGTCCTTTTCCTCACGTATCTGACCTACTCCCCACTGCCTTCCATTGTTGGTACTAGATTTAGTTTCATTATATGAAAACAATTCATTTTCATTTCCATTCTTGATAGCTTCTCTGCCTCCTGTAGGTGCTTTCTGAGATGACTTGACCAGCATGCAGTATTTTCACAGTGTAAACCCATGGATTCACATAGTGGCATGATTGTGTTTTCGATTTTGCATCCTCTCTTCCTTTCCTAATAATTTTAAAGATTCACTTGCTTTTCAAAAGTCCCTGAGTTATGACTTGAGTTTTTGTGAGAAACAAAAAGTCACTTTTACTGTGACTACTGATTCTACTTTTTCCGGTAACTCAGGGATGAGAGCGTACACTTATAGAAAACAAATATATATATTTGCGTAATAGTTAAGATCAAATGATTAAACACTTGTTAAACACAGAAAAAAAAAAGTTTTACTAGTTTCCTGCTTACAAGACATATTTTGATTCCTACTGCTGAATTCTTTCATTATGTTAGTTTATGGCACTTCATCACCAATCACCTCCTTTTAAATTACTTTCATTTGGACAAAATTTTTGATGTAATTTTGGAAAAACTACTTTTAATTTGAGCTCTTCCCTTCCTTTTACTCTTGGTTTTGGCCTGAACATGGCAAAATCTCCCAAATTTAATATTTCCTTCCTTGTCACTTAGAGGTAGAAAATTATGGATCCTCACTTCCAAATAAACTGAACAAATAAACTGATACTGCAGCCACTATTTTCCTTTTTTTTTAACTTAAAGAGACAATTTTTAAATCAAATTAATTATATCTATGAAATATTAAAAAGATTATTTAAATTTAATTAAAATATTAATTATCTCTATATAAATTATTTAATGGAAAAATGTCTAATTTCTTAAAAAGGTCTTTTTATGCAAAGATCTGGAGGTATGCATATTTAATTGGAAAAGAGGGAAATTATTCAGCATTTGTTTGAAATTGCACAATCAAATATCTGATTATTTCCCCATTCAAAAAAAGCACATGAAAATCAAGATCTTCTGTAACAACAGGTACACTAAGATCATAAAAAGTGCACCTTTTGTTAGGCAAATAGTGGGTTTTATATAATAATAATAATGAGAATTACTAAGTGCAAACAAGTAAAGCTCACTTAAATACAGAAGGTGCATTTTATTATTCTGTGATGTAAAACTGATATAAATTTAAATTTGGTTAAACATTTAAATGAAAACAATTTTAAAATTGGAGATTTAATCTAAAATTTGAGAGCATTCTTTCATTTTATGGTGAGAAAAAGGGAAGTGCAAAAGCATGAGTCTATAGACTTCAGAGCCTCATTCCATCTAACCTCCTCTGGGAATGAGTAATGTGTAAAGCTTCAGACCACTGATAATAATTATTCTCTAAATTAAAGATGAGCTTTAACCCATCTTCTTTGATGATTAAGAAAGCCAAATTTTCAAAGCTAATTAGTTTCTCAGTAAGGGTCATTGTTGTTTATTGTTCAGGCACTCTTAAGGTAATTAGAATGCCTGACCTAAATTAAGCATATTTTGCACATTTTATTAACAATGCAGAGTAACAGAAATCCTTGACCGAAATACACACTGCGCCTCTGTCTTCTGAGGTGGCCTACCAAGGAAGCATGTTTCACATCCAAGGATGCTTCCAACAAAAACATCTAGCTCCAGGTTCTTCCTTACTTGACTAGCAAAGGTTGCACCATCCTGCTGCATGGGGAAAAGTGGCTTCCATGTTTTCCAAATACTTTTTTGCAACCAAGTATATTGCTTCATATGCTATGAGGAACTGAACACAGCCAGATAGAAAAGTAAGCAGTAAGTAGTAAGGACTGGTTTGCTCTTCTACCTCAATAGTTCACTGCTGCAGCAGTAGAAAGTAGCTGATTTTTGCAGAAAACCAGTAGAAACCATAAATTATTGAATGGTCCTTCCTATCAATAAATATATATATATATATATATATATATATATATATATATATATATATATATATATATCCTTCTAGCTTTCAGTTCCTACTTTAGAACTTTCTGAACCAAATGTGGAACTGCTTTTAATATCCATGGTCTAATTATTCTGGTATTTAGATTATGAGAAACAGTAGTTATTCCCAGCTCACCTTCTCTGTGTTGTTACCAATTGTGTAACCATACCCCTTCTTTTTTTTGAGCTCAGGAATTCTGCTCAGTTTAATCCTCATAACTACAATCTTCTTGTGTTGCTTGTTTGTTCGTTTGTTTGTTTGTTTGTTTGGGTTTTTTTGGTACTGTGGTACCTGTGGTAACAGGGACTATATAAAATTTACCATGAAGAGGTTTTTCTTGTTTCTTTCAAAATAATTACTGATGGTTTATTTCCCTTTGCTTGACACTGATCCCTGAAGTCAAGATATTTGCAGAGAAATATCCCAAATCTATTCTCACTGAGGTAACAGCAAGGCTAGAGTCTGCCATTCTATTCTTATCACTTTAGTTAATCTTTCCATTATTATATTAAAATTTTAGCTATCTGTGGTAAAATTCTTGTGTAACTTTGGGCAGTCAGCCTCAGATATGGCTGTCATGAATATGATTAATTCTTCATTGTTACTGTGTTACTGTTAATCTCCTTTCCCTCATCTTCTATGAACAGATGGTCAGGTTCCAGCTGTCAACCTTCCTACAACACAACTTCCATAATTTTCCTTTTCTCCATTTAAAACCACCTATGATCACAGCAAACCCTCTCCTTCTATTGCAGTTTTAATTTAGGATATTTTTGGTGATAGGCTTGATCAAACATTTGAAATTCTCCTGTACTAAATAGGTGATACTTAGCAACTATGCTTATTGAGTCCAGCATTACACTATGGTTGATTTTTGAAATATAACTTCCCTCTAAAAAGTCATACTAAGTCTTCTCCAATATTTCACATGTATTCATGTGCTCACTGAGCCTACCATTTAATAACCCTAGTGGGCTCCAAAATAATAAAATTATTTGTAAGCTTTTTATGGTTAGATTCCACCCCCCACCTCATACCCCCCCCCGCCCCCCCCGAACTATCATGCATATCAATGCTATAAAAGCTTTACTTAAAACTACTGGAGGATTCATTCTGCAATTATGAGACACTTGTGGAAATTTGTAGGGTCTCTGTGCCAAAAGTAGCATGAAACAAAGGAATGCTTTCCCACCATTACATTCATATTTCTTGGCTCTAGACCGAAGCATGTGCTTAAGGGAACTTAAAATATAAGCATATCCATGCCAAAAGCAAGGGAAGAAAGTTAATTCAGAGCTCCAGCTATGAGAGGTTCCTCATGATCAAACAGAAGCATTGAAATCTCTCTGTGAGCTCATGGATACACAGCATATAGGGCAGGGATTTACTGCAGTTACACAACTTAACTCTTCAGATGGTCATGCCAGCCCATTTTCAAATATCTCTCTGCAGTACAAATGCTTCCTGGTGACGAAGAAGGCGTTAACGACTCTAAAAAGTCCTGCAACAAAAAGGCATTTACTCACTCAGGTGGAATTTTCAACTGGATTTTTGAACAGCAGAGTAACTTTGGTGCAACTGAAATTAAGGAAGGCTCAAGATGTTTTGGGAGAACCTCATGGTAGCACAAGAACACATGAGAGACGAAACATGTTGTGTCAGAGGCAATGGCCTATACAGTGCAGTGTGCTTTCTCCAGCTGTGGCTGTAAGCCAACAACTGGGAAAAGTCAGGCTGCCACCTGACATTGCCAACAGCCTTGGGCTGTGTAGACCATGATCCCATCTCATTACTATTCCTGCTTATATGTCCCCTTCCAGTATTTGCCCTGTATCCCCTGGAACTCCTGCAGTCTTCTCACAACCACAGCAGCAGCATCATGTTCAGTATAGGGGTCCAATGTGTTACTGCAAATACCGATCAGCATGTAGGAGGAGGAAAACATGAGCGGTACGAAGCCAGGCTAGAATTTTAAGATTAATTAGGGCTTTGAAAGAGACAGTCTGGGTCAACCCACTCTAGGCATTTATTCTGACAGATGTGGGTTTGTCCCACAGTGACACTAAATAAAGACTTAAAAAGTTTAAAAATGAAGTTTTGACCACAAGGTTAGTGTTCTGAGTTATTAAGTTTGGATGGAAATTATTGCAGATCCAGACAATTCATTCTCTTTGTATGTCCACAGTTGCTTGAACAGAGCAAAATGAATTAAAATAGTTAGAAATTAGGCCCTGTGTTTCCCACCAGTCTGTGAACCCCACTATGGCAAAGTGAAGGTGATGCAGCTTCAGGGGGCTGCAGGGTCTTACTGTGTGCTTATGTGAACACCTGGAGTGGGACGAGTCAGGTGAAGGCAACTGACAGCCAAGAATGTGAGGTTGCTTCTCAAGTCAAGTCAGGCTTTACCAGTTCAAACAAACAAACAAACAAACAAACAAACAAAGAGGCGCATTGGAGCCTCTTTTCTTCTGGTCCCACTGAGGCTGTATAATGGCCTTCAGTGCAATGTTACGTTTATGGTGTAACCATCAGCAGATCCAGCCTAAAACACCAAATGTCATGGGGTTCTGCAGCACACAGTTGTGAATGTTATCATAGGTCATCATAGGTTGCCACAGGTTATCACAGTGTGCCCAGAATGCACTCATGTGTAATCAATCCATTGGACACACATCTCTATGGATTGCCCACATGACTAGAGTGGAGGCATGGCCATGATTTTAGACATTGCAGCATTCTTAGGCCCACACAAATGTGTATGAGTCCCCCTACAACAGCCTGATGGTTTCATGTCTCCCTTTCTTGCCACCTATTGTAAATTGAAATTGTAAGAAACAGGAAGGACTTTTTTGGAATTTTTGCTTCATTGTGCATTTGAATGTAAACACACGTAAACAAATATTGCAATGTAGCTACCAATCCACTTGGATTTCCCTTTCGGAGTGCTTTGTGACTGGCTGATAAAAAAGCTACAAATCAGTAATAATTGTTTCTGAAGCAAAGCATGGAATAAAATGTAGCCTGCCATAGAAACACTATTCTTCGCTTCGGGCTGAAAGGTCTTTGTGTGCAGACTGTTCCCATGGGAAGCCCACCTCCTGTGTGTGCAACCCGTGTCCCTGCCTTTGTTATTGTTACTTCGAACTTGATTCACCTGAGCTATTCCGAAACCCAGGAGCCACAGGTGACGAGCACCCACAGCTTCAAACACATCAGCACAACCGTCCCAAGAAAATCGGCCTAAAAGCCGAAACTTTCGCTCGCGGTAACTACCCGGCCGTGCCTGCGCCATGGCGGCCGCCACCTGGCACAGTCCCGACGGGACGGGACGGGAGCTGCCCGCGCGGAACCTGCGCCCCGCGGAGCACGGCCAGGAGGGGAAGAGAAGGGGGAAGGGAAAGGAGAAGGGAGGGGAGGGTGCCGCTCCCGGGAGCGGCATGCCGAAGCGGAGGGCAGAGCTTTCCCGGGCGCGGCCCTGCTCCACTCTGCGCGCAGGCGGGGCGGGGTGCGAGGGAAGGGGACGGGCAGCTCCTCTCCGCGGAGGTGGGCGGCGGGCGGGCGGGGTGTCGCAGTGCCGAGGCCGTGACGGGCATTACCCAAAAGGCGGAAAAAAAAGGAGTAATTAAAGTCGCCGCTGCCGCGCGCGGTCCCACCCTCCCCACCGCCCGGCTCCTCTGGCAGACGGGAGGGAACAGCAGAGACAGGCTGCCGCGGAGACGCGCCGCCACCTCCACCTCCCGCAGGCACTTCGCACTCGCTCCCTCGCCCGCCGTGGCAGCACCGACGGCGGCGGATCCCCCCTTCGCGAGCAGTCCCGCGCACCATGGGCCCCGCAGGCCCCCGCCTCGTCCTCGGCCTCCTGGTGAGTGAAAGGAGAGGGTGGGTGGGCGCCGGGGCAACGCAGCGCTCCGGCGGGTGCCGCACCTGGCCGCGCCGCCGCGCCTTTCCTCCGTGCTCTGCTCCCCCGCGGGTGCGCAGCGCAGGGAAGAGACTTTTGAGTTGCTGATCTCTGTCGAGCTCTACATTCCAAAGCAGCTTTCTACTTGGCGGGGTCCTTGCGAGGGGCGCGGAGCAGCGCCGGGGCTGCGCGGCCACGGACGCGCCTCGGGTGTCTTCGGCGCAGGGAGGAAACGAGCGGGTTGCGCCGTTCGCGTTGGGATGGGTGGTCGGGTGGCTTTTGGACGAGCAGGTTACGCGTCGGGCACACGCTCA
Source organism: Pithys albifrons albifrons (assembly GCF_047495875.1). Classification (NCBI taxonomy): domain Eukaryota; kingdom Metazoa; phylum Chordata; class Aves; order Passeriformes; family Thamnophilidae; genus Pithys; species Pithys albifrons. The sequence continues at coordinate 73,854,983 of NC_092461.1, forward strand.
GTTCCCTGCTACTGCTGATGATTCACAGAAAAAATTAAACCGCTGTTACTTTTGTTTAAATCTCCCCCTTCTGCCTCTTCCCACCCGCTTGTCGTTTTTGCGTGTTGGGCTCCTTGGGAAGAATTAGCTGTGCATCGGACAGTTTCAGTGGTTTCCCGTGCCTTCAATTTATTGTATTTGTGCATAATTACCAGCTCTGGAAAGGCCATTGCCGGGGAAAGTTCTCTGTCTTCTTTTCTTTTTTTTTTTTTTCTTTTTTTTCTCTCTCTTTTTTTTTTTTTTTTACATTTACGGTGGATGAGTAAAACTGATTTGTCCTTTGTTTCTTACCCCCTTTCGTCTCATTAATGCGTCCACAAAAAGAGGGCAGATCATCGTTTGAGCCTGTAAAATAAAAATAATCGATAGTGTTGAAGCACTGAATTTATTAGTTTTATATTAATTACTTATGTGTATTTTAATGAAAATCTTACTGTTCGAGACACTATGCATGCCTGCCTTTGCAAGAATATTAATAGCAAAACCCAAAGAAATGCAGGCAACTTTACTCATACAGTTAATTAAAAAAAAAAAAGAAAGAAAAAAATTCTCCTGCCAAGAGGAAAAAACCAAAAAACACCCAAAGAAAAAATCCTGAGGTGTCTTCTTTGCGTAAAGTGAAATGACATCACAGCTTCTTTTTACCTGATATTTCTGTATGTCTTTATGTTCACGAATAACTACCGTTTACTTTTGTTTAACCCCTCAGCAGTTCTTAGTGCTGACATCAGACTAAGCCTGGCATTACTATTTCAAAAGTAGATGTCATTGATTCTTACAATATTTTAGAACAGTGTGATAAGATGCGATTTCAATAACTTAAAAATCAGTGCAATGGCTTCCAGGAGACAGTGTTTTATTAAGTGTCTGTTAATAAGGAAAGTGTCTACTAATATATGAGGAGGGATGTTTAAATTATTTGTATATATGCATATTTTTATATCTGCATGTGTGTATATATATATATATATATATATAAACTGTATGAAGAGCTTTTATTGTGCAGGTACAGCATATATTGTTTTTAGCTGATCATTTTTTTTCTAAAGGTTCCTAATGTTCTTAATGTGTTTAAAGTATTTTTATTTAAATATTTTCTTCATAAGCATCAAAAATAATTTTTAGAAGTTCCATTAGCCTTATACTTCTTTATACTTCTTTATAGTTTTCCTTTTTCTGGTAGACTTTCATCCTGAAAGAATAACTGCACTTAAAAGGGTAGATAGATTTATTTACATTTCTCTATTTCTTTGTTTAATTGGCTGTGGGATTTTTGGATTACAATTTTAAACATAAGGATAGAAACTAGGCAAAATATACACACATATAATCTGAGATCAGGACTCGCTCTGTGCTAAGGAAGATCTTTGTACCTCTGTGTGGTTCTTTTTAGAAAAAGTCTGGTTATCTACTACTCATTTGAATTTTGAGGAGGACCCCACTTTGTAACTGGTTATATGGGAGTGGACGGCTGTGATACTCAACGTTTTGTGTATGTCATATCTAATTGCTGAAGCTAGATTTAATTAGTTTGTTGAGAATGTACTTTGAAGATGCAAAATGATACGTAAGTGCAAGTGTCATCATATAGTTTTAATAAGACACTTGTCCCTTTAATGTTCAGCATCCCCACACTTCTACCAAACTGAGTGTTGATGGATTAAGCCTTACTCCTTAGAGACCTTGGATCTAAATTGGCCAGGAATGCTGTTGGAGGGACTGCATGGCGACGATGTATTTTATCTTTCCTCTACTAAAGTAATAGCATTGGCGAAATCTTCTAGTCAAAAGGAGCTCTTGGTATTACTGTTGGTGCTGCAGTGATTTTATAAAAAAATGAACACAAGCCATAGAAAAATCCAGGAACAGTAAGATTTTGTTTCTAGTTTGAAAGTTTATATGCTATGATGCATAGTAAATGAATTTTTAGCGAGGAGCGCTTTCTGTGCTGTTTCGCTTGCTTGTCTTAACAAACAAACAAACCAGTGTCTAGTTATTATTCAAAATATCATGTAATTATGTTTTTTCCCCCCTGATTTCTTAATTTGTTTTCCAGGTGCTGAGTTTGTGCTGTGAAGCTTGCAAGAAAGTAACTTTTCGTGTTCCTTCTGAACTAGAGGCTGACACATTAGTTGGCAGAGGTGAGAAACTGTGAGATGCCCATCTTAACAACACAACATGGCTGGAGATGCTGTTAACAGTGGAGGAGACTTTTTTTTTAATGGAATGAATGGATGACTGGACAGCCATTTAAACAGCTGGATCAGCCTTTTTAAGAAGGATACGCCCTGTGTTGTTATGGATTTGAATACTGGCTCTATGCATCCATTTGACTTTTGTGTAAACAGCTATTGTCAGGTTACAGTATTTATTCTAAGAATAGAATGCCAGAGTTTAATGTTTGCAAAATTTGGTATCTAAGGCTTAGTAGTGAACAAGTGGCTTAATATTTCAAAGTGCACCCCTTGCCCACAGTCACACGAAGAAGACAGTAAGTCATTTGGACAATGGAAAAGATAAAAAAAGAAGACAAAACTCACATAACCGTGCATCAAGAAGCTGCTGTTCTGTGAATCATGGATGTGACTGGTCAGCAGTGCTGGAGCATTCAGGGCATACAAAGGTTGCAGAGATGTCCTGCATGCACATTTGCTTGGAGAGTGCTCCTGTCTGACTGGATGGTCCGTCTCGATTTAGAGCAGTGTGCAGGTGACTGAAAGGAATGTGAGAGACCAGAAAACACCCCGCTCCTTCACTCCTTCTTTTTTTTTTTTTCAGACCAGTTTTTGAAAGGCAGCTTTAAAAGGTGTGGCATGGCAATTGCTACAAGGTTCTGTGCTGCCTGAGTCTGAATTTGATGATTCAGAGGTGCTCCTCATGAGTCCTACAACAGTAGAGGAATATGCTCCAACTCGGCAATCCTAATCCACATTCCTACATAAGGAACAAATAATGTGGATTGGTAGTTCATCACAGTACAAGTGCTCAGAAAATCTAGCTGCATAATGCAAATCCATTGACCTTTTAAATTTCAAAATGAAGAAGCTTGCTACAGCTGTGTGAGTTCTCATAGACATCAGCATTTCTCTATGTAAATAAACTTGATTTATATAAAAATAAAACTTCATGTTATTGCAGTGCTTTGAAATAAATTGCATAACATTGAACTTAATTTTTTTCCCCCAAACATTTAACAAAACCATTACAGCTCAAATGACACTACTTAAATGTTTATTGGGAAGTGTTTTGCATTGATCATGTCCATATCTTGACATTGAAATTACTCAGGATTTTCCTGGTTGTTATAAGTAGCTTTTTTTTTAATATATATTTTTGACTTAGACCAGAGTCTTTAAAGAAAAAAATCTCACAAACTTAAAGCTAACTGAACATAGCCATATAACCATCAGAAACAAAGTCTCCAGTCTGATATTTCTGAAAATCCCATGCTGTAATATGCAATAGTATGAGACACATTTAAGTGAGGCAGTGCTATTCTTTTCCATACAGAATTTCCTCTGTACAGATGAAAAGGGACAGAGGTCACTGCTGCACTACCATAGAAAGTCTAGCAAATATTTATTGGGGCAGTTCAAGGTTTGGAAGGCATCACAGCATGTTTAAAATGATGCTTCCCATCTGTTGCGATTTTGAAAGAAATGAAATCTAGTTTACTGAAGATATCATCTACATATATGGGATGAAATTCTGTTTCTGCTTTGGGAATTTTGCAATTAGCTTTGATAAAGCAGTGTCCCACACACTTTGATGTCATTGAAGGAGTATTGAAATGTTTTGATTTTGAGAACATGACACTGACACCTCTTGTACTCTGCAGGGATCATTTGTGTGGAGTTTTGGTCTCTGGCTTTCATCTTTTTCAGGGTGCCACATTATTCTTGCTTAGTGCTGTGGTCCTATTGCAATTCATCGCGAGTATCCTGATTTTATTCCAGCTGTAGTGCTGAGTTACTTGCTGGTGAATCAAGTTTATTGAAATGCATAAGAATTTATTTTAGCCACAAGTGATAGCAAATGCAGTGAAAACATACCTGGGAAGTATGCTGAAATTACCTGGTACTTTCTGTAAACACGGGATTCTGTCACATACATATTAAAAAATTGCTAATTGTTTGTTTTAAAGTTGGCCTTTATCTCTCCCATCTGTCTGCCTCATAATTTACAGGCCTTTGACCTCCCAAGACTATTAAATCACATAGTACTAGTAAGTGCTTTTCTCCTGAGGGCAAAACTTCCAAGATGTAACATCTCCATTGGGTATTTGCATTAATTAATCGTAGGGCATGGAGAACAAGGCAAATGTAATAGCTACTGTTCCAATAATGGGCATGTCTATAATGTTTTTTGCATTGAAGTATATTAATTCATCTCTGATGCTTCAATACTTTTACCAGTGTAATAGTGTTTTGTTGAGACATATCTTTGAAGCACCCATGTCTTTTAATAAACACTTACGAACACAAGGGTGGAAATTAATGTAAACTTGGTCAAATCTGAGTGCTAACATGGGTTCTAGAATCTGTATGTGTCATGCTTAAATAATGTCTGAACAAATATTTGAAGGCTCAGCAAATGTAATTTTTACTTGGTGGATGTTTTCTTATTTTATGAGGGATGCTATTTTTTTGCTGTTTGAGTTATTGTCTATTTTTCTTACAGTTGATTTGAAAGAATGTCTTCAGTCTGCAGAGGTTATCAGTTCCAGTGATGGAAACTTCAAGATTCTAGAGGATGGTTCTGTGTACACAACATCTGCTTTGTCTTTGTCTGCTGAGAAAAAGACTTTTACCATATTACTTAAAGACATTCAAGAACAAGTTCAAAAGAAAATACATGTTAGCTTGGTGGAAGAAGAAAATAAGGTGAGCTTCTAATTTTTAAGATACCTTACTTATTTGAAATTTGGTTTCACAGAGTACAGCTTCAAGCTGAGTAACTGTAGTTCACTTTTGGAATTCAAATAATAAGGCAAAATACTGCTGCAGAGTGTAATTTTATTTAGCAGCTGTTGATTACTGGGTTGCTTAAATCAGCAGATTGCCTTTCTCAAAGGGGAGATGCTAGCAAGTAGCTTAATCAGGAATGTCAAGAACCTTAAAAGTTATGTTTGAGCATGCAAAATATTGCAACAAATGAAAAAACTTGGAATACTATCACAGGTATAATCAGAAATTAAGTCCTGTGTTAAAAAAAAAAGATCAGTAGGAGGACTGGAATGGAGAGGAAAAAGATGGAAATGCAGGACAGCAGTTAAACAGAAATATACATGCTTAAGAACATATGTATGTATTCTTATCTGTCTATTTCCCTTCCAGACCCAGGCACAGAAGACCAGGCATGCTAGAGATACAGTTCTCAAGCGAACCAAAAGAAGATGGGGGCCTATTCCATCTGTCATGATAGAGAACTCACTGGGACCTTTTCCACTACAAATACAGCAGGTACATTTTATACAAACCCTAATTTTATGACCCAAGCTAGGTTTGTATATGGCTTTTATTCCTCATTGATGACATTACTGCTATTACTCCTCTGTTTTGTTCTGTCCTGTTCATTGTATATCTCATGATTTGTAGCTGAAATAACTTGTGATCATAGTTGGAGTGAACTGGAATTGTGCAAAAAAGAGTGGCTTACTATCAAAGAGAGCTCTATTTGCCCGAAATCAGTGAAGTGTGTAATTACAAAAGAAAACCCCAAAACCCAACACAAACAACCCTCCACTAAACATTGCCTAGAAAAAGGTTTTGTAAACACAGGCTAGGGTAAATTTTATCTGCATGTCTACATCCTTTCTGGACCTTGAGGTCTAATGCCTTCAGCCTTGAAGACTGAATATGGTCTGTGTTATTTGGGAAAGTACTTACTGGAAGAAAACAAGTAGGCGTGAAAGAGAAATGCAAGAACTAAAGTTATCATAGATCCATCTAGCCTTCTCTAGATTACAGAGTTGGTGGTAGCAGATGTGTAGAGACAAGTCTAATAACAGAGTCTGTGCAGAGCAATCATTCTTCTTCTAATCTTACCTTCCTAACTTCTGGCATTCAGTAGGTAAGGAAAGTATTTTGGGATAAGAGTATTTATAATTAGATAACTCTGTTACCTCCTTGGTGCTTGTAACGAGATGCAGAGAAGCATCTGAATTGGCGTATGTCTGGATGATACTCTAAGTTGTCGTCCTTCCTCCGGTTCTTCCTCTCCTTCCTCCGCTTTTTCTTCTCTAGTTGCAATCCACATTCTCAGTGAATGCACTAAAACCTCATGATCAGGGACAGAATTAAGCCATTTGTATCTGAATGTGCCTTATGTATGCAGTAGTCTAGAGAGATAAGATTTCAAAATTTTTTTTTTGCATACTGTCATTTCTTTAATTGTTTGATAGTTCTAAGCATTTATGAGTTTGAATTAACTTCCCTTCTTGTGTGCACACATTATAAAGGAAGGCAGTTACATGGTAGGCTGTTCTCCTATTCTGTGAAGTTTAAGCTGATACAAAAGTAAACATGTTTGGGGTTTTTTTTGTGCTAAATATGATAATGAAAACAGGGAAAATGTATTAAAATGATGCTGCTGTTTTTTCTTGGTCTTAAAATGTCTTTTTATAGGTCCAATCAGACACAGCTCAAAACTACACAATTTATTATTCTGCAAGGGGACCAGGAATTGATCAAGATCCAAAGGGTTTATTTTATATAGAAAGAGAAACTGGAAATATCTTTGCTACTCGTGCAGTAGATCGGGAACAGTATCCAAGCTTTCAGGTACAGGCCTAAATTGTGTAACTATAATTAATTTTTCTTTTCTTTCTGTCATGCATATATTGGACAGTTGGGTTACAGGGGAAACTGACAGCAGACAACATCTGGAATTGGCTCTCTGTTTTGAGTAATATCCTTGGTGCTGAAGAGATGAAATCAGTGACCAAAATAGCCAGTCATCTAGATCTTGAGAATAGTTTTGCTTTTCACTGTTTACAATAATTACAGCATAAATATAGCGAGCTGTTGGATTTGCGTCACTTCTAGGAAGAGTTTTTAAGGGACGGTTGAAAGGGTCTGCAGAAAAACAAAATAATGATGAACTCTAGACAGCTTTTTGAGTGTCTCTCAAACTATTCAGTTCTGTTATTTTGTTAACAAGGTACACTGCTCTCTCTACTGGCTGAGAAGTGTAAGAAGGCAATTACTAGAAACACCTTCTAGTTAAGTAACTTTCAGTATCTCTCATTGCATTTGATTAGATTATGTTATAATGGGCAAATAGTTTTTCTGTCATTCTTGATTTTTTCTAAATAGCAATATTTACATATAGATTTGGATAACACTGCAATTGCCTCATAAACACGTGGAAAAAATGTGTTCAAGAGACTCGGAAAAGATATTTGATAGAGTCGGTGAGGGGTCAGGGAGAAAGTGGTTCAAATACTTTTAGTGTGAGGAATGGAAAGGGGAGAGATTAGAAAGCATTCAATGGTTTTGTGTTGCTGACACCAGTTGCTTTCCCTTCCATGTGGCTGAAGAGCCTGGTCTTGGGAAGGGTATGCTTAGCACACTGTATTTTATTTTATTGACTCCTTCATTGAAGTAAAAATGTAATAATACTGCCTGTTGCTTAAGCACTGAATTTATGTCTTACAGATAATTTGCTTTGCAACCACTCCAGATGGTTATTCACCAGAGATGCCACTTGTACATACAATCAGGATAGAAGATGATAATGACAATGCTCCATATTTCACACAAGACCTGTTTGAGTTTTGTGTCCCTGAAAATTCCAAACCTGGTAAGAATTGTTTTAAATCATTGAACACACATGCCACTCCTCGGCTCAGTCACATACCAGTATGACAGGGTGTAATCCTCCCTTTTAATCAATTTCAGTGTGATTTCTTGAGGAGTATTTTTTTACAGAAAAGGCTGACTTTGCAAATAGCAGCTCAAGATTTCTTAATTATTAGAAATTGCAAAATGTCATCTCAGTCACAGTAAAAGTATTGTTAAAAGACATTTTTAAAAACTGAGGTGATTCAGTGTTCCTGATATGGCGTAAATTTCAGAATGTTACTATTTTCATTTTATTAAAAAAATCTGTTTCTGTAAAATATTTTTAGAATTTTCCTAAACAACTGAAAAGGTGATGTTCTAAGGTGTAAAATGCCTTTGGTTAAGCTTGCATTGTTTGTCCAAGCAGATGAACTAAGGTGGGAGTTCTCCTGAGAGAGGGTGGGGGTGGAGAAAGTCTTTCTTCTGCCTGTAGTCGTGAAAGGCTGGGATTTGCCCATTACTGACTTCATGTGGCTGTATAACAGACAACAAAAGCAGGGAGAAAAAAGGGGGACTCCAGACAATGAAGAATGCAAAAGCCATGATTTGCCATTCTTTGCTCATTTCCTAGGGTAGGGCTATAGGGTGGGGAAAGTCCTTTCACAAAAAAGGAAACTGTCTTCCCTTTCACCTCCAAAAAAGCCCCACTTACATTTCACTCTCTGAGCTGCTCTACTCCTTGCTGTGTGAATTACTAATTTAAAGGGAAGTTCCAAAACCACTGGGGCTACGGGCAGGAGGTATAGCAGTGCTCTCTGTGAGGCGGGAGTGGAGTTTGAGCCAAGTCAGAAAGCTCTGAACCTCCTCATCCACCCCCCTGGCAACACCTTTTCAGCTGTTTGATATGCTCAATGACAAGTCACCGTCAAAAACACTAACTGAAACCTAAAATTCCATTGTTTCTTTTGATTATTCTTTCTGACAGCTGCAATAATCACAACTTTGTCTAAGAAGGAAAAAAAATACCCAGAGGATTAAAATAGATTATTTTACACTATTATTGTATTTTTACTGCTCTTATTATTGTATTTTTGATTAGTTTAATTTAGAGCTAAATGACCAAATAGCTATTTTCATGTGTTTAAAACAGAAATACGTGTTCAAGTAATTTTCTTTTTTATATGCAGATTTTTCGGGAACTAAAAACTGCTATATTGTGTTTACAGGTGTTGTTGTTGGGAAAGTGACTGCAGAGGACAGAGACGAGCCTTACACTCTGCATACTACATTGAAATACCGCATTGTGTCACAAAATCCACCAATTACCCCAGCGTTTTCTTTACATGGGGACACCGGTGTCGTTTCTGTATTACTACCACAGCTGGACAGAGAGGTGATCTTTCCTGAAGCATCTTTAGCTGTCATCTGATGCTTCTTAATCACCCTCTGCTCTGCCCTTGTGAGACTTCACCTGGAGTATTGCATCCAGCTCTGGGGTCCTCAGCCCAGGAAAGACAGGGACCTGTTAGAGTAGGTCCAGGGAATGACCTTGAAGACGTTTGGAGAGCTGGAGTACCTCTTCTGTGAAGACAGGCAGAGAGAGCTCAAGTTGTTCAACCTGGGGAAGGGAAGGCAGGGGAGATGTCATTGCATCCTTTTAGTACTTAAAAGGAGGCTTATGAAAAAGGAAAGTGACTTTTTGCATGGGCAGACAGTGATAGGACAAGGGGAAATAGTTTTAAAGTAAAAAAGGATAGAATTAGGTTAGATGTTAGATTTTAGTGGGTGGAATCCCGTGGCATGGACAGATTGGAATTAGATGGATGATCTTAGGGGTCCCTTCCAGGCCTGCCCTTTCTATGATTCTATGAATTGCTGGCCTGAGAATCACCAGATACAGCTTCTGTTGCCCATTTTTTGTTATCTTCTCTAAGGAACTTCTGAAGCTTTTCAAGGACCTGTAATTAATCCAGGGAGTTTCTACATAGTGTACCATATTCTAGCTAACCCTGGGAGGGTAATTCCTGCTACTCTGCTACTTGACCTATGGATTTTCACTCTTTGTGTTCATGAGTCCTGTGAGCCACTATTTTCTCCTATTTAAGTTCCATTTGCAGTGCTTCTTACTTCTTTAAAGAGATGAAGCATTTTCTCTGAAAGTAGTCAGTCATCCTATATTCAACAGAAAAATCTCTAATATTTGAAACCTAAACAGTACTATAAGATTTCCTAAAATTAAAGTGCCAGCCATTTATTCTTATCAGCTAGCTTTTGAACAAATAAGATACATGATTTCTTTTTTTTTTCCTTTGTAATTGAATGTAATTGTTTCCACTACAAAAAACGAACAGGCATGTGTAATTCAAAATAATATTTCTAACATAAAACTAATTCTAGAAAAAAACATTGCTACAAGCACCTCTTTTTTGAAGATATTTATATTGCTTCATGGCTAAAAATCCACATAAACAACATGTTGCAAAATTTGCACCTGCAGGTATAGTATTCAACTTTTATAGCAAGAGAAAAATGCAATGGTTATGAGCATTATTGTTTACTACTAAGGAAGCTGCCACAGTGACTATGTGAGGGAAGGAAGGATTAAAAAATTAGTCCACTATGTATCTTTTAAAGATAAACCTATGAAGTAGAGCAGGAGAGTTCTTTCATGCACCAAAGAAACTGAATGCTACTTCCAGGCATTCAGAACCAGAGTTACTGTCTTGATTTACAAACTCCTTTCTTTTGTGTCTAATCTGTCTTACTGTGTTGTGTTCTGTCCCCTGCTCCTCTGCCTGCACCATTTTCCCTCCCCAGTCACCCTTTCCTAGGTTGTTCAGGTATTAGTAAGGCTAAAAAAAAAGCTTTCTGCTGTTGTGACTCAAGTCAGCGATTTAAGTGGGCTGCTTATCAGAGAGCCCTTTGGAACTGATAAGGACACTGACTCCTTCAATGCCAGACCCTGCCAAATGGCAGGCGTTGTCTTATTTATGGCCCAAACAGAGGCTTGATTGCAGCATAGTTTTCATTCATCCTTAGTGAAATAAGAGATATGCATTGAGACACTTTACCTGCTGGCAACCTAAGGAATACTCTGTTGCTCCAAAAGGGAGACATATATAGCAGATGAAGGTGCATCATCTGTATTAATAATGTGACATTGTGAGAAGTCTGATTTGATACAGGATATAGCATGTGTGTTACCAGTGGATGCTGGTGTTGCTTAGCCACTGAAAAGTATTTTGCTGCTTTTCCTTTTGGAACTATATGGGAGAAAGCCCCAAAGCTAATTGCCTCATTTTGTTGTGGAGCACTGAATTAAGAGCAGAGTTGTGCAGTAGGGGTAAAATATTTAGTTCTACTTTTGTAGGTAACTATGTGATTAAAAAAGTGAGTATGTCAAACTTCTGTATGCTTTTATTCTTCTTTTCAGCTTGTTCCCAGTTACACTTTGTTAGTTGAAGTGAGAGATATGGCAGGTCAGCCCTTTGGTTTGTGCTCCACAGGAACAGTTGTCGTCAAAATTGAAGATACAAATGACAATGCACCATCCTTTAAACAGATACAAGTAAGTACATAAATGAAATGTCTGTATAAAGGTTAAAATAAAGACTATTTTCATCCCCATTCTAATTTCCTGATGGACTTTTCCTCAAAAATGAGGCCTACATGCCCTAAGCCAAATAATGCCAATAGAGATGTTTGAAAATGCCTTGTTTGATGTTGTGCTGTTTGGTAATTGGACCTATTGCTATATTAGTTGTTTCAAGTCATTTGCCTCATGCCCATTGGTAGAAAGGAGATGTGACTCATTCATTCACTTCTCTTGCAATGCATAGTGTTAGAAATCCCATAATTTAATAATTTTTCAGTGGGAGAAAAACAGATTCACTCTTAAGCATTGTCACAACTGCATTACCATTTGACTGGCTTTTGGCCACTTCTGTGTTGCAAAGGAAAATGTTTGTGTCAATGAAATAGATGCAAGGATTTTCATTGAGATTCCTGTGCTTTTCCAGCATTTTTTTTCTTCTACAGAGGTATTTAAACCTCTTCATGTTCACCAATAGCTATAACTCAGCCTTATGGCTTTGCTTAATCCAGCCATCTGCATGATTCAGGACAGAAAGTATGCCTCAAAAACCATGTACACAGCTTAAATACTACAGGAGATTTTTAACATGAAATTAATGTAAAATAATTCATTTTTTCCTGAGGAATACATGTACTTTACCCTTTCCATTCACTACTGTAGGATATCATCCATAATATTACTTGAGAATCACTTTCATTTGCTCTTCTTGAGCTTGTAGAGAATTACACAGTTCTTTAAAAAGATAATGAGAAAAATCCCTTTATCCTTTGGCATCCAAGTAGAGATGTATTTCGTCCTTCTTGACTTTTCTTCAAATTCTTGTGGTTTGTTTATACATATATATATATATATATACATATGCATGTATTTTAATTTGCTCAATGCTTTTTCTAATTCTCAGCTTGATCATGTTTTATGCAAATTAGAATCTATAGCTGATGTAACTGAGGGGAACTAAGCTAATTTACCTTTTCTGGAAGAAGAATTCAAAAATTAATTATGTCAATGATAGTTAAGTGTATGAAGAAGCTGAGATTTCACCTCTACAGACAGAAAAAGTTTACTGTACATAGGGTGTAAAGAGGAGTGGGAAAGATATGCTAATGCATGAAAACAAATCATTACAGCAGCTTGATAAATTGACGCCTTGGGTTTAAGTAGTCTTATTTAAATATGATGGTCTTCAGTCCTGCATCGTGTAACAGTATTCTTTGATTTAAATTGATTTTTTTTTTTGTTACTCCAAGTATGAAACACGAGTGGAGGAAAACAGAGTGCAAGTAGAAATACTGAGAGTCTCTGTTGTTGATCTTGATGAACCTGGTTCGCCTGGCTCAGGAGCAGTGTATGAAATTATAAGAGGAAATGATGATCAGGCCTTTGAAATTACAACAGACAAAAACACAAATGAAGGAATACTGTGTGTTGTTAAGGTAAGTAAAAATCAAACTGCTAGAGGAAAATTTATATCTCTTCAGGTCTTGCTTTTAAAACTAATAATCTGGGAATAATTTCTATTCAAAGAATATCTGTAACTTTGAAGCTCAACAGACTTTCTTATGCACAGTGATTGAGGCTCATGTATGGTATATAACCCAGAAAGCTCACCTTCCAGACTGCTCCTCAGTTTTGCGTGCTCAGAATCCAAGAAGTTCTCTTTGGTTTATCATTTCAGAAGAGCTTAGTGCTTTTGCCTAATTCTTCAGTTGTTTAGACTTAGGGGTGCAATTTGAGGAATGCCTTGTGTCTGGGTTTTTAAACAGAAATAGGAGAGGGGCAAAGCAGGGAAAGGTTGAGCACCTACTCCAGTCTTGTTCTCTCTGGAACTTGATTAAACCTATAAAACTCTCCATGTTTTATTTTGCAATGTAATGACTTCTAGTTTGCTTTTCCAGGGTGTGAGGAAGTACACATAGACTAGTTTGTGTTAGTTTAGTTACTTGTTCTACCCAGTACTTTTAAGATGTGAGGTAAAAGATCCACTGCATCTGCACTCTAATACATCACTTTGTCTCTTCATGCTTCTTTTTTATCATCTGTTAAAACTGCCATAAGAGGTAACTTCTAAGCAACAGAGAAGATTAATATTAACATTTGAAGATGCAATTTATAGAGCTGGAGATGCCAGTAATTTTTTAATTATTATTTATTATGGTTAGTAATCATTAGGACTTTTTCTAGAGCTCTCTTCCTGGTATATGATCACAATTGAAATGTCTTGTATTTATTGTGTGCTGCAGTAGACTGGAGAGTATTGTGATTCAGGATAAAATTACCTCTGTTAAAGGCATATGATGACCTTGGAGTATAAATGGTAACTACTTACTGTCAACCCTATAAAAGGTACCAGAAAGTGCCAGAAAGAAGTGTGATTGACTAGGGCTGGAAAGAAAATATATGTAAACTAAAATAAAGGCCACCTAGCTATGGAAGAGGAGAATACCCCAGCACAAGTAACTGTTTTCTCAACTCTACTAGTAATTCACTATCAGAATATTCATATAAAATTTTGCAGTGGTGCTACTTGTCTTATTAGGGTCATTTCCTCAGGCTCTTTTCTTTGAGCCTAACTTAGAACTTAACTTTTTTTTTTAATCATGTGCCTTTACTGTGTGTCAAGATGGAAGTTCAAGAAGGATAGTTGGCTTGTGTTCTAAATAAGTGTGGTACAGTTTTGTCTATTTAAAAATTCAATAGTGAAAACAATACCAAGCTTTGTATTGGTTTGAAGGAAAAAAACTCAACATCCTTCCTTTTTCACAGGGACTGGACTATGAAAGTGCCAAGCAAAGGATCCTTGTGATTGGAGTCAACAATGAGGCACCCTACTTGCTGGCACCCCATTCACAACAACTTTCACAGAGCACCTGCTCTGTTACAGTGCATGTCCTGGACGTAGATGAGGGCCCGGTGTTTAAACCCTGTCTGTTACGCTTAGATGTTAAAGAATGCGAAGATATTGGGACGGCTATTGGGAGATATGTAGCAGAGGATCCAGAAACTGGAAATAGTGAAGGCATAAGGTATGAACAAACCTTATCTACTAGGGTTTTTTTGAAGTACAGCATGGGTGGGATACAGGAAAGCGGAAAAAGTTGATGCTGTATATGTATATATATGTGTGTGTGCACCTGCACACCAGTGAGTGTATATGAACACTTAAATATGTATGTGTGTACTTCTGCATGTACGTGTATGTTTTGGATCTTTAACAAGACAAATTATTCTTGACAGATACCGGATACCACCTGGGCAGTGTAATTGGATCAACATAGATGACAAATCTGGTGAAGTCAGAACTGTTAAAGTCTTGGACCGAGACATAGGAGAAATGAGAAGAGGTCAATGCAATATCACAGTTCTTGCAATAGACAGAAGTGAGTACAAAATGTTGTTGATGTTCTTTGTGGTCTGTAACAGTTGTTTATGTGCCAATTTAGTGTGGGGACAACTGTAGTGGTTCAGACCAGTGGCCCACCAAGTCCATTGCCTTGATTTTGGAATTGATCTCTCAAATGCTTAGGGAATATTATGTGGCAGAGAAAGCCTTTAGAATAGGGCAAATTCACAGTGTTTTGAAGTTATCTGCCCCTATTTAAAATCCTCCAGTAATTTTGAATTGATAGATTTTTCTGTGGATTTTATTATTTTATTTTTAGACTTGTTTTTCAAGTACTCACCTGGCAGCTGTGAATTTGTCAGCAGAAAAAGTAGAGAAAACTTTCTGAAAAAAAATTGTCGATGTTGCAGCTAAAAATTCTATGTCCAAGCTTGCATTTAAAATTAAATGTAAATAATATGAATTTAAATTGTTTAGAACATCTTTTGTGGATAAAGTAAACATGCTTGCATCTGCAATCAACTGTTTCTAGAGAAAGGATTAAAAAGTAGTCTTGATGCAATTTCACTGCAACGCATATACATGCATTGCCCATTTGTGTATTGGAAAAACTGTAATTAGGAGGAAGAGCTCATTCCCTTCTTGCATGTAGACTTTGGTGACATAGTATGTGCCACTGATGACTCCTGCTACTTCATGGTAACTTACAGGGTAGAGGACAGAAAGATGCCCCGCTGTTTCTTAAAGTGTTTGTGTTCCCAGGGAAGGTGAGGGTAGTGAAAGTGCAATTTATTTTCTCCTTCCAGAAGTTAAAAGGCTCTTTTAACTCTCTTCTTAACTCTCTTTTACCTCTGATTGTCTTAGTGTCCTTTGCTCCTGGTTTCTGGACCCTTCCTTCTCTCATCCCCCTGTTAGATCAGAATATGTTCCCACACAGATATGTACAGTCAACAAAATACATTGTCTCAACATACAGAATATGGAGATTTTGGAGCTGTTGATTTGTCTGCAACCAGCCACGTAAAGAGAAGCAGCCAAGACAGAGCTGTGAGAATTCCCCCTCTCCATCTAAATCAGCAGTTGCTTTCCACCTTACTTCGAAATATTTCATTGTGAAAGTTTGGAGTAGAAATTAATATGTGAATGTTAGATGTAAGTGCTAAGACTAGTTATTTTTATCTCATAGATGGTAAAACAGGCACTGGAACAATTCAGGTTTGCATTGTGCCTGGGAACAAGAATTTCCCACGAATCGCTCAAACGGACTATATAATGTGCAGAGACAGAAAACCCATCTGCCTTACTGCACAGGATGGTGATGAGGCTCCTTACAGCACACCTTTTGTATATCGCATAACTGACCGTAACTTGGCTTCCATGTGGAAGATAACTCAACACAACGGTATGTTAAGCCTTCCTTCTCCTCATTTAGCTGTAGATTAAAAGATGCTGAAAGTATAAATCCTTCCATGATGTAGTTTTTCGTCAACACATTTTATCTAATTTTAAACTAATGTGGATCTGATGGCAGTATGGCAGCAACAGAAGGGAAGATTGTGATTGATTGCATTTGTGACAACCAAGTTGCAGGTATTGTTGACACTAGAACTGTTTTTGTCTTTTTCTTACAGATAATTCTGTGTATCTTTCACCAAAGGGTGATATTCCATTTGGAGTTTATGATATTCCTGTAAGTGTGATGGATAATGGAGGAAAGGTAGGAGAGAACAACGTAAGAGTTAACCTCTGTGATTGTGTTACTCCAACTGAATGCGACGGCACAACCCGTCAACTTGGTGGCGGAAATGTTACTCTTGGTCTCTGGGCCATCCTTGCAATGATCTTAGGATCACTGTTATTGCTGCGTAAGTACACTTTATTTTTTTAACACAGATGCAAACTGCTTAATTTTAAAATCAGCTGAGATAACCTGATTAAAATTCATTTCAAACATTTTTTTTTTATTTTGGCAGCTGTATAGCTCTCATCACTAACTTAATGTACCTGCTCTATTTGTATCACTATCACAGGCTTCCTTCTCTCATCTTCTGCTGTAGTTACTCTGAGTGGATTTTTCTTTATTTGTTTAAGTATATTTTGTGTAAGATGATCTGCATGTTCATGCTAACAAGGCCAAAAAAAACTGCATTCAGCACTTGAACCAAAAGACCATGGTATTATAGTGCTTATCAGCTCAAGCAAAATTTGTGAGTTCTAGAAACATTTCCAGTTGCTAGTGACCTCTTCGCTGGGGAGCCTATTCCAGTGCTCAACCACCCTTTGGTTGAAAAACATTTTCCTGATATCCAGCCTAAACCTCCCCTGCCTCAGCTTCGTGCTGTTTCCCTGAGTCCTGTCACTGGTCACAAGAGCAAAGAGATCTGTACCTGCCCCTCCACTTCCCCTCATGAGGATGTTGAAGACTGCAGTGAGGTCTCTCCTCAGTCTCTTCTTTTCCAAGCTGAAAAGACCAAGTGACCTCAGCCGCTCCTAACAAAGCTTCTCCTCAAGGCCCTTCACCATCCCAGTGGCCCTTCTTTGGATGCACTCTAATGTCTTTACATCTTTCTTATACTGTGGCACCCAAAACTGCACACAATATTCAAGGCGAGGCCACACCAGTGCAGAGTAGCACAGGACAATCCCCTCCCTTGACACCAGCTAGTGATGCTTTGCCTGATGCTCCCCAGGACATGGTTGGGCCTCCTGGCTGCGAGGGCACTGCTGTCTCATACTCAACTTGCCACTGACCAGGACCTCCAGGTCGCTTTCCATGGCACTGCTTTCCAGCATCTCATTCCCCAGTCTGTACAAACATCTGGGGGTTGTCCTGTCCCAGGTGCAAGAAATGTTGAAGGACAGGTTGAATACTTCCACAACAGACTAAAACCTTAAACAGATGTTGTGCTACTAGAGTTGGCCAAAACTTAAGATTCTGAAAAGGCTAATACTTCTGTTAACCAGTGAGATGGTGACAGTGATATGTAAAAGGCAAACCATATCTTATTTTTCACCAGAATCGGATATATCTGACTAATAACATCTTTAAAAATCACAGAGAACATGCTACAGTAACTAGTATTTCAGAGTTTGCATAGGTTTTCTTTTTTTTTCTTTTTTTTTCTTTTTAATGTCTTACTTTTTTTTTTTTTTTGGTAATAATTAAACTGTCTGGCTTGTGTTGAGTTTCAACTGGCTGTTCTTACTTGGATAGATAGAAGACTGGTACCTGAACATGTTTTGAAGGCTAGATAGATCAGTATTTTATCTCAACAGTTCAGGTAACTAAATTTGTGATATAGCCTGATGGTGGAATTTTCAGATGTGTGAACCTCATTTGAGGAACTGTGTGAAATGTCAGCTATGTTTTTGTCACTACCTCTTGACTGCATCCCTTGCAAATAGATCCTTGCAGTGAAATGAGGCACAGACTCCTTTTGTGATTGACAGAAATCACTTTAATGCTAATTGACTGGGGTTATATAGTATAGTTTCAGCTGGGAGTGGTTAAGCAATTAATACAGAATACAGCTGCAGGTCACACATTCACACACACACAGAGGGCGGCCGCCACAGACACACTATACACGCAGACCTTGGAGTTTCAAGTTGCCCCTATCACACCCACACAACTGCAAAGAGCTTAGCTTCATCCTTGTCAGTAAATCACAGCTTTAGATAAAACAATACAAGGTTATCTAGACATTTTGCAGCCTTCTGTTTTTCTTTCTTGTTCCCACGCTTGGTTCCCGACATATCCTTTGTTTTATTATGGCTAGATTTTACTCTATGTATTCTCTACTCAATGCTGTCATGGGTGTCTTCTTCCCACCTGTCAGTATCAGTAAGCAATCTGTTGGAATCACTGATGCAGATCTCACTGACAGCTGATGTTATAGAAGCTAAATTAGCTTGAAAGTGGCTCTTGGCCAGTTTTCACAGAAATGTGTATTTTCAGAGATCAGACTGCTCAGTGGACAGTTAGGCAGAACTGTTCTGTTCCTTGTGGACTTTAAGCTAAAAATTTGAAAAGTGAATCAAAAAGAACTGTTCTCTGATTTAAAGGTATTAGTTTTACATGATTCTTTTATGCAGTGTCAGTTCTGGGTGAGCCTTCATGACAATGAAAGGTAGCATTGTAGGAGGAAGAAAAAGAATACAAGGAATTAAATAAGATTGTTCTGTAACATAATGCTGGAAGTCCTCCAGGGTTCTGCTGACCTTTTATATGAAACAGAAGTTTCTGGTGTTGGGACCTTTAGCTTGCGTATAAGTTCCTTATGATATAATTTGACACCTGCATATTCATAGATGAAAATTATCTTGTGTGCAACCTTGTTGTAGGCATAAAACATGAATTTTCACCTGGATTTGGTCTAAATTTTTCATTACAATGAATTTATGCAGTGATAGTGCTTTCATAAAGGATGATTGTATTTCTTTTGGAAAAAAACAAGATGTGTTTTAGAAAAAGTAGTTCAACAACAGTTCAATGATGCAGTGAAAACTCCATATATTATTTGAAAGAAAAATGTGTATATATACAGCTTTTGTGTATGGCCATTTTTGGATTTTTTTTTTTAAACCATACTTGATGCTTAGGCAGTTCAAATTCACTATCCAATGAAAGTAGATAACATTATGAAGTAAAGTTCATAGTATTATTTCCTTTTCATAGTAATCCTGATCACAATTTGTGGCTGCTGTGGCCGTGGGGTAATGCACAGGCAGGTGACTGATGACTGTGCCAATCACAATTTAATAATTTCAAACACAGAAGCTCCAGGAGAAGAAGTGATGGTAAGTTGTCTGCTTCAATGTAGAAACTTGTAATTAAGATGTCCATAGGATTGCAGTTTAAGAACAGGACCACCCTAAAGTAAGTGATTTGGTAAAGGAAATAAGCAATCAGTGCAGGGATCATTAGATGTGGTTTGCTGTTTAACTAGAATTTGAAAATTCTTACTTTAGACAGAGTTGGTAGTACTGTATACATTTAAATAAGCCTTGTAGTTGTTAGCCTGACTACTTGTAATTATTCTAGATTTTAAATGTTTGGTTGGAAGTTTCAGGCAACCCTTTTGATAACTTCAGTAATATTCCATAATGAGGTTAGATGGAAACTTACTATATTGCTTGTGTTGAGTATGTGTTTATGGCAAAACATGATTGTTTTTCCTTGGGGAAGGATTTTTAAATATAGAAGATAACTTGTAAATTGCAGGTGTAATTTCTGCCCTTCCACTGAAAAATAACCCCAAATACAGTTGCTTTCATTCATGTACAGTCCATGTTCATGAAATTTGTTCTTGTTTTTGGCATCTAAACTTCTTTCAGTCTACCATGAACGTCATTCAGTTCAGGACTGCATTCATACACAAGAACATAGCTCTTCAGACTCTACCTATTTTCTATTGTTCTCCAACCCCTGACATTGTCCTCCCCAAGAAAAGGAGACAAGTTTAAAAATGGTAGTTTACTTCATGCTGAAACCAAAGAAACCCAAATAGCAACAAATATCAATTTTCCTGTTGCCTAGGAAGCGTAATGTAGTGCCATTATAAATTAGTATAGAGATTATAGCACATTTCACTGGGATAAAAAGTCAGTTTTTGGATCTCATATCATATTTATATGCAGATTTCCCCTCTTCCCCCTTGTCTTTTTATCCTTTCCAAATACCAGTTACTGATCATTATACACTAAGTACTAAGGATGGCCTTTTATTAAAACTATCAGAGTGCAAAGATGGAGACTTCTTAATTTTCAGTTATGACTGTTTCAGATTGCTGTTTTGTTTTTGAATTGAAAAAAAAAAGGAGGAAAAAGGTATCCCCACTAATGCATCCTTTTTTTTTTCCTTTGTTAGGATCACAATATTATTCCTCTACAAAATACATGTGATCAAGGAGGGTATGGAGTCAAAACAGGAGATCAACAAACATTTGAAATGGTAAAAGGAAGAGGGCATACCTTGGAATCAGTGAAGGGAGGTGGACATCAGACTCTGGGATCAGTTAAAGAAGGAGGAGGACAGCCTATGATGGATACATGTAGATACTCCTATTCAGAATGGCATAATTTCACACATCCTCGTTTAGGTGAAGTAAGTATTTTGAAAGCGATTTTTTGGTTTTTTTTAAGTGTAGGTTACGGTCAATATATACAGACTTTTCAAGGAAGACATGTTCTAGAAAGGTGGCTTTCTGGTTTCACTTCATTTTTCCTCTCCTTTGCTCCTCTGCATCCCCTTTAGAATACTGCCCTTTCAAGAAGGCATCCTTGACATATTTCAGACATTAGTGTAAAATACTTTCTTTTCTTGGCTTAAACTATGACAGTGTGTTATTTTTCATTTTGAATATTTAATAATTTAGAATAATTACTGGAGCTTTTTTGAGTTTTGGTGGGTTTTTTTGTTGGTTTTTTTTTGTTTTTTTTTTTTTTTTAGTATGTCTGTTTGCTTTTATTCTAACTGCTTGCCTTCTACTAATTTCAACCTCATGCTTACCTTAGCAATGGAGCAAGAGTGAATGTACAGCATTAGAAACATAGTCACTCCATGCCTTGGAGATCAAAACACTCTCACTAGTTGCCTAACTAGTGATGTGTAAATCAGTCTTTTAATTTTGAGTGGATTTTAGTGGCTGACAGGTTGTTTAAACAGGTTCTTCCTCTTTTATTGTTACATACATGATTAGTAGAAATTATTTCTTTATTAAATACTTATATTTTGTAGTCTTAATGATATAGACCAATCATGTGCATTTTTTGTATGTAGGAATCCATTAGAGGACACACTCTGATTAAAAATTAATCAATGAAAGGTAAATCCAAAAGAAATTATTTTTATGCAATACATTTAGGATAACAATTTAAGAAAATAATAAGGTATGTTCTCTTCCTATCCAGAAGGTGCACCTATGCAGACAGGATGAAGAACAGAAGCATTCTGAAGATTATCTCCTTTCATATAACTATGAAGGAAAAGGATCATTGGCTGGCTCTGTAGGCTGTTGCAGTGATCAGCATGAAGAAGAGGCACTTGACTTCTTAGATCAGTTGGAACCCAAGTTTAGGACATTAGCAGAAACATGCATAAAAAGATAAATGTGCCTTTCGCAGTGCTAAAAACCCCCCTGTAAATAAGTGACTGTTGTACTTTCATGATATTAGGTATTTTGGAAATGATGGGGGAAGAGTTTAATAAAAATTAATATAGACTGGTTAGAGTGTAAGTAACTCTTGCCTTTAAATTTACATTTTCTTATGCTGGACACATTCTATCAAAAAAAAGGGATTCAAAGTATTTTGTCTTTAGACTAGGTAAATATAGTAATGCTAGTTTCTACTTAGATTATTTTTTGCATTCTTTGTGATTACTTAAAATGCAAAACATGGTGTTCTTTAATTAGTCAGCTTCAAAATTTTATTGTATTTGGCTTTGGAGAAGGAAAGCTTTTTAACTCACTGTTTCTTGGTTTTCTTTTAATTTATATAAATGAAACAAAAAACATTGTTAGATATCAAAAATCCTGTTAATTTTTAACTTATATGAACTGAGATACAAAATATTTTTTCGTCTTGGATGTAAGGATACTCATGAATATATTAGAAAACTTGACATTTTGATTGAAAAACTAAATATATATATATACTGTATATATGTAAAATAATATTAAAAAATATATTTTTCTCCTAATGGGTTACCACCCATCAAACTTGCTATCCTAAGGGATTTATAGCATCACCACATAGGGTATCAGCATTGTATGCAAGTATGTATTTTTCTTTTAAGGAAATAAAAGATGGAAAAGAAATTTGCAAAACAGAGGTAACTATCATATTTCGAATGAACACAAGACAAATCTCATGTTTACTTTGCATAAATTGGTACCTCAGTTTCCTGTGAGTTTTGACAGTATCGTTGCAAAAATTTTGGCCATTGACGAGTTTTGTCCAGTGTAGCTATGACTGCCTTTTCTACTTGCACTGTTACAGACTCCATTAACTGTTTCTTTTTGTAAGTAGAGCTTAACAGAAGATACAGCTCAAATGGATTGAGAATATTCTGCATGAATAATGTGTTTTAGAATATCTTTTTGTTGATACAAAATTACACTTGGATAAACTGTCTGCTTTGAGTGTAATGTGGTAGTTATAGAGGTAAACATTTACACACATCTCTGGCAGAAATCATCTGACTCCCATTTTTTATTTTACTGGATTAAGCATACATATACACTATATATATATACACACACACACATAAAAGTCTGAAATACTTTTGGCAGATGACAGAAGTGGGACCCGAATGCTGCCATAAGCAGCAAGTGGAATTTCACCTCTGCTTCCCAGGTTTTAAATGTTTTTTAATATTTGCACTCCTGGGTAAGTAATCTATCCTCTGCACTCTGGGAATTCACTTGTGCCTTAAGAGAACTTCTCAGTGACTATGAGAAACTTGTGCAATTACTTATTTCTGTCGCTCTAAATCTGCTTTTAGGATTTGCTCTGTAAACATATGCCTTAGGGATATTTGAAAATATTTACTATAGCTAATGATCTGTAAAAGGAATAATTACTAACAACCAAGAGTCATGCTGCTCTGATTTTTAGTTGCTGCTGAGTTCCAGTGGTTGCAGTTCATTCCACACAAATTATGGTCAGTGAAAACCCATAACAGTATGAAAAGTTATCAACATTGTAAAATAGTATCTTTAAAACCTTAGGTTTAACACTGGAAATGGGCTTCAGAATATTTCTGGTAGGAACTAGCTCTGGTTGAGAACTCGATAGACCAATGTTCAATGTATTTTTGTGTATCATTTGAAAGTGGTAATGAAGTAATCCTGAACTAGATACACTGGCAGTGGCAAGGGTGACGGTCATCAGCAGCAAAATACTAGTAGATGAGAACCAAGTTATTCCGAACTCACTTTATTTAAAATGGTCTGCTAATGCTACTCTTCTCAACACTGCTCTTCTTTAACACTAACATAAACCAATTTTTCTGTACATGGACAGTCAGATCTGACTGATGTAAGTTGGGATTGCTCTGCTGATGCAATGCTGACTTTATGCCAGGTGAAGATCTGTCCCCTGGTGATCTTACTGCTTTATGTCTTGCATCTTTACGTTTAGTTATTGGCTATACACTTTTTAAGGTAATATTAATGTCTCCCCCTCCCTCGCTTAATGTTTGGTGGTGTTTTTGTTTGGTTTTTTTTTTAAATTATATAAAAATCTTGTGGTTCAGAATGACCTAGGATAAATAACAGACTGCACTCTTTTGACAATTACCTGGAGGCTTGTGTAGAGAGGCCTCTGAGAGTACGGCTTCTTATGAAATATAATAGTAATACTGTTCTAAAAGAATAGACTGAGTCCTTATGAACTTGAATTGAATTGGCATTGGCTGTTTTAAGTAGATGATTGCCAACTTACCAACCTGGAGGTAAAATAAAATTATTTAAATCAAAGTAATGTTATTCTAGTCTAATTTACTTTAAAAATGTTTATGGTTTGGCCTTTTTATTTTTTTTTTACATTTCAACCAACGTAGATAATTAGTTATTCTAATTTTTTGTTCATTTTTAAAATAAGTAGAAATCTGGAATAATTTCTACTCTTTTGACTCTTTTAAAAATTAAAGTTCTGAATTGAACCAGCTATTTCTATAAAACAAAGAGTAGAAATGAGATGTTTTAAAAAATTAACTATAAAATATTATTTTTTCTGTATCTTCTAAATATGTGAATGGAAACTTTGTATAAATCATTAAAGTTTACAGATACCAAGTACCAGATAACATTTGTGTAAAGTGTATAAATTGAATATTTCAAAATGTATAATTCACTTGTTGTTACTGTCTTGAATGCCTTAAAAATTGTGAAGATTTCTTCTCTTCAACTAGGTAATTTGTGAACCACCTAGCTGTGTCAAAATTATCTTAACATCATATTTTTAGGTATATTTTGTACAACAGTGAGTAATAAATTTTTTTCAAAATAAAAGAATCTTCTACAAAAACTGTTCATTTCTTGTACATGAAGCAGTTTATGAAGATAAGCATGGCTATTTTTTTAGCAGATTGGATTTTTAAATTTTAATTCAAGTGGGTTTGGGACATTATACTGCTGTAATGCTAGTAGTGCTTACCCTTGCAGCATAAGCAGTGGTGGGTTCAGGCTGGAGTTTTATAGCACAGGCTGGTCAGCTGTCTGGGTCTTTACCAGTGCTTTTAAAATGTTAACAGAAAAATTGATGAATTCAAGATCTTGAAAGTACAAAGCGTTACTCTGTCATCTCACTCCTAAGTTGTAAAACATACACAGTGCCTATTTTCAAAACCTCATAAGGAAAACCAGTGGCAGCAGATAACTCAAATTTTCATGTTTGGAACATAAAGCTGCAGAAAATCAGTATGGTGGGGACCAATGGAATATCAGGTTAGGTTACCTGGCTTCAAGGAAAGAGGGAAATTCACAGATTAGCTGAGGTTGGAAGGGGTCCAGGGTGGGTCCAACTTCTCTGCTCAAGCATGGCTGCTTGTAGGTGTCTGTCCTGGAACATGTGGATTTTGAATATCTCCAAGGATGGAGACTACAGCCTCTTTGGGAAACCTGTTCCAGTGCTCAGTTACTTTAGAAGTAAAAATGTGTTTTCTGGTCTTCAGATAGCGCCTCCTGTGTTCTGGCACTGCTGAAAAGAGCTGGCTCTGCCGTCTATGCACCTTCCTTTCAGGTATTTATGTACATTAGTATGATTCCCCCCGTGAACCTTCTCTTCAGGCTGAACAGTTCACATGCCTCAGCCTTTCCTCAAAGTAGGGATGTTCCAGTCCTTTCATTGTTTTGTGGCCCGTCATTGGCCTGTCTCCAGTACATCCATGTTTCTCTTGTATCGAGGAACCCAGAACTAGACAGGAGTCCAGGTGTGGCTTCACCAGTGCTGATTAGAAGGGAAGGATCACTTCCTTTGACCAGGTGGCAGCACTTTAAATGCGGCCCAGGATGTCATTGGCCTCTTTTCTGTCAAAGGCACCTTGTTGACTCATGCTCAACATAGTGTCCACCAGCACCCACAGGTCCTGTTCTTCCAAGCTGTGCTTTCCAAGCAGCCAAGCTGCTCTTGTGCCCTTCTAGCAGGCATGAGGTGGTTAAAATGCCCCATGAAGATCAGGGTCTGCAGATGTGATGCTGCTTCTAGCTGCCCATAGAAGGCCTCATGGTCAGGGGACTCATAGCACACACCACCTTGCCACTCTTTAATCCTCACCCAAAAATTCTCAGTGGGCAAGCAGCCAACTTGTCTGAAGAGCAGGCTGGGTTGGCAGCTGGGTGTATCTGGCTCCTGAAGTGGGGAGTGACCCAGTGCTGTCACCCACTGGCTGCTGCCTCCTGGTGCTTCTGCATGGCTCATGCTCAGCTGGCACAGGTGCTACTCTTGAGAGCACACCTTAGCTTGGAGGGCAGTGCACCTGCTTCAATATTCACTCCTTCCAATATTCAGGCCACTGATGTTTTTCAGCTGATATAAAGGATGCCCCTCCTTCTAGACCTGTGTTATCTGGTGCTGCAAGACTGTGAGGGGAAGAAGAGTGTGATCACACAGGCAGCACAGAGGTGGGCTGTGGCACTCCATGCTGTCTCATCAAGCAGTCAGTATCAGAGGGCTGAGCTCAGCATTTATGTGCTGGCCATGCTTATGAGATGGAGGGTGGTTAAATCAACTTTTCTGAGTGCTAGGCTGACTAAGCTGTGGAGAAACTGGTGGGAGGGGAAAGAAAAAAGGGCCTGAAACCAAGCTGACTCACCTCAACTTCAGTCTGCTCAAGCTGGAGCTATACTTAAGCACTAGAATGAATATGGTATTCAAAGTCTCCCACTGATCATGCATTTTTCCTGTTTTTTTGTATCTTCCCAAGCAAGCAAAGCATTCATTATGAGAAGGCTGTTATACTAGGCACTGTTCTTGCTCTTTTAATCCCAACGAGAGCCTTCTGAATAAATCTAAGGCAAGTTTTTAGGTTAAAAAGACTATGTTATTAGAACAGAAATGTACTTGAGATGAGAAGGGCATCAGCCTGTCTAACAGAATTACTTTTAGTGAAAATAGACTACCATAAAATCTATCATTTGCCATGGTTTTTGTTTCGGCCTTACAACTTTAATGGTTAATCTTTTTTTTTTTTTAGTTTTTTTTTTTTTTTAGGGACAGTGTGTGTGTTCCTATGAAGCATTGTTGATTTCCGCTGAAATATTTACTGATTATTATCCTTCAGTATATATTCAAGTGGAAAAATGTGAATATTCATTCAAATTTCTGTAATATCATCAGATAAATCTGTGACATTAAAAAAAGGGTTATGTATAAAAATCAGATTTACTGGATTAAAAATTGCACAGGTAATATTGATGATCTGCAAATCTAAGCAAGGAGATCTACAATAGTAATGCATTGTTTTGAACAGATGTTAAAAATCTAGCATCTTATTTTGGCTAAAGCACATTGAAAACTCTGTATGCAATGCTTTCCACCAGCAAGCACCTTGAAGAAATCTATGACCCCGAAGTAGTAGCTTCATATGTTATGGAGAACCAACATTATTTATATTCAAGCAACTCCCCAAGCAATTTTTTCTGTTCTCTGATCTCAGCCTCCTCATACTATTTTAGGACTTGTCCTCTTTAGCTGTAGCCTTCAGATCTCTCTCTAACCCTAGTTTCTCTCTTACCCTTTGCTTTATTTGTTCTCAGCCTTGGCCTCAGGACATAGGTGAATACTGGTATCATCTCCTACCTCCCAAAAGATCTGTTCTCTCTCTTTTTTTTTTTCTTCTCATATGTCAAACATCTTTTTTGCAATTTACCTTTTCTTCTAGTCTAGCTCTGTGTCACCTGAGTGGGATGTCTGCACACCAGGAGAGGTAGTACTGGGTATGTGAGGAAAAGGCAAATAACTTAGCAAAAGCATCTAAAAACGTAGACATCTACAAATGACTTCATCATCTTGCAGTAAATTTGTAGTTAGCAGAGATTTGGACAATGGAGTTTTGGATCACAATTCATTTAATCTGAACACAAAGGTCTCTATTTGGTCAAATGACCTTTGTATCTAATTTCAGTTACAAGGCCTATGGTTACAGTGACAAATGAAAGGAAAAATGGTCAGTTTCATAGGTTCTTAGGCAAAGCACACTTCAGAAAGGTCATTCTTTACATATGGACGGACATTCCTAAGTTGTCTGCAAAGTGCAAATCAGACTCATGATTTAATCAAGTGTGACAGGCATGATACCAATACACATATACCTGGCAGCAAAATAATCCCTGGGAAACAGTCAAACTTTTATTTAAAAAGCTAGAGACACTGAAAATTTTTAACTGGAAGGTTGTGTGTGTGCATGTGAATTTTTTTCCCCCCACTTACTAAGAAAGCATTAGATTCTTGGGCTAAAGTTAAATATGCTGTTGGAAAAAAAGTCAGCCTCCACCTCATCTCAAACAACTTATGTTTTCAATGCAAATGATCTTTGTCTGTTGAAATTATTATGAGTGACTGAAAGTAGTCTTGGGCAAACAAGGAAGCATTATGCAACTTTTTAAATACAGGTAACTTTGTTGGATCAACCTATAATCACACCATCCCATAACTACAACCAAAGCATGACAAACTTACCACATAAATGCTATAACAGATCAAATTGGCCTATAAAATCCCATATTTTTTCTTCCACTTTAAGGAGGCTTTAATTTGACCAGATCAAAAAGTATATGTAAGATTTTATGATCCACCTGTGCTCTAGAACACAAAAGCAATTGGCACCTTTTTCTTGTCTCCCTAACACATGGCTTTAAGATCATCTGATATCTTGGGGTTTGTTTTGTACACAGTTTAATCAGTCACTACATCAGCAACAAAACTAAAGGGAAGAAGTTAAACATATAACAGTTACATAAAGGAAATACAGGACAACTCATATAATAATCAAAGGATGTATGATTTTCTCACACTACTGCTAAATTGTGTAGTAACATGAAAGAGCCTTCACTGATGCCCAGTGGCAATCTGTGTTACTGAAGGTAAAGTTTTAGTTGTTTTCTCTCAGTTTGAATTAACCACATAGTATCTAGAACTTCAGACTCACAGTGCTGTTAACAGCCAGCAAATATTTACAAAACAAATAGTCTTTTACGAATAAAAATTTTGAAGAAAATAACAAAATCAAAATGAAAATTCAAAGATCACACCATTATGTGAAGTAGCACTACAGACAATCATAATCTCTGCAGTGTTAGCTTTGTTAATTTTTATCTATCTTACAGAAATTGTGTGGGGAAGAGAATTGTTTGACTAAATATTAAACCTAGTAGGCAGTGTAGATTCAAGACAGGAAACCTAAAACTTTTTCTCTAACTAGTGATGTTTTGTGTAATGAATTTGTTTCCTAGGATAGCTCTCTCATTTGTTTGTGTACTGGTGACAGTGTGCCATGGATCACGCTGGTCCATAACATGATTATAAGGAAAAAAGAAAATGTGGTTCACTCTCTCCAGAAAAATGGTGGCCGGAAGATGTTAGGAATGGTTGTATCCTCTTTGTTCACTGTAAGGCTCACTTTGAATGAAATCAGATATAAACACTGACTGATGAAAATCTATTTCACTCATCATCATAATTATAATTATTTCATTTTTCCAAAATCTGTCCTGGTTTCTCTTAGATATTTGCATTGGCACCCTATTTCAGTACTGCAGTTTCATGTATTAGAGTAAGGTATAATACACAGTGTGAAGATTCTGAGACAGTTTTTGGAGGAGTATGCATTTCTTTCTAAGTACCCCACAGATTGCTTAGAGGAACATGTCTTCTGCTCTCAGCACTCCTTTCACAGTATTCACCCATTCATTTAGGAAGCATGTGAGAGGACAGGCCAACTGAAACGCTTACTTAAGTATGACCTATTGGTAGGATTGAGAGCTCATGGCAGCAATATCTACCTTTTTTCTTTCATTATTCCCTGTAGCAAGGGTGCATGTCTCTACACTGTTCCCAGCCTGTGCCCTTGCTGCTAAGCCACAGGCAGGTGTGAAGAGAGATGCCAAGCCTGGGAGAACAGGCCAGCTCTGCTCTGCATCATATTTCTGGAAATGGATTTTTAGGGAAGGGCAGAGTCCAGCCAGCAATGTAACACATGCCTACCAAGAATGCAGCACTATAAATTTTCTGAAATTTGATACAGTTACAGAAAGGCCAGATCTCCTAATGTTTCCTGTGACAGTTTGCTGGAGTAAATTGCAGGCCGCTCTTCAGGGAAATAAAAAGTTTGGAACTCATTTTCTAGACCATTAAATGCTTTATATCTTTTTTTCTGGGGACGTATATGTGCACACAATAATATATACATAAAAGAAGAGGAAAATATGTAGATGGGATGAAGAACACCCTTGATGTGATTTTAACAGAGAGGATGAACCTTGCAATCTCTTGGGCAGCTGGGAAGTTCCAAGGTAGTTACTTCTTGTTAAAAGATATGGTTTAATTGGTCAAAGCAGGGTAGCTGTTGTAATAAAATAAACTACTGTTTGTTGTTATTGCAGTTGAAAATCACTGTTTCGTTTAAGCAGGAGATAATCTGTGCAATCAGCTGGTCCTGGGAACAGCAGTTATATTTTCAACTGCAGACATGTAACAAGGTGTGGGACAGTGGCTATTCGTTTCACACAGAGTTATGTACATAAAAATATGTGAGTGTAGAGACTGACAGATGTGCCTGATGGAATGCTCCCTTTCCTGACATTTGTGAATGAAGCAAATAGTGCTGTGCTCTTTACTGTTAACAAGAACCACAGCTACAACTGAAAGTTGTTTTCAGTAATGATAGGAAGAGGATTAGTGTAAAAACAAGAACTGCAAAAGACAGTCAACATGAACAGGAGCGTAATATCATTCAGCTATTGGTATGACAGAAAATAATTGTACTGTGATGCATGTAAATTCAGACATTAAATAACAGACCGACAGCACATCCATCCTAGGATATGTAGAGTATATATTTCCTCTCTGTGGCCCATGCTGGGATGGGCATTGCAACAAGATATAGGCAAATCGTTCAACATTTATGCCTTAATAAGCATCTACATACAATCTGTTTTAGAAAGAATGAATCAAAGAAAACATTGATCAATAAGTGCCATGAGAACAGATCTGAATGTGAAACCATGATTTAATTTACTTAAACTGAAACATTTTTGTGCAAGTAAAACATGGAATGAGATAAACCCTTTAAGACAAGACTGCAATGGTGTAAAATAAAATTTGGAAATTATTTGTCCTTTGTGTAGATCTGTTCGGTTACAAGGGAGCAATCAATCCCTTTTAAAATATTGTTTAAAATCCAACAACTGGGCCATTGCAAGGCAGTGCTGAAAATTGCTAGCATAAGGAGGGTTTTCCTGAACCTCTCTGTGCATTCCATGAAAGAGTGACCAGAGCTTCAGAGACAGATCCAGCAGAGGATATGAGAGTCTCAGACTACTTTTACATTACCAAACAATCTGTCACACCAACACTAGATCAGAAGGTGAAAGTGCTTGGCACCAAGGCTCTACTTATACATCAAAGACAACTGGGGCAATTTCAGATGGTCTCAGCCAAGATTTAGCCTGGTTTCCTAAGCGGAACATCCTCCTCCTGTGATTAAAGGCACTTTGAGGGCTGTTCACTGGTTGGAGCTTTACGTCTTTGTTAGGAGGGATGAGTGTATTTGATGTATGCACAGAGCAGAGATTTTGGTTGAGTTTCCTGCTAAGCAAGTCTAGTTCACTGGTACCAGAACTGATCTGAGAACTGCACCAGTATGCAGTAAGTGGGAGTGACAGGGACAATAATGTCAAAATGCTCTAGAGAAAATGGCAATGTAGACACTGCTCCAATGATTGGCACAATCTTGTGCAATGCAAACATTGTATGAGCCAGTAATTTATCAAAAGAATATGAGGTCTGGCATCTGCTGTAAATTTCTCTTCTGTCTGACACAGTAAGAATCCATCCCTAAATTAATATTGCATGAGGTTCTTCAAAGAAATTCTTATTTCACTGAGTTTAGAGATATATAAGGATATCATATTTTTCTAGTTGCATTCAGCAACTGATACTATAATTATCTGTGACATTCCACATGGAATAACAGGTTCATTCCAATAAAAGCAGAAAGGAGACTGGTTTAATATTTTAAAAACATCAAGTCACAGATTTTTTTATAATTTAAATTTAGATCATATTTACCCCAGGCTGTGAAACTCAAATGCACAAGGAAAACAGAATTTGTTTGTCTGGATCAACTAGTGATTCTGTAGCTGCACAGGAACTGGTAAACATCTTGCTAGTGAAGCACAGAAAACTTTCAATGACATAATAGTTGCAGAATCTGGGACAACTGATAGCATCATACTAAGAATGAAGAGAATATTAAAAGTAGTTAAGATCAAGACAGAAGTCACATATCTCATTGAGTTAGCTCAAATGTAGATAACAGCCTTGTAAATATGAGTTGTTCAAAACAATTTTCATGCCAAGTTTAGAAAACGGTGAAGTGTTGCACCAACTATGCCTTTGAGCTTATATATATGAAAAAATCATTACAGTTTTAATGAACTGAGAAAGTAATGAATCATATTTACAGAAGAAATACTTCCTTCTTCTCTTGGCATTCTGAAATGAACATTTTCTATTTCTCAAAATGGTTTTTCCTATTTATTTGTCTTTGCAATTTACATAAAATACTCATTTCCCTTCCAGGTAAACAGAGGAAAGATAAAAGCTACGCCAGTAAATGAGCAGAGACAACGTATTCCAGAAAACCCTTCAAAATGCTAAAATTACTAGTTGCTCAATGAACAAAATTTCTGAAGACAAGACAGAAGGAACAAGTGAAATAAGCAGTGAGAAAGGGGAGAGAAAATCATTTAAAAGTATTGCTTTCACTTATACATCCAGCAGATGGAAAAATATCCAGTTTACATCAATTTGCTTCATAGCCTCTATTTTTGTCATTCAATGGCTTTAAAAAGCAAGCTGAAATTCCTATATCTGTTCTTGAGGTTTGCTACTTGATGTGATTTGACGTTGTTACTGAGTACTGTTCTGCTGCTACAAGGCAGTTTCCTTTCACTGTCCAAACATGTCTTACCAACACGATTTAATTGGTTCTCAACAAAATTACTATAATAATAAAAATTCTCAAAGAATGATTGCAAAATTTTCCACAACAATGACTCAGTCATGAACAAGATCAAACATAAATGCAATAGAAGAGAGATGTTGAGCAACTAAAGATGACTCCTGCCACATGAGACACCCTGTAAAGTTAATTTTGCCAGAAGACATAAGACTCTTGCATTTACTCTTCTGCAAAGTAACATTAAAATACATTGTCCTGTGTGGCAACCGGGCAAACACAACTGAAAATCATATATGAAAATATTAAACTCTAAGGAAGATTAAACTCTTCAAAGTGAATAGCTGATTGCAGAACACCAAACTACAAATGTGATCACTGAATGCCTGGAAGCAAGTTTTCAGAATCTGAGGGGTGGATCTTTAGTTTAGCTTGCTTAGGTACACGTCACCAACATAATCTCTGTTTCTTGCTTGTCAAAGTTTTTTGTTTCTTCATTTTATCTTCTTTATCATTGTCCTAGTTTTGACTGTCACCTTGAAGAGTGAAACACACAGGAACACACCACTTGTGGGATCAGAATAGCCATAGTTGAGTATGAAATCCCCTGAAACTGCAGTGTGGACACTGCTCATAAAAACTAGGCAGTGTTCTTTACAGATCTGTTCCTATTTGCCTGAACTGTGTTATGTAGACAGAACTGCTTCATTGTTTTTTTTCCACAGTGGTTCATATCAAGGGCATTCCCAAATGCTTTATAATGTTCATGTGTAAAATAATATTGTGATATAGTAGCTATCAGAGGAAATGCAAATTAAAAGTAAAAGAAATTATGGCCAAAATCCCTCTTAATGACAAGTAGTAACTCTTGAGTTTCACAGGAAAAGTGAACCAGGATGGAAAGCATACACTTCATTACTATCTAATACAAATGCAGGGAAGAGAGAGTTGGCAGTACTCTGAGTTTTGTGCTCTTTCAGCCTTACAGTATTCATTTCTTGGGCTGATTCCCAGTAAACCTGAATCAGTTAGAACAGCAGTCACTGGGACAACCTCTTTAGCCAAGGTATTAGTCTAAACTATTCCAGTTGCATGAAAAAATTAGGAAAGGAACTCACACCACTAAAATGAAGGCTGGGAGTAAAAAAGTATAATGCTGTTACATGCTGGAGAAACAGTGTTTATCTCTTTGTATTGCAGCAGATAATTTTCTTTGTCTCAATTGTTTATTCTTGTAAGAGGGCTGGTAGCAGCTTGGTAGCCAAAGACTTCAGCATCTTAAATTACTCCATCTAATAGCAAGACTCATAGATCAGAGTTTCACTGTGCTTAACCTGTACAAGGAGAAAGCAAACAAGAAGAGCCCACATTGTAGTGTATACTCTAAAGAAGTTGTATTGGTGTTGGCTGGAGTATAGTATCTTGTGGTACTATGACTAGGGCTTGGGATGAAATCAGGATTGGTAAGTTTGGGCTGTTTTTGTTATTGCTGAGTAGCACTTAAACAGAATCAAGGTCTTTTCTGCTCCTCATCCTACTCTACCGGTGAGGATGTTGGGGGTGCACAAGATGTTGGGAGGGGAGACAGCTGGGATAGCTGACCCCAAATGATCAGAGCTGGGTGAAGAAAAAGGAAGGAGAGACATTTGGGGTTATGGAGTCTGTCTTCCGAAGTAACTGTAATATATGATGGAGCCTGGCTTTCTTGAAGATGGCTGAACACCTGCCTGCAAATGAGAAGTGGTCAATTAATTCCTTATTTTGTTTTCCCTGTGTGCACAACCTTTGTTTTCCCTGTTAAACTGTCCTTATCTCAACCCATGAGTTTTTGCACTTTTGCCCTTATTTTCTCCCCTACCCCTCTGCAGGAGAGTAAGCAAGCAGCTGTGTTAGCTGCCTATGGAGCTTAAACCATGACAGAAGTGAACCAAGGAAGCATTTGATTGAAAGGTGAAACACAGCATTATCAGATGTACAACACTGACTAATATGATTGGTTGCTTCTCTGGTCAACAGATGTAGCAACATCTCACTATTGCAGTTGATTTTTATAATTGATGCTACTTTTTAAGTTATTTCCCTTGAGTACTTATAGGAGTATAAATTCATCCTACAATGGAAAACATGACTTTTTTTCTCAAAATGATAATTATCGTTTATGTAAAACACTTATTCACATACTTCATGTTTCTTAATTTATTTCATATTACTGAAAAGCATCAGAACTGTTCTCTATTTCTGTTGAGTTAATATGTGCTTCTCCTCTTTTTCTAATATTCATAAATGTCCTAGTTCAGCAGGAGGGACCAGCTAACCCTGTGTGGGGGTGATCAAAGCTGTGTATTCTACCCCCTCTATTCATTCCCCAAGGTCAATGGGCCATTAGCAGCAGCTGCCCAGGGAGCCATTATCACCTTCACACCCAGCCTGAGGGGGGCGGAGCTGCTAATGGGCCATCAACAGCTCAACACCCCCTGGCTCCCAGAGTTAATCACCCATTGTGTGAGTCCCCACCCAGGGGGAGGGGCTGAGAGCTCCCTGAGGGTACATAAGGGGTGGATAAGAAGACCTCGGGAACTTCTCGTCGGATCCAGAGCAGCAGCAGGACCTCGACAGCAGGAGATCACCGCTCTCGCCCAGACCACAGCCCTCGCCTGCACCAACAGGTTTTTCTTTTCCTTTTGCTCTGGACTTGGGGGAACCACAGGGGTCTCAGCACAAGGGCAAACAAACCCCCTTGGGTTTGTGCCCCAGGACACTGGGTTATACTGCTGGGGTATTGTGAGTTGAAAGCAATTTCCCTTGTGTGTCAGTGTTGTTATTGTAATATTATTATTAAATTTTAGCTCTGACTTATAATCTCTCTTGTGGTGAGTTCATTTCCCCTGCTGGTTCACCTTCAAACCAGCACAATAAATGATAACTGAGTGTCTCTACTGCATTGATTTTCATAATTATGCAAGTTTCAACAATCCACTATTTTTATTTCACAAATTTGTTACTAGCTGTTTTTCTCCATGCTCGCTTCTCAATTTACTACCTGAGATATCTTCTATAGGCAAGAATTGGATCATATCACAAATTTGCTTTAAAGAAAAAAATTAATGCAAATTTACCTGCATCTACTTACAGATATAAAAAAATACTCATACCAATTCATGTCTAAAGAGGACGTAGTATTTCCAGGGCTGACTTTCATTGGATTCATCCCTTCAAGTTTTCCCAAAGAAACTCCTGTATTTAATGCATTTGTGTTTGTAGAAGTGCTAAAAAGGGCATCGAGGTACAGGTTCTATGTATTCTTGGTTTAATTTACAATAGGATAAAGATACTGAAGCAGTTTTACAGCTCAACATACTCCATAACAGTAAGCACAGAGAGCTTGAAAGTTTTCTTTCTCCTATCCTACAACTTTCTACTCCTACACTACCCCTGTATAGCTGTCAGACCTCTAGAAAGAAGTTAGCTGGGGTTTTTTCAGTGTTTCTTGAGGATCCTGATGGCAGTTATATTAATTGAAAGAGGACATGGAAAACATGGATCCTCCTGTAGAAAGGGCATGTTCTGAAGCCCCATGCTGTGCTTCTTGTCAGTAGAGTTCCATTGATCCACTGATCTTAAATATGAAAACATTTAAAATTAAATACTGCAGTAGGGCACATGAAGACAGGCTCTCTCTTATGCAGTTAGTTCTAAAGCATTTAATGTTGTATACAAAGAAGAAAACACTAGTTACATTAGGGAGGATGGCAGAAAGTTAAAAGATGTCACATTTCAGATTATTAGACCAACAGTAGCTGAACATAAGCAATTTCATTTCTAACGAAGAATTTAATGCTTCATCATTTAAAATGTCTGAAATTGATTTTAGAAACACAATACAGGATTACATCAACTACTAATCCACAGGACTCAGTGAATATTTTGACACTCATTCTTCCTGTCAGGCCAAAGTAGAGGATCTCTCTGACACACAGGAATCCACAGTTGAACAGAGGAGGAAATGTCACCTTGCACCCAATCTTTTTACGCATTCTGTCTTGGTGAGATGTAGCAGAAACTTGTGGGACTTACTTGTTAAGGAAACTTCCCGGTCTGACCATTCACGAGTCTCTCTTGGCAGTCACACTCCCAAGGCTTTCACCTCTGATGCCAAAGCCCCTTCACATTGGGTGACTCCAGTGAGCCCACAGGTGCCCTGCTTGACTCCTCTCACACACCACTCACACAGTCAGACCATGTTTCCTTACTGGTCTAAACCTGGGTTTCCCATGGCAGAACCTCAGATGTCTCCTTCCATGAAGCCATTTATTCACAGTGGAGCAACACAGAAGCAGCCCATGATGGTGTCTCTGAGGAGCACCCCTAGCAAAGGAACTCCTGGAGTTTTATACTCACAGTCTCCCTGCATGCAACTCTTGCTCTTCCTCCCTGGTCTTCAGCTCCTGCCCCCCTCTCCATGTCCATCCACCTTCTTGGCATCACTGGTCTTCATCTCCCTTGCTATCCAAAAGGTCTGCAATTCCTTGCTCTTGGTGTGTCTCCCAGTGTCCATTCACCTGCCTGGTGTCACCCATCTTCATGCTCCTTGTTATCCCAAAAGCTGGCTGTTCATGGCCTCTTTTCTCAGGTTCCCACCAGAGTTCAATGTCCATTTCATTCTGCATCTTGAACTTCAGCTTGCAAGCCCAGCTACCTGGACCAGATGTATTCTTCAACACATTAGGGGAATTCTTCATTGCCTTCCTCTTAGAAACAAGGGGATTAAAAAATAAATTAAAAAAAGGACAAAAGCAGGTGCAGAAATGAGTACCTAGGTGAACATTTCCACAAAAAATAAGTGGTATACTAAGTTCAGCTTTCTCCATGACTCAGTGAAAGAAGAAGAAGATCTTGCCTGTGGATTCACAAAGGACAGGACCTAGTTTTCTTCCTTAGGAAAGAACCTAAGGAAAGTTTCTTAATAGGTCAGTAAAGTATTTAAGTTTTTTGACTAATCTGAAAATATGTCTTCTGTGCACCCCCACTCTCAAGCCCTCTCACTATTTTATCACTTACCTTTAGTATCAGGTTTCATTTTGCTTTTTTTTTCTCATGATCAAAACATACTCTAGGAATAGTGTGCAGCCATGAAGGCAACATACCCATCCCTTCAAATTCTAAGACAGCATTTGGGACTCAAAGATAACAGGTTATAGGTTATACACCACTTAAAGACAGATAATCTATGATCCAAAAAAGGGAAAGAATGTATCAGGCAGATTTATATTCATCAAGTGAAAAAGTACAGCAAATTAAACTTCTGTTGTAAGAATAGTAATTTACAGGGTTTCAAAAAACCACAAAACAAACCAAACCAAACACCAAACAAAAAAACAAACCAAAACTACAAGAGAACCTTGATTGCTTATTAAAAGGGAAATTTAATTTACTCGTTTGGAATGAAAATAAAAAATTATCTTGAGCTGCCTCTGAAACTGCCATCTTTCTAAATAGGCTCAGACTGTGATCTGGAATCGTATCTCAGCAGGCAGGGACAGGATAGGCAGCATTTCTGCATTCCGGCACAGCCAGGCAGCAGCGCGCGCAGCTCCAGGCACTGCAGGAACTGGCCTCAGGATGGCAGCATGCGATGGCAGAAAAGCGACAGCTTCTAATAACCAGTTCCAACCCCAAAGTGCATCTGTAAACAAGTGAAGTGCAGACTAAATACTGCCATTACAAACTGCAAAAATCTTCCTCAAATCATTTTAGGATGAAATAGAATTAAAAGGTACCATAATCCTATATCCAGAAAAAGTGTTGCATCCAGTTTTGTTTCTAGACTGCTATTTCATTTTGTAAGCCTATGGTTTTCATATTTTTATTTGCTGTGTATTTGTCTACAATATACCTCTTAATCGTTGACAGATGAAAAGGAGCACAAAGTCGGATGGCCATTATCAAGCTTGGACTGAATGGAAGTTAAAAAAAACAAAGGGGAAGTTTAAAAGGCAGCAGAGAAGGGCACCTTGCTCAGCTTTCAAACTCATTCCTTCTCC
Organism: Pithys albifrons albifrons; assembly: GCF_047495875.1. Lineage (NCBI taxonomy): Eukaryota > Metazoa > Chordata > Aves > Passeriformes > Thamnophilidae > Pithys > Pithys albifrons. Next base: position 73,893,966 of record NC_092461.1, read on the forward strand.
ATCACAGCTCCCAAGCCCGCCTTAAATCAGGTTCAAACTTGCAGCCTGTTTTCCTTCCTGATGCTCATTTTGCTTTTCCTTTTGAAACCTGAAGTCTTTGAAATGGTGCCAGAGACAACTGTATGTGGAAAGTACACATTTCTGCTAGAACTATCTCTGACTTCAAGGATGTCCTGTCCTGCTAAGCCATAACCTTCACCTTGTGCGGGTGAAGCAGGTCACAGAGTGCAGTAGTGCATCTTGAGCTGAAGGCATTACTGTTTATAGAAAGCACAGAAAATTTGGGGCAGTAGGATGTCACTAGAGATGTCAAACTCCTAATAATTCTGAGAAGAAACACCTATACAATCTCAAGAAGATGGTCTTTACTGGAAAAGTGATCACTATGTACATGACTTGTGACTTGTGTACAGGAAAAGCTTGCTTTGCAGCCACCTGTGTTCAGCAATACCCTATCCGTCAGAAGCATTTACAAGACACGAGTTTCAATGTTAAATGTTTTTGTCATAGTTATTGTATACAGCAACTCCTTTGCATTTTACAGCCTGTGCTGCCATCCTGTGGCACGTTAGGAGTTCAGTCAATGAAAATTACAAAGCAAAAGCAAAAGCGAAAGCAAAAGCGAAAGCATTTCTATTGTTTCCTTCTTTCTCTTCCATTTGCTGCTGGCCTGACACTGCCTGTCAGGAGAGAGATTGAAGACTTGAATCCCCTGGAGCACCCTGGAGTTTTCTTCTGTTCCTTTCCTAGTTTTATCCTTTGTTCAAAAAAGCAGCAGAAAATCCAGCCTGTCATGATGATCAACACTTGCCAACCTGTAAAAGTCACAGAGGCTGCTGAGCCTTTGAAATTGTGGGTCTTTTTCAGCTTCACTGGAAAGTCTTACATACTAGCAACCAGATGGTAGTGAAATGTTGTCTTCTCCGTAGTCATATGTTTTTTTCCACCTGGATAAAGGGAAATTATGTCTTTATTTGGTAATGAGATTCACTTTCTGTCTCAGTTTACATAGACAGTATGTTCTTTCTTTTCAATACTATCATGGAAGAAATCGGAAAGAAGTCCTCTCTTGACCCCCTCCCCCCACGCTCAAACCATAAAAGAGAATTGCCTGCAGTGTTCTGTCTTGTGCCCCAGTAGAACCAAAATGAGTGGACTTCATATTTGTTGAAAAATAGTCACCTAAGAAAATAATTTTTACAGAATTTTCGTAATTTATTCCTCCTCTGACACATCTCCATCATGTGTTTTCTATCCTACCATGTTCCATGCATATTGCTAAGTGCATAATTTAATGGAAATCCTACTAAATGCAAGGAGAAGATCAAATAAATTACAGTAAGCTTTGGATCATATCTCCTGTGGTCAGGCAGTTACTTTGCTTGTTAGAGAGTAGCAGTTGTTAAAATTAATTGCTTAAGTGAAAAAAAAAGAGAACCCAAGCCATATGTGGAGCACAGACTGTGATCAAAATGCCAAAGTCATATCAACAAACAGCTTTTGCTCTTCTACTGAAGCAATAATTAAAGAGCCTAACATTGTTCATTAAACTCACCAAATTTCTAAGCAACACTGACTATCAAACTACAGAACAAAACTCTGCTTTATTTTGTGCAGTTTTATAAATATGATGACATGTGGTTCCACTTTACATATAGGGCCTGCAGAGCCTTCTAAGTGCTCAGCAAACTGGCACTTCTGGGATTCTGGTTAGAAATATGTAGTATGTTCACTCATACATTTCCCTTTTACCTAACACTGATGAAAGAACATTTGTTTTCCAGTGAAGGAAAGAAAATTTAACAAACCAAAACAAAAATCCTACTGCCCTTGGAGAAACAGTTAAAAGACACTGTTGTGTTGATATTTTCCATTTTTATTTTTCCTTCTTGGCTGTCCATAATTAGGTAAGTGATGTTTGGCTACAGTAAACTGTCCCTCCAGGCAAACTGTTTTTTGCTATCAGTAAGACTACTGAATTATACCAGCTGCTACTTCACCTAAAACCACTTTCATGCCATGTTTCAATTAAAATTAATTTTATCAGCTAAGGATTAGCTTCAGTAAAGAACTAAGACTCCTTTGAAAGTAGAAATTACAATGAGCTGAGCTTCTATTTGCCTTATTTACAGAATAGGGTCAGAATCCATCCTGCTCCTTGCATAAATGTCTACCTTCTCCAGAAACCTGGTTGATGCATGAAGGAATAGCAGAGAATGCTGCCCTGGGGAACAGGAGAGCCCTCATTGATTCAACTCACATCTTCCACTGACAAGTGTCCTACTGAATGGTTCCTTGGCTCATGCTTTCCTTCTGCTGAAACCAATCTGCAATGAACCTGAAGGAAAAGGAGCTGCATGCCTAAGGAAAAAATTCTGTGCAGCATTTTTGTTGACTTGGACTGGCTTGCAAATTTGGTCCCTCATAATAGGGTGTTTTATTTACATACCACAACAGTTGGGATGGATGCTGGAACCATCCATGGGTTCATGGATGTATACAGAAACCTCACAACAGCTTATTCTTCTGAGATTTAGGACAGGACATTATTTCATAGGAATTGACACTCAGTGTTCTCCTTCCCTTTCTTTCCATGATGATCTTATTTCCATGTTAAGGAAACTGACCCATGGCACATGTGAAAGTTGTAGAATACTTTGCCCAAAATCTGATCTCAGTAAGTAACAGATCAAGACCTTAATTGGTCTCTTATTTTGCATGATAGGAGCCAAAATGTGTGCACTGCAATGTCTCACCTGCCTTGGATTTAGTTTTCCAGCAATTCCATAGGCTTAAAACTTGTATGAGGGAAAGGCAGTTGGACTGCAACTCTTACTACCTAACTATTTTAGGGACTTTGTCTTAAACATGTTTAGCTCTGCGTAAAACTTTAGGTCCATTGGAATAAAATTTCTGTCTGTAGTTGTCAAGAAATGAGAAAATAAAAGAAAAAAATACCCAAAACGTTTTCTAGGTAATGCCTTTATTGTCTTAATATTAAGGTCTTATGGGAAATTCTCATATATTTATTAATGGACCTCATCAAGAAGAAAATATGGCTCCAGAAGTTATCTTCTACATTTTAGAAAGGTTCAGCTGAGCAGAAGTGACTATTTGTGTTGTACACTGGAACTGTTAAATTTGCTCTTCCAAAAAGTCTTTCCTGACTTCACATATTATCACTTGACAAATTTTCTCATCTTTGCAATAGATGCTGAATATAGTAAACATCATGTTAACAGCTTGAGTGTAAAACAGTGGTGACCCTATCAATTGTAAATACTTCATTATGATCATCATTTCAAAGTGTGTTTAATTTTCTTCTGCATGAAAAATATACTATCTGTGTAACAAAATCTATGTGAAATGAAAGGAGTAAACAACAGCTTGCAAAATAAATATCATGAAGCAATTCCCCACCAAAGCTTCAGTAATTACTCCATGGAGTAGGCTGCCTTGAATAAAACAATTAATTAATTTTTCCAAATGAATTATGCAAGCCAATATTTTTTCTTCATTAATGTTTTGTTGGAGTCATTAAGTTCCATTAATAAATAACAAAGAAGCAATTGGAATTTTATTCTAGCTGATGTGTGCTAATGTGCTTAACTTGAACTAAATGTATTTCCAGTATGTAATCAAATTTGAATCAATCAAATCAATTTACAACTGAAAGTCCTTTTGGAGCTGCAGCTGTTTTATATGGATGTCTCTTCTCAGAGAAGAATGCAGACAAACCCCAAAAGACTACATGGCTCTGAAATGTATAACATTGTAATTAGGAACCAATCTGTCTTATTTTTGTTATGAGGGTGCTGTTTCCCCACTTCAAGCTTCATTATAAGTCAAAGTGACTAAATTATTTCCTAGGAATAAATTATCTAATGAATTTAGATTTCATAAAACTTTATGAATTCTAGCTGATTTCTTGCTTTTTTAAAAAATATTTTTCACAAAACAGAGGGAATAAATCGGCTCTTGAAATAATAGGAAATTATGGAGCCTATATATTTTTGTCTACATACTATTTTTTTCAAGGATGGCCAATTAATTTAAAAATTAATTAACAATGAGCAGTGCATGCTATTTCCATTAATGCCTTTCTTCATACAGTTCTAAGAAAGGATATTATAATTACCTAATCAGAGGATAGAAACAAGAGGTTTCCAGACTTTTACTGGAGGCCTATAGTGATAAAACAAGATGTAATGGACACAAACTATAAAACAGGAGATGATGATTATGATTATTAATGACAAAAATGTTATAATAATAATAGAATTATAATAAGTTATTATTATTATTAACAACAACAACAACAACAACAACAGCATACAACCACCCCAACCAACAAACCATCTCATGAATGTGGTCAAACATGAGAGTGTCCAGAGCGGCTGGGAATCTTAGAGATGCTTAAGGTGCAAGAGGACATCACACTAAGCAACCTGACCTGATTTGACCAGCTTTGAATAACCCCTGTTGAAACAGATGGCCTTCAGACATCCCTTCTAACTTAATTATTCAATGATTACAAAACTTTTCTAAGCAAACAGGTATTCACCAGCAAGCAATCTCATGCAAACAAGGTAGAACTGATAATATTGATACTACAGTCTTGTCTTAAAAATAAGCTATTTTGATAACTCTACAGACCAGAAGTTGCAAAAGTATAGACGTATCTGAACTTTAGATCATTATCTCTTCTGAGTTACCTTAGATTTACCAAAGGGACACCTATAAATAAAATAGGAATATGACATTTGCAAGACATCTCCGAAGAAACAGTGAAAAATCTTCTCAAAATCTGTGAGAGTGCATTTTTTACTTGTGGACATCCTTATAACAACAACTGCAGTTCACATTTTCTTTGTATTTTTTTGTGACCGAGTTTCATAATAGGAGTCTATCTGAGGTCTTCAGTCATGCCTCCAAAACTTATTTTCAAAGAAAAACTCTGTAGCTATCAAACATTATTTCAATCAGTTTGTCACAGTCACACTGGTTCTGTAAAAAGGTTTCCAACAGATCTTGTTAAAGGGTACACTGTACTGTAAGTACAGGACAAGGGGACATAGCCCCAAGCTGTGCCAGAGGAAGTTCACATAGGACATCAGGAAGAATTTCTTCCCTGAAAAGATGGTCAGACATTGGAATAGACTGCCCCGGAAGGTCACTGCCCTGGAAGGTGTTCAGGAAATCACTGGACATGGCACTTAGTATCATGGTCGAGTTGACATGGTGGTGCTCGGTCAAGGTAGGAGTGTTCTTAGGGTGTTTTCCAGCTTAATGATTCTGTGATTCTATATGTATTTTTACTTACAAAACATATAAACCCATGCTAAATGCACTTGATAAATAATCGATTAGAAAATTGCCTTTTAAAAAAGATCTTTCCATTTAAAAAAGATCTTTTCTAAATAAAACTCGTCATGACATCTTCCTGTCTTGTTTGGTAAGAAAGATTACAATAAATCTCAAACTCCACTCCCCCAGTGTTAATCCCAAATATTGTCAAATAGTATGTGAGTGTAAAATATTAATGTTAATTGTGTATACCAATTCTTCACTGTCTGTGTTGAACAGTTATGGAAAACTGAGACAAAGGTCATTGCACACATCTCTTAAAACGGATTGTGGAGAGACCTTGCACAACCCTTTGGAAATATGTATGAAGACAGAAAGAGAAAATCCTGTTTCAGAATTGCTGAAATGCTTCAGAGCACTGTTACTGTTTGCAGGCTTTTAGAGAGACATATGAAGAGAACAAAACATTGTCAAACACTTAGCTTAATCAGGTTAAAAGGAAAGACTAGGGAAAAAATAAAAATTAAAGTTATAGAATGTACTTTTTCAATTCTTTTCTATGCTTAAAACTACTGGTGTTGTCTTTTTCACTATCAGATGCTATTTATGACACTCAGGAGGATAAAGTATCAAATTTCTTTCCCCAGGAGATATGAGCAGAACCTAAATGATTGTATCTATGTCTTGACAGGGAGAAAGCAGTTATATAGAGCAGTGCTGTACAGATTCATGGCACACCGGCAAATGAGAAAAGAAAAAAATAACCAAGAACAGAAATAGCTGTGTCAGACCACTGTAAATAACATCCCTTGTTGCTGAATTTGCCTGATGTTATATAACTGTTTTAGCATTGTATGCTAATAAAAGACTTAATATTAAGAAAATGGTTTATATTTTCAGGTCACTTAGGTGACTCTGCCTTAACCCAAGCTTGTGTTAATAAGCATTTTCCAGTTACTTCACTTAGTTTTGACTACTCTGGCAGTGTTATCGCATTTATTGTTGCATAAATGTGACTATAAATGCCAGATATTCTACAGTATCTTTTGGTAATAGTTATATATCAGAGTTTAAAATTAGTTCAAATCCTAAAGCAGTGATAAGGAAAATTAGGTTTTATAATAAATTAGCCTTTGGCATATGTTTGTGAATGATTAATAGCCAGAGATCATAATAGATTGCATCAGTGCTATAATCTGAAATTTAGATTACAGTTGGAGATAGAATTTGAGCAACCAAGGTCCATCAACTTAAGTGGACTTTCAAGATAGTCTAGATTGTTCAAGGTCTCCCAAACCTGCCAGTGTAGAACTAGAGAAAAGCCTCCATTCTTCCTGCTGATCCACCTGCTGGAATACATTCAAGCATTAACAAAAGCTTTGGGGAGCCTTGGATGAAATACGGTGAATGAAGAGAGTGTAAAGTACAATCTCACCACATGCAAAGTTAGTTGAAGTTCTAAGAAAAAAATTTCTGCCCCAGTTCAGTCCTGTGTGCTAGCATATAACACTTGAGTATAGTTTTCATGTTCAAATAGCAATACTTTCTAGTCCTTAGGGGGCAAAGTATCCCTCTGAGATATAAAGTGGTTTGAATTCCCTTCCTCTGACAGCAGGAACTCCATTACTGAACCTCTAGGCTGAGTTCCCTTCAATGTCTGCAGTTTGCCCACTGTCAGCAAGCTCTAGAGCAAGCTGAGTATATTTTCTTTTCTTTTTGCCTGTCTCAAGTATCTTTTGTGGACATTTCTTTCATTCATGTTCCTCAGACACAAGTCAAAAGATGCCATATTTAAGCACTCTTTGCTAAATTCTACGACTTTAGTTCTCTCATCCTAGCGGAAGAGTAATCAGTATTATGTAAGGGTATTCTGTTTGCAACTGTGAACAGAGACCTTCAACTCATTAGTGCACCGGAATGAAACAGTGGTTAGTCACTCATATGTTACTCTGCTGTTGCTGCAAGATAGGGAAGAGTAGATCAAATGTGTAAGACAGCGAGAATAATTCCCAGCTTTATCCATTGTCTATCTCTACCTGAGGCAAATGTGCATCAAATCTGACAAGTGATCACTTTGCTATTCAAACTGAAAGAAGAACTATATTCAAAACTCTTTAGAGATTTACTGATATCTAGAAAATCTCCCTTCATGGGAAGGTAATGGTGCAGGAAAAAAGAAAGGAATTAAAGTTTATTTAGATTTGCATTGCAGCTATGATGATGGCAAACAAGAATATTTGTATGCTTGTGAAAGCAATGCTTGGGGGTAGAGAATAAAGAAAGGCTTCTTATGTGCTTCTCAAACCAACAGTTCATGAAGCAATGTGAACAGTTCTTCCAAAACCCAGTGAATCAATGTAGGTCCCAGGAAGAGGTTAGTCATGAAAATATCTAATAATGAGAAAAATATAATTTGAAGTCAAAGTAGTTACTGTTTCTTCATGATATGTGTGTGTGTGTGTGTGTGTGTGTGTGTGTGTGTGTGTGTATCATCTACAACAAATGAAGCATAGAAAGTATAGAGGGATTGCAAGTAAACAAAAAACATTACCTTATTGCATCAAATACCAATTACTTTGTGAACCTCCTTTTAGAGATGTTGCAAAAGAACAGAGGAAATCACAATAATTTCTCAGGCTTTCCAAAGCAATCTTTGTCATTCCACCTTGATGTGAATCTCTCAGTTTGCAGCCAGTTTGGACATCACTTCATATATGAGGGAAAAGTTTGTACAAGAACAAAGTCACATTAGGAGCTGCAGTACCTGTTTCAAAGTTGACTAAGAGAATGCTTTGTTAAAGCAAGAAAAATACAAACAAGAAAGATTTTTTAATTGAATGTTTCCACTTAACAGTTATGGAAATGCTTCAAAGCCAATAGAGCAGGGAAGCTTTATTTTAACAATTAGAAACATCAAAAAACTCCAAACAATGAAGGATGATTTTGCAGGAGAAAAAACATTCCTTCTACTGAGTTCAAGTTAGCAACTCACTACTTGTAAAGGGACTATATAGTCTTTGTAGTACTAGGCCACATTATTTGCATTACCCAGATAAATCAGAAGGCAACAGTTAGACACTGACAACATGCATAAAGTTGGCTATGAATATGTGACCTCCTGGATGGTAAGATTACTCAGGCATTTGGGATTCTGATTTGACACCAGTTTGTGGCCTGAGAGGCATTCACACTTTTGACTCTGGCCTATATTTGGAAATTAGTCTTCTACTCAATAGAGACAGAGAGTTCCGGAGAATAACTCAGAGCAGGCTTTGAACTTTGGTACTCTGCAAAAGCCCCTCTTTTCATGGAGAAAATAAGAGCTCAGGTCAACTTCAGATACATGTAGTTTTTCCTGTGAGTACTGCTACCTTTTCTTGTAACCTACACTGAGCTATGCAGGAGCACATCAAGGAAAGAAGACTGAGGGATGAGTGAGAGCCTAAACACAGCGTGTAACAGTTTTGAGCTGTGTCCTGCATTTTACTCCTGTATTTTAAAGCTGCAGTTGATCAAAACCCTCAAGAATCTTGTGAATACAATGAACTGATTCCTCAGGACCATGGGAGAAACAAAGAAAAAAAATTCTTACATGACTCTTCTTCACTGTCTTGCCAGGATGTACTTTGAATTATCTTTAGAATGAGCAACCTGATGTAACCTAAAAGTTGCCCCTGGTTTGACTGAAAGCCCTTTCCAACCTAATTTTTCTGTGATTTCAATAAGAGTGTTATTTTCATGGTACTTCCCTGTTTTATCACATACTATTAACATTGAATCCTGTGGCACACTCACTTTCAGAGTTTCCACTTCCATTAAACAAATGGCCACATAGACCTCTCTCCAACTGCTCTGTTTAAAAATATACCATTATTAACAATGCATTTAAGAAGACTGGCTTAATTAAAGAACAAGGGGCTGAGTGGAAACCAGCACCAATCTTCAGGAAGTCTGAAGTCTCCAGCACTTCATTTACTGACCAGAGTCCGTATATGGACTCAAGATGTGATGAGGCATTGAGCCAGTTTTGGTGATGACAAATATTTCAAGTGCTGCAAACTCACTGTGGTACTCCCATTTACTACCAGGAATTTACTTGATCTCTTTGCTCTTTATAGAGCAAAGTAAATCACAGTGAAGGATAACCCCATTTTTTAAGCTTTTAACACATTGAGAATATAGAAACTTGTTGAGTCACTCAAAAACCTCTGCATTCTGCTGTGTAACTGAAAAGATATATCACACATTCATCCTTCAGTTATCCACCTGACACAGAATGCATAGGATTCTCTGTACTTCTCTGTTTTGCAGCTCCTGTCCCACTGCTGCTGATGGAGTTAAATAACAGCAATAACAGCACTAGAAAATAACAAAGCCTTGTCTCAAAAAGCATTTGAAATATGTGGTACTTTTTATGGCCAGCCTTTTCTTCTACTTTCTCAAACAAAGAACAAAATCCTCTACCATGCCCTACTTTTCAATAGAATTTTACTGCTGTCTGGCAGCACCTCATCTGGGTAAGGTTTGTGGGTTACTCCAAGAAATACTTCCCAGAAAAATAGAATTTCTAGAGTATTTCTTTACTGGTTTCCATTGTAAGGGCATTTACAGATTTAAAAAGCAAACTCAGAAAATATTCATTATACTGATAGACTTAAGAAAGATATTGTATTCCTATGTAGTCTCACAGCACAAGGAAGTATTTAATCTTGCCTCTCTTTAGCTGAAGGGTTGCAAAGTGCTTTGAGAAAACAGTATCTGGGACAGTAGATTGTTCTATAAAGTTTTCAGAAGTCAAGGGATTGCATTTTGTGGCATCTAGAGAATTTGAAGGGAGCCAGTCTGGGTATATGCAACTTCTGAAAAATCTCCTGAGAGTTGAAGACAATCCTAGAAGGGGCAACTGGATGCATGACTTGTTTTAAAGGCACGCCTCAGGTTCACTTCAAAGTTGAAAACTAAATAACTATGTGATTAAAACATTGGCAAGCATAACCTTAAAAGTTTCAGATCCCCTTGTGCCAGAGACTTGTCTTAAAAACACCACCACAGAGAATTTCGTGGGTGAAGGAAGAAGAACTAAAACAGATGCTCTTCACATCCTCTGGAGTGCAGAGAACTTTTTCAGTGAACAGGTGTTTACGTTTTAAGATTCAAAGGGTCTCATTTTTTGCACCATGTATTGTGACATCTTGGAAAGAATGATAAATGTTGTGGTTTAGGAATAGTATTCCCGTTTGGTGCTGCTACCAAAACTGTGCCAGCACTTGCTTCCCCAGTTGAAAGCACAAAAGACAAAGATCACTGGTTGGGATAAGAAGAATTTACTGGAAATAGCAATGAGATTCAAAACCAAACAGTAACAGCAACAATAACATTGCTCCTGGCAATGATGTAAGATGGTATTGAAAAACATCAGAGTCTTGGCCATGGCCACATGGCTCCAGGTTCCACCCCCTCATGGCTACTGCTAAAAATGAACCCTGTCTTTGGACAAAACCAGGACAATAAAATAGAGCAGTAAAAGAATATCACAAAAATTCAATGTTAGATCCTTGATCCATATCCAGCTTACATACTATTTATTGAATAAGGTAGTGAAAAATCACCATTCTTTGGGGAGATTACACACTAGTCCTCAGGGATAAGATTTATTCTCTCCTCTGGGTGAATTCAGTGGTCTGTCCTTATTTTACAATGCACAGAATAGCTCCAGTCTAAGAAACTTTTCTGGAAGGCATAGGCTGCAGAAACTCCATGGACAGTTTTTGCACTGTCTCTTCTGTTGTCCTATTGAACTTGTTTTATTTCCTATTGCCCAATAAGGTGGCTGTTGTGAAATAGTACGATGGATTTTCTGCTCTCCATACATGCAGGTAAGATCCTTAAGATAAAAATACCAAAACACCTCGCTAGTCATGATTGTGTGTGGAGGTTTTTTTAGTGTTGATTTTGCTTTTTTTTTTTTTTTTAGGTAATAGGCAAAACATCTCCTGCTGCACGCATGCCTTGGTTGACTATTTTTCTATCAGGCTGTAATGGTCATTCCCAAGAAGTAACCCTATAATGTCACAGCGAGACCAAGAGCAGCACTAAACTCTGTTCAGCATTGCAGAAAACCTATCTCAGAGGTTATTTGATACAAGTATGGAGAGGCCTCCTCTTAACAGAGCATAGTCAGCCTCTCTCATGGTTCAGGAACCAAACAGACTAAGACCACGGATTTTATTTTGCAGGGTTTATGCAGCGTTCTAACATAATGCATGCTGACTTTAAAGGCCTGCCTGAACTGCAGGGTTGTTCCCCTTGAGTCCTTAGTTAATTTGCTGAAGTTGAGAACTTCTTGAGAAAAGTTCTCACTTTACTCATGTAAACACATAATTAGGAAAAGAAAATAAAATGAAAATAAACAAATACTTCTATTATCACAATACCTTACTTTGTAAGGTAGAACCTTGAAATCCTTTTAGTTCATTGTCATGAAACCCAGATAACTCTTAAGCCTATTCTCTTTACAACTCTTCCTTGAGATATGTGAACACAGAACAGAAAGCTAGATAATAACTGAAAAATTAACAGTCTTATTTATTCATTTTAGTAAAGTTCAAGTAAACTAAATAAACTATTGATCACATAAGCATTAATGACTCGTTCACAGAATAATAGATAAATAATACAAGCATTGTATATAATCTTTATTCATGTACTTCCATTTTTCCATTGTCTCATTTCCCTTGCTCTTCACTGTAAAGTACATGGTACACATTTTTAAAAAATAAATTCCCTCCACACACTCTCTGAATGTTACATAGTCACTTATAAAAAACTAAAAATTCAATTTAAAATGCAGTATTCTTTAGATGTTTGCTATTTTATGGGCAGCCAAATATTGATTCTATATATAATTTAACAGTAGACATTCATATTAGTAGTCTATTACAAGTCAGCTGAAAACTAGAAGCATAGAATCATATATAAAGGAACATAGTGTTGGTTTTCCATGACCCCAGGAAACAGGGCTTAAAGTTCTGTAGGAATAATATTCAACTTCAATGGTGGCTGCATTTTACAGCAGGCATCAGTTACACACACCAAAGAAGCACTGCCTACCTGCAATTTAGCATGATTGAAATGCCTCTTCAGGAAAAGCACAGACTTCATGTTCCCTCCAGAAACAAGGACACTGTTGGTGGAAATGTTTAAAGAAACTCATAGGAAAAATAGCTGCATGATACCTAACCTGCTATTAAAACTGAAAGCTGAAGCTCACATGAGTGAATGCAATTCATTGTGCTACATCATTAATCTTTATGAGAAAAATTATTGCAAAATTCTATGGGGAGAGGAAAGCAATTATTTAATGATATATAAAAATATTCCAATAGATGTTTCAGAAAGCACTGCACATAAAGCTGTCTGCATAAAGCTCGTGGATGTTACAAATAGGCCAGCCCACGGCATACTTGTAAGCTGTAGGAGTTATTTTTTAATTTTTAACTCAGTCCCAGTAACTGTTTAACATTCCACTTTCATGTACTATCTACATTGTTAAATTATCCACAACTCCAGAGCAGTCACGCAGTACTCATATTAAGCCAAAGTAATTAGTTTTCAATCACTGAATATTCACAGCTCAATTAAACTATTTACAGAGATGTAGACAATCCTGCAGCAAAGACAAACATTTCTACTGATGCTCCCCCAAAATGTAAAATAAATATAGCCTGTTATGAAAACAAAACAGAACTTCTACAAAGAAGTTTTTTCTGCCTTTCATATTTCACTTCAGAGGTCAGTTCTCTGTAAATTTTGTTATGCCTACTCATACCTTTACAATAAAAGGGTCTTTGTTAGGGTGGTGAGATGAAAGGAGGAACTACCAAAAACCCTCCTGAACTGTCCATGCCTTTAAAGAGGAATTTTCTTTTTTTTTCAGTCTGTCATTTTATTACTTGTTAAAAAATTTTGGTAGCAAAAACAGAAAGCCCATCACACATTTATGATTGGAAGAACCAAACAGTGTGATTCAGTATAATCTTCTGAACAAGACAGAGGATAAAGCAATATTGCTCCACTGGACAGAAAAAACTTCTATTTGATTGCATTGCCCAAACTCAAAGTAAAATCAGAAAAAAATATATTTTTGGCAAAAGAACAATACTAAGGTCAATGCACACATGTTATTCTCCAAGTTGTGGATGCTGAAAAGTACTAGGACACAGATATGTGAGGTATTCAGAGCTAGTAGTATTTAAAGCAGTACTGAAAGAAGAAATCTATGTGAATTTTTTTCTGAGACCAGCAAAAATATTCACTTCAGACAAATAAGAAAGGGTAGGCAACAGATGAATCATCCTTATTCCAGCTCCAGTTCACTAGTGGTAATGGAGTTAAGTTTAAATAAAGTAGGAAGTCTGTTATGTTTTAGTTTTCATTTTCATGTTTTGTGGACTTATATACTGTTGCCAGAGATCTGTCCTCATTAGAGAATGACAATCACAGTTCAGTTCTTGAGTTTCATGGCAGCTATTAGCTGTATCAGTACATGTGATACTTTGCAAAGGGTTACAGTGTAAAGATACCCAAATAAGCAGGGTCCTAAGCCCATTCGTCCACAAGGCAGTGCACATGTAAGAATAGAAGTGGCATTTCTCCAGCTGAACTGTCCAGACCAGTAAGTCAGGATTTGTGTCCCCTGATCACTGAGTGCCTGGTGTCATGCAGCAGCCCAAGGGAGAAATTCCTTGTTGCACAGGTAATAGTTTTAATACAGGAATAGTTTTAAAACCACACACCATGTAGGTACTGACACTGAGCAGTTATGAAGGAGGACACAAACCCACCCAAAATGAAGCAACATTCATGAGGGTTTCTAGAGCCCTGGACTATCTGAGTGGACCCCCCAGGGAAAGGAAGAAACCCCATTATACACCAAAGAGTTCAGGCACTTAGATGGAAAGTGCACAGAGCAAATGATGGCAAATAATTGCTTTCTGAAAATATCCAAGCTGTTCTAAGAACACTTTGAACTGATTTATTTTAGTGTCAGGTTATGAGCAATGTGGGAACTGGATGAATGATAGCAATTCCTCTCTATTCTTTGTTTGTGTGTTAAATAAAACTCCCTTGTATATTAGAAACGTGGATTCTCAAAGTCTGACAGACTGAAATTCAATTGTTCTGTTTCTTGATAAGAAACAAAATACCTCAGAAAATCATGTAATTTCAGACATCTGACTATATCAGGTCAGACCTCACTAAGAACAATTACCTGGAGACAACACACAGCCAAAAAATACTCCCAAAACAAAAGACCAGTTCTGCAGGCATACGTCACAGTACAACATAAAATATATTGCTTTACACAGTTTAACATTTAGTCTTAAAATTCTGGTTGCTGCTGAATCACAGAATATGCCAAGCTGGAAGGGACCCACAAGGATCATCGAGTCCAACTCTTAGCCCTGCACAGGACCATCCCCAAGATGGTCCACTAAAGGTCTAAGAGTGTTATTCAAATGCTACTTGAACTCAGACAGTGTTGGTGATGTGACCACTTCTGTAGGTGACCTGTTCCAGTGCTAACCACCCTCTGGGTGAAGAACCTTTTTCTAATACCCAACCTAAACTTTCCCTGACACAACTTCAGGCCATTCCCTTGGATTCTGTCACTGGTCACCACAGAGACAAGACCAGTGTCTGCCCCTCTGTTGTAGACTGTAATGAGGTCTCCTCTCAGTCTCCTCTTCTCCAGGCTGAATAGACCAAGTGACCTCAGCCTCTCCTCATACTGTCCTTTGTCTTGGGTTAAGCAGAGTCAAAGCCTCCCTCCCCCCGCCGAGAAAAGGGAGAAAGGAAAAAACCCTCAAACTAGGTTTATACTTAAACTAATTATATAGATATTAATACAGAAAAGAGAAAATTAAAAGAAACTACAATATAACACACACTTACATAAGTTAGATATTATCTAACAACAATTTTCTACCTCCCACCAAAACCAGATTTCATTACTCTAGATTTCATAAAGCACTTCAAAAGACACCCAGGAAAACAAAAGAAAGAAAATGACAACAAAATGTTTCTAGTTCCCTGAACTAAAATAAAATGTGAAGTTGTGGTGGCAGCAGCAAGGCCCAGCACAGCAGGACAGCTGTAGTGTGTCGTGCCTCTATTGCAACCATGATGCCAACTGAGAGAACACTCCTACTCTACTGTATTTATATCTCAGGTTTGCATCATCTGGTATGAAATATTTCTTTGGTTACTTAGATCAGGTGATACCTGTCTCTCCTAATCTATGTAGATTATCTGAACCTGCTAGATTGAAGCCTAGCTAAAACTAAAGCCAAAACTACCACACCCTCAAGGCTCTTTGCCATCTTTGTTGCCCTCCTTTGGATGCTCTCTAATAGCTTAATATCTTTTTCATTTTGTGGTGCCCAAAAGTGCAAACAGCATTTAAGATGAGGAGGTGATGAACAAAGTTAGTGGGAGTTTTGTGTTGTTGAGTAAGGAATGATTATCTGAGCACTCACTCATTATTAAAAACCAAATGGTAGCCAGAAATACAGAAAACAAATGCCCAAATAATAGCATGCATGTATGCCTATACACACATAATAAAGAAGTAAGATAATAATGAGACTAACAATTATTATAGACTAAAGTTTACTTTGAAGTCTTTTATTCGAAATACATATCAGAGCATTTAATAAATTAAGAGTCATAGAACAAATATGGCCATCACTCTGCTCAAGTTAAAAGCAGATAGTCCCTGAAATCAGAATCTATTTTATAGAAAGTATGGGTAGACTTATGGCAATGATATTAGATTTGCTTCTTTCAGAAAGCACTCCAAGATCTGACTTTTGGTGGAAGGAGAGAGGGAGAGAAAAAGGATCAGACCCTATGCACTGCATTAAAGACAGTGCTCCTTTCCAGCCCTTGTCCTACTACAAGGTATGTGCTAGATCCAGAATCTCCAAGGGGAACTTTTAGTGGATGTCCTTTCATCCCTAAGGCATTTAGCAATACTTACTACCTAACTGTACTCTTCTGTAGCTAGAGTGTCTTGCTGTCATAGTTTATTGACTCTACCAAGGCTATTTGTAACCTGCTAGTCAAAGCACAGCAGCTCATCTACCAGCAACACAACTGTTTTAGTGATATGTGTGTCAATGGCAGAAATGACATCTCTTGAAGACTAAAAGCCATGTTCTGCTTCTTGCTCCCTTAGATTAAGCTAAAACCCCCCATATTTTCTCTTTCTTATAATGAGACTGATAATTTATTTACAGAGAAAATGAAATGTAGCAGGTAACACAACAAAACTACAGATTTTGGGAATTAAAGCACTATTGTGCTTTCAGGCTGGACCAGGGAAACAAATTTTTTACAGTATCCACCATTTGGTCTTATAAAGAATTTAAAAGTGTGGGTATAAGTTGTCCCTTTTCCAGCTACAGTGAAAATAATGTGCATCATATTGATGACTCACATTTACACCATTACATACTTTGAAGACCAAAAAATGCTTCTGAAGCTCAATTTGCTTTTTTCCATTTATTTGCTTTTTTCTATTTCACAAGATGTGGTTAAAATTCAAGACTAAGAAACACAAGCTATTTCTGTAATTTAATGGATGAAGACAGGATCATTTACTGTGGGACTCAGTGGGCACATTAGTGTATGTAAGGCATATTTTGCTGTTAATTAACCTCAAGGAGAGTTGAGAGAAAATTACCCAGCAGCACAGATTTGACTTTTACTTATTTTTGTCTCGGTACATTCCCTCACTTGTGTTTTCTCTCCCTTGCCCACCACCATATGCTGCCATTTTTCACTACCATTTCATTGTACACAGCTAACCAAAGCAAATGAGGAAAGGGGAATGGAAAGATAGTAGTTAGCACCTCTCAGGGAATAATTATAGGCCTGTTATTTCTGCCCTTATTCCGATTAAAACCCCACAAAACAAACAACACCCTACTTCACTTGCTTCAGGGGGAAAAGGGAAGACTCCCTGCTCCTCCAGCCACAGTTTCTTGTGACTGGCAATGCTGTTGCTTTAATTATCACTAATGCAGGTCAAGATACTGGAACACTCAAATAGCTCAGGTTTCATTTAAATGAAATAATTTAAGCAGATCTAAAAAAAAAAAAGATATTAGGTGTTTTCATAAATAAACATTGAAGAATTCATAAGTAATTAAACATAAGCACAGATATGACCAAGACAACACATCTACAGGCAGCTGATAAGCAAGAACTAGCTTAAGAGGCAACTTCCAATAGGTGAACATCTTTGCCCTTCAAAGCGCCTGAAGATTTCTGTTCTTTTTTTATTGTTGTCTGTCCCTTATTGAGTATGCATCTCAGAGCAAAAATTGTATTCCCAAGGAAAGAAAATAATCATTCTGAAAACAGTACTTCAGGGAATAAAGCAAAATGTGAACTAAGGCAAGTGGATAGAACCTTTTAATTTGCAAAAAAGTAAGTGCACATTACTTATTTTCAAAGCTCAGTGAAGGAAAACAGTTATCAAGCTTTTTTTGTTTATTTGTATTGAATTCCTGCTGTTTTGCCTATTAACACTCCTACCATTTTCTAGAATACTGTATTTGTTAGAAAGAAGAAAAGAAAAGAAAGAAAAGAAAGAAAAAGAAAAGAAAAGAAAACAGAAAAGAAAAGAAACGAAAAGAAAAGAAAAGAAAAGAAAAGAAAAGAAAAGAAAAGAAAAGAAAAGAAAAGAAAGGAAAAGAAAAGAAAAAAAGAAAAGAAAAGAAAAAGGAAAAAAGAAAAGAAAAGAAAAGAAAAGAAAAGAGGAAAGTAAAGGAAAGAAAAAGAAAAGGAAAGGAAAAGAAAAAAGGGAAGGTTTTGGAAGGGAAGGTTTGGGAAGGTTTAGGAAGGTTTGGGAAGGGAAGGTTTGGGAAGGGAAGGTTTCGGAAGGAAAGGTTTGGGAAGGGAAGGTTTGGGAAGGTTTGGGAAGGTTTGGGAAGGTTTGGGAAGGGAAGGTTTGGGAAGGTTTGGAAAGGAAAGGTTTGGGAAGGGAAGGTTTGGGAAGGTTTGGGAAGGTTTGGGAAGGTTTGGGAAGGTTTGGGAAGGGAAGGTTTGGGAAGGTTTGGAAAGGAAAGGTTTGGGAAGGTTTGGGAAGGTTTGGGAAGGGAAGTTTTGGGAAGGTTTGGAAAGGAAAGGTTTGGGAAGGGAAGGTTTGGGAAGGTTTGGAAAGGTTTGGGAAGGGAAGGTTTGGGAAGGTTTGGGAAGGTTTGGGAAGGTTTGGGAAGGGAAGGTTTGGGAAGGTTTGGGAAGGTTTGGGAAGGGAAGGTTTTGGGAAGGGAAGGTTTGGGAAGGTTTGGGAAAGGAAAGGAAAGGAAAAGAAAGGAAAGGAAAGGAAAGGAAAGGAAAGGAAAGGAAAGGAAAGGAAAGGAAAGGAAAGGAAAGGAAAGGAAAGGAAAGGAAAGGAAAGGAAAGGAAAAGAAAGGAAAGGAAAGGAAAGGAAAGGAAAGGAAAGGAAAGGAAAGGAAAGGAAAGGAAAGGAAGGGAAAGGAAAGGAAAGGAAAGGAAAGAAGGAAAGGAAAGAGAAAGAAGAAAGAAAGAGAAAGAAGAAAGAAAGAAAGAAAGAAAGAAAGAAAAGAAAGAAAGAAAGAAAGAGAAGAAGATGAAAGAAGAAAGAAAGGAAAGTAAAGAAAGAAAGAAAGAAAGAAGAAAGAAAGAAAGAAAGTAAGAAGAAAGAAAGAAAGAAAGAAAGAAAGAAAGAAGAGAAGAAAGGAAAGAAGAAAGAATAAGAAAGAAGAGAAAGAGAGAAAGAAAGAAAGAAAGAAAGAGAAGAGAAAGAAAGAAAGAAAGAAAGAAAGAAAGAAAGAAAGAAAGAAAGAAAGAAAGAAAGAAAGAAAGAAAGAAAGAAAGAAAGAAAGAAAGAAAGAAAGAAAGAAAGAAAGAAAGAAAGAAAGAAAGAAAGAAAGAAAGAAAGAAAGAAAGAAAGAAAGAAAGAAAGAAAGAAAAGCACCAACTACATGCATTTGTTAACTACTCTCTATCCAGTTCTAGGACCTGTAGCATGAGCAAAAATAAGTATATAGTAAGCTTTGAGGAATTTCTGGAGCGTGGAGGACAGCTGAATTACTACCACTGCTCTCTAACTTGATGCCATATTCAGGCATGTATCAACCAGATACATTTTTGGTTTTTGCTCATACCACTGTGGCGCAACTATATGAACAGCAAAAATCATGGAGTCATAGAATAATTCACTATGAAAAAGACCTTTAAGATCATCAGGTCCAAGCATAGACCAAACACTTCCAATTCCACCACCAAACCATGTCCCTAACTACCACAGGTCATCCTCATGGCCAGGCTTCGCTAACGAAGATTTGAGAAGGGCACTACCCACGCTTGCTGCAAGCGTGCTGGTGGCTAAAAAGGCCGATACGGCATAGGCAGGTCCGGTCACAAAAGGCACAGCGGAACGTCCCCCTAGGTGACATTGGCAAGTAACGGTTCTTCCTGCGTTGTCTTTTCTCCTCAAGACTGACTGTCCGTGCATTCTCAAAGGAAACAGCAGCGTCGTGAATGGTGTGTCTCCATGAATCCCGACTGGAGGCCAGAGTGGACCAGTGGTGGCAGTCAATATGGCCAAGGCTGAGGTGTTGTTTCAGGGAGTCCTTGTATATCTTCTTCGGGGCTCCTCTCTTGCAGCAGCCGGTGGCAAGTTCACCATAGAGCACAATCTTCGGGAGGTGGTGATCCTCCATCCTGGAGACGTGCCCTGCCCAGCGCAGCTGCGTTCTCATCAGCATGGCCTCGATACTGCTGACCCCTGCCTGTTCAAGAACAGACACATTGGTCACGTAATCAGACCAGTGGATGTTTAGGATTGAACGGAGGCAGCGCTGATGGAAGCGTTCGAGAAGCTGCAGGTGGTGGCGGTAGATGACCCAGGATTCAGACCCATATAAAAGAGTAGACAGTACAATGGCTCTGTAGACACTAATCTTTGTACTTTTCTTCAGGTGTTTATTGGACCAGACTCTTTTATGGAGTTTTCCGAAGGCTCTGTATGCCTTTGCTAGCCTGTTGTCTATCTCTTTGTCAATCTTACCATCTGAGGAAAAGATACTTCCCAGATAGGTGAACTGCTGGACTGACTTAAGCTCTGAATTGCCTATGGTGATGTGAGGATGATGGAAGACTTCTTGAGGTGCAGGTTGGTAGAGAACTTCTGTCTCCTTCAGGCTGACTTCCAGCCCAAAAAGCTCAGCAGCCTCTGCAAAGCAGAATGTTAAGTGTTGCAGAGCTGCTTCTGTGTGAGCAACGAGCATCAGCAAAAAGCAGTTCACGGACAAGGTGATTCAGGGTCTTGGTGTGGACCTTCAGTTGCCTTAGGTTGAATAGGCTTCCATCGGTATGATATCGGATGTAGATGCCATTTTCTTCATCGAGGTCTGCTGTGACTCTTTGGAGCATCATGCTGAAGAAGATTGTGAATAGAGTTGGTGCAAGAACGCAACCTTGTTTCACACCATTGGTTATTGGAAAGGGCTCAGGGAGTGCATCGCCATATCTGACTTGTCCACGCTGATCCCATGTAGCAGGATGATCATTTTGAGGAACTTGGGGGGACATCCTAAACGTTCCAAGATCTGCCACAGGCCTTTTCTGCTCACAGTGTCGAAAGCTTTGGTGAGGTCAACGAAGGTTACATAGAGACCTTTGTTCTGTTCCCTACACTTCTCTTGCAGTTGTCTGAGAACAAACACCATGTCTGTGGTGCTCCTATTGGCTCTGAAACCACACTGGCTTTCAGGTAGAAGATCTTCTGCAATAGTGGGTACTAATCTGTTCAGAAGTATTCTTGCAAGGATTTTACCAGCAATGGAGAGCAAAGTAATACCTCGGTAATTTGAGCAGTCTGATTTTTCTCCTTTCTTCTTGTACAGGGTGATAATGACTGCATCACGGAGATCTGGTGGTAGTTCCCCTTGTTCCCAGCAACGCACAACAAGCTCATGGAATTTGGCATGGAGTGCTTGACCTCCATGCTTCCAGATTTCAGGTGGAATTCCATCAACCCCAGCTGCCTTGCCAGTTTTTACCTGTTGTATGGCCTTGAGTATCTCTCCCATAGTAGGGGCTGCATCCAATTCATGTTTCACCAGCTGTTGTGTAATGTGCTGAATTGCTGAGCCTTGGACTACACGGTTGGCACTGAAGAGAGTCTGAAAGTGCTCAGACCATCGGTTCAGGATGGAGGTTTTATCTGTTAGAAGCAGTTGACCATCTGCACTGAGTAGGGGCCTTTGAACCTGGTGTGTGGGTCCGTACACTGCTTTCAGGGCCTCATAGAATCCTCTTTGGTCACCCAAATCTGCGCATAGTTGTGTCTTTTCTGCTAGGTCGAGCCACCATTTGTTCTGGATGTCTCGAAGTTTCTGTTGGAGCTTACTGCATGCAAGACGAAAGGCGGCTTTTTTATATGGCAAGATGGCTGAGCAAGGTGTGCTTGGTGAGCAGTTCTCTTCTTCTTCAGCAATTCCTGGATCTCTTGATTGTTCTCATCAAACCAGTCTTTGTTTTTCTTACAGGAGAACCCTAGGGACTCTTCAGAGGACTGCAAGATGCAACTTATAATATGTTGCCAAAGCTCTTCAGGAGATGGATCTATGGGATTATCTTTAAGTCTAGTTTGAAGGTTTACCTGGAAGCTGTCTCTCACTGTGGCTGTTTGAAGATTGCTGACTTGGAGCCTCCTCCTTGGAATGCTGCCTCTCTTAGGTTTGGGCTTGAAGTGGAGGTTAAGTTTGCAGCGCACAAGGCGGTGGTCTGTTTGACATTCTGCACTCGGCATCACTCGAGTATGACGGACATCACTGACACTTCTCTGTTGTAGTAAGATATAGTCAATGAGGTGCCAGTGCTTGGATGGAGGGTGCATCCAGGTTGTCTTCAGGCTGTCTTTCTGTTGAAAGACAGTGTTTACTACCACAGGTACATGTCTTTTAAACACCTCCAGTCCTGGTGACTAAGCCACTTCCCTGGGCAACCTGTGCTTGACAATGCTTTTGGTGAAGAAATATTTTCTAATATCATACTGCTCATGATGATCACATGGTCTGGAATATCGCTTTAGTCAGTTTAGGTCACCTGTCACAGCTGTGTCTCCTCCCAATTTCCCATGTACCCCACAACTTCCTTGCCAGCATGGCAGTATAAAAAGCAGAAAAGGCCTTGGCTCTGTGTGAGCACTGCTCAGCAATAACAAAAACATCTCAATATTATCAACCCTATGTTCAGCACAAATCCAAAACTTAGCCCCATACCAGCCACTGTGAAGAAAGTTAACTCTACCCCAGACAAAATATGCGCACACCCTACCGCTGTCCTCAGCTCACTGATCCAGCCTGTCTCGATCCGTCTGCCAAACCTTCCTTCTGCTCTCCAGCAGGTCAACACTGCCATCCAACTTGGTGTCATTTGCAAATTGACTGACAGTACATTCAATCCCCTTGTTCAGATCATTGATAGTTATTAAACAGGGTTGACCCTAAAACCAAGACCTGAGGAACAGTGTAGAGGTTGCTCTCATTTGATGATTACTTGTGTTAGTAGCAAGAGATGTCTAGACCAGTGCATTTTTTCTCTAAACACATTTTCTTCTAAATTTCCTGGTCTCTTCCTGTATGTATATCCTTTGTTTCCTTCTGGCTTTTTAGTCATTGCTCCTCTTCTCTTGTTTCCTCTTCCAGCCTGACAAAGTTTTCATCTGTTACTAGCTGTGTAGCTTATTAGTTCATGACTAAGAAGATCAAAATTTTCCCCTGCTGTCGTCTAGAACCCACTAGACACCTCTTTAACATGCACTAAGTACTATATCTCTCTCTCTCTAATAAATATATATGATATATATCTTTGCTGGCTCAAAGTTTCAGTAATTGCAGCTTCCAGTCAGAGACTTCAAAAAGGTCAGCATTAAGAGGAAAGAAAAAAAAAAACACCTGAAGTCAGGAACCTGAGATTTAAAAGCTGATTTTCATTAAGGGATTAAGTCCATTGTAGCTAGACATAAGCAAGTAAATGCTTCTAAGCAGAGATTTTTAACCAACTGGGTGGGTAATAAATAAATTAATAAATAATGATTGAATGCAATAAAGACACCCTAGATGGTGGTACTTAAGAAAAGGATTGCTGCAATGATTCAGAGTGTCTGTCTTACAGAACAATATGTGCCGTGATAAAAGGCCAAAAGTTTGTTAGCTAGAAGGGCTAGATACAGTTTTTTAGAAATAGAATGCTCTTCACTAAAAAATTTTCCAATCAGGCCTAGCTCATAGGTTTTTTTTTTGTTTGTTTGTTTGTTTTTCTTTTTTTTTTTTTTTTAAATGCATCTTCAAAAGGGTTTATTTCTTGAGAGAGATAGAGTCAACAAGAATTCAGCTGGGAAGCCAATACAGAATATATCTACAGATTTCTCTTAGGAAACCTATTTCAGTAGCTTCCACTTTACCAGAAGTCTTGACTTTCCTCCATCCCTGACTACTGACTCTCCTCTCCCAATCAAAAGCCCCTGCAAAAATCACTGTATTTCCTTTTCAAGCATCTTGGTAATTAAGAGTTCAACAGACCTAAAGAAAGACCTTCGAAGGCTTGCTGTTGAATAAACATGCCTTTTAGCTCGAAGTGCTTACAACTTTGGTTTTTTCCTACAGCTGTGCTTTACACATGGAACAAGAGATGGAATACTTTTTTGAGCTTTCCCTGCTCTGTTTCATTAAAGTTTCCCCTTCCTGGATCCATCTCTAACCAGCAACTAACCTTTTATAATCCAGATGCTCACTATCTGCTGTGGAGGCTGCTAGGCAACTAATTACAAGGGTCCACCACGGATTTAGGAAAGAAAGCTTTTGTAGACCTTGACTCCTCTTAAAGAAACCTGCTTTCCTCTGTCAGTCTGTAGAAGAAATCAGGTAACCTTTTTCTCTACATGAATGCCTTCCTATATGAACAGAATCAGAGCAGCTGTTCTAGAAGACATGCTTAGTCTTCAGACAGGATTTAATCATTATGGCAGGTGTCACCAGGTAATACTGTTTAAGGTATGTCTGCTCAGTCATTCACAGGTAGACTTGTACCCTGAGTCTACCAGAAGCCATGTAGCCACATACATATGACATAGAGCCAATAGATCTGACTTTTTAACATGGATTATCGGTTAGTTCAGGACTGTGTTATTCATCATCAAACAGCTGCTAGCAACTGAAAGAATAAACAGGAGAAGCTTCTTTATGTTTTCATCCATTCCTCCTCAAAACTGCAAAAAAAAGAAGTGCACTAAGAAAAAACCCAAACTCGTTCCCTATTGTTTGCCATAATTACTTTTGTTATGAGTGAAACTTGAAGATGTTGATAGGTAATTTCAGTTATGCAGGGTTTGGGGTAAGGAATGTTATACAAGCAGAATAAGAGCCTAATTTCTATACTTGGAATGTTTTTTTTTTCTTTAGCTAAATAACAAGCCTTTTGAAAGAGAAGATATTTAACTGCCTTTGTGACAGAGCTGGTAGCAGGGAAATGAAAACAGACAGTGCTTTGAAAATACACAGATGTCATGTTACTTAACCCTCCCACAGAAGCCTATGCTTCCAGGCTGTGTGTGTTTTTCAGGCCTGAAGGAAGGGTAATCACCTTAACATTTATTATGTGTGTTGACTTCAGGGACACGTGCCTGTACCAGGCAGGGATGCTTTTCTTCATGGACTGATTTCAGTTTTGCATGATTTATATGTGCTGATTTTGCATTTTCAAAAATGGAGGAAAGCATTTATTAGTGAGGATAGGGTTATGCAATTTTGAATTAATTACCCTACAAACTTAAATATATGCTTTCAGTTGGATTGGAGTACTACCAAACAAGGTTTTGGGAATTGTTTTGAAAACATGAAAACTTCTGCATCTTGACATTGATATCTCTGCTTAAAATAGCTTCTACTATTTACTCCTGATTAAATAAGCTTGCTGAAAAGGCCATGAAGAGTGTAACATCTGGCATATAGACAAAGTGCAGTGCTTGTTTATTCAAATCCTCTTACTGCAATTTGGAGGTTGGATGTATATCTAAATCTGTTTTCTGTGTTCTAACAAAAATATTTCTCAAAAAACTTTAGTTAGTGTTTGTATCAAATATAGTCCTTCTAATCTAAATTTAGTCTAATGCTTCAACAATGAAGAAATAAACAGCTGAACACTTTTCTACAGTGGTTTTCTTTTAACTTAAGAGATGTACAATATATTACATCAGTTAACTGTGCCTCACAGTTTTCTTCATCAACAGGTGCAAAAAGCACACTTACATGCTCTTGTAATCTAGCCAAATTATGCTATCTTTATTTCATAGTAGTTAACATAGAAGTTACCAGGCAACTACTTAGATATGCTGTAAAAAGAAACAACTAGTCAGAATGATATTGTTACTTCCAAACTCAATGCTCTTTTGTTGTTCTCCTAACTTATTTCCAGGTCACAGAGAGTCAGCAGTTGAAGCTGTCTCTCTTTTGTGTGTTGCAGACTAAGTCTTAAAGCTAAGGTCTAAGACATGGAAATCAACTCACTAGAGGGACACCAACATCAATTCCTTTATAGCTGATTTAATGAATTATTTAAAGACAGGAAGGCTCATGATCCAAATTTTATCAAGTAAGGATCAAGGGCAACTTGATAAAACTATACCAGTTGAAAAAGCAGGTAGGAATGGGCAAACTAACCCTAGCGGTAGCTTTCCCTTCATTGTAGGAATTTGCACAAGTTTATTTGGAGTTCCTGTTCATCCTTTAAAACTTAGACTTGTTCTTGAACACTAGTATGTGCTGAATTTTCTAACATAATGAAGCTAGTCTTAAGGTCCTAGCCCTAGCCTGTTCAGGTAAGGTCTTGGGCAAAACCATTTATACCACCACAATCAAGTAATAAAACACATCTGCTTACCATAGATAATAATGATAATTTGGTTAATTCAGTAAATGACAGTGTGTCCTCTAAGTAACAGACTATGCTGCAGGCTTTCAGCATTGCACTGCCTCATGTGCCCTATAGGCAAAGATAGTCTCTTTGTTCTAAGAGCTTTATTGAAGATGTTTTCCTTTTCTGCTTCCTGTTCTTATAATGCTTCATCAATTTCTGAAACAATGCAATTAGCAGTAATTATAGAGAGGCTGGCAGAATGAAGAGAGATTTTTAGATGATTGTCTTAAAATTTGATCTTCTAAATGACAACAGATTGCCTCATACAAAGAAAGATACAGAACAACTCTCTCACTGCAATGACTCTCCTTTCTAGAAGAAACTTCATTTATCATTTTAGGAAGCTGATAGAGGTATGAAAGAATGAAAGAAAGAAATCAATGGAAAATTAATTTTCTTCTACCCATACTTATAATAGAGAGAGAATGGAAAATTGTTATTCTGACAATTATTTTTGTTAACATTATCACCATGCATTGTGAGTATAAGTATCACTAAGAAATATCCAAGTTTTCTGTCTAGTTAGCTGAAAAGGACTACTTGTGTAATATTTTAAATTTTGCTCATAGCCTAAAAGTTTTCAAATGTGTTTTCAAGCCTTAGATGTAGGTTGATGCTTGAGCACTGAACAACAATTGTTAATTGTTGCTTGCTCTTTTCTTTCCAAGAGACATGTGATACTCTCTGCACGTAAAAACCAGCAATAGATAATTATATTTCTAGTGACACATTCACCCAACAGCAATAAGCCATCTTTTATATTTTCAGTGAAATTTTAGATGTGAATATTACAACATAGTAACATTTCAGGTATGGTACATTGTAGACAGTACTTCCTGAAGCAGATTGAAGGATCCCATTATTGCTTGTTTCCTCAAGTTTTGGCACACCATCCCATTGCTCATCACTGGTAAGCCTAGTTTTGCCTCTTTCCTCCTTCCAAGCTAGTTTAAAGCTCTGAAAATAAGCCACACTAGCTCCTATGCTCTTTGTTCCCTCTGAGATAGATGCATCCCATTAGGTGTCAGTAGATCAGGTGTTGAGTAGATCATCCTATCGTCAAAAAATCTCAAATTTTTCCAATTACACCAACCTCAGAGCCATTTATTGACACCTGATGGACTGCATACTCCTATCAATATTATTCCGTGTTGCTGTAAAGATTGAGGAAATTACTATCTGCGCTCCTCATCCCTCTGCCAGTTGTTCTAGGGCTCTGAAGTCTCTTTTGACGGCCCTCAGACTTATCTTTGTGTTTGTTTTTTTTTTTTTGTCACTGCCAGCTTGAACAACCAATGGTGGATAGTAATGTGTATATATATGATTGACCAGAATCAGTAGTGCAAAAAGAATGCCACCCACACTATTCATATAAGGTATGATTCTCCCAAATCATATCACCCTTGATAGAGCCAAGGAACAGCATGACTCTTGCCTGCATTCAAAAGGCATTTGCATAACTGGGTCGTAATGCCATACTCCCCAGACACCAAGTATACATGGCAGTCCGTAGAACCATGCCATAGGTTATGATCCTATCCTGTGTTTGTTACCAGCAATTGGGCAAGCTCATATATGTTCATCTTTCCTACTGCCTCAATAAAGCTTTGCTTTATGATGTGTTGTCAGATTCTATTACTGTTCAGCGCACAGAAGGCCACGCATTTTAATATTTTTTGCACTGTGTAAAAAATTCACAGATGTGGCGTGTTCAAGATGGTTAGAAAATTCATACTTATTTCAAAATCAAGTACTGTTTCCTTTCTGACATCTCATTTCCTTGTATTCTGAGTTCCTAGTACATGGCCTGAGGCAGTTAAAAGCTCCGCAGTCATGTTCATTACTTCATACAAACTGTTAGAACATATGAAGGTGAGTTGTTCACTCTGTGGTTTTGTTATCATGCTGAGCATGTGTCATCTTATTCTAAGACCTCTCTTGTATTTAAAAAAAAGAGCTGCAGCATGTCCATATGGAAAAACAGCACTCTGCTCTTTTTATGGACAAGTTAATTACTGGATGTAATTTTCAGGTAGTTGTAGGGAACATCTTTTCAGATCATGGGCTCTTAAAGGCAACAACAGAGTTTATACCCTCATAATGCTCATTTAAATAGTTAAAATAATGAACACTGTTTGTTGCTATAAACTTTTCACTGAAGGACATTAACAGATATTAGGTTAATTGGAAGGAATTGACCCTGAGATTAAAACTTGAACCAGTTGGTTAAAACTTGGTTGTAACAATGCCAAGGTCATGGGTTCAATCCCCTATGTGGGCCATTGACTTAAGAGTTGGACTTGATGATCCTTGTGGGTCTCCTCCAACTCAGAATAGTCTGTGAATCTCTCACTGGTCTGTCTGTGAAATAAGGTAAAGTGTAAGGGTGCTTGTCAGCCTCTATAAATACTATTATTCTCCATATTCCAGAGTCATGATCAGCATTTGGCATGTTATCTATACATACTTACATGCCATTAAAAGACCTCATTGATGAGAATGCAGTTGAAGTACAATTTGGTATAATTTATTCTAGACATTGAGCTGAATTGCTCAAATGCCTGGATTTTGCTAGTAGAATAAGAGACCTTTTGGTCCTATGAAGCCCCTTTCTCGGAGGAAAGTGGTCTGTCCAGAATAGTTTGTAGTCTAGTGGTTTGGATTCTGTGCTAAGAGAAAGGATACACCTTCAATAACCCTCAGACTTAAGAAGGCAGAAATTCAGATGAAACAATCTGGCAAACATTACACTAAACAATGACCATATAAACTGTCAGTAAAGTAACTCAGCTCAAAATCGCTTCCTAGCAATGAGCTGAAGTTTACCTCTTTCCAGAATGTTGGCATACGCGACAATGGGAGATGGGTTTCCTAGATCTGAAAACCTCCTACACTTGAAATATGTCTTTGGCTCACACAAAAAGTGAGAACAGTTTTAAGGTTTTTCAGGTTAGATTTAGTCTTTTTAGAACTATACTAATATATCTAACTATGCTAACATTATAGTCCCTTAGAAGTAATTTTAAATCAACTGTGTGGCAAATAAATAGATTTTGTGTATTTAGGAAACCTCAAGACAGACTTTTTAATTTATTAATAAGTATTTGACATACAGTAGCTGCACCCTCTAATCTGATTAAAGGATTATCTGACATACTAATTGCCTTGGTACCTAACTCAAGAATTCCTGATGTGGCTCTCCAGAAGTAAACAAGGCCAATACTTTATAGAGCATTTCAGCTACTTCACAGTGAATTAAAATATTTGCAATAAATGGAAATGTCTCCTGTAAGGTTCCCCTGAATTCCATAGAATCATCAGCAGTTATAATTTCCAAGGCTATCTTGAAACTGTTAAAAGGAATTGAGTGGGGCAATCATGCCTTCAGGAAATTGTTATTAAGAAATATGGTTCAATGACCTAATGTGGTTATTGGAGAAGAGTTACAGTGTGGACCAGCCTTGTTGTGTGGTGGAATTTTTTTTTAAAATTTTTTTTCAATTGGTGGCAGTTCATGGTTCATGACACAAAGATGTAGTTGTAGCTACTAAGTCATCCTGGACTGGATAGTCTCTCTGAGTTCTTTCAGCTCTTTGTCACTTTCTGTTGTCATGGCTTTTGGTCCTAAGGCCAAGAAGTACCAGCTGGCACTTAGTCACAAACTTTAAGGAGCAGTTGCTTCTGAAATAAATCAGTCTTGAGGGATGCTAGCTGGAGTATGTTGTAGCAGGGTTGGGAAACACACTTTTAACTAAAGCAGATGATGAGAGGTCCAGGTACACTTTTAGTTCCTAGCTCTCTGGTTTCACTGTGTACTTAAACCCCATAGCATTCGCTGCTATCCACAAAACTTGTTTATCGAGTTCTTGGTTGTCTGATACTCTGAAATCACTATCTGTGGTCTTTGATTCTCAGACTACTGTCTTCTTAGCCTAGGCTTCTTTGGCAACAGGGAAGTGAGAAACTGAGCATAAGGACAGCCACAGTATTTCACTGACGTGGTACTGCAGATTTTTGAAAACTAAGTTTGGTTGACTTTAACTTAATTTGACCTCATATCTACTGTTAGCCCAATGTCATCCAGAATTTCTGTCCAGGTTCTCCTCTCTTCTATTTTGCTTCTAGTTCCATGTACACAGGACACTCAAGGATAATAAGAGATTATTGCCAACTTCTTATTCACACTGCTTGTTCCAGTCAATTCTGTTTTTTCAGAATGGACATTGTACTTGGGCATGCAGACTTGTAAGGAAGAGCCAAATAACTTTAGAATGTAGTGCTAAGGTATTTACTACTTTTCAGTTCCCCATGCTCTGCCAGCAAGTAGGTGCACAAGAGAACATGAAGAAGCACAGCCAAGACAGCTGACCTGAACTGGCCAAAGGGAAATTCCATAACACAGCATCATGCTCAGTTTACAAACTGGGTGAAGTTGGGTGGGAGCCATGGATCACTGCTGGGAGATGAATGGGCTGGGCATCCATCAACAGGAGGTGAGAAATTGTACGGTGAATTACTTTTTTCCCTTAGGTTTTAATAGTCTCTTCTCCTCCTCCTTTTCCTCCTCCTCCTCCTCCTTCTCCTTCTTCTGCTGCTTCTTCTTCTTCTGCTTCTGCTTGTTGTTATATTTTGCTTTAATTATTAAACTGTGCTTATTGCAACCTGCAAGTTTTACCATCTTCCAGTTCTCTTCCTCACCCCACCAGCAGGGATAGGAGGAAGTGAGTGAATGGCTGTGTGGTACTTAGTGTGGCTGGGTTAAAACACGATAGTCATTTTTCCAGAGCTCTTTTCTGGGTTTCAGAGTTCCAGTCTCAGAACTCTATCTCACCCAAAATCAGGACACTCTGGTTGTAATTTAATGATGTATTAAGCCTTGGACCTCAGGAAGGTAGGTATTTTGAACACTTTGAAGAAATAAGATATGAATTCAAAATATAAAACAAAATGACACCCTGGAACATAAAAGGGAATTTGCAGTTTGATAGAGACATAATTTACTCTGTCAAAACTCAATGCACAAAACTAAGAAATGTGCTAGGCAAACCATCACCAAATGTGGTCATTATCTGATCAATAGCTTTACATAGAAGGGACTGCAAAGGTCTTCATCCTCAATCTGAAACACTGATGCTATTAACATAACCCAGAATTATGTCATTCTGCAGTGAAATGACTCCAGTAATTTTAGAACAGATGCATTTTATCTCAATGCAAATCCACCTCAGGTTTTCCTTTGCTGTTGATGGCTTGCAATAACTTCCATATGGTATGAGATTAAAATGTGCTGCTCAGGGGAATGAAAATAAGAGATATGGCAATTATGCCCAATAATGAATGTTTAAAGAACATAAATCAAGACATCCTGTGTAGTCATTTACTCCTGAACAAAGGAAGGCCAAATACCTTATGCATAGTGTTTTGGTACAACATGGCTTACTGGAAAGCCAAATTCATCCTATAGGGCATCCTAAAAATTCATAAAGAGGTTTTCACTATATGCGATGCTCAAGTGAAAAAGAAAGTACACTACACAGAGGGCTACAAAACTCAGCAGAAAATTCAAAGTAGAGGTAAGTTTATCACCTGATTGCACTGCCAAAGTCTCTTGTGAGACAAACATCAGCCAGTGACTTTATACAGAAAATCTCAAATTTCTGTGCAAAGATAGCTCTGATGCTGGGTTGATGCAGCAAAAATTAGAATAGAAGTTATGTCTATTTCCTCTGCCATTAGTCCAATAATTTCTAATTTCTAAGAAAAAACAGTTTTTGACAGCTGAGGTGATGACTTCCAACACAGCTCATCTGATGCTGCTTTAAGTATAGTCTGGAGACTTCTGTCTTTGGATTTATGTCAATAAATCCTGTCTTGAAGTTTGTTATGGAAGTCTAGCTGACTCATTGGTCATGAAACCAAACATCAAATAACAACAGAGAAAAAAGACCACATATGATTGATTAGTCCACTGGTTTATTTTTTTAGGATATAAATTATTCAGATTCACATCTATTCTCTAACCTTTTTGAACTGAATTTCTCCTTGTAGAAGAAAGTTCCTGATGACCTAGGATAGGTCTCTCTGTGCCCCTTTTGTGGACATTGCTGTGGTTTGTATAAATGAATGAGAGCTTTATTCTCTAGCATAACTTTTCAAATCTTATTGATATGGTTGTTTGTCCTCATTGCCCCCATAGACATGCTTCTGCAAACACACCACGACTTTGTCTCTGGGTTTCATTGCACTATCTGCAAACACAGGAGTAGCCTTTCAACACAGTAGTACCCAGCCAGCTCCTTTAGTGGAACTAAGTCACTGGAAATTTGATGAGAAATCCATCTCCTACCATTTCAACACTTAGATTAGCAGAAGAGGCTCCCAGAACTGGTTGCTCATGGAAATCACCAGGTATACAAAAAAAAATCAGTTTTCAGCCTTCAGGATAAAATCACTCTTTGGACATGATTCCCCTGAAATTGTCACTTTTTGCAAAGAAAGACCCTTTTGTATATTCTCCCCCTTACAAATGGTAGTCGATTCTGTCTCTGAGCCAACAGCCCAAATGTAAAGAATTGTGACAACATGTGAAGGTTGAAAATTAATGAAGGATTTAAGGAATTCTTCACCTGTATGTGGCAAATAGAGAATGTGAAAGAAAAAGCATATGTGCCTCAATTGCTTGAAGACATTTAAAGTTTTAACAGGACTATTAATCTAGGCCATCATCTGCCACAGCCTCAAATTACTATTAATTCAATTGAAATTTTACTTTGAAATTATTACATTTTAGGCTCCAGAGAGGAAAAAAAGCAAGGTTTTTATATGTAGCATTAGGTCTGTGAAAGGAGTGATGGTTGGATAAGGTAAAACACTGATATAAGTTTTACCATTTGGAACAGAATTGGGTATCATTTACCAGAAACAGACAAAAGTACAGGTTTAATGTTGCATATAAACAAGGCATCAATCATGATCAGTATTGAAAGCCAGTAAACCTTAGGGGAAAGTGAAGTAACATGCACTGAAAATGGTGTTTCATCTGCAGAGGGAGATGTTAATGGTTGATCTGTCATAATGTTATAAACTGTGGTTCATTTTTATTAAGAGATCCTCTGTGAAATAGAGCGTTCCAGTAAAACGTCATTTGTTGTTTCATCAGTGCTAGATATAGCCCTCCTTTCTTCATTATCCAATACACTGAGAAGAGGCAAAAGAGAACTGATGTTGGTGGAAGGGAAAGGGCAGTGGAAAGAAAGTTCAAAATATCCATGTTAACTTTCATATAGAAAACTCTTAAACCTCTGGGTTTTCATCAGGCATGAGTGGTATTGTGCTGGATGCCACAGAATAAAAGCAAAGCTGGAAAGGAGGACGGAAAGGAAATACCAGGCACATTTCATCCTAAGCTGTAAGTCATATCAGACTTTTTAAGACACTAATTTCTGCCAAAAGATCACCTTCTTACAAGTTTAGTTTATATTTTAGATGTCAAGTACGTTAACAAAACAAATTAAAAAAAGTAACCTTCTGATCTTTCTATTCCAAGTCTTCCCTTTTTTCTAGGTTTGATAACTGGATAACTGTGGTAATATTTTATTTGTGGTACTTGTCTTAGTATGGGAAGGGCTATACATTTGAAAACCTTGCATGAGATAAGGAGCAAATTGATGGTTTGCTGAGATTTCTTGTCAAAGAAAGGATATCCAGAAGTTGGTTATCAACTGTATTATTCCAAGAAGGATAACCCAGGATTATGAGCCAAGTAGAAATGAATCTCTGTTGTGGATCATTGTATGTGTAAAGCACCTGATGTTTCCAGTCTCCAGCAATTGCAGATGGCTCAATGGCTAGTAATATAAAACCATGTTGTGTGTAAAATTGTTACCACGAGCTATACATGTAATGCATCCAAAAGTCCATGGAGTATTTCAAATAAATGAATCGGGTTAACTGGAAGAGGATACAGGTAGATGTTTCATCCAAGATGATAAATAAAATTAGCAGAAAAACCCATGCCTGTGGTTGATTGACTCTACAGAATGGCTCTCAGGGCCAAGTTTTTTAGGGTATTTAGGCACCTAAAGATGCAAAGAGGTGCCTAATGTTTAAAAGTTTGCCAGCTTTCTATCTGCATCTTTAGATGCCTAAACAACTTTCAAAACGCATCTATAGCTCCTAGGGATACAAGGCATGCAACCATTTCTAGCCACTTGTTAATGAGTCACCATTAGGAGCCAAATGAAAGCATTTGCATGCTTGATTGGTTTATTTTAAATGTTTGGTTTGAAATTCCATACAAGTAAAGGATTAAGTTTGGGATAGATAACACTAAAATCTTAAAAGGTGTTTTTCATGAGATTTTGTGTGTGGTAATATGATTCAAGAAGATATCCCAAACAGTTAACATGCATTCTGAAATTAGATTCCATTTCCCAAAGGATAGCCCTATCAGTTTATTGGGTATTATGGCAACAAATTATTCTAGCTTCCCTCAAACCTGCTTTCACTTTGTATAAATAATTAATTGCTCCCTGAAGCAGGAGCTTGAACTAACTCTCCAACTTACTAGGTGTATTCCCAGCAGTTGAATTTGCTTTAACTTATATAAATAATGAATACATCAGCTATTACTGAATATTTTAGTTTATATTTTGTATGTATTTTAGGTAAGTCTCTTAACAGACGATATGCTTGTGCAGAATTTTTGATATTTTTGGCCAAAAGCCAAGATTTTGTAAATTTTCTGGCTGTACTTGAACTGCAACTAGATCTGCTGGTTTTCACATGGGATAGGGATATACCTGAAGATTAAAAAATTAATCCATTTAAATTTGAAATAGTTTTAGGTTCAGAATTCTCTTTTTAAACAATAACTGTTGCAGATATATTGTTTGCTTTTAGTAACAATGTCTTCTGCTAGCATAAAGATCTGATGGGTTTTTTTTCTTCTGTTTACTTCATAATTATTTCTTGTATGTTTTGTTTTGTTGAACATCTTACTTCTGCCAAAAATGTAAGCTATATTTAAGAATGCTCATAAACTACTAACTATTTTATGCATAAAGAACCCTAACTCTGAGTCAGTTTTTCAGAGGCTTGTTACTGATGTCATTAGAGAAAAAAAAATGTTCTGTCCTTGTGGAAGGGAAAATGGAAATGTTTATGAATAATAGATATTAGTCCTAGAAGGAAGCAAGGAGTCTGTAGGCTCTGTCTCTTGTTAGCTTCAAATGAGATAACCTCCTAAAATTTATGTCTGAAGTCATTACAGGAAGCTGTGTCTGGTCCAAAAGATGCATCTTAATCCAAAAGCACATAATATAGATGAGAGAAGTCATTGTAACAGAAATAATGTGATTGTAAGATCTGATTTTTCATGATCCATCAATACTAACATCACTCTTTCCCCAAATCCTGAACACTGGATAGGTTTTCAGTATTTGGAAGTTACCATGTTTTATAACACTGCTGATTACTGACAAGAGTATGCTTTGGATGATCATTGGGTTAGTAAATGACTTATGGGCTTCAGTACCTTGTTTATATGCAGTTTGCTGCTGAGTAGAACCCACAACAGCCCAATCAGACTCATCATCATGGCCAGGCTTTGCGAACGAAGATTTGAGAAGGGCACTACCCACGCTTGCTGCAAGCATGCTAGTGGCTAAAAAGGCCGATATGGCATAGGCAGGTCCAGTCACAAAAGGCACAGCGGAACGTCTCCCTAGGTGACATTGGCAAGGAACGGTTCTTCCTGCGTTGTCTTTTCCCCTCAAGACTGACTCTCCGTGCGTTCTCAAAGGAAGCAGCAGCGTAGTGAATGGTGTGACTCCAGGAATCCCGACTGGAGGCCTGAGTGGACCAGTGGTGGCAGTCAATATGGCCAAGGCTGAGGTGTTGTTTCAGGGAATCCTTGTATCTCTTCTTCGGGGCTCCTCTCTTGCGGCAGCCGGTGGCGAGTTCACCATATAGCACAATCTTCGGGAGGCGGTGATCCTCCATCCTGGAGACGTGCCCTGCCCAGCGCAGCTGCGTTCTCATCAGCATGGCCTCGATACTGGTGACCCCTGCCTGTTCAAGAACAGACACATTGGTCACGTAATCAGACCAGTGGATGTTTAGGATTGAACAGAGGCAGCGCTGATGGAAGCGTTCGAGAAGCTGCAGGTGGTGGCGGTAGATGACCCAGGATTCAGACCCATATAAAAGAGTAGACAGTACAATGGCTCTGTAGACACTAATCTTTGTACTTTTCTTCAGGTATTTATTGGACCAGACTCTTTTATGGAGTTTTCCGAAGGCTCTGTATGCCTTTGCTATCCTGTTGTCTATCTCTTTGTCAATCTTACTGTCTGAGGAAATGATACTTCCCAGATAGGTGAACTGCTGAACTGACTTAAGCTCTGAATTGCCTATGGTGATGTGAGGATGATGGAAGACTTCTTGAGGTGCAGGTTGGTAGAGAACTTCTGTCTCCTTCAGGCTGACTTCCAGCCCAAAAAGCTCAGCAGCCTCTGCAAAGCAGGATATTAAGTGTTGCAGAGCTGCTTCTGTGTGAGCAACGAGGGTGGCATCATCAGCAAAAAGCAGCTCACGGACAAGGTGATTCAGGGTCTTGGTGTGGGCCTTCAGTCGCCTTAGGTTGAAGAGGCTTCCATCGGTACGATATCGGATGTAGATGCCGTTTTCTTCATCGAGGTCTGCTGTGACTCTTTGGAGCATCATGCTGAAGAAGATTGTGAATAGAGTTGGTGCAAGAACGCAACCTTGTTTCACACCATTGGTTATTGGAAAGGGCTCAGGGAGTGCATCGCCATATCTGACTTGTCCACGCTGATCCTCATGTAGCAGGATGATCATTTTGAGGAACTTGGGGGGACATCCTAAACGTTCCAAGATCTGCCACAGGCCTTTTCTGCTCACAGTGTCGAAAGCTTTGGTGAGGTCAACAAAGGTTACATAGAGACCTTTGTTCTGTTCCCTACACTTCTCTTGCAGTTGTCTGAGAACAAACACCATGTCTGTGGTGCTCCTATTGGCTCTGCAACCACACTGGCTTTCAGGTAGAAGATCTTCTGCAATAGTGGGTACTAATCTGTTCAGAAGTGTTCTTGCAAGGATTTTACCAGCAATGGAGAGCAAAGTAATACCTCGGTAATTTGAGCAGTCTGATTTTTCTCCTTTCTTCTTGTACAGGGTGATAATGACTGCATCACGGAGATCTGGTGGTAGTTCCCCTTGTTCCCAGCAACGCACAACAAGCTTGTGGAATTCGGCATGGAGTGCTTGACCTCCATGCTTCCAGATTTCAGGTGGAATTCCATCAACCCCAGCTGCCTTGCCAGTTTTCACCTGCTGTATGGCCTTGAGTATCTCTCCCATAGTAGGGGCTGCATCCAATTCATGTTTCACCGGTTGTTGTGTAATGTGCTGAATTGCTGAGCCTTGGACTACACGGTTGGCACTGAAGAGAGTCTGAAAGTGCTCAGACCATCGGTTCAGGATGGAGGTTTTATCTGTTAGAAGCAGTTGACCATCTGCACTGAGTAGGGGGCTTTGAACCTGGTGTGTGGGTCCGTACACTGCTTTCAGGGCCTCATAGAATCCTCTTTGGTCACTCAAATCTGTGCATAGTTGTGTCTTTTCTGCTAGGTCGAGCCACCATTTGTTCTGGATGTCTCGAAGTTTCTGTTGGAGCTTACTGCATGCAAGATGAAAGGCGGCTTTTTATATGGCAAGATGGCTGAGCAAGGTGTGCTTGGTGAGCAGTTCTCTTCTTCTTCAGCAATTCCTGGATCTCTTGATTGTTCTCATCAAACCAGTCTTTGTTTTTCTTGGCAGAGAACCCTAGGGACTCTTCAGAGGACTGCAGGATGCAACTTTTAATATGTTGCCAAAGCGCTTCAGGAGAGGGATCTATGGGATTATCTTTAAGTCTAGTTTGAAGGTTTACCTGGAAGCTTTCTCTCACTGTGGCTGTTTGAAGATTGCTGACTTGGAGCCTCCTCCTTGGAATGCCGCCTCTCTTAGGTTTGGGCT
This sequence comes from Pithys albifrons albifrons, assembly GCF_047495875.1. Lineage (NCBI taxonomy): Eukaryota > Metazoa > Chordata > Aves > Passeriformes > Thamnophilidae > Pithys > Pithys albifrons. The sequence continues at coordinate 73,932,327 of NC_092461.1, forward strand.
TGAAGTGGAGGTTAAGTTTGCAGCGCACAAGGCGGTGGTCTGTTTGACATTCTGCACTCGGCATCACTCGAGTATGACGGACATCACTGACATTTCTCTGTTGTAGTAAGATATAGTCAATGAGGTGCCAGTGCTTGAATCGAGGGTGCATCCAGGTTGTCTTCAGGCTGTCTTTCTGTTGAAAGGTAGTGTTGGTGATGGTGAGTTGCCGTTCTGTGCAAAACTCTAGCAAGAGTCGTCCGTTGTCGTTGCAGTTTCCAACGCCATGCTTGCCCAGGACTCCTTTCCAGGCTTCAGAATTCTTACCTACTCTGGCATTGAAGTCACCAAGGACTATGATCTTATCATCTGCAGGAACATTTTGGGTGAGGCGGCACGGGTCTGTGTAGAATTTGTCTTTTTCCGCTGGGTCAGCTTGGAGAGTTGCGGCATATACGCTAAAAAGAACAACATGTTGCTTGTTGTGTAGAGGGAGGCGTAAGGACATAATGCGATCGGAATGACCTGTCGGCAGATTTTCAAGTTTGGAGGCAATGGAGTTTTTAATCATGAAGCCAACTCCTGAAAGGTGTCTTTTGGTTTTGGGTTTGCCTGACCAGTAGAGTGTGTAGCCAGCACCATGTTCTTTAAGGCCGCCTTCCTCATGAAGACGAACTTCACTGAGAGCAGCAATGTCGATGTTGAGCCGTGACAGTTCGTGGGCAATTAGAGCAGAACGACGCTCAGGACATCCACTATCCCCAGTATCAAGCATGGTTCTGATGTTCCAACATGCGAGTGTTAGTTTGAGCACACCTTTGCAGGCAGGTGTATGCCTTTGAAATCTCTTTGTTTTTGTTTGACCGCATGGAAGATGCCGGTTGGCCGCGGTTATCCAACTGGGTGTGGAGATGAGCTTTGTTTAGGCCACCTTTGCTAGGACCCTCTCCGTGTGGAGCAAGCAGTGCTGTCCCTAGAAAAGGCTGCTTGGTCATTCAGGATGCTGCCTCAAGAGTCTGTCATCTCCGGGGTCAAGTCTCTAATGACCCATATCCTGAACCACCTGCATGCAGGGTTGGGTCTGCGGCTTCCAGCTGCTTCCTATCACCTGCTGGTTTCGACCTGTTGCTACAGGGCTTTGCAATGTGGGTGAACCCTTCAAGCCTGTGCAATGGATTTTTTTAGGTGAGGCACAGTGTGCGCAGAACTGGCCCCACCCTTTACTCCTAAGGTTCATCTGCCACGGCCTAGCGAGCTTGGACGGTGACAGCGAATACCTCAGGACGTAGGTTTGGTTAAAGTATCCCTCTCTTAGATGGATGGCCTTACAGGGCTAAACAAGCTCCATCTGCCCGGGTTTGGGGTTGGACTTGTCCTTCTCCTAGGATGGTTGCCAGATGGCTAGCGAGCCCATCCTGCCTGCGGACACACTTTGTCTGACCCTTCAGCTGAGACCTGTCTGGCATGGGAGGCCCTACCGGCGGCACAAACCACCTCCAGCATAGCTCTCAACCTCACGAGGGCACGCAAGCTTCTCCCCCGCGACAAGGGTGTGTCTCTGGAGAAGCCAATCAGACTAATTGATAAGGTTATGACTATACTGCTGAAAAAGAGACTCGGGATCAGTCCTGGGCTTTGAATGCGCTAGTTTGCACTTGCACATTCTTTAGGAATAATTCCTACTCAGGAGGTTTGTTTTGAAGTGGGGAAAAAAACCAGAATAATTCAAAACAGAGAAGTGAAATGACCTAAAGGACAGGAGATACTGATGTTTCTCAGCTTTCCATCCTTTCCTGGCATTAAGTTGCTGAGTCAGACATGCCTTTCTCATAGAAATCACCAAGAAAGGGCACTTCCACTTTCAATAGTGTACCCAACAGTCAGTGTGTAAGTCGCTTAGGAGATGGGAAAATATTTTCCCATATCCAGTCTGTCCAATATCAACTGGTGTCCCTCAGTGCCTAAACCACCAGCCTGGAGGAATGTGCTAGGGTGGATGAAGTGCCTTTTTGACATTATCCCAACTGTACAGTCTTTGAAATAAAGAATAGGTGTAGAGTCAAGAAACCAGCTCCGATGATGGATACTTACATGATCTTGTATAGCTGAATGGGATCAGATGCAGTTGCCTCTGATGTGTTTGGGTTGGAAATGATTCATATCCTGTGGTGAGAGGCCATTTACTCACAAAGGTGCCTTCATCACTGTGCAGGTGGATATGATGGGCACAGGGAGACACACTTGCTCATGCCAGAAAGTTTTGTTCCTCCTGTGGGTATACAGTTTGACTACAGAGTCATGCTACACAGACAAGATAGGCTTAGGCAGTAGTTAAGAAGCTGATGGAGGTGTCAAAACTTGAAAGACTACCAGAAAGGTAACACCCATGGTTATATGTCAGCTGAATGGGACTGTTGAAAATACCAACGAAGCAAAAATCACGGACTTCAATTTCTAACATTGCAGTTACATTCCTAAATATATTTATGATTCTCACCAGGAAGACATGCCCAAAGTATAAGAAATATCTTTTTAAAAAAAAATAATTCCTCCCTGTACACTGGGATTCACTACTTTCCAAGTCTAAATAATCCTTATGGACAGATCCCCAGCAGGTATAAATACCTCTTTTTCTAAATAACTCATTTCCTCTCCTTTGTATTTGGGAATCTTCTTTAACTGACCGTCTCATCTTCTCCTGCTGGATAATCTTTTAATAGCCTGAGTCAGTTTCTCTTTTTTTCTTATCAAAACATATGCAATAAATGAACTATTAAGATGTTCTTGACTGGCTAAGTGCTCTCAACCACCATCAATTTAAAGGCACGTTTTTATGCTGATATCTGTAATCACCAAGATTTTGTTTTTCCTATATTTAGCAGGAAATATTTTCTCTGCTTTTCCTATTTCCAAGCACTTTGGGGCACATGCAAAGCTAAGAATTTTGCAATTCTTTAGTTGCTTAGATTGGGAAGTTATTTCCTGCTGGACTGGGATCAATAGAGGTTTTAGGCACCTGCCAATGGCCTTTTAAGGAAATTATCTTAAACAGCCTTCTGGACAATGATCTTTTCAGAATGTAGTGAAGTTCAGGCACATTTAGAGGTCACTCAGTCCCCCATTAATTCTATCGTGCTGAGAAAAATGCTGAGGGAGGTACAACATAGCAAATACCTTTTACTCCATCAATAAATTTCCTTTCCCTTTTTGCTACAAGCACATATTGCTGCCATTAAGCCACAGCTGGATGCAAAAGTACAATTATGCACTCTGCATTACTATAGAAAAGAAATAATTACTTCAAAATAAATGTAATTGAAATACCCTAGCAACCTGATTGGTTTCAGATGCACACACTTTTAGACAATTTCAGACAAGCACTCTGCAGTTTGAACTCACCTTACTGAAGATGCTGTAATGCAAAGTTACATATTAGGCCTTTCAAAGGTTAAGAATTGACTTTGATACATAGGCTTGAAGAAAGGTCATTTTTGAAAGTATATAATTCTCTTTGACCACCCTTTTATAAATGCAATCTTCAGACAAATGATTGATATACAGCCCTGTTCTCAGAGAAATTTGCAACTGCTCTGATTATGGTTTCAAGTCCTTTAGATGGGAAAAGCTCCATTCCTATTGTCTTCCCAAGACTCTGGAGCAAATATTTTAATTTCTAAGTACCTCATTTTAAGATAAGATTTCTAAGGCATAAATGAGGTGAAGCATTTTATAATCTTTCCTCACATTTCTTTGTTCTAGAGCAAAAGGGTCTGTGTTACCACTTCTGAAGTAAGTATTTCAACTCAGAACTGCATTGACTGAGCATGTAGACTCTTTTTGTATCTTTCAGACCTCTAGTATTAAGCACTTGAATGTGAAGAACTGTATAACCTCTTCGGTTTGGAACAGTCTTGTATCTACCCTAGATAGTTAAAAAGGCCTACTCATGTTCAGAACTTTTCCTGTATTTTGTTGTTGCTGTTTTGGAGGTCAGTAGAGACAGGGGTCCCTGCCAATACACAACATTCTTTGAATTGTGCTCATCTCACTCAACCAGTGGGATATGAAACAACTAGTAGGTTGTTTCTGAATTTTCATGGGAAGTCAGAACAGTGCCTAGACATACAAAAAAAAAAGGTAATAAAAATAAATCAACATTCTAAAGACATCTTAATTTCCAAAATATTTAAAATAATTATAAGAAAACTAGAGTTTCCATGCTTATCATCACTGTCCTTCAGGGTGTCTGTTATGTTTGTTATTATTGCCCTTGTTAAACAAATCAAAAACTCCTAGAGACTTCCCTATGTTTACTACTGAAAGGTTGTTATGGATTGTCTGTTGTTTATGCATAAACCCAAATAATGCGAAAAGTCCCTAAGAGAATATGAACTTCAGAAAACTCATATTGTTTTAATACAGTTGTTTCTCTAGGTTAACTAGTTTCAAAGTGACCCTGAGTTTTCAGAGGCACTGTTAGGGAAATCTTGTCACTCTCCATTGCATGAGTGGTCATTTATGCTATTAGGGTAATAAGTAGAATAGATTTAACATGATACAAACACTAGATTGGACTAAGCTTCTGGGAAACCTCTACAAATTCACAAAGTTAATGGCTTAACCTCACAATTCTCCAATGGAAAATAAATTTTAATGGTTTTATAGACTCAATCCACATTTCAAGATGTAAATTTCCCCTAACTCCACAGTACTTGACTCCTGTTAAGTACTGAATTTAAACAAATAAAAACGTATTTTCCCACATGGTTCATGGAGCTGTACTGACATAGTTTCCTCCTCTGTGAAAGAAGAATAGAACATTATTCATCAGGTACTCAGAGAAAAGAAGCTGAAAATTATAAGAAGGGCAGTAAAAGTGCCAGTAAATATACATGAACAGAAAAACAATGTGGGGACAGAAAATGCGTACAACACTTAGCAGACTAAAAAGAGGATTAGAGGATATTAACAGATGTAATATCCAGTTAAGGCCTGCAAGAGAGAGAAAAAGTATAAATGTTTGGAATTGTCTTTAGAAAGTGTTGAAATTCTGCATGAATAGAAGCCTTTGCAGAGCTGTGCTACCCTGCAGAAGCCAACATTGTGGATTTGGGCTCAAAAGAGTTGTAACCTGCTTCACAGCCAAAGCTTCTACAAGCCTATGCCAGCCCAAGGGTGGTGATGTTTACCATGTTGCAAGTGTGATGGTTTAAAGGCGAACCAGCAGGGGAAATGAACTCACCACGAGAGAGATTATAAGTCAGAGCTAAAATTTAATAATAATATTACAATAAATACATTTACACAAAGGGAAATTGCTTTCTACTCACAAAACCCAGCAGTATAACCCAGCGTCCTGGGGCACAAACCCCAAGGGGTTTGTTTGCCCTTGTGCTGAGACCCGCGTGGTTCCCCCAGGTCCAAAGCAAAAGGAAGTGAAAAAACCTGTTGGTGCAGGCGAGGGCTGTAGTCTGGTCAAGAGTGGCAGTCGCAGTCTGGTTGAGAGCGGTGATCTCCTGTCGAGGTCCTGCTGCTCCTCTGGATCCAATGAGAAGTTCCTGAGGTCTTCTTACCCACCACTTGTGTACCCTTAGTTAGCACCCAGTTCCTCCCCCAGGGCGGGTACTCACACAATGGGTGATTAACTCTGGGAGCCAGGGGGTATTGTTGGACTGTTGGTGGCCATTAGCAGCCACGCCCCCCCCACTGGGTGTGAAGGTGCTAATGACTCCCTGGGCAGCTGCTGCTAATGGGGGTAGAATACACAGCTTTGATCACCCCCACACAGTGATAACTGGTCCCTCCTGCTGAACTAGGACAGCAAGCTACCTTCAAGTATTTTGTGTGGCAGTATTTCTTTTGGGTGATTAGAGGACTGGTAGGAAGATAGGGACATTCTTAGGAGATAGTAGATTTTAACAGGCTTTTGTAACAACCTAGACCTTAATTATTAGTAGGAAAAGCAGTCTGTGAAATTCCAGGAAGAAAAGCATACTATATGGGCTAGAAAAGCCACAATTTCAGGTAAGAATTAGTTCCAAGGTGATAGAAATTCTGATTTTGACATTCAAGTTCAGTAGTAATGAAACAAGTCTCTGGATTTTAGCTGCTTGGCTGCAGCACAAAAGCGTTTTCCATCCAATCGGTGTACAGGACACGCTTTTGTGGGTTTCTAATCTTGTTTTTTTTGCCTTGTTCTGACTTTGCTAAACAACACACATTGTATTAGCAGAGCCATGCATATTGATGTTTCCGAATATTACAGTGAAAAGGGAATACTGATCTCCTTGCTCCCATTATATTTTAGCATTATCTCCCTTCAATGGATTACTTGGAGTTTATAGGCATGCCCTAGAGTGATTTGTAATCACCATCTCGAGCTCTTCTGTCCTTGCAAAGAAAATATTAAATAGTTCACTTACATGTCTTTGCCATGCATCCAAGTGACATTAAATATAATGATGAGGAGCCAGATTCTGCTACCCCTTGTGTAAAAAATCCCGGGATGACTGGAAATCATATTATTACTTTGTATGTGTAGCAAAACAGAACATAGCCTGAAAACAACCAGAAAATCCCTGAAAACAATAAGAAAATCCCTGAATACTGGGAGACACACTGAAAAACATTTTGCTCTCAAATAGTAATTTCAAGCCATCAGGTTCCACACTCACCTCCTTCCTATGGCTATGAAAGTTGTGTCAGGATTAGGTATTAAGTACCTCATCTCCTTTGTATCTTTGGTGAAGGAAGCAGATGCTGGTGTGTGGGAAAACATCATAGCTAAATGAGCCAAATTCAGCTGTAAAACAAAGTCTCTGGAACCCTGTAAGGAAAGGCTTTGCTACCGGGTAGGGCTTTAGTTGGCTTCACATGGGGAAGATGGTAATTGCTTTTGTTAGTGGATTTTCACACACTTCGTTTTCTCCTAAGAATAAAAGTCTTTAAGGAAAACTGTAAGGATGCTTTTCTTTTTATCTTGTCTTGGGGATGGTTATTGCTCATCCCTCATTTGAGTTGATTTGTGGGTTCTTCTTTCCAGTGCCTGATTACAGATCCTATTAGACAATAATTAGCAGGTTTGAGTTACATTCTTCTATTTCAATCCAGACCTCTTACTTGATCCTTCACCATGTGCCTTTTCTTGCAGGTAAGAGAGCCTCCAAAGTCTGGGATTCATGCTGCAAGCATTAACCCAGAGACTGAAAGAGATTCTTTAATAAACTGCCACGGTCATGCTACACAGCAAAAAGCAGGATGTGCTGCTGAAAGGCTTGTTTTAATGTCTAGACTATAGATGTTTGTGCTGGATAGCACTTGTTCAGATATCGATTGTGGAGAGAAAGTCTCTCTTTTCCAAGTTAGCTTTTATGTGGGAAGCAGACAATGTGAGAGCATCCTGGAATTTGAAAATATAAAGTCCTGATAAGATAATACGCCTCCACTTCTATTAATGCTGCTCTTGAAAGCCAGAAATAGAAAATGACAATGAGAGTAACAAATACGTCAGTTAATGTAAAGGGAGAGCTGAGAAACAGTAGCATTATCCACTTTATTCTAGAGAACTTATGGTAGGAGCTGAACACAGTGTGTGAAAGATTTCAAAAGACATAAGTCATTCAATGCACCCTAATGCCTCTACCAGAGAAATGCATATGAAACTGTCTTACGACTGAATTTCAATATGCAGATATGAACAACGTTGCCAGTAGAAGGTTCTGCTTGTGGTTACCAGATTATGTTGCTCTTTGAACTTTCCTGCTTCAGAAAATGCAGTGAAGCCTTTGGCACTGAAGTTTAGTCATGATCCTTCAGTTTCATACATATGTCCTTATTATGTTTCATCAATTTCACAGAATTTAAGGAGGATTTTGAAATAAACAATATTTATTTTCCTCTTTCTCTGTAGAATATTTTTGAAACCTTGTTAAACATTCACCTACAAATATACATTAAATATGTACAGGCATAAGGGAGACATTATTTGCTCCTTATTTCCTTACTTTGGAGATGCCTAAATGTATGATAATAATAACAATGTTTTTAAAGCAGTTTTGGAAGTTTCCCTAGGTACATCAAATTTCTGCACCATTTAAGTTGCTGCCAGCAAAAGTGTGAAAAGCTGATGCCAGAAATAGTTGTAAAGAATACCTAAAATCTAAATTTAGCATATGCTAAGGTTTTTTTTTTCTAAACAAAACCAGGCAGTCAAGACAGTGACTTCTCTGACTGTCATGCTAGATACTTTGTGAGCTTCAGTAATTATCAATACCCACTGGATCATACACAGAAATATTTTTTAAATATCTGTTGCTGGAATGAGACTGGATGAACTCACATGTGCGTTTGTTGAATTGGACAATGACATGAAATAATGCAGTCTTCCCATGATTTTATTTTGTGTATAAATCACAGCATTTACATCATCCACTAGACCACTGGCACAAAGTTGTTATGCATGAACGGTCAGGATGATGGTGATGCTGGTGGGGAAGTAAGAATGAAATTGTTTGAACAAAACTCTAAGGCAAACATGCCACTTTCCCCTTTCCATGTAAGAATCAGGCCTGATTATCAGACGGCAACATTTGTGGAATGCACATTGCATGTTTTGATGAAAAAGTTTCTTACACAGCCAGCGAGCTACCGAGAAGGCAGGTTTATGTTTTGCATTAAGTCACTGAAATCAGCTCGCCAGGTTGCCTCTCCCCGTGATGTCATGATTCTCTTTCAGCAGAAAGTGGCGCTGTTGATCAGCGACAATGTAGCGCCGAGTCCTTCCAGCAAAGGGATGATCAAGTCGCCGCCGCTGCAGCCATTCTTTGCCGAACTTCAAAGAAGCAGCCATCTGGAACTTATTCCATATTTGAATTCAGTTACTTTACTGCTTAACAGTGACCTACCAAACAGTTTAAATGTGTTACTCTCCTCCTTTTTATGTAAACCAGAGAAAACAGCCAGAGAAAATAAGAGGTGTGATGTGCTACATAAAGTTTTGCTACTTACATTAAATACAGCATGATCTATTAAATAAACACAAAAAACCTCCCAAAAGCCCAAACAAAACCCATCAAAATATCATGAGGGGAAGTCAGGAAAAGGGTCTTGTGAAATAAGTAAGAAAAAGATTCAGATATTTATTATCCAAGTGTTCCTAGACTTATAAATATTTCCATTCAACATAGACATTGTATGGGCAAAATGTTTCTTCTGCAGGAAAGTTCTAAGTTCTATTAAAATTTTTAGTGCCTTTAGTACTTTTGAGACACTGCAGACATCAGGCCTGCACTCAAAAAAAAAAAAAAAAAGAAAAAGAAAAAAGAATAAACAAGAACCTGCATTGTGATTTTCCTCCCTCATTGTGTTCTTATTATGTAGAAAAATAACCCTTGTGATCATGGCTAAAAGCCTGTTGGTAGCATGGACATGCATAGTGATAGCCTTAGTCAGGATTCCTATTGCAGTGGTTTTTCTTTTTCTCTTGTTCTCTAAAGCTAACTTGAATAGAAATCACAGAATCACAGAAGATGCTGAGTTCCCATTTAGTTAATTACTCTAAGAATATCATGTCCACCAGGGACTACAGTCTTGTTTTAACATGGGACTAAACAAACTCAAAGAGCATTGAGTTTTGTCCAGAGGGTATTAGGACCTTATTGCAGGGCTAGACTGTAATGTGGTGTCTTGGATGACAGGTTACCCAGATTATGGGTCCAGTTGTGCAGTAACTGCTTACTTCCACCTCGTGCATGTGGAGTCTGGAAGGATGCTTCTGCAGTCTCCCTCCTCTTCTGCACCAGTCTCTTCTTCATCTCACATCCCATTTTTCCTTTCCTACAAACATTACTGAGCTGGCTTGAGGACCGTAATCACAAGCAGTCATGTCCTTTCTTGCCATCATTTTTTCTTCCTTCCACTTTAAAGGTCAAAGAGGGAAAGTGCTGTGGTTCTCATTTCCAGTGGGAACTAAACCTGCAGTGAGAGAATATACAAATGGTTCAACTAGATCAGAGCCAGGGGTCACCTTGCAAAGGAGTGCATGTTCACCTGGCAGGGCATAGCAAAAAAATGTGTAAGGCAGGCTTTCTCCTGAACAGGATAATCTCATTTTGAGGCAGTCAGCAGTTTATGCAATGCCTAAGCAAATGATTGTCTGTTTTATAGTTCTTGTCTCTCCTGAATACAATTCCTCTTCAAATCCTTTTCTATCATTTTCTTTCACAGCATGTTACAGTAATTGATTGTATTCCACCATTTAATGAGATGACACCTTATTCTTCTTTTTACACTTAATTCCTGGTGAAAGGACTCTTGGGACAGTCTTGGGAGGGATGCTTCTCTAGTTGTTTTATGAGGCATAAAGAATAATCATTTATTGCTTATCTCTTCCACACATCACTTTACTCAACTCTGTAGCCTTTTTCCATATTACCTTCACAGTTGGGTTATCTTCCAAAGAGTCCTGCCCTATTTTGGCTCTGTGAGCTATTCAGGATTCTACATGTACAGAGAAATCACCAGCATGTACCAAAGGAGAAAAATCAAACCACAGCTTAGGATATCAAAATATCAAAATTAGTACCCGCAAAAAGTATTACCCTCAAAACTGTCTGTATACATTGATTACACATCTTAAAATTTCTTTGGCATCAAAGTGTTCCAATTTAGAGAAGACAACACTGAAATGCAGGCAAGTCAGGCTGCTTATCCAAGGTCACAGTGTTAGAGGTGAGACAATTCACAAGTTCTGGACCTATAAAACAACACTACCTGCCTGTGCTCCTTACCTTTCTGGAGGTAGTTCCCCTTCTGCGTGTCTTCATTACAGAATATTAACATTTCACTTTTACATTTTGGATGGTAATAACAGAAAACTCCTGACTCCCAATTCATAGTCCTGAATGTCCATGAAGAAAATCCTGTTCAAGGTGACAAGGTTTACTCTTTCAGGTGTTAAAAGTTTTAACAGCTTAGTTTCCATAAGATCCTCAGGTGCTTAGCTGGACATCCACTGGAGAGATCAGAGATGAGAAAAGGTGATATTTCAAGATGCTGCTGCTTGTATGTAAGAGCCTTCAGTGCAAATTATAGAATGTGAGACTGCTCCATCAGAAATCCTTGGAGACCATTGTTATTTTTCGAAGTGCTTTCAAGTGTTTTCATAAAACAGGCTTACCTGACATTTCTCTATGCAACTACCCCTTCTGTCTCTTTGCTCTTTACCTGTTTTTTCTGTGACCTGTATTTTTACTTCCTAAACTGATTTCACTTTTTATCTTAAGAAAGAATAAAAACTGTAAAACTGTTTCTTTTCTTGGATGAATTCTTGCCAGAAGACTTGTTCACCTCCATAGTATAAAAATAGGTTTTCCATGAGATTTTCTACTTCTGATGTTTCACTTAGTCTCATGGCATTAAATATCATTAGATTATACACTGCACTTTTGACTATTTTTAGCTTGTGCCCACACAAGTCATGACATAAACAGAACATACACATGTGCATAGACAACATATACAACCATGACAATTGTTTCAGGATACGTTCTTCTTTCTGTATTAAGCTTTGACTCAATGGTTAGATCAGATTGCATTAGACAAGAATGTGTTTAAAGCCCAATCCTCTTTTTTGAACACAGCCCTTCTTCTGAGACAGAGCATTAGCAAACGTTTGCTTTCCACTTCTCTGTCAAACCAAGGTTTTGATTGCAAGCTGAGAGATAAATTGCAAGCTGAGGGTCTTCAAAATATCAGGAAGTTGCAAAAATATGTCAGCAATATAACTGCCATGTGTTATGTGGGAAGTCTGCATTTACTCCTGGTTATGCTTAATTCGTAAGTCTGCCCTAAAAATCTCCCATTCTTTTGGAAGAGGCTCAGAGATATCCTCATATTATGGAGTGGACTAGAAGGCCTTGATGGTAAAGCTTTATTCATGACCGACTTAGTCACGCTGTTTTTAACCTGCAACTGGTGCAGACCTGGTAAACTGAAGCTCAGAATCCTGCCAATTTGGTGGGGCCATTGTAATTTTTTACACCATTGTTATTATAAGTGATTTTCAGTGAGAAGAGGGACAAAAGGCTCACACTAAATATTGATACTTTCTGCCTTTGTGTATTACACAATTTCCATTGCTCCCCAAACAATATGTGTGCCTAGAATAATACCGAGGACAAAAATAAAAACAGTAACAATTCGTAGTTCATTCAGCTTGAAAACGGCACTTTCAACATAGATTAACCTGGGTTTTGGAAGCAGTTCACACAGGAATTCACATCACATAGGATAATCTTGTCCCTAGATAGTATTCTTGTGTCAAGGCTTCTACAAGAAGAATTTCTTCTGCAACTCACTTCTCACTCTCAGGATAGTATGTGCAATACATTATTTTAGCATTATCAGGTTTTGGCAAATTGCTAGAGAATAGTCATGTTTTTGGGATAGATTGTCAGGCAAGAGAATTATTATAATTTGCAATGGGAAAATTGTTTTTCTCTTATTCATGTCTCTGTGTGTTATGTGAGAGGAAAAAAGAGAGAGATGAGTAGATACTAGCACCGAGAGAAACTGATACAATACATAACAGTCACTAGGGATTTACAATTACAGATGAGTTTTTTAAAATAGGTACTCCAGAAAATCCAGTACTTCATTTGCAATTTACTGTTCTACAATGTTATTAGTGGGTATTCTGCATAGCTCAGTGAAATATCAAAGCATCTTTGGGTTTGGTCTGAGACTGTCCTGAAAAAAAGTTATCTACCCTTTAAGCAAAAAATTATAAAGCTGGATAGCACTTGTGATGCAGAAATCAAATGGGAATATGTGTCTCAACAAATCCATTTGACCTACTGAACCCCAAATTTTGCCTTTTATAAAGGATGTCAATTCATGGGGTGTCTTCAAAGAAAATTAAATACTTGATAGATTTGATGCTGTGCTTTTTAGACTTTAATATATCAACCGATAGTTCCTTTTACTGCTTTTATTTTCTTTCTTTTTATTTTCTTTGGCAGTGTAAAATGACCTACCACTTGTTATGTACATGTTCACTATGATATCCAAAAAGTTGTGCATGAGTGAATAAGAACATCACAAATGGTACCTGAAGTGAAGAGTTCTACATATGTCTTAACTTCAATAATTACTTCATGTATCTGCAGCACTTAATTTTTTTCCCTGACACTGCAGTGATTTGACATGATATTTCAAATCTGTGAACATTTTGTAAATTCCTGGAACAATTTTCATGGGATGTCTTCCTAAAGTGCAGGTCTTCTTTGAATCAGAATTAATGATATGCATGAGTTTCTGATTTGACCTGGTATTACTTCTAACATTCCTCCAGAATATTGTTGGGGACACCCAGTAGTTACTGAATTTACTTTCAGAATTTAAAAATGATTTCTCACAAAAGCTTTGCTTTCATCTATTGACTGTAATAAGCACACTTTCATGGTAAGTTGCTTTAGTATTTGCTGCTTACAACATAAAATAGGAAATGTTTCTAGACTCTAAATATTAATCTTCTTATCGTCACTCTATGAACAGAAAAAGAATGCACAGTGCTAGAGATTCAGTCCTGATGCAGTGTTTTCCCATGATAAATATTTCTTCTTTTTCTTCAGCCCTGCAAAGTACTTTTGTCCTTTATTTTCCACTAATGCTTATGATAAAAAATTAAATTACTGTTCACCCTTTCAGTAAGTTTCCCTTAGAGAATCTCTGCTAAAGAACAAACATTTAAAAGGAATGCAAAAGCCTTAGTTTTATACACAGCCCTACTATATTATTCATTGCAATGCATTTTTAATGTCACAGAAAGAAAAGTAAAATATATTTTAATTTCTAGGACTAGGCAGCCAAGTGATCCAGGGAATCACAAATTCAAAGGCTGAAGACAAATGCATATAGTGCAAAATAAACCCCACACCAAGCCCCAGCCCTCCTACCCTCTGGTAAACCTGAAGGTTTTCAGGAGGTTTTCATTTGTGAAAACTCTTACTGGTTGAAAATCTCCTGAGACTGTCACCATGGTGCACAGATGCTGGGAACCTCTGACCTAGAAGCATTCAATGTGTTCAGACACTCATTCTTCAGTGAAGAAATAGGTCAGCAAGACTGAGATAATAAAAGAAAAAAGGCTTAAAACAAAGCTGTACCTATTAACATAGCTGAAGTTGGGATTATGATCAAAGTTTCTCCAGCTTCTTCTCCCTCTTTTTACTTCTTGTAAAGAAAACAGCCTTTTTCCTTTCAGTACATTTGTTCATAAACAAACTCATTTTGACTAAATAATTGCAATGATTTATGTGAACTTCCTTTTTAGTGTTTGAAACCTGGATACTATTTTTCAAGAACAAAGAGTGAATAATACTCTTTACTTTGTTTATGAATTGTCAGGGCTAATGGTTTTCTTTGTGTTGTATTCTCTTGGAATTCAGCCATTTATCTTCAATTGACAAGAGTTACAGCATCTAGTGAAGAATCGATTTACAAACCTCTCTGAACATAAGACTGCAAATTAAACCTTATGGACACTGTGTTCTTCAAACATGAACACACCTTTTATTCTATACAATGGTGGAATTGCATCATTGTTTGATGTAATAAATGAAAAGCAGAGCAAGATTTTCAGCTTTTGTTCTGAAATTCACAACAAAGGGTTTAATCAACTGTAATTTTCAAGCACGCATTTTAAAGTTTGGAAATGTGTATGGTTAATTGATATATCCACAGACTAAAAACTTTAATTTGCATTGTAGTCTGCCAAACATCTGATAGCAGCCCTCTCGTTACATGAGACAAAACTGATCATGAATTCAAGAGCAATAGGCAGAATTTACTTTTAAATAGTGACTGTGAGGACTAACAATATAAAAACATAATTATTTTAATAGTGAAATCATCATATTACAAAAGCAATTCTCGCAAATTGGTAACTTATTATTTCAATTGTCCCTTATGAATTCTTATGATCTTATTTTAACAGAAGACAGGAACATATGTCAGTGCACGTAGTTGATAATTCTCAAAAGAGGACATTATTTTTTAAAAATAAGATGTTGTTATTCAACTGATTGAAAAATTACTAAACCCAATGTAAATCTTTGTAAAATTACTGCATCCCTCCTCAGTAATTTCTTTCTCTCATATTGTCCAGGGCAAAGTTCAGAGTTGCCTTGAGATTCACAGTTTGATTACAGACTGCAGGTGGATTTCTCCTAAAGACATCAGGAGGTTTTATGGAATTCACCACTTACACACACAAAAAGGAAAAGAAAGCACTTTATTATTAGTATAAAGGCATTTCCTGTTAAAAATAGTAGAGTAGAAAATGCCATTGTTTGTGAAAGCCCTGTTGGAAAGAGGGTTAAGTGAAAAAAAAACCAAACCAAAACCACAACAAAACCACAACTCTGGGATTAAAAATTGGTTGTAGTTGAAATCAAATTAAATTTTGATGAAAGTTCTATGAGGAAGATATTCAAGGTGTCATTTAAACATTTTTGCTTCTACTAATTCATGTTGATGAAGAAATTTCATTACAAACTGGACAGGAAATTTTCAGGGAACCAAAATTAAATGCAAGAAAGAAAATGATTGGAAGATACAAAGACAAAAATAGTTGGATAAGTTTTACAAGGATTCAGATGCAAAAAGAAAACACAGTTCTGGGGAGAGCTGAAAGTATGATGACATCATTGTAAGGAATGAAGACCTTTCTTAAACAAGATAGGTAAAAGTTCTGAAAAGAAAACAGAACTTAAAGAGATTAGTAATCTACAGCTTTAAACTTGATTTGAAGGGGGATGGGGATAAAGCCAGACTCAACAAGGATGAGGCATGGGAAAGGGAGAATTATAGCAACCACCCTAGTAGCAAAAGGAGGCTTAGGAGTGAACACCTTGAGCAAGCACAAGCAGCTAAAGATATTAACTACAAGACGAGAATATGAGGCAGCCCTTTGTATCTCTACTGGGATATTGGCACAACCAAAGACTGACATAAAGTAGCTGCACTTTAAGAGGGGTCCAGGAGAGTTTGTTGATATTGAAAGATCACACAAAGATGATTAACGGACTGGAGCATCCCTATTACAAGAAAAGTCTGAAAGAGCTGAGCCTGTTCAGCCTTGAGAAGAGACAATGAGAGGGAACTTCATCAATATCTTTAATATCTGAAGGGAACAGGATGGAGCCAGACTCTTCCTAGTGGTGCCAAACTACAGGGCAAGAGGCAATGGGCAGAAGCTGATGCATAAGGAGCTCCACCTGATCATGAGGAACTTAACTGTCTGGGTGACTGTGTGCTGGAACAAGTTGCTCAGAGAAGTTGCGGAGTTTCTCACACTGGAGATATTCAAGAACTGTCTGGACACAATCCTGTGCCATGTGACCTAGGATGACCCTATTTGAGCAGGGAGATTGGACCAGATGACCCATTGTGATTCCTTCCAACCTGAACCATTCTTTGATTCTGTGAATACAAAAATGGAAAGTTGTACAAAATGGTTAAGCTTAGAGTAATCACAGGTGCTAAAGAAAAATATGATAATAAAGAAAATGTTGGGAACATTTTGAATTTCCAGTCAGCTTTGATGGAATGATATATGTGAGGGGAAGAAGAAATATAAAAGAACTGACCTACCATTAATAATTAAACTGACTTTGTAAAAAGATTCTGCTGAAATACAACTCAGGAGAATCATGGTGAGCACAATAATTTGCAGATAGAAGACATTTTATAGACTTAAAGGGGAAGACAATTAGGATAACTTCAAACCAGGTTGAAGATGCAGATGCACTGCCTGGGTATGCATGCTCTTCTAGCTGCTGAAAAAAAAAGGGAAGGACAATAATGATTGTCCTTTTCATGGGTCTTTGTTTCAGCTTCATTGGAAATATTGTGGAAAGCTGCAAAATCCCATGGCATTCAGGTATTACAAGTGCAATTAAGAAAACTGTGTTTGAAGACTCTTACAGCATTGTAAAAAAAAACAAGAAAAATTAAAGAAGTCCAAAGCTTGATAAAATATAGGAAGCATAGAATCATTACAGCTTTTCATCACATTCTTAGACCAGACAGTAAGAATGATAAATGAGGTAGAGGGCATGACTAGAGATGATCTAAAGTTAAGGTCCTTAACTAATACAGATGACATCACACAGCTGAAAAAAAATTCTTGAATTATTGATGAATCAAATTAATAATTAACCTTGGAAGATTGGTTTGGTCAACTTTGACTCATAATAAATGCCAAGAAGATGAAGTGGCTGCAACATGAAAAAGAGGAAATAGGAAGGGCAAGTGAAATGTGGCATCTGTGAAGTCAAAGAATATGCAGGAGTCCTGTGTACACAGAGGAACCTTGACCACTGCTGACGTTTCCTTCAGAATATAATAAAAGCAGATGTGCTTCACAGTAACTGACGTAACTATAAAGAGAAAAAACTTTACTTCTCAAAATGCAAACATAACAAATCTGTGCACTAGCAGGCATCATTACTCTATGGGCCTGAAGCAGTTACTTTTACTTGAGAGAAACTGAGGCATTCGGCATTGGAACAATTTGAAAGATGATGAGTATTCACAGAATCATAGAATGGTTTGGGTTGGAAGGAACCTTCAAGGTCATCTAGTTCCAACACCTCTGTCATGAACAGGGACATCTTCCTCTAAACCAGGTTGCTTAGAGCACCATCTAGCCTGGCCTTGAACAATTTTTAAGTGAAAAGATGACTATTAAGTGAATCTTAATTTAGTCTTAATGTGAATATTAAGCGAAGATTTTATATGAAGAAGGTAAAAGAAGAGTTCTTTATGAATCCAAGGAAACCCATTGGATATATTTAAGAGATAATGGCAATAACACTGTAGAAGTCCTAACTATACACAAAAAGCGCTACAAGAAATCATGGAAATGCACCAAAGTGCCTACTGCTCAATTAACTGTTAGCAGATATTAATTCAAGAGAGGTGGCCGTGCAGGAATGACCTGTACAACCTCTCTTATCTGAAGAGATATTCTGTGATGAAAATATGAGAAATGGACAAAACCAATTGATAACCTCATTATCTGAAAAAATGATTTAACTTCACTTCTTGACACCAATGGAGGGGAATAGTATCCTTTGGGATGGTTTTCCTTCTCTGGAAATACCATAATAGACACATAGAACATCTCCTGGTGATTCTCACTCACATGAGAGAATTTGAACAACGCTTGTGTACCAGATGGATTAGGATATCATCCACCATTTGCAGGATTCTTTACCCTAGTTGTGATGTTTGCTGGTTTCACAATACAGACAAATGCTGCTTCACGCCCTGGGAATGGACTTGGAAGCTGATAAATCTACTGTAGATATGAAATTAAAAGAAAATGCCTTCTCATTTTCACCAGCCCTGCATTTCTGTTAATATGGCATTGGCTGTCTACATAAATGTAGTCCTTTTTTAGACTTGTGATTTTTGCTATGTTCTCTTTTCTGGAAAAGACTTACATATAGAAGTAGAGTTGAGGGGGGGGGGGGGGCGGACATGGGGGGAGTGGAGGGGGAAAGACCCTCTACTAATTTCTTTCCAGAACATGTGTATTCAATGGATGTTGTAAAGGATACTCATGTAGCTGGACCTCAAGGGCATTGTGAACTTTGGGGCAGGGTGTCTCACATGCAGCAGTGCTCTTGCTTCCATTCCTTCAGTGTATGTCTTAGCAGGTAATTTAATAGATGTTCTGCAACAGTGTTTGTCCCTCGGTGTATCAGCATTGTTAACTGCTTTTCTTCTCAGCTTTCTAAGTTCCGGTATTTACCCTCTGAAGTGAATGGCTTCATTTTTCTCCCTCCTCAGAATTGTCTTTGGCCCTTCTGCTATCTTGCCCTTTTGCTGTGAGAAAACTGGTACCTGAGCATTTATCAGATCATTTCTGAATTATTTTTGGTCCTACTGACCATGTAACTGAGTCTTTTTTGATTCATGTGAGCATAAGCACTACCCAAGATATCTATAATCAATCCTATGAGAAAAGTTTAAAAAAGCTATATGTTGACAAAGTCTTTTTTTAGCATTGCTTAACGCTTTTTTTTTTCCCCCTTAATCTACCCCCATCACTGTTTAGGAATGATCTACAGAATACAGTTGCCCTGTGTGAATGAATATATATTATCAGTTTAAGTATTGCTTCAGCTGCCCGGAACCATGCTGTATAACAGCTGGGGGTGGGGTGTGTGTGTGTGTAAATGTTAAATTCAGAACTCATATCTACCTGTCTTGTGGTTTAATCTCAGGTGGCAACTTGACCCTACGCAGATTCTTGCTCGCTTCCTCAACCAGGTGGATCAGGGAGAGAACTGGAAGAGTAAAACAAGAAACTCCTGGGTTGAGATAAAGACAGTATGACAGGTAAAGCAGAAGCCCTGTATGCAAGCAAAGCAAAACAAGGAATTACTTCACTGCTTCCCAAGATTAGGCAGGTATTCAGCCAACCCAAGGAAAGCCAGGCTCCATCATACACAATGGTGACTTGGGAAGATGTGCTGGTTTTTACTGGGGTAGAGTTAATTTTCTACACAGTGGCTAGTAAGGGGCTATGTTTTGGATTTGTGCTGAACATAGGGCTGATGATACAGAGATGATTTTACTATTGCTGACCAATGTTTATATAAAACCAAAATCTTTTCTGCTTTTCATACTGACATGCTGGAAAAGAAGTTGGAGTGCATGGGAAGATGGAAATAGACACAGCCAGGAGAGGTGATCCAAACTGTCCCAAGGGGTATTCCAGGTCACATCACATCATGCTCAGTATATAAAGTAGGGTGAAGAAGGAGGAAAGGGTGTATGTTTTGGGTGATGGCATTTGTCTTCTCAAATAGCTGTTACATATAATGGGGCCCGGTCCTCCTGGAGATGACTGAACATCTGCCTGCCCCTGGGAAGCAGTGAATGAATTCCTTGTTTTGTTTTGCTTGTGTGCACAGTTTTTGCTTTTCCTATTAACTGTATTCATCTCACCCTGTGAGTTTTCTGGCTTTTACCCTTCCAATTCTCCTCCCAATCCCCTTGGTGGGTGAGTAAGCAGCTGTGTGGGGCTTGGTGGCTGACTGAGGTTAAACCACAGCAAATTACAAATGTTATCACTCCAAATGTCCTCCCTTTTCTACTTCTTACCCCAGCTCTATATGCTGAGTATGATAGCATATTGGATGGAATATCCCTTTTGATCAGCTGCAGTCAGCTGTGCTGGCTGTGTCCCCTCCCATCTCCTTGTGCAACCCCACCCCCTCAGTGGTGTGGGGAGGTGAGGTGCAGAAAAGGATTTGATGCTGTGCAATCTCTGCTCAGCAATAAGGAAAACATCCATGTATTATCAACGCTGTATCCAGCACAAATCCAAAACATAGCCCCATGCTAGCTACTGTAAAGAAAGTTGACTCTACGCCAGCCAAAACCAGCACGCCACGCCACTGGAAATTGCAAATAAAAAAAAATACATTCTTTTGGTCAAAGACTGTGTATGGAGGTATGTCCTTTTGCACTGTCAGCATCTAATGATATTTCAGTCTTTTCACTCACTTATTGGAAAGAAACACAGTTGCAGGACTGGAAATGAACACCTTTCCCCTTTTCAAACTCAGATATTATTTAAAATTACTTTGAAACTTGCTACATAAATTCTGGAAAAAGGGGAACACTTGCCCTACAACATAACCAAGTCAAAGTCAAATCCACTATGTATGGTGAACTTTGCCAGCCAGCTATGTAGAACCAATAGATATCTTGATACATTTGTGCAAATCTCAAAGCCATCAGTGGGGAACAAGTGCAAAGATCAAGGGCAGTCATGCCCCTTACAACTAATTCATTTTATTTCAAATCTGCATTTTTATAATTCTGGCTGGCATACTCTCTTAATCCAATATCGCAGAACAACCCCTTAAGGCCCTATTATTCAATATGTAAGCTTGTTTTAAACATGCTGGTTGCTTTATGCAGAAACTTAACTTGGTCAAGCTGTCTCAGGACTTTTATTATTTTTTTTATTCCTTTTGTTGCAGATCATCTGCAAACAAACAGGTGTAATTTTACAGATGATTTATTCAGAATCATTTAAGTGTGATGCATGGCTTCACAACATGTCTTCTCTGATTTCCTAGCATTTTTTCTATTTGACTGCACAAATTACATTTTTCTAGATCTGCCCTGTGAAGCATTTTTATACAGAAAGGACAAAAGTCAAGTTATAAGACAACAGAGAAAGCATTTTGTATGCAAAATTTTTGGCACATCTTTTACATGTGACTTTCATGCCCTGTAACTGTGGATTTTTTCTGAGAGGAAAAATGGTCTGCCAAATACGGAGCTCAAGAATAAGAGAAGCCTGAGCTTTAATTCAATGTTCCTACATTGCTTTTGTGGATGACAAGTATTCATTGCAAACTTTTCATATTCTTTTGTCAGTACACAAATTTTGAAACACAAGAAGATTTCTAAAAAGAAGCATTTTTCAATTTTCCAAACAAGTCATCACTGTTTCCGACAGCAGTATGGCACCTTTTGCTTTAGATGGGCCATGAATAAACTACATAGTTTATGGTTCTAACAGCAGGTCTTTCTTAAATATTATGTTCATAGAGTACTTAATTGCAAACATTTTATGTCACAACAATTAGCAAATATGAAAATATATTTTGAATGTTTTAAAGCCTGCTCTTCTTTAGTGACTAACTGAAAAGGTTAAATAACCCTTCATGTAAAGCAATCTCACAAATTAATGATAAAGAAAATATGATTTTACTTGCTTTTTTCAATGATTTTTCATATCAAAAAAAGATGCATAAGTAAACAAACAAACAAACAAACAAACAAATAAATAACAACCATGCCTTAAACCACAGGAGCAAAAGTTTGAGATTTCTGACAAGAACTTTATGCTCTCTGTCTTTCATAGCCCACTTCTTGACCTGAAGATGTTACTTGACCTTCAGTCTTTTGGGATGCTGAATGTCAGTAAAAATGTGTACTGGGAGTTAAAGAAAGTCCCTTAGTAGCTCACAGTAGTTGAATGGACAAGATGTCACAAGGCTAATTGAACTTCTATCCCAGCTCTATTAGTCACTTACCCCTATGACCTAAGTCACTCCTCTTCTCTATTCTCTTCTTTCCACTCCAAGTTTGGACTGAAATGTCTGATCAGGCTAAAATAATTTTGTAGACATGTACTTGTAGAGAGCTTGACACAATGAGGGGTTGATCCATTTCAGATGCTTATGTACTACTGCACAGGAAAAAAAATCATCAAGGGTATATAGAGGACTGTTATGGGTTCACCTTGGTGGGCCTAAATTTGGGCTCTGAAGTTCGGACTAGGCCGAAGCTGTCAGCTGACTTAAGCTGGGCTGAGCTAACAGCTGACCTCTTCTAGCCAGTAATTTTGTATTCCATACCACATTATGACATCATCTCCAGGGAAGTGGGAACCAGTGTGGGAGTGGTTAAGGCAGTCACTTCTCAGCCCTCCTCTTGGGAGGATGCACGATGCTGCCCCAGGGGGGATGGAGAGGGCCAGGCCCACCACTGGCTCGCTGGGTATCTCAGGAAAGTAAAACGTGTTGTTCTGGGTCTCTCCTTTCTGCTTGAGTTTGTCTCCCTGGGGAATAAGTTTTTTTTTAAGTAATGTGTAGTTAAGACAGTAGAATTTGTATGTTCGTTAGGAAGTGCGGAATTTGTTGTTGCAGACTTGTGTGAGTGTATATTTGTACTCTCTTCTAATTGTCTCTTTCTGTAAAAATATATGTAGTTTTAGTATAAACGTGGTTTGAAGTGTTTTTTTTTTCCTTTCCCCTCTCTTTTCCTCCCTTTCCTTGGTGTTAGGAGGGAGGCTTTTCTCTCTGTACTTGGGGGGGGGGTGTTGGCAGTTTGCTATCTCAAACCAAGACAAGGACAATTAAAGTTTATGTTTTTTGCAATGAAATTTTCTTATAACCTATCCACCTTATTGCAGACCCCTATTACTGTCTTGCAGTTATTGACCCCTCTTGTGAGCCAATGCTGGATTTTTTGGGGAGCATGTAGGGAAAAAACTCTTTTTAACCTGGGCCATTTCACTAACCTATTACACAGAATCAAAAATATTTCTTTGGATGATTCAGAGGGATTGGAAGATGGAGTATGATGCTGAATTTTGAAGATATGCTGTTACTCAGGACTCTGTGAGAAAATACATGAAACTTAAGGACATCTTTGTGGATTTATGCCTATTTTTATGTTCTTGGTTCACCCCAGCAAGCAGCTAACACCACAGAGCTGCTTGCACATTCCTCTCTCACTGCCTTTTCCAGGGGGGAAGAGGAAATGGAATAGATAAGCAAGAAAACTTGGGGAGTCAAGATAACAACAACATCAACTACTACTACTACTACTACTACTACTACTACTACTACTACTACTACTACTGCTACTACTACTATGACCACTAAGACTACTGCTAGAAGAATAAGTAGAGAAAGAGAGAAGAAAACCGACCAAGTGATGCAAAGTCAAACATTCACCACCCCCCATAACTACACTGATGCCCAGTCAGTTCCTGGGCAAAACATGGTTTACCTTCCTAAATCCTCCTATTTTCCCTTTCATTTCTAAGCATGGTGTGTAATATCATTTTGATCAGTTTGGGTCATCTGTCAAGTTGACTCCCCTCCCAAACTACACAATATTCCAGTCTATTAACTTGGGGACACAGTGTGAGAAGCAGAGAAGGCTTGACACTGCCCGAGCACTGATTTTAGCAGAACCCAGAACATTAATGTGTTATCTAAATTGTTTTGGTAGAAAATCTAAAACTCAGCCCCATATAGATGCTATGAAGAAAATTAACCCTATCCAGGTCCAGTACAACATATATATTACAGAAATAGTCATAGTTATTGCATGTCTCTTTCTGTAATAGCTGATAAACAATTAAAAGTAATCTAGAGACTGCAGTTCCTTGCTCTTCTCAAGGTGAGTGCAGAAGAAATATAGAATCCCAAATTAAAGCCTTTTCATGAAAAAGTTTGCCCCTTTTAACTTTTAAGGGCAAGAAGAGTATCATAATCTGTCGCATGAAGTAAACACTTAGAAGTTACAGAATACCTTAGGTCTAAAAAATATAAATCATATATATTATATACCTTTACTACACTGTACTAGACTATCTGCTTATAGAACTGTGGGATATTCTGTGCTCAGATACTGTATTTGAAAAATCAGGTTCCTTTTGGACAAAGTTACTTGCAAATACATTACATTGATGGAGGGTTTTTGTTTGTTTCAAATGATATCTCTCCAAAACCCTTGAAAGCACATTAAAATGTTAATGTGCACATCAAAATGTTTTGTTTCAAAAGTATAGACCTGATAGATAATTGTATGTTGAAAGTCTTCTTGGAAGCCAGCTGAAAATCAAGCTTGTAGAAACTTTTAATCCCATTCCCAGCATGGTTTCGACTGTCCTGGCCCTGTTTGCAGTGTGTAGTGTTTCCATAACATCTTACTTTCTCCACATATGTAATCTGTTTATAATCTAAAACCTACAAACTTGACATATTCTGAAAATAACAATATTCTCATCACCTTTCCTTTTTTTTCCCCATGGATATATGTCTGAGCTCCCACAGCTCACAGCAACTTGTAAAGCTTTGTTTCTAATGACAGATGTTATACAGAACTCAGTAAAATGTGTCTACACAGCTCAGTGGGAACTTGAATGAACCCATGCAGATAAACTCATTTGCGTTATGAGTTTATAGTAATAACTTGTAGGAAAATGGCTGAGCTGCACAAAATTATTTACAATACCTTTGATAATCCACCCCAAAAGTATTATCCCTGGAATATGCCACTTTTCTTCCATACTAAGAAACACAGCAATGTTAAAAAAAAAGGACAAGGTCTTTGCATCTGAAAAAGCACATTGGTGCAAATAGAGAGTTTAAATATTTGAAAAGCTCACAGATTAGTTCAATTACATGAAACAAATTAGTGGCATTATGTTAAAATAAATACAAACGTTGAGGGAAACACCAAGCTTTAGAAAAGTCAGTTTTCATGTATTTATTATCTTAGGCAAATAAAGACTGTCCCAGAGGAAACTCACAGTACTTTATTTCCTCAGACCACCTCTACCACATCCTCTGTCTTCCTGTACCGTTCTGAAGGTGTGATCAAAGTTTTCCCTTACTATGTTGTCGTAAAAGTCTGTAAAAAAGACTCTGAGCCAACTTTTAGTAGGAGATAAGATAAAGGGTAGTTACTTTTAATGAGCACTCCAGTGCATCCAGGAATACACAGACATGCGCATGTGCAAGCTTTGATTTCCATAGCTTTTATAATATAATTTATCCAATCACTACTTTACACATGTCCAGTTCCACCTCTGTCCCCTCCCAGTCCCCACCCCCTGTGGAATTGGGGCTGGGGGTGATGAGACCCCCTTCTTCATCCACCTCCTCTTCTTCAGCGTTCAAAGGTCTCCTGGACGCTTTCCAGTGTTCCGGGTCACTCTGCTTCATGCTTATGTTTTCTTCTGATATTTTCCAATCTTGTACCTTGAGAAAGAGACTAAACAGCTAGGAGATCTTAGCTGCCTGTTCTGGAGCAGGAGTAGAGATAGAAAGACCTTATAATTAAGTTGCTAAATATTAACCCACTAAAAATCTACAGCTACTGCTACTGTGTTCCTAAAATCTACAAAATATGAAAATCAAAAAATCAAAAACCCCTTCAGCATCACTAGGTACTGAAGGAGAGGGACAGGTGCAATTGTGTTGGGAGGAACAATTCCCTTTTATTTAAAATATCTGAAGAAGCTTCCTTGTGAGCAAGTAAAGGCTTGCTCAGTAACAGTATTGATCCCTGTCAGAGATTATTGCATCTTCTAATGCACTGCCAGGTAGAAATTATGCACTTGGGGGAATTACAATAACAATAGATGATTCAGATGGCTCTGTATACAGGACTAATAGTGTATAATAGTAATAATGGCATCATGTATATAGAAATGGCAAACACAGTTTGTGCATTGTGCATTTTCTATGGATTGTGTTTTTCTCATATATAAATAAAGAGAAGTAAGAGAAACTGTTTATTGTTATGATTAGTAGAATTTGTATAACAATGATATCAAACAAGGATCTTTGCACAATCACATCAGGCATCGAGAGCAAAAGATTCAAAAATATCCATTTTTTATTATTGTTATACAAATTCTACTAATCATAACAATTCACAAAAAAGTTTTGCACTGACTAAATAGTTTGCAGAAAATATTTAATTCAGCTGTCATACCTTAAGTCGCTGACTCTGGTTCCCCTTTCAGCCTTTCTACCTTTCAGCTTGTCTGCATAAAACACTTTCATACTTAGCAGTCACCAAGACTTCTGAAGTCAGTCAGTTAGTATTGCAGTTTATTTTAAGAGGAGGAAGAACCTTTGGTTGCTAGCTGACTACAAATTCCTGCTTAAAAAAAAATACCATGAACATAATCAGGGTTTAACAAATTTTTCAAATTGTGCATTGAATATTCAGGATATTGTAACTGCAAATAACATAGATGTTTCACATTAGACCTGCCATTCTAACATTACTTAAATGACCTTGATAAATTCTATCTTTTTCACACTTTGAGTGTAAAGTGTTGAAATAAAAAGCTGATAAAACATAAAATGTTAAAATATCATATTATTTTCAACATTTTATCTGTTGTTAGTCATTTATTTCAATACTTTATATAAGTACATTCAATACTCATCTGTCAAGTAAGTGTTTGAAGGCCTAAGGACATAAAGATGCCTCTGAGCAGCTGTACACACTTGGGCACCACTGGTGGGTCACAGACCGTGACAGTAAGACTGAAGTAGCTATGAATGTTACAGGGCTAAAGACCACAGGAGGATCTGTGGAGATCCAAGGTCAGCAGAGGTATGAAACAGCACTGAGTGGGTTCCAGACAAAAAGCTCTTCAGTAACAAAATAGCACTAGCTGAAGATAGCAGGAAACAAACATATACCTTTTATGTAAGAGTATGAATGTGTACCAGTGAGGTCGCAGCAGGTATTTGCAGCAGCCTGCACAACAAGACATGTTGCATTGACCCAAGGAATCCCTAACAGGTTGTTGGCAACCCTCTCAGTTCTATCCAATGGAAAATTTCTTAGACTGTGTCATCCATGCTTCTGAGGCCCACTGTCACCTTTTGTGCAATACCACAACCATTTCAGAAAAATGAAATTGGTTAAAAGGTCAGTTAAGGGCTTGTTTACCTGGTAATCAAATTAATTTGTGTATTAGTTAAAGTGCATTGAATCCCTATGTGAGCATCTTTTGAAGTGAACTAGGTGAAGTAGTGCCACTATATTTTTGAGGCTGCCAGCATAACTGCTTAATGTTTTCTGAATACTCTACTTCAGATCCAGACCTTTAATTCAACTAATACATCTTGGTGTCTTTGATTTAACACTCTTGAAAACAAGCTTTTCAACTTATTTTTGTGAGCTAGACTAGAGAAAAAAAGTAGGAGTAGGCAGGGCAGCATTTCCCATTTCTTCATCTTCCAGAGTTGCATCAATACTCGTGTATGAGGGAAAGCAGGGAGGTCAAAGAGCGCTCCACGGCTACTTTCTTTTTTATTTCTTTATTACTTTCTCCCAATCTTAGCACTCTTTGGTCCAGGACTGTTAGACACCAGATTAGTAATTATTGGGTTGGAATCATCTTGGAGGGGGGTGGGGGGGGGTGGGGAGTGGTGCCTGTGTGTGTGGAAAGACAAGGGATGGGTCAAATCTCATGGAGCTGGGGTGGCATCATATCCCTCATGGCAGGGCCCTGGACCCCACACGGGGAAGCCTTGGAGCAGTTGTCAGTCACAAGCAGCCCACAAAAACCATAACACCCGACAGCTCCTGGTGCCTCTGACCCACCTTGGATTGGCAGGGACAGCAAGAACATGGCCTCTCACCCTGGCCTGGGACCCCAGAGTGGCCGGTGGGTCAGAGGCCCCACCTGGGGGAGACTGGTGATAGGGACCAGAGCAGATAAAACCAAAGGCATATGTTTGCTGCATGTCATGACCCTGCCATCTGGATGTGTGAGAGCTTGCCTTCCACAAGAAGACATAGCTACCACCTTTCAGTGGTAGCTGTATGATCTGTTTCTCTCTCTTTCTACTTATTTATTCTTGCTTCCTTTGCTCATTTCTTGATGCTTTGGGTGGCTTGGAGCTAGAGGGATTGGATTTTGACTTAAGTGCTGTGGAATAGTATGTGCCAAATCAGTATTATGGTGGAACACTTTATCTAGCTTGTGTAGTGCCCTTTTGAACTTTTGCCAAGTTCCCTTATTTTCTCCCCTAAATTATTATTAACAAATACTTTTGGGGAACAAGTTGGTGACTTATTCTCTTGATGCTATCTTGAGATATTAAAGAACCTTAAATATATATTTTAAAGTAAAACTCCTGGCTGAGCCCGTGAGCTTGCAGCTCCTGGCTCTGGATTTTTACAAGGATCCACCTCAGCTACCATGGACCTGTTGTGTGTATATACTTATGTGGTACCTAAGACATGAAATAGTTCAGCGTGTTCCTAGTAAGCTGGGCTCAACCCATGGCTCACACGATTTGTGAAGAGGTGTGTTCTTATGACACCTGCACACATGGGAGATGGTAATATTTTCTCAAAATTAACCTGGGGATCATTCAGTGTTTTGATTAGGTCTGAGTACTGGTGCTTACAGGTACTTTAACAGCAGCTCAAACTGTTTTCCTGGCAGGACAAGCAGAACTAAGAAACTCTCTCTCCCCCCTCCCTAGAGTTTCACAAGAAAATTGAATAGGAAGGAAGAGCTCTTTTATCCTAAAGATGAATATATCTCTGTTAACTGGTACTAAAACTATACATTCATGTAGTGATGTGAATGTAG
Source organism: Pithys albifrons albifrons (assembly GCF_047495875.1). Classification (NCBI taxonomy): domain Eukaryota; kingdom Metazoa; phylum Chordata; class Aves; order Passeriformes; family Thamnophilidae; genus Pithys; species Pithys albifrons. The sequence continues at coordinate 73,961,272 of NC_092461.1, forward strand.
TAAACTTCTGGCACAGGAAAAGAATACTTATACAAGAGCATATACTCTACAAAAACTGCTTGAACACACTTCAGTGTTTGTCATACTTATATGGAAATTCAGTACCAACAAACTATTACCTGGCTACTTCACAGACTGAACAAAATTGAAGCACATAAACCAGCCTGATTTAAGACTGATATTGCAAATAAGGCACTAAATGAGGCAAATTTGTATTGAAAAAATAGTATTTTTTAAAATATGTTTGCAGACACAGGAGCAATATTTCCTTAAAACAAACATATTTTTGTACAACATTTAAGTATAAAATGCACTACAACTAAAACATATATTGATTTATTTTTCTTATTTTGGAGAAAGTCTTTTAAGATAAAAATTCTGTTGTCCTACCAGTGTAATGTCTTTTAGAATATAAGCTGAAAATTTAAAGTTCTTCAAAGTGTTCCAAATATGGCAGTTATCTCTTCATGAACTGGAGGGGTACAAATTGACATAAAATCCAACTATACTGAGTGGTATCTGGTGGCATCATATGACATCGCACTGATCTGGCACATCATATAACATAATTTGTATTGTTCATCATACTTTATATGATGCCTAAGGGTTTTTGATTTTTTCATTTTTATAGATTTTAGAAGTACTAGTAACTGTAGTAAAAGGCAAATTTAGTGTGTTAATATTTCTGGTGGCTTAAGTTCAATGTTTGTGTATCTTAACCTCTACCACATATCAATAGCTTAAATTCTTTTAGTGTTTAGCCTTGTTTCCAAGGTAGAAGGTTGAAGAATATCAGAAGGCCTGCAGAATGAGACATAAACATGAGCCAACAACCTTGGGTCTGAAGAACACTGGAAAACTTCCAAGAGCCCTACATGTGCTGAGAAAGATGATGAAGAAGGGATCCTACTGACCCCTGACTCAAATCCTGAGGTGTGACCAGGGGCTGGACGGGGCTGGACAGAGATGTGTGAACTGGGGATTGGGTAGACAATATTATGAAACCCATAGAAATCAGTGTTCAATGCATGTCAACATGTATTCCTTTGGGCCCTAGGCCTGATATTAAACAACTTTCACTTTTTATCTTATCCCACACTAACTTGGCTCAGAGTCCTGCTTTGCTGGGGTCTCTCAAGGCATCAGTATCAGAGGGCAGAAATTATCCTGTGCTAATTCTGCTCACCTGTGTAGAACTGCTCTAAGAAGGAGTCTGAACCACTGGATTTTCACTTTCTGAGATCATTATCAGAGTTTCCTATTACTTCGCAAATAAACATTATTTAACTGCTGTTGTCATTATTATTATGTTGTTATTTTTCAATCCATTATTTCAACTGCTATTGAAAGCTACCCTAAGTGGTTAGTTTTAACTGGCATGCCTAAATATGCCTGAAGTAATCTGTATAGTTTCTCAGAATCCCCTAAAATCAACAAAATAGGAAAGTATTGAAAATATAAGACACTCTGAAATTTTCTTTTTCTGTATCTTCATATGCAAAAAAAACCCCAAACCTCAAAAAAACCCCACCAAACCCCAAAGTCCTTTGGGGTCCTTTTATGACCATATTTTACCCCCTTACTTAATCTGGTCTTTTCTTCCTCATTTTTGGATAGCGCAATAGAGGTTTTGGTAAAAAGCAGTCTTCAATTTCCATTTTGCACACCTTACATGGCCTCAGGATGACTTCAAAAAGAAGGTTCCCTCAGGCAGGGTGAGTAGACCCCTCTGCTCATCCCAGCCAATGTACAGTGATGGCACTCCATTCTTTCTCTTTTGTCTTTTTCTTCCCACTCTTGATCACATGCTGCTGCTGTATACTTTGCACTAGTTGTGAGCTCCACTGTGAGCTAATCCAATTCACTTTGCAAAAGTACAATATAGAAAAAACCCAAACAGATTAAAAAAAAAAAGAGAAGGTTTTTTTCTATGCTGTGATTGAATCAGCTTGAAGAAAGCTTTAATGAGCACTAGAGCTTGTGAAAAGGAGGGGTAGAACTATAGAATGGAGCTAAAATACTTAAGAAGAAGGGAAGACTTCTGGTTCTGTGGCAATGATCTCTTAGAATGACAAAGCTTTGCATGGAAACATAGCTTAGCTGTCTTTGTAACTAACTCATCGCTTGTCACTCATCTCCAGTCCACATTGGGAAAATAAGATCACTGTTGTAAGTCACTCCCATTTGAAAGGAAAATTACTGATTCTTAAATTCTCTTGTTGTCTTTCTACTAACAAGAAATGAAATAGCCTTTTGGTATGTCATTGATAATTTCAGGCTCATAAGGAAGAAAAAAGTAAAAGTGAAAGGCTAATATTATCTAAAAAAGAACCAACATCCTCAAAAAATATTTATTTTGCAGATTGCTGTGGATATGCGTAGAAAAGTTTAATAGTATACTAGCCCACTTACATAGGATTCTAGTTTACCATCAAAACAAGACTCTTTGGATTACAGATTAAATGTTTCATTCTGGTAAAAACTGCGAAGCAGTGAATTGATGGCAAGCAAATAGCAACTTTTGATCTATAACTCAGCCTTCAACATGAAAACTGGAAACATTGGAGACAATTATCTGATTCCACTGAAGATCAGTATAATCAAGACAAAACACTCCCTTGAACTTTTCATGAAGTTTATCTTTGCTCATAAGAATATCCTGATTTTTGTGGTGCAGAGGGACAGGCACTGAGAGGCTTAGTGACATAATAGATTCCATATTAATAGTTACTTGCCACTGATTTTTATATCCTCCATTTAAGAACAGTAATTTCAGAGGAAAGTATTTCTACTGTGCTAATTGCAAGGAGGATTTTGCTGTGAGGCAGTGTCAAACAGCATAATTAAATGATTTTCAATCATTCTTAAGCCAAAACACTTACAGATTTACACCTACCTTTGATAGTTTGAAGAGGTTATCTACACTGCATTGAAGATAAACAACTCAATTCTAATGCAGGAGATTCCACCACTGAAAACAGTCTTTATTGCCACAATGAACAGTGCTGGAGCCTGAATGCAGCAGCATGTCCCCTCTTCCCTTGTGATACGCAGCTGTCCCTGTTCCACACCAATCCTGCCAATAGAAGTACCAGAACATGCTCAAACCTTCCTCATGCCGCACCAAGTCTAACTGTTCTAAATGAAGTCAGGTCAAGGAATTCCAACAATACGTACATTGTTGAAGATAGACCTTGTAATGCTTAGGTCTTCATTTATTTTTTAGGGACTGATAACCATGGCATGCAGAAAGGAAGAGGTGAGGCCTAGAACTGTTTGCATCAAAAGAGCTAATGCAAATGTGTAGGCTGCTTCCTTTAAAATGAGTGAAAAGCTTTATGTGAATTGAAAAGGACATGTAGAAGGCAGGAATCAGCTTACCCTGTAATAAATATGCCACTGTTGGAATAGTTCTGAGATGCTTTAAGGGTTTTGCCAATTTTTGAGAAGTTCTTTATTGTTTTAGAGCTGGGACAGCTTGAACTTCTGTAGGTCCCGCGTGGTTCCCCCAAGTCCAAAGCAAAAGGAAGTGAAAAATCTGTTGGTGCAGGTGATGGTTGTAGTCTGGTCGAGAGCGGCAGTTGTAGTCTGGTCGAGAGTCCTGCTGCTCCTCCTCTGGATCCAATAAGAGGGTCCCAAGGTCTTCTTACCCATCACTTATGTACCCTCAGGCAGCACCCAGTCCCTCCCCCAGGGTGGGGACTCACAAAATGGGTGATTAACTCTGTGAATCATGGGGTGTTTTTGAATTGTTGATGGCCCATTAGCAGCCACGCCCCCCTCAGGCTGGGTGTGAAGCTGCTAATGACTCCCTGGGTAGCTGCTGCAAATGGTCCATTACCCTTGGGAAATGAATGGAGGGGGTAGAATACACAGCTTTGATCACCCCCACACAGTGATAACTGGTCCCACCTGCTGAACTAGGACAATAATTTGTTCAAAGTGAAGAAAAATGACAGGGAGCTAAATTTCTCAAAGGATGTTTTTCTAATATGCCCTTTTTTCTCTGATCTTCTGTCTCAAGAAAGAAATAAAAGGGCAGGACAGGCTTTGGCACATGATAAATATGTTGATGATGTTCAAAATAAAATACTTTTTTAATATTATTAGGACAGACCTTTAACACTGGGATACTTAACTTCAAATCCTATGCTTCTTGCTGAGTGTCAACATGAATATGCAAAAATATTAGTGCAGTTCAGGACAGCAAAACATCAGGTATTACTTGGTCCATCCTCCCTGTCAAAGCTATTCCAGTTGGCACAAATTCCTTCAGTATTAATTGAGACTGAGAGAGTGAGATCAAGAACAGCTTAATGTATTTGAAAACTGTCTAGTGCTTTGTAGGTGCTAAAGTGAAGTAGCTAAAAGGGATATCATGTTCCAATAAGATTTTAGTGTCCACCAGAAGTACAAATGTTAACAGTAACAAGAGCATATATATGACTTCTCTGTATAGCTATTCTTGTTTCTGGTTTCCTTTTTTTTCCCCTAATGATACCTTTTTTTTGTTACTTTCCTCTAACTGTAAGTCAAATCTTTTTGTCTGAATTAGGAGCAATTTTATTTATTTACAGCTGGGTTTATTAGCTGGATGTGTAACTGAAGATGTACTCTGATAATTCTATGCCAGTTAACTGGACAATAATGTGTTTCGACACAGGCTTGTGGAGAAAAAGCAACCATTCAGTATGACTGGACATTGCATTTTGCTTACAGTATAGATTAAACTAAGATGGGCTTTCAGAAGTGGGCTCTGGTTACTAAGGCTAAGTACAGACTGGGCATACTTAATTTTCTCTTGGATGCTTATTTCAGTACTTAAAACATCTGAACCTCTGAGCCACTAAATTGAAATAAAATTCATAGAGCACCTTACAAAAGTTCATGTTACAGCATGTTACATTTTGGAAATAGTTTGCTCGTGAGCTTTCTATCTTCATTATTTTCTCTATTTTAAAATAAAAGGATACCAAACTAAAAGTTTGCAGTTATTACAGATTAATTTCAAAGCAAACCAAAACAAGACAAAAAAGAGGTTAAAACACTGGAGATCTGGTAGGTAAATATTTTTCAAATTTTCAGGTTAAAATAAGGAAAACCTCTAATAAAATATTCTTGAACTAATTCTGTAAGAAAAATAAGCCATGAACTGAAAGGGCTTCATAAGTGAATAAAGTATTTGCGTATTAATACATTACTGATAATCCCTATGTCTTGATAGATCCAACAGATCTAGCAGGTTTCCAATGGATTCAAATGCCAACCTCTAAAAAGTTGAACTGAATCAATATGAACGTTGCACATAAACTGACAAAGATGAATTAGCTGTTTTATCTAGCATAACCTCTGGATTATTCATACATTACCTTTAACATGTCTCATGCAGTAAGAATGATTCAAATTTTCTTTTCTGTTATGCCTGTCATTCTGTCATATTTTAATGCCAATACTGTGTTTATCAGGGACATTTTGCCAGGGTGTGTGTGTGCATTTTTGCCTTTCATTCAGTGAAAAGAGAAAACTTCACTTTGTCCTTGCATTTTTGCATAGCATCACACCAACACAGCAAGCTGGTGACTTACTGTGTTGTCATAGTAAGCATCAAGGATGTATGAAATGTAGTTTTTTGGAACTCCTAACTCGTATTTTTTACTGTTTAATGACTTTCCTTTTCTATTCCCTTGCTGTTTCATATGGTGCAACTAAAAGTCTGCAAACAAAGAGAAGGCTGAATGAACAAGCAAATTATTATGGTGGCAGAAAATTCATGAAAAATCGTATTCCATTAGGGAAAAAGGAGGCAAAAAATAAACAAAATATCAGAGAGTTAAGCCAGTGAACTGACATGACAGTCATGACTCCTCCATTTAGAAGCTGCAGGTCAACTCTACATGTTATGTAAAAATACACTCAAACACTGAAAAATGAGTCAGAAATTGTGGCCCTGAATCCACTTTACTGAGGCATAACTTATTAAGCAAGATCTCTAGGTATGATTGTTACATCCTATATAATCAGCCCTTCTTCACTATTAGTTTGTCACACTTGGAATTGTATGTATGGCCAAACTTCGCGAACAAAGATTTGGGAAGGGCTGTCCCCACGTGGGTGGCCCTTCCAGCCTGCGCAGTGGATTTTAGCTGAGGCTCAGCGTGTGCAGAACTGGCCCCACCGTTTAAGTCCTGAGGTTCATCTGCCACGGCCGAGCGAGCTTGGATGGTGCCAGTGAAGTCCTCAGGACTAGAACCTACAGCACCCGGCATTTCCCAGGAGGTCTCCCATCCAAGTACTAATCCAGGGCTGACCCTGCTTAGCTTCCGAGATCTGACGGGATCGGATGTCAGGGAAGCATTTAACTGCCTTACTTGGAATTGTAGCTTTCCACCAAAATGGTCTCCATTTTAAGTGCAAACATTACCCAAAATCAAGACCAAACTTGAGAAATACAAAGCACGGGTGTACTTTGTGAACCTATAATGTAGGTGACAGAAGCACCGAACAAATATATGTTTCTATCTTTCATATACCTTGGAGAGGATGTTTTGCAGGATACTTTTTACATCTAGGTTGAGCTCAGGGATAAAACATTTGTGTAGCAGTTTTATGAAACTGAAACTGTGGACAACAGAACTCCCCAGAGCTGTCCTTCCTAAAACCAACAAGTAGTCTTTATTAGATTGGATCCTTTATTCTTTAAAATTTGTTCTATCTGCTTGACTGCAAGCTCTAGCAAAAATATAAACCAACATTTTTTTGCCCCTTAAACCTCAAATACTAGATAGAGCAACTTTTCCAACTTTATGGTATTTTATTAACTTTGATAATACACTGTATATAGAAACGGTTTTGAGCATAAATTCTTCATCATGCCAAGAAAACAGTGGGAGAGGAACTCCAATTTAAACAAATGAAAAAAAACCCAAACGATTGAGCATTCGGTCAAAGAATTTCTGGCTTAAGCTATGCAATGAGTGGATGGAGCCCATCCTTAAATGTTCAGTTAGTTATATGGAGAAGCATCTTTAAGTAATTTTATATTCCTAAAAGAGGACATAAGAAGAATTTAAGAGCCAAAATTCAGTACTGTAGTGGAGACTTCCTTTCTAGTGCTTGGCAGTCATGGGGCTATGGGAGCATTGTCCCACTTCAGCTGTGAAGTTCTGGCCAAGATTAAAGGCAGACTACTGGCCTGGTGCCACAATGCTTTGTCTCAGGAGTTGGGCATTAACACCCTAACTCTGCTTCAGAAGATCTTAGGGACTAGACTGACACACACTGTGTACTCTAATGAGGAAATCAGATTATGAGTTTTGCTTACAGCAACACCAGTATTGAAAAAACAGGATACAAATCAAATTAGAAGAAAGAATAAACTACACTTGAAAAAATCATGTCACAGAGAAGTCAGATCTCCCTGGGGAGAAGGGCTAAGGATTAAGAATGTCTCATAAGAAATAAATGTTTTCTAATGTCTATCAGGTAGACTTGTGGGTGAATGGCATATTGTCCTTTGCATTCTCACATGTAAAAAGTTGCTATTTCTTAAAGCAGTCTGTAGGAACTTTCTTATGCATGCTTCCAGCTAGTCAAAACCAAGTGGCCATAGAGAAGGAAAGAATAAGCCATAAAGTTGATGTATTTGAATCTAATATTAAAATTCAACAATAATCCTTTGCTCCTTGAGTGTGCCTCTATTTTATTAAGTATTTCAATGCAATATAATTAATTTACTAGTAGCAATTAACATACTGGTAGCAATATGCTTGAACAAGGGCTGTAACTCAAGAAACCATGCTTAATAAAAATACCCCACTGTGCTTCTAGTAACTCCTGTATAATGGGAGACCTGATACTCAAATATCTGAAAGTCAACATGAAGTGAAAATTTGATTAATCAGGAACTGGAACAGGACTTAATATGCACCAAATATTCTAGGTTAGAAAGAGCTGCTACAGCATATGCATAGCATATGATGCTGAGAGCATTATTGGGTCTTTGATTCATTTATTTCTTAATTTTAATAAACCACTTACAGGCATGAACCGTTCCTTTTTCTTCTTTGTGACTATCTGACACAGCTTGGGAAAGCAAGTTCACTGTTCATTAGAGAAATACCACCCAGAGGGTTCTTTCAAAAATCTTTTTGTATCCCAGCTGGAAAAAGAAGTCTAAATGTTTTCCATAGCCTCAGACTTCAATTCTGATGTATTGTCATTATCAGTATTGCATAAAAAATTATATTTCTTATTGTACTGCCTGGTAGACCAGTGACACAAGGGAAATATCACAGCCTCCTTTATAGGCAACTGTCCTATTTTAGATGTAAGTATATCATAAAGAACCTTGTATCTAACAGACTTTTTTGCTGCACAATACTTTCCACCAAGTAAGAGTATTATATTTCCCCTTTATGATTGAGTGTATCGCCTATTTACCACTCTTTTTTTTTTTTTTTGGTCCATTTATTAGCATTTCTACTCTCCTGAGCTTTAAAAAATCAAACAGTTTCTCTTCAATGTGCTGGTCATTGTTCTCTACTCTCTTTTTACCTTAAAACCTTCACAATTAACTTCTGTCACCTTAAAAACCTTCCTCACAGCACATTGCTCCAGTTGTTGAAGCATATGTAATTACATCCAACAGAACCTGTCCTGGGGCAAGCTGGTTTCATGCAATTTTTATAACACCTTTTTTCATTATTTAAGCAGAATGAAATCTTTAGGACAGTGTGATTAAACTGAAATTGGAATATTAAAGGTACTATATTCTGGAAAAAGGCAGACTCCTGCCATCTTTATGACAAATAGAAATTTATATCTTTATTTTTTCATAAGTAAGAAAGGGTTCAATCCACTTGCCACAGATATTGGCCACATATCCAGTACCATCATCATTAGGATTTTTTATGAGTCGATATTAGAGTTTATTAGTACCTTACGGCTTGGGCTGAAGCTTAATTCAGCGAAAATAGAGTCAGTGATTAATATGACATTACAAGCCTGTCTAAAAATCTTTTCTGAATTTTCTAGAAAAAAAATCTGTAAAAAGCAATCTGAGAAGTAAAAACAGGTCAGGCATATGTTATGCAAATATTTCCAGCAAGGTATTTCTTCAGTCTTAAAAACTCTAAATTGCCAAGTACAGAATACATGGATAAATGTTGTAAACTGATTACTAAAGCTCGCTGTGATGGGAATTTCTGTTTCATGGGATGTTCCAGTTTGGATGAAAACAAAAGACCAACACTGCAGTCTCCTGCTTTGTAGAACAAACTATTTTCAGCCCATAACCTCACCCATGACCAGGCAAACTGGGCAGGCAGCCTGCCAGGCATCTGGGAGGTGGGCAGCAGGTAAGTCAGCCAGCAGGAAAAAGGAGGGCTAGGCAGCCAGCCAGCCAGGCAGGCATCTTGCAAGTCCATCTGCCACTCAGGCAGCCAAAAAGCTGGCAAGGTAACACACTGGTTGTCTCCCCAGATACCCAGCGGGACAGAATGGGAGCTGACCAGCCAAGCAAGCCACCTGCCTGCTAGGTTAACAACCAAGATAGTCCTGCTGCCTGCTGCTTTCTGTCAATGGTTTCAAAGGAATGCATGTATTCCTGTGGAAAGTGCCAATTCTAATCTCTTGGCATCCAGATATTGCAGGAGAATACATTTATCCAGCTCCACTTCTTATAAGAAATATATGTAATTAATATATTGAGTTACAGATAGCTACAATGAAAGAATTTTTTGTCTACAGAAAGACTCAGGCTCAATTTAGGATTAAAATTATGTAATCTACCTGCTGCTTCATTACATTTATCATGCTGCTCAGATTTGTGTTTTCAAGGTGCTCTGCTGCTGTGCGTTTGCAGAAGTATGTCATGTACAGCAGCTTGCCACCTTCTGCCACTTAATTCCACCTGAGAGCAAAAAATAAGGCACTTTTCTGCCTCAGTTTCTGATTAAATTTTATCTGGTCCATGCTATTGAAGTATACATAGATGTTCCTAAAATACACATATGAATGGATGACACAATGATGCTGAAAAAAGCACTTGGTTGCTGTTGAGAAAAACAATTATTCCATTTACTAAAGGCAAGCCAGACCTGTGTCCTTCTGCCTGAGGGATTTGAAACTCATAGCTAGTTTTCTAGGAAGACATCCTAAAGACAGTGTTTGAAGGAAGTAGATAATGGAAAAGTTTATCTGCCTAAAGGTAATGGCTTTATGCCACAAATTATTCAAGATCAACGACAGATAGCATAGAAAGATTATGGCTTTCACCTCTGCTGGGAGGCTGGTGCTCTGGTTCTGACTTCAGGGATGTTTCTGTATGTTATAGTAGAAGTTCTCTGCTTAAAAATGAAGAATGTAGTAAGAACAGAGGCTGGAACTTCCATCTATTTGCAGATAAGTACTCTCACTAATGGGTATATATTATTATTAATTTTATTTCTTTAACCTGAAATACTTTATTTCTCTTGAGTGTTCCAGCTTCAGCAGTCATGGTAGAAAGTACAATGCTGTCCAATATGGTTTATAGCCTTGGGTAAAGACCCTGCCTTCGATCACTCATGTGGATTTCAACACCAATCTCTCACAGATGATCTGTTCACATATGTCTCAGTTTAAAAAGAAACCAAGCTGTCTATCATGGAAAGTGAGGAATTCTTCCAGACTAGGAAGGGGCCTTTCTCTCCTCAAAACCACCACAACCTTTGAAATTAAGAGATTTTAATCAGAATATGTAGAGAAGATAACAGTTCTTTACTGCAAATATATACACTCTCTCTCTCTCTCTCTCTCTCTCTATCTATCTATCTATCTAATCTATCTATCATCTATCATCTCTCCAAAACCAGAACAGAACAAACAGCAATGCTGTAACCAAAGCTTTCAAACTAATCACGTCCTATCTCTGCCCCTTTGACACAGTTATAAATACAGACAGCAGGGGGCGCTGTCACACTGAGGGTGGGAGTAGCTGTGGTGATTCACTCCGGACCACCCGGGGGCGTTGTTGGGCTCCAGCAAGGCAAGACACGTGGAGGAAGGTTCAGATTCCAGAGCTTCCATAGGAATGGCTGGAACCTTTCCTGTAGGCAGTGCAAGGATCTTTCACCATCTTTTGTCTGAAAGCATCGGTGGGGGGCAGTCAGCAATTCCTCTGAAGATGGTGCCAGCCCCTCAATGACTCTGTATCGAATCCAGGCAGTGGTGGTTTTACCTCTCAGGAAAACAGTGCAAAGCGTGCAAAGTTGGGTGTGAGGGCGAGCCAGAACTGCCCCTTCCAGTGCTGCCACCAGCTCAGCAAGCAGCAGCTGGGCACCCAAGCAGATGGAGAACAAAGGTGCAGCAGCAAAAACAGCACTGGGAAAACCTCTCTCTGCCCACCTCCCAAGCCAGGGAGAGTAAGGCCCTTCCCACTAAAACAAAGACACCTCCCCTAATCCTTTCCCTAGCCATCACACTGGAATGCAAAGCTATTAGCTATCCCTTTGTTTGGGCTTTAGACAGTTAGTTGGCTCTGGGAGGAGATAGTGAGGGAACTGGGCTTCAATAAGCCATCTCCTTCTGGCTCCCAAACGCCAAATTGCTGCGTTGGCAAGGCACAAAAAACCCCTCCAAAACAAAACAAAAAAAAACCCCAAACCCAAAAACAAACCAGAAAAAAACCAACCCAAACCAAACCGCAATATTCCATGAAAGATTTTGAAACTATAACAACATAAAATTTGGGAAAGTCTGTTCTTCCTTCTTGGTGTGCCTTAAAATATTAATTACAAAGTTTACAGGCTTGAGGCCAGGAAGATACTCCTCTGTGCTGAGTGAAAAGCCTCAACTTCAGAAAAAGGCAGTCATGGAGACACATTTGTGGACACCTGACAAATCCTTTGAATTTCTTCATGGAGTGATCACAATCCCAAAGACTCAGTTTATGATACGCTTGTCTCACCTCACACATTATTATATCGATGTTACTCTTAGGGCTGTATGTCATGAGGATGAAACAGGAGCATCCCCAGCTTTTGAATTTCTTTTATGTGTCTGTGGGGAGGGACCAGGATCATACAATAGTTCATATTTCAGGTCAATGAGAAAAGCACTAGCTGCTGTAGAACTCAAGGGTTATTAGCACTGTTAACTGTTCTCATACCAGCATCACAGAGCCTCAGTTCAGTAACATCCTGTGAAGAAGGTGCACAACCTGGAATATTTGCAGCATCTGTGATCTAGCTATGTATTGACTCACCCAGACTGGATCTCATACCTCTTCATGAAAGACTCAATACATTTTGAATTAAACATAAGGTCAAAATCAGAAATAAGTAGAATCAAGAAGGAGGAATCCTGCTGGTTTTGACTTCAAATAGGAAGAATAGAAGAGTCAAGAAACTGACATATAAGAGAACGATTTAGGGAGACAAAAGAAGAAGAAACAAGCAAGAAGTAAACAGAGTAAAAGCATAAAAGGAGGTTAAGGTTTTAAAAAGGAGAAAGTATAGGAGTCATGGAAGTCATACACGAGAGATATTTTTACCATTTCTTGTTTGTTTGAGAAAGGAAGATAATCAACTGCTTTCTAATATTAACAGATTGATAATATAAGCAAACATATAATAAAATACACAGTTTTAAGTTACTATTAGAAAATAATCTGAATACTGACTGCAAAAAGGTATCAGAAGGCTCAGGGAAGAACAAAATGCTTTTGCATAAACTCAGAATATAATTTCCTTCACACAGTGCTTAAGTTACTTGTCATTGCTTGATAAACGTGTTTATCCAACATGCTTATATCCTCAGTCTTCTTTTGAGGGGTCAGCACACTACTGCAGCATCAGGGAATCATGTTCAAATTTTGAGGTAAGAACTTTAATTTTCAAATAATTTTGTTTTTCTGATTGGCAACAAATGCAGATATTTTTTCTTAAAAAAATACATTGAAATATTGTAATAACATGAAGATTTCCCATGCTTTGAAGTGCTAGACAAGCCACTAGTAGCATTTTGGGAAGTATGGTTGGAAGTTGGATCTTTTCATTATTACTTCCTGCTACCTGGCTGACTGAGGGTGAGCAAGAGAATCTTGCGACCTGTCCTTGGACAGAATGTTCTCAACTTGGCCAGCTTTAGGAGAACACATTAAAGTAATACTGAAAACTCTTATTAAGGTTCTAAAGCAACAGCAATTGAAATGGAATATTCCTTTGTTCGATGGATGTACTCTGGACTCTGGGAGCCCATTCCTCTCTTCTCCAGGTGCAGAGAAGGCATAAACGCTTCCCCTAGCCTCTGTGACTTCTGTCTCATGTCCCATGACTCACACATTTCCTATTAATCCAAGAACATGTGGGATAATAGGAAATGTGTCTCCTTCACACTAATGTTTTACTGCAAATGAAAGAGGCAAAGGAGAAGGCCAGGCCATAGAGTAATCAAAGACAGTAATGAAGATATCATGATATCACTGCATAATATGTGATATTTTGGGTTTGTTGCTTTAGAGTCACCATATTATCATAACATTATAGATTGCCCATTGCTCTCTTGTACCATTTATGAAGTGCAAAGGGAGCTAATTTCAATTCTCCTGCAGGGACCTTCTCTGACACAAAGCCAGTCCCTGTCAATAGGAAGATCAAGCAGCCAATTCCTTCTCAGCAACCCTGGGAGAAAGAGCTACAGATCTGCCACAGAGGTAGCTGTAGAACTCAGTCCTACCAAAAATGGCGATTTTGGCAGAAATAAACAAAGAATATAAAGGGTTCAACTTGCAGGACCTCAAGGAATTTATTCACATCTATTCAGCTAGATAGTGATTTTCAACAGGCAGTCAGTCTATGGGCTATTGAAGGATTGGGAGATTTGCAAAAGCTTTCAGAATATTAAGCTTGTTTATGAAAGCATAAGCATAGCAGATGAAGGTCTTGACTGTGAATCCTTTACAGTCTATAGACTGAAAGAGAGTCAAATGTTCCAAAACACAACAAAGTAACTTTGCAACATATTCACAAAAACAATGCTGAGGATGTGAAGGTTGTTTCTAAGTGCCAATGAGAAGGGTATGGAAATAGGTAAAACACCACTGCAAAAGCTGAACACAGCAATAGAGATGACATATTTTGACAAAATTACCTTCCTTGCAGTAGTAGTCTTGGTATAAGTGCTTTCAAATATAAAAGCTAAATCTGATTTAGTATTAATCTATCCCCCTGATCATGGCTTTCATGAGTTTGATGAAGCAAAATGCTGATATACTTTCCTTCTTTTGTGAGTTGAGAATTTTGCTGTTCACAAGATATTTCTTTCACTTAATTAAATATTTTTGTTCCTACAGACTAGTTTTTTACCTCCTACATTATGGGAAGAATGCAAAGATAAGGCTGAAGATAACACCTTTCTTTCAGCAATAGAGTTGTTAGATATTGTAGCACTCATGCAGGATGCAATATTGATCTTTTACTGTTATTTGGAGCAAATATAATTATAGCTCTCTTTTGTTTGCATTGCTCAGTAACATTACAGGTTCTGACAGCTGCATGAGCATCTCAGAAGAATAAAAAATGTGTCAGAATATTGTTCAGATCAAGTTTTGTGAAGTACTGCATTTTTTATGTCTTGCTTTGTACTGCAGTGAAATTCACCAGGCAAATTCACATCTCAACTTATTTACAAATTAGTAGTATTCTACTTGCATATAGTAGTTCTGAATATAATTTATAATCTCCTGCTGAAATTTGAAAAGAAATCGAGGAATGTCGGGCTCACTCTCCCAATTTTCCCAAGTTTCTTCTCAATTTTGTGTTGTTCAAAAGATGTGGTAGTGGTTTCCTGGCACGTACCTTTATTCAGATGTTTTGCAGAGATTACAATAGTAGATCTCTTGGCAGGAAGACTCCCGCAGGAAGCTCTTGTGAGAACTTCTGGCAGAAGGCTGACAGAGAATTTTTTGGTAGGAAGTTTTGGCCGGCAGAAACAATGGAGAAACATTATTTATTGCATTTCTATATTATCTGTATGCAACAGTGATACAAATTACTCTAAACAAGAAAAGTTTATAATTCATGAGAGGACTTCAAATGGTGCACTTCAGAAAGCTGAAGTTTAGAGACAAACATCAACTCTGCAACAAAAGACCAGAGAACTTGAACCATAGGTGTTTCTGTGTATCATACATTGTGTAATATTTTCAATAGTTAAATTTTCCCTCTTGAAATGAATCATGTAGGTTTAAAAGTTCTTTAAAACTGATACAGTGGAAAGGGGGCATGTTTTTTTTTTTTTACAAAGAGACAACTGACATTTTAGGCTTTAATGTTGCATGTTGCTGTTATGAAACATATTTTTTCATGTTTCGGAATTTTCTCTGTTAGAATAGTAATGGCCTTGGGTCTCAGCACACAAATGCAGACTTAAATCTATGTCTATACATAGGTAATTAATTGATGTCATAAGAACATCAAGTGTTTTTAAGAAGTTAAGCATGGTTATATCATGTTTTCTCAGTTGGAATTGAATAAGTCCAATATACTTGAATAAAATACTTTAAAAGTTCCTCCAGAGTTCAGTGTTACAGGCACTGAAGGTCAGAAAACCTGCTCGGACATACACCTATGACTTTCTCTCTGTGATCATACCACTACTGCATTTTGATGTGATTGTGTCATTTAAACTCTCTTTGTGTTCATCCATTTACAAAATGATTAAGACTTAACTGCAGCACCTGACAGAATATTTAAATAATTAATTAGGAGGAACGCACAGATCACTGAATGAAGCTATTGTTAAAAGAACTACAGAACACAGCTATTGTATTGTAACTGCAGATGCATAAGTGAAGATCTGTCTTTGGAAGGTGGTTATTATGAAAGATTTGCATGCAGTGCAGCTTCACAGACAAAACAAAAAACTGACTGTTGAATATTAGCAACTAGGTTCCATTATTGTCCTAAGCATTTTAACAATTTCTTTCTTTTTGTTATTTAATTAATTTATTTTGTAGGCTTGTCCTACTTAAGTAGATGCTGAAGAGAAAAAATTCATTTGATTCCTTTAGCTTCTTTGTTACATACAATTTATTTATATAATCCAATAATATTTGCTTTGATTGATTCCATTTAATCCATTGATTCACAAATCATGGATTAAAAGACTGAACCTTCAGATGGTCATTCAAGGTTTGGGTAGTGGCAGAGGCATGGATATCAACATATTCAAAATATGAAGGCTGCTGCACAAAGAAGTAATAGTTGACTAGATTGAAACCATCATATTCTTGCTTGAATCCAGTTGATAAACATCTGAAATGTGAGCAACTTTAAAAATGGTGAAGAAATGGGATAAAACTAAAATACCTCATTTAATATTGATATAAATTTTAAGATTTCTGACAAGATAAGGTGTCTTGAAGTAACTGGAAATAAGTCTTTATTATTTGACATGACGATGACATAACACTGACGATGGCTTTACTGTGTCTGAAATGGTTCTATGCAAACATAATAAATGAAGCTTAGATTTTACAGAAAGTGAATATATTTACCAGTTATGAAACCTACTTCTTTTTCCTATGGTTGCATATATAGTGCTTCAGATAGCTTATTGACTAACCTTGATAGAAGATCATAAAAAGCCTTTCACATCATACTGAGTTATGATCATACTGGCTCACTCCTGTACCATATTAAACAAATGAAATTAGTTGAGCCACCAAAAAAGTCAAAGTTCAAATCAACAGCTTTTTTTTTCCCTGATAAAAATATTAAAGTATAACAGCTTGCTTATGTTTAAAGATGTATTTCAGAGACAAAAAAAAAATACCGTGCCATATAAGACCCAATTCCTGTTTTAAAATACTTTTTCTACAAGGCGAGGGGAAATAGAGCAGAGTTGTGCACTTTTAGAAGTATTGCAACAACATGATGAGATATCTGCTGATGTGACCAACCCTGGCAAAATAAGGAAGACAGATGAAATAGAAGAACGTAAGTGTTTGCTTTAATCCTTCTTGTGTGCTATTTCTTTGATTTCTTGAGATATAACTTAGACAAATTTTCTTGCTTTTTTGTGCCTTTTTAATTTGATTTGGATTTTAGCTTGCTCTCTCTTTTCTATGTTAGTCTATCAAAAGAACACTTTCCAAATAGACAGAATCTGAAAAACACTTTAAACACTCATCCTTGGCTATAATTCCTAATGAAAGTGTTTTCTAACCTACACAGAGAGCTTACAAACTACCTGGACAATACTTTCATAGGCTTTAAGATGTTAATAATTAGCATTTTCCCTCTGAAACTGCTCATAAATCATCAACTGCATCTCTGAGTATTTTGTTCAGACCATCAGTTCCAACAGATTAAGAAAAGTTTTTCTAATGCAAGTACTTTCAACCTGCTTCTGTAGCAGGCAGTGATGATAGTCCCAAGTCATTTGTACCTGACATTCACAACATTTTGTTATAAAGAGAGCGGAAGTCTATTCGGTAACATTCACGTCTGGAATACATTTGCCCTTTACCTTCCTGTAAGAGGGTTGAGCATTACCTGAGTTCTACCTGTATTCTCAGACCTCAAAAGTCACATCTGATATTGCATTTCTTATTACATTGTTAGTATCCCATGTGCTGACTTTATTTATTTACAAGATATACATGAAAGAGGTAGACTTGAAACTCTCTGAGCATTTCTGTACTAGGAAATTATATTTAAGAAGTTCCATATATCTATAAGATTTTAATTTCTTCTTTGTAAAAGTCACCAGATGATTGCAGTCTAGAGCAACAGTTTGTGGTCTATTGCTAACTAAAAACTCAACACTCACTAATAAGGAGTCTGCAGCGGTGCGCTCTTCAAGAGCTCTAAAGCTTTGGATTTACATGCTGGAGTGTTATGTACTAATGTTTTCTTTCACATGAAAAAACCTCCAACCAAACAATAACAGAAAAAGCAATGCTGGCAGATTTTCCTAGAAATTGGTGGTAGAAGATAGAGGATGAAACAATGTTTTAATTTGTTCTGTGATTTTGCATGGAATGTGTATTTGGCTTAAAGATGTGAGAAGACTTATTATTGAATTATTATTGCTACATAACTTAAAATTAGTCTGATAAATATAAAACAGAGCATTTGTTATATGCATAATTTATAATTTGAAACTTACTTTGTTTTTGTAAAAGATCCAGAGCATTCGAGGAGTTATAACCATAGAATCATTGAATGATAGGATTGCAGAAAGGTTTGGGTTGGCAGGGACCTTAGAGATCATCTAGTTCACCTTCTACTAGACCAAGTTACTCAGAGGCTCATCCAGCTTTGCCTCACACATTTCCACAGATGGGACAACCTCAACTTCTCTGGGCCTCACCACTCTCAAAGTAAATAATTTGTTCCTGATATCTAATCTACCCTCTTTCAGTCTGAAGCCATTATCTCTCGTCCTGTCACTACATGCCCATGTAAATAATCCTTCTCCATCATTTTTATAGGCTCCCTTCAGGTACTGGAAGGCTACAATTAGGTCACTCAGAAGCCTTCTCTTTTCCAGGTTGAACAATTCCAATTCTCTCAGCCTTTCCTCACAGGAGAGATGTTTCACCTCTCTAATCATCTTGGTGGCCCTCCTCTGGACTCACTCCAACAGGTCAATGTTCTTCCTGTGCTCGGGACTACAGTAAATTAGATTGAATCTGTCCTGATTTCTTATGAAAACAGTTGTCTGTGAGGATGGTTACCAAACATATGGATCAAAAATACAGATTGGATCAAGAATCTAATAACAAATAAGGTTATAAAGGAATAAAAGAATTATGAAGTTGAATTTGGCATATAACAGATGAATGAAGCCTAAAGACTATCACTGAATGTGACACCTACTTCTTCATTACTACCAGTAGATAAGTTCTCATTCATAGTTACCAAAAAATGTCAGATAAGTTGATCACCAATGTTGCTTCACAACCATTGGCAGAAAGTAACTTGGAGAATTCAGTAAGCAAGCATACAAAGACTTGAATTATACTGCTCCTTTTAAAAAAAAAAAAAGGTATATTCAGGCAATATTTCTGTCATTATGCATAGAAGTACAGAAGTCTTGCTTTTGGATACAAGAGAACTGCTTTGGAAAATCTGCTGTTCTTTCGCATCTCTACTAGCTAAAGATCATACCTGCTTTGGAGGAAGTCTAGTAAAAAACCTAATTTCCAAGGGTTTCTGTCCATGGGGAGTCATATATCAGATACAATATAAAAGATTACTTTGAGGTTGAACTCTTATATTGTTTTCAGCTGAGCTGGAAAAATGCCAAGTACCCAACACAGAGTCAGAGCTCTCCTGAAGGGAAAGGGAAGGACGGAAAAAAACTTGAAAAACTAAAACTTAAAATGGTGGGTTTTTTTTATATTTACACAGAAGAGGGTAAATTAAAAAGAAAATACAGTATAACACATATATATACAAATGTGAAAAGAAAACAACAATTACTCCACCCCAAGTCGCCCACCCAATAATACAGATTCCACCACACCAGCGAAAAAACACCCCAAAAGACACCTCCCAAGAGACACTTGGCAAGAGAGGAAAAAAACCCCAAAATAAAAAATGTTTACTTCCTGAACCAAACAGCTGTGAAGAGGTGTCAAGGCCAAATGCATCCAGCATGGTGATAGCATGTCCCCTCAGCACTCAGCCATGAAGGAGACTGGCCACCTCCTACACCTGTTTTTATACTTGCTTTGATGTCAGATGATATATCTCTTTGGTTTCTTAAGTTAGGTGATATTTGTCCCCTCTAATCTACGTGACACTATCTAGGCCTACTAAAATTAAGGCCTAATCTAGGCCTAGCTAAAACTAAGGCCCAAACTACCATGTACATGAGGAAGCTCTGCCAATGTGTTCTTGTGACCACAAAACTAAACTATTTCATTTTAGTTTTCTCCTCCCAAGACATTTAGTAGGTCTGCTTTCTCCTTTGCATCTTGCTCAAAAGGCAGTGCCACTACTTCATCAGTTTAATCTATAAACCACTTCCTATACTGCACCCCTTCATGCACTCTTTGTGTTCCCTTCTTTGGCTATGAAAAGGAAGGTTGATTTTCAATTCTTTCTCCCTATTTTTTCAGATCACCTAACTTAATACAGTTGGTCCTGTTTACGTTTAAGGTCTCCTCCTGGGATCTGAAGCTGAATGACACACATAACATTAATTTTTCATATCCCGGGGTCAGGTCTTATCTCTGAACTCCTACAATGGTGAATACTGAAGCCGATTAGATTCTCCCCTTTCTCACTTCTAAAGAGAATTTTACAGTTCCCTTCCAGCCATACCTCTCCTGCAAAAACAAAGAAGTTTTCATAATGACTGTTTATAGCCTTTATGTCCTTTCTGAGTACCTTCCTAGTTTTTTCTTTACAGATTCCTATTATACAAACACACTCTTTTGAGCCATGATTATTTACATCCTCCCTGGAGTAAGGAGGAACCTTTATCTGTGTTAGTTTGCATTGGCCTAGGAAGCAATAAAACCATTTTGAAGGAGATAGAAAATTCTTTTGTGATTCTGCAAGACAATAGAAGGTACTTTTGCTGAACTACAGATCATTACAAATTTTTCATGATTGAAAACACTGACTCATTATACTTGTAGAACAAGTCTTTCATTATTCTTTCATGCTTCCTGTATGATTACATGAACTTAAGTGCCATCTGTCAGCCTCTTTTGGAGAAAATAGGCTTATATGAGTATTAGTTTAAACTTAAGTTCTAAATCTTCAGTTTACCTATCAAGTATTACCCTGACTAAATGCATGGTTGTCCTAGTTAGAGCATCTGGGAAACAGCTTATTACTGTGTGGGTGTAGTCAAAGCTGTGTATTCTATACCCTCTGTGTGACTTCTAACAATCTGTTAATAATGGATCATTTGCAGCAGCTGCCCAGGGCACACCTGACCTCTCAGGCTACAAACTGGATGTTAGAGAACCCTGTGAGGTTGGGTCTTCCCACCAATGACTCAGGTGTGTAACTCCCCACTGGGGAGGCATTAGCACCTTTACACCCAGCCTGAGGAGTCATGTCTCCTAATGGGCCATCATTGATTCCAAAAGTACCCCATGACATAGAGAAAATCACCCATTGTGAACTCCTTGGCCTGGAGTAGGTACTGGGCATTCCCATCTGAACCTGAGCATATATAACCTTGGGGTTTGGGGACTTCTGGTACCTCTTGTCAGATCCAGAGGAGGACTAGAATCTCAACAGGACTGCAACTTCCACTTCTCGACCAGACTGTGACCATCATCCTCACCAAAAGGTATTCCTTTCCTTTTACTTTGAACTCAGGGGGACCACGTGGTGCTCAGCACAGGGGCTAACAAACACATCTGTTCATGCCCCAGGGTGCTGGGTTATACATTTGGGTTTTGTGGGTTAAACCCAATTTTTCCCGTATCACTCTATTTATTGTAATCTTTGTATTAAATTGTAACTCTGACTTGTAATCTCTTTTGAGTTGGATTCATTTCTCCTGCTGGTTTACCTTTAAACCAGCACAGTGGTGATAAATCAGAAGACAAGGACCAAGAAAGAAATTCCACAGGAAACAAAATAGAAGCAAAATAAAAACAAAAGTGGTGTCATACAGGAGAAAGAAGGATTTTTTAAGGAAAGCTCCTGACTGCTGACTGCCTGGCAATGCAAAGTCTGGCAAATAATGCATTTCTCAACTCATATTTCAACTCAGAGCATGCCTGTCCCTTAAGGGTGTTGGTTTGAAAGGGATGACATTGTGGGATATATGTAGTGAATCAGAAAATACTGACACAGGGCAATGATACCTGTCAGTTGGGTTAGAAACAAAGAGACAATTTCCCTTAGCCATGTCTGAAAAGGCAAGCCTGGAAACATGGTGGAGCTGGTGGGGAGAAAGATACACATAGTCCTTTATTCATTTTATCTATTATTTTGCACACTTTCTACTTTTAAATGTATAAATAATGGCCTATTTTGAAGAAAATATTTTTAATTCAGTTTAATATCTTTCTGTCATGGTGCCCCACAGTCAAGAATGAGAGAACATACAGGTACCAAATTAACTTACTGGAGCATGAACTTTACAGATCCCATAATCTGGTCCTATAATCATTAGTAGGAATAAAAGAAAAAAGTTTAACCAGCTACATAAATCAGCACAGAAAACAACAAATATTTTTTGTTAGACAGTATCTTGGTGGGTCATAAGAAGGTTAAACCTGTGTATAGGCTTGTATCACAGCTAACCTCCTAATACAGCCAAATAGTAACATGTGATTCAGATAAATATAACCATTGTACAATTACTGTGCAGTTATTCTTGTTTCTCACCAAACTGCAGATATCCTGTACAAAATAATAAACTATATTTAATTAAATAATATATCAGTGTCTAGAGAAAGATCTATGCAATGACTGTCTTTTTTCTTCCTGATGAAAATGCAAATGTAACCATTAATAGTTTATAAATAGAGCTTAGCTAGAATTGGAATAATGTGTATCCTGCTTTAAGCTAAATAAAAGAAGAATTGTTCCATAAAATTTGTTGATGTAAAATCCCGAGTAATTTTTTTATTTTGGAAAGGTAACTTTAATTATTCATCTTTCTCTGGGCTTTCTCTTAGGAAAAGAGTATTTCTTTATATGTTACTATGATGACACCTGAAAAAATCCTCACAAAACTTAAGAGAAACTGGTAGTGCCTTTTTTCCCCTGCAGAATCCTAAAGTTATGCAGTGAAATGAAAATGCCCATATCACAGCCTAAGTTTTTATCTCAAAAACAGAATGCTACTTAAAGAGGATACTGAATATTACTGCAATGCAGAACCACATATTTAGATTCAGTGCAGGACAAATACTTCTGCTGCAAAACCATGTGATGGAAAAAAAATGAAATGCCTGTCTTTCCCATAGCCTGTAAAGTGAATAAAAACCCAAGAGTCTGCAGTTTGTTTAGTGTATTAACCTATGGACCTCAATATTGTAAAGTGAAAATATGGATCAACTCTGACACTTCATTTTCATAGGACAAATAGAGTTTGGATTAAATATTTCTCATGAATCTGTGGGAAATCAATAGTGTTTACAGAACTAGTAAAGCTTAGTTTGGATGCTGAATCTAAACCTTTTGTTTAGAAGTTCTTATGAGTTAAAGCCTTTAAGGGAAGCTTTTTTCCCAGATTTTTGATGTTCTCTCTGTGACTTCAGTTTTGAATGTAGCAAGGCTTAGGAAAAAAAATGGAACTGAAACTGGCTTAATGTGTTTTATAGATTTTTTGACACCAAATTATTATTACTGGTCCCCTGTTGACACTAGTGCACATGGATGTCTTAAATGCAACTTCCAGCCACTTGATTGAGATTTTTCTATAACAAAGTTAAACCCCCAGGCAATTGTCAATAACCTTCCTGGAATATTGAGAGACTCTTAGAGACAAGAATACACAAACATTTGATAATCTGAACTGAAAATAGATCTCTGCACTGAGATAGTCAAACAGAACCCTGCAAGCATTTGCATGAATTCACATGAAATAATGATTCAATACTTAAGATATATGGGTGATATATAAAGAAAAGTGACATTCTTAAATTAAATTTCAGTGAGGAATCTGTGATGGATAGTGTGACATAAATAACAGAATTAAGCTTGTGTCTGCTATACATAGTGCTAGGTGATTATTTTCTTTTAAAGTTCTTCCTCTGAACCACTCACTTGGAAGGAAAGAAGAGCACTGAAGTGAGAAATGACTTCATTTACATGCTTGCAGACCTGCTTCTCTGTATTGTGATAGGGCTGTGTAGAGTAATCAACAGTAAAACCACCAGAGATTAAACAATGACCCTACAGGTCATACAAATGCTGAAAAATTGCACCACGTTTTGCATCTGTGTGAAAACCTGGTAGATCACTTGATACTGAACAATAAGTTAGAATAACAGCAGATGTGGAGGATTCATTAAACTAATAAAAACCTTATAAGCTAACCAAGACAGATGTCCTTAGAATTATTTGACAGACTGATTTTGAAATAGGGACTTCAACTTGGCTTCCATTTAAGTTGCTATAATGTTAGGACTGGGTGTGGAAGTTTAAAGGTGAACTGGCAGGAGAAATGAACCCAACACAAAAGAGAGTGTAAGTCAGAGTTACAATTTAACAAAAATAATACAACAAATGCAATGGCACAAAGAGAAATTAGTTTTACCCACAAAACCCAGAAGTATAACTCAGCACCCTGGGACACAAATAAAATGGTGTTTGTTAACACCTGTGCTGAGACCCACGTGGTTCCTCTGAGTCCAAAGTAAAAGGAGGCAAACCTGTTGGTGCAGATGACAGTCGCAGTCTGGTCGAGAGTGGTGGTCTCCTCCTGTCAAGGTTCTAGTCGTCCTCTGGATCTGACAAGTGGTACTCAAAGTCCAAACCCCCCAAGATTATGTATGCTCAGGTTCAGGTGGGAGCACCCAGTACTTCCCCAGGGGGGTAGTTCCACAATGGGTGATCTAACTCTGAGTCATGAGGTATTTTTGGAATTATTGATGGGCCATTAGCTGACACGCCCAATCAGGCTGGGTGTGAAGGTGCTAACAATTCCCCAGAGGGGAGTTATCAGCACTCCTATCTCACAGGCTTCTTTAACACCCAAGCTTACATCCTGAGGGGTCAGGTGTGCCCTGGGCAGCTGCTGCAAATAGTCCATTGTTAACAGTTTTTGAGAGATCACATAGAGGGCGGAGAATACACACTCTCTAGGCAGAGAACTAGGACACTGGGCTACAGTTTATGTCATGAGAAAATGCGGGGGAAGACAGAAATGCAAAGATTTCTAGTCTCACCTGTATTAATATAAAGTTATTTCCTATAAGCGTCCTCGGAACAATCAAAGCTTTATGAACACAACACTGCCTGACGAACACTGGACAGAACACAGGCTGGAAATATTTTCAACCTCCCTGTGAGAACCACACTTAAGCTAGGGAGAACTTAATAGCAATAAGCACCTCCAGAAAATCAGAGCCTTATGTTCCCAACTCTGCCTAATGACATGGATAGCACACAGGTTGGAAGGGTTTCTGACCTCTGATATGAGACCACACTTAATAGCAAGAAAAGAACTTTCCTCATGACAGCTCCTGAAATAACATTTATTAATACAAGTATGTGACAATGACTATATGGGTTATTTAGTCAGTGATAACATTTAGCTGCAGGATTGTAAAAAATACCCCAAAAGACACTGTCCCAAAACATATTTTACAGGCAACTCCAGCAGTATATCCCTCCCACAACAAACTTAACTAACAGGGAATTGCTAAACAGAAACACAACAGTTCAACACCTCATGTAAACACACTTAGTAACCCAAAAGAAAAGCAACAGGAAAAATATAGCTGCTTCCCATTAACACGTATACACTCAGTGAGCTTAACAAATTATAATTAGTAAGGCATAGGAAAATAATAGTGCAATAGCTAAGACCCAGGTGGAAACTAGCTAGCTTTTTACCAGAAAAAGACGGGGCAGCAAGACAGGAGCTGAGCAAAGGCTGTGGTTCAGCTCCACCTGGGTTTTCACTAGCAGGAAACAGAAATCAGCAGGAGGAGCAAAGGGATAGAAGAAAGCAAAAGAAAATATTCTGCTCTGTTAGTGTAGCCAAAGAATGCTATAAAATAATTTCAAATAAATGTCAGCGACATCATGCCAGTATCAGCTGACAGAAGACCTGAAAAATGAGACAGGTATCTCTGCTGCCACCTGTTATCCAGCTGCTGAGGGATTAATTTGGTAGGAAATTTCTACCTGCTCTGGAGAAGATGTCCTGAAATTGGACGGCAGGGGACCAGTTTTGGGAACTGTCTAGATACCTATTACCTGGTTATTTTTAGGGAAGTGGTTACAGGTCTAATGTTCTGAAAAGCAAATATGAACTTTCATTAACATATATGAGTAAACAGTCACTGAATTAAAAAAGAAAACCAGCTACCACTAAACTCAAGACCCATCAGCTGAGAGATGTACTGGAAGAATATTTATGAGATGTGTTAAGCTATGTCTAAAATACTTCCACTGTCTTTGAGCTTCACAGCTGGGGTTCATATAGTCTACTTTTAGATATTTAACTTTAGAAATCTACAATATGCACTTCTTTGTTCAGATTAGTCATTTTGTTCTCACTATATAGTTAGAAGAGAGAAGTATAACATTTTCATTGGGGCTGCTGTGGTTTACTTAGACCGCATGAACCAACATCTAGAAGTACAGGTCTCTCTCCGCTAATAACAGTTCATGATATTGGGTAGGTCATGTGTGGAGAGCTAGAGCTGGCCAAATGAATCATGAATCAGGCCTAAAATCCCCTTTGCATCCTGGAACATCATGGTAGGAAAGTTTGCATTCTGTTGTCCATTGGTGCTCAAACTTTGCTTGCTGGCCAGATGATAAAATATTCCATGTTACAAAGAATGTATGTGTTTCTTGGTATGTCTCTTCAAGAAAATAATTACTTGTGAGAAACTGCTAGTATATTGCTATGGTAGTACAGCCAATCTCTTTTGCATTATTTTATTACAGTGAAGGAAGACTTCTGTCTATAAATTTATTTAAATTCTCAAACAGTTATACTGCAAAAAGCCAAGAAGAAAAGTAATTTTTTTCATCCCAACTCCAGCTAGATCTACCACTGTGATTTTCTGAACTATTTTTTTTTCCTTTCTGGCTGCGCTCCAAAGACAAATATTGTGAGACAGGGAGCCCAGGAAGGATAAGTGGAAGATATGAAACTACTTAGCATTTTCCCCTGGCAGGCTCCATGAACCAATTGAAGCTAACTGCTTACCTACAGAGCAAACTTAAAGGAGATGAGAATCACTTTTTGGACTTTTTTTTCCTCATCAGTACTGAAAATTAAAGGAGACATCTGAGACATAGAAGTGTACCAGATTAATTTATAAGAATTCATTCTGTGGAATAATTAAAATGGGGTTTTCAATCAGAGGGGAAGACAAGGCATAAGTGATTAATAATTCTTTCATAAGAAAAAAAAAGTCTTGCTTTACCAACACTTTTTGTGTGGTTAATTAAGGCTCTAGTTCACAAAAATCTTGTAACCTTTGAGAAAGTGTATTCCACTTTGTATAACGGAAGGACTGGAAAACAGTGACGTACTAATGTCTTCCCAGAAAGGAATAGACAGAGGAGACTGTAGAGACTGTAAAAATCACGAGACATCTCAGTAATTCTACACAGGATATCGAGACAATTTGGTCAAATAAAAAGGAAATAGAGACACAATCTGGAAAAACATCAGATTTTGTAAAACTCTTAAAGAAGTTCTCAGGAACACACTCTCTATAATAGACATGAAGAAAAGGAGTTCTTGCTCATAAGTTCCAGAATGTTCCAAAGAGAAAATTTATTTCCTATTTTCCTTCACACATTATTAGTCCATTTTACAAAGTGTTTTCACTATTTATATGAACTATAAAATTACTTAAATCACTCAGATGGGCATTTACTTTTACCTGGCTAGTTCCCCACAAGCTCTGTTTATGGCCAAGAAAGAGATATTGCTTAGTGAGCAACTTTTATCAATAGCAAAGAACTATAATAATTTAAGTGCTTTTCTGGATACAACCATTTAACCAAATCTGTACACTTTATCTTGGCTGCAGTTTCTGTTACACTAAGGCCAACAGTAATATTTGAATCCAGGCTGGAGGGAGTTCCAGCAGTGTGCCAGCTACAAGCAGCTGAGCCAAGAGAAAAGCAGCTATGATAAAATAGATCATAGATGTCACAAATATGCAGGCCATTGGCAAAGGAATAAAAGGAGGCAAAACACTATGGTACTGAAATCATAAAGAAAATTGGAAATTAGATCAAGTTATTGAAAGTAAATTATCTATATGCTATATAGCAATAAACATATGCACACATATAAATTATATATAGGTATATATATATATATCTCATACATATAGATAAATATAATTCATATACATTATATAGATTGTACACATACATGTACTCTCCCTGTGTCTCTCTCTCTATATATATGTATATACATACAGATACATGAAAGAGGTTATTATACCAAGCAAGCTCACACCAGGTTTGCATAATGGAGCAGGATTCAAACGTCTAGGCATCCAGAAGTTTGAAACGTCAAAGCTCTTATGTAACTATCAGCTTTATGTATGACAACCTACTTTTTTGCCAAATGATACCCAGGGCATACAGAAGTTCAGTTCTCCCTGCTTTTGAGAGGACTCTGTTCTGCAGTGGAGTCATGTGCTGCTCCTTTTGTTCCTACAGAAGCCTTAATCCCAGCCAACAAGGACAGGAGAAGAAGAAACTGTTTGTTCATCAAAGGAAACTGCTTTAAACATGTTCTGCTCTCCTGCTGCATAGTCATGGTTTGGATTAGGAAATAATAGGCTGTAGGCAGCCAGGAGTTAGAGCTGAGTAAATTTTTAAAAACTTTAAAAGGAAAGCAGAAAGCTTAGAAGCTGTGCATAATTTATACCCATCTGTCATTTTCCATCTCTTGATAACCCAGAATGCTGAACCCAGGAACTAAAGTGACTGCTTAGAAACATCATTGCAGATCTATGTCTGATAGCTGTTATTGATTTAAACAATTTCAATTTGTTTTGTTTTAATCTCACATATAAAGCAATGACACCCAAAATGCTTTTGTATAACTTTTCAATGAGATAAACACTTCCCACAATATCTAAATGAGACATTAATCTCATTCCATGATATTCCTGGGGCTGACAACTTCTCATTATTATTCTTATATAGCGTACAGTGAACTAGGCTTTAAATTAACTACAGGCAGACCTGAGTCACAAGTTTAAAGTAAGAAATTTGCTAAAGTTTGTTGCTGCTTGGATACAGGGATTTTGTTCTCATTCTTTAGTGAAATTACATGAGTAGAAATATCACATTATTTCACAGGAAATAAGCATTAAAGTCATGTTTTATTTTAATTCCCATTTTAAATCTTTGCAGTGCTTTTAGAGATAATTTGTCTTCTTACCTATGAAACTAGTCTAAGCAAAACTGTGAGTAGAACAAATTGTGTTCAGTTTAGCTTTAATTTTAATTTCCTACTTGTTTATTTTATTGCATTACAGTTAGTTTATAGAAGTCAGTGATTTAAATGTTTAAATAAAATTTTAGGTTTATAGTAAAGGTAAATTGAATCACATAAAAATAGTTGAAGATCCATAACAACTGAGATTACTGAGTTCTGTCATATGCAAAATAAGCTCTTAAACAAAAAAGAAAGTCCAACAACTAGATTTTTATTTATGTACGTTCTTTGAACCAGGTTTATTTATCACTTCTCATAAAATTACTTCTTCACTTTCAGAATACTTATTTGTTTTTAGGAAATGTTTGCATTCAATGCTTACTTGGGAATTACATAATTGAAAAAAATATTATGAAAAATCATCAGCATTAAAACCAAATCTTGCCTTCCAGATTTTCATTTGCAACCAGTCTTACCTGCAGATAAGATTACATGATCGTGAAAATGGATGTTTATAATGTAGAATTTCTAAAAAAAACTCATCAAAGGCTGTTCACAGATGTACAGATATGAAATCTGGAGGAAATGCCCACATGCAGAGGACAATTTAGAGCTGGCATCAAGTATTTATGGCATGGAGATAGAATATATTTTTCAATGGCCCACTTAATAAAAGGCTAGTTTGTTTTTACCACAGAAACTTTCAGTGTTGCTATCCAGGATGTAACACTTAAAAGACTTTTTGCTGAATTGTAATTAACAATATAAAAGGTTTTTTCCTTTAAAATGATACTTATTTACTAGACAGACCATAGTTTGCAGGCATTTCAGGAAAATATTGCTTATTTTTAGGCTATATATCTGTGGGGTGATGGGCTGATAAGCCTTGATGAGCTGTGGCAAAGCCTCAGCCCCCCTGGAGGAGTGCTCCCAGCAGAAGACAAAAGCGAGGCAAACTGGTAAGTGGTGTGTATTACCAAAGAATGGAATGTTATCAACTTAGCATGGCCTTTCCCTGCCGCACCCTGCCTCTGCAGACTCAAGGAGCCCACCCCCGCCTCAGGCATCTGCATCACCCCCTCCCCCCAAAAAAGATTGACTTCAGTCACACAAACACCTGAAGAAAAAAAAAGTATAAAAAGAGATGCAGTTTCAACTGCGAGAGAGAGAGGAAAATGCCATGTCTCTGTGACAGTAGCTGCTGCAGCTTGTCCTGCCTCCTCCTACCTCCTGGAACAATGTAGGGGTAAGAAGACCATGTGCTTTCTATTTTTCTATACTTTACTTTCTTTACTTTCTTACAAAGCTATTCCTTTATACATTCTATCTTACATCTTATGCTAACAGCTACTTTGATTCTTACTTTATAAGCATCTCCTTTACTAATTGTGTTTTACTACCTTAATACTAACAACAGTAACTTCCTTTACACTTTACTACTTTATATTAGTTATTGCTTTTTCTTGCAACGTGCAGTTTCTTTTTCAACATGTGTGTTGATAAGAAGCAGCTCTGTTCTTTCCTTTTGTTTTGTGTTACAGAGAGAGTGGTGTGCAAGATATTTTACTGAACTATGTTATTGAAAGAGTGTCTAGATAAGTGTTTTAGGTGGCTGTGTTTTTAGTTAGTAGTTCTTTGTTGCTAGTTTCTGTCTGTCATGAAAATGGGATACATTGCTGTACTGTAACTTGAGTTTAGTGTGTTTGTCTCTGTAAAATGTGTTTTGTGCTAGTTTCTTTTGGGGTCTTTTATTATCAATTAAATACAATCTTGCAGCTAAATGTTATCACCGGCAAAGCGCAACCCACAATAACTGTCACATATTTGTATTAATTAATGTTATTTTGGGAGCTGTTTTGGGGAAAGTTCTTTTCTAGCTATTAAGTGTTGGCTTCAAAGCAGAGGTTAAAAATCCTTCCAGCCTGTGTGCTATCCCTGTCAGTAGGCAGTGCTGTGTTCATAAGGCTCTAATATTTCTGGAAGTGCTTACTTAGCTGATGAGTTCTCCCTGGCTTAAGTGTGGCTTCATATCAGAGGTCAGAAACCTTTCCAACCTGGGTGCTGTCTGTAGTCGATAGGCAGCGTTGTGAACATAAGAATCTGATTGTCTGGAAGCGCTTATAGCTAATAATTTCTTATTAATACAGTTAAGACTAGAAATTCTGTCTCCCTCCTCCCTTTCACGTGACAATATCTAACTCAGATAAGGAGAAAAAAAATGATTCAAAAAAGAGGTGTTGTTTTTTCATTAATATTATAGCTTAGAGAAAATAAACAAAACTAGTGCAGTCTTAACAATAATAGCATCACTCAACCTCATTGCCAAAGATGGCATTCACCAAAGACAGGTCTCACAAAAGTTTTTTAGGACTGAACTTTATTATACCATCCATGGTATAAGCTTTTGTCCCCATGGTATTAAGGGTGTAGCACTATTATATATTTCATTTCTGTAGTTCTATTCACATGACACTTCTGAGTTGTTCTTTGGAGGATTTGATTCAAAATACACCCATTCCAATTACAACAGCTTATCAAAAATATCACCACACAACATTGCCTGTGAACTGAAAAGTGTAGTTTGGGCAGTGTTTCCTATGGAGACAGACACTTAATAAGCATGTCTTCATGGTTTCTGTGCAGTAGAGTTCCTACTGATAAGAACTAGGAGCAGTTCAGCTAAAATACATTTGGCAGCAAAGTCTGCCAAAGGAGCAATTTTAGAACAATGACTTGCCAAGTGTCAGCAGAAAATAAAGAATATAAAAAAAGGGAACTGCATTTTTAATAAATATCAACTTAAAGACAGAGCCAAGAGAAACAACTGGCTTAGGTGCTTGGATACAATTTTTTAACAACTGAATATATCACAGTGTATTTTATAAAACGCTAGGAACTGTGGATACAGTATACTGATACAGCAGAAAGACCCAGAAGTTTCAGAACCAAGCCAAACTAGTTTGACAATCTGAATTTTAATTTTCTATTCTTTGTTTTCTGGTTAGCCTTCAACTTAGTGTCTTCACCATTCCACAGTACTGGCTGAATTGATGCAATTCTCTTAATTACTTATAATGATGGCCTACTCCCAGTGGAGTTTGTATGGTCTCTGCTGATTCCTCTGCTGCATTCTGGGATGTAGTCTGTTGATCCAAAACCTGTTTCTGTCCATGCAGACAGTGAATCTGGAAATGTGCTCTCAGGTGCTGACTGAGTCTGCCTACCACAACAGATGGGATCCTGCCTGCCAAAGCCCACCTTTGGCATCTCTGCCTGTGTTAGCACATCAGTTCTGGCCCTATGCCCTGCAGAGAGTAACAAGACAACTGCCTGGAGACAAAAAGGTAGAGATTATTCATGTCCATGTTCAAAACTGGTCTTTAAAAGACTGAGTTTTCATATCCAAATCCATTCCTCTAGAAAAAGTGATGTTCCTAAATGGTTGAATTTTTCTGGACCATAAACACTAAGGATTTATGGTTACACAATGACAATAATAAATAAAAACTAAAAGCTAATGACTGGCCTGAACAAATTTAGATGACAGACATGATGTATTTTCTGTGTGACAATTCCCTCAGAAGAGATGAGTCTATTCATGGCCTTGTCCAAGAGTCTTGAAACACGGAAGTTAACAGTACTGAGTGACATAATAAATCATGTTAACTGAGGAATATGTGAAAGGACGTAATGGCAACTTTTGAGTCAGCAGATGTGGAAAAGAATTATCACTTTACAGGGATTAGAGGCCACTCTGGCAGCAGACTGAGAGTTCACATTCACATCACTGCTCATCTGGGGCCTATAATGAAGGATAAAGTTAGTTTTGGTACAAGTCGTTCTTGTATTCCCCATAGCATCACTTTTATTAACTTTCGGCCATCTGTTTTGTGCCCAAGATTAGTTAGTTGTGAAACACTACATATCATGACTATTAAAGAGCAAACACAGAGCTCTCCTATTCATGAAGGAGGAAGTTTTGGAATTAGTTTTGTCCTCTACTGGCCATATAACACAGGTCACATTCATGGCCAGCAGAAAAATGAACAGGACAGTTAATTTCACTGACTGAGATTCAGTATCAGAATTATCAGCCAACATTAATATTTATATCCATGCTACTTGCTAAAACTTTAAGATAAAACTCAAACTAGGATTTCTACACTTTTAATGTTTCTTTTAATGAGGAGAAGATGGAGACAAAACCAATCTGAAAAAATTGCCGTGGCTGATTAATCATTTCAGAAGCAGTGGACCATTATGTGATGGCAGAACTGTACATGCTTTTAAGTGATCTTCAACAATCTCATCATAGCCTCAGGCTTTGCTCTGCTGGGCTTGTTGAATGACAAGCCATGGGAAAGCAGTGATGGCACAGAGAGCTCAATTTTTCTGCTGGGTATCAAATATTTGGACAGTGTCTTAATTCTAGAAATGACAAGAGAGTCACATCTTGACCTATGTCTTTTACTCGGTAACAGGGGCTTTTTTCAGATTATTTAAACATTGCTAAAATTGGTGTCAGTCTCTGAAGCACGCAAGTGTATGTCATAGTGAAAATCAGTCACATTCTATAAATAGTAATTATAAGTAAGCTATAAATAAGTAGCAATATGAAAATTATGCTGTTTTGGAATGTCTCAGTTTACAGTGAATGAAGTTCAAGCCACCAAAAAATTCTAACTAAATATACGGAATTTCAAGTTCCATAGGGACATCAATATTTTACATTAAAGAAATGAGCCCTAAGAGAGGATATCTGTTAAACAATAATTTTAGAACAGCATGAGGAATGAATGAGCCTCTATAAACAAGAGCTAAATCTTAATGGAGGCGTGTCTGTGTAAGTATAAAAGGTGTTTTTACTAGGCCTAGTTTATTCCTGGAGGAGTTGACTACCCCTATCAGAATGTATGTATGTATGTATGTATGGCCATACTTCGCGAACAAAGATTTGGGAAGGGCTGTCCCCATGTGGGTGTGCCCTTCCAGCCTGCGCAGTGGATTTTAGGTGAGGCTCAGCATGCGCAGAACTGGCCTCACCATTTAAGTCCTGAGGTTCATCTGCCACGGCCGAGCGAGCTTGGACGGTGCCAGTGAAGTCCTCAGGACTAGAACCTACAGCACCCGGCATTTCCCAGGAGGTCTCCCATTCAAGTACTAATCCGGGCCTGACCCTGCTTACCTTCCGAGATCTGACGGGATCAGATGTCAGGGAGGCATTTAAGTGCCCTGCCCTATCAGAATACTATCAATACTAAAAGTACCATCTGTTAAATAAAATTTGTAAGATCTTTAAAAGTTGGCTGAAAATTTCTGTGCTTGCAGTAGGAAAGAAATGTCACTTGTATACTGAT
Organism: Pithys albifrons albifrons; assembly: GCF_047495875.1. Classification (NCBI taxonomy): domain Eukaryota; kingdom Metazoa; phylum Chordata; class Aves; order Passeriformes; family Thamnophilidae; genus Pithys; species Pithys albifrons. The sequence continues at coordinate 73,995,696 of NC_092461.1, forward strand.
GACTCTGCTATCCTTTCCTAAACTGACTTTTATCATGGGCTAACATGTTAAATTTTCTATTTATGTAATTAATAAACCCCAATGTTGTGGAGTTTTTCCTGTAGAAATTATGAAACCTAAATTTGGAGATTAAAACATTATCAGAAAAGTCAATACTTAAAAAGAAGCTCCCAAAATCTTATGAAATAAGATCGTCTATTTTTAAAAATACAATGCTCAGTAGCAAAAAGTTGATGAATTTCTGTTTAGGTATAAAGCCATATAAATTTATATAAAAAGCTAAGCTGTTTATACAGTACATCCACAAGGAAATGTGAAGGTGACATTGTTTATTCTACATCCATCCATCAGTAAGAAAGAAGGCCATTTCACATAAGCATACGGCAAAATAAGTACTGTAAATCTGCACATGAGGTTTCACGTATATATAGTAAAGTGCTGATTAGTGCTTCAAAATTATGTAGTGACAAAATTTAATCATGGCCTGTGACTAAGAACTTTTTACTTAATGTCTTTGAAACTCAAGCCAGCGTATCAGTAATTCTGATGTTAAAATACTATATGCAATTAATATTTCAAACTGCTAGTCTTAATATCTGAGCTTTTAAACCTTTTGGATATTCTTAGACATGGATTATAAGGAAAGTGAGCTTGAAGTTAACAGTGAAAAGATTCAGCATGTTAAGTGACTGTTAAGTGCCTTCACTGCAGTTCACTGAATCTTCTGATTAAATAAAGCAGTGTTGCCCCAGATGAAATGCGCTGTAGAAAAGCAGAGTCAGAATGATGAAGGCATGAGTGACAGTAACCAGATCTGAATTTAGAAGAAATAAATTCTCATTTCTCTGCAGGCAGAGAAAGCTCAATGAGACGGTAGCTCTTACTCATGTTTCCAATAACAAACAGAAGTCCAGTTTTGTTAGCCTTGTGAACCAGTGATAAGCTCAAGCCTTCAGACAGGGAACCTGCTATTTTATCTTGCAGATTTCTCTGCGTGAAATTGCTCTAATACCAATGTAGGTTGCCAGCTCCCCTCTGACACAATGCTGTTCAGAGACTGAGCAATGAAGTCGCAGTTCCAGTGGCAGCAGTGCTGCAATCTTGACCTACTGCAAACACTAAGGTCAACTACCCTTCTCATCTGTCTAACCCTACATGCAGCAGTCAGTTCTTGAGATTGACAGCCCCTTATATAAACACTAGTCTAAATGAAAACAACTATTAAAGTCCTGAGACTGCTCCACAGAAAAAAAGGGTCTCATAAACACTCTCCAATCATAAGGACGAGTTTGTCAATGAGCTACTGTGCCTACCTTGTTACCTGTTTCTCAGAAAGCTAGCAAGTCTCATGTTTACCATTAGATTTTTCCCCAGTGAGACCACCAGATTCATCTTTCCATCAGGACACAACTTTGTTCAAAGGAGTGCCTGCTGTAGTAACATGTCTTTCAAAAATTACACTTTGAAAGTAGCAGTGCTGGTTAATCTTTCTAAAAAACTGTAAGTGCACATTTGAAGCTTAATATTATGTAGAGAATTGCTTCTGTTCATGCAACTCTGGAACAGCAGAAAAATGAGAGAAAGATCCTTTCTAAAATGAAGTACATAGCATTTCACAACTGAAGGCTCAAAATAAAATTAAGTTCTTTAACATTAATTTTCCTACAGCTTTATTGGTTTTTTTAACTGCATTTTTGGTGTTAGTACTTTACAATAATAGTGAGAATATCTAATTTGCATGGGATGAGTGACATACCTTGTAATTGTTTACAGTTGAGCACAGACCACAGATAATCAGATGTATCATACTGCATGAAAATGTTAAAATGGACCCCAAGGAGACAGCGCTGGAAAAGCAACCTGAACCTGAGAAGTTGCATACATATGAGACTTGTTGCTGAAGTTTTAAAATCATGCATTTGTACTTGTACAGGGTTTTCAGTTGTAGTTTTGTATTACCTCTCCCTGCTCGTTATCACTTTCTGCTGGGTAGCCACTACCCCCTGCCCCGTCTCCCCTGGGTTTCCTGGAGGCTTTCTGCTCTCCAGGTGAGTCATCACCAAGGAGCTCGTTAACCATGGCATTGTTTCACCGTGGGCTGCAGTGGCCCTGCCCGGGGGGAGCCTCCGTCCTGCCCCCACACTACCAGAGCGGCGGCAGCAGCTGGAACTTGCACGGAGCCGTCCCCGCAACTCCAGGACAAACCGGGATGACCCCTCTGGTCCGAGCAGGGGCAGCTCTGTCCCTGACTGCCTCTGCCTTGTGGAGCAGGGGTGGCATGTCTATGGCTGCTGCCCGCTTCCGCCCCTGTTCTAATCCTATTGGCTACCACCCCCGTCTGTCACCAAACCATGGATTTCTATTGGGTGTTACTCCCTCCGCTTTCCTATACTTTAGCTGAGCACCTAAGGCACTTCCCCTTCCGGAGTTCTTACCCAACCCAGTCCCAGATCTAGCACCTTTTCCTCTGGGAACTTATAAAAGGTTCATGTATTTAACAATGAAGGTCTTTCTCCTCTCATCCTCCGGACTGCAAACATGTCTTTCTCAGCAGTCCCTTGGCTCCGGGGGCAGGCAGAAGGTGTTTTCCCCTCCCCCACCAACGCTTCATATCATACCGATTACTGAGCATCATACTGCCAATTCTATTATATAGTGATACATAGATCTGCATTGTTTCCATTTTTTTTTGCATTTTTTTTTAACACATATACCTCCATGGTACCCACTGGACTGGCATTTGCAAATTTTCTTCTGGACGAGAGCATAAAAAATTGTAATTGGTTGCTTCAATAGCTCTTTATTGCTGCTTTCACTGATTACAGCCCTTTGCAGTGTCTCATCCTGAAATAAGAGAGATGCATTTTGCTTCTAACACCTTTTCTGGCATTTTACTTTCCTTTGAAAGAATATGTGACACTTCTGGGAATTACAACTAGTGTAAAGAGAAGCAGTTACAGACCACGAGGGATGAAGATATATTTCAGATTTGTCAGGCCCATCAATTTTTGCAGTTTGGAGATTAATCATCTGTAAATGAAAAAAAAAATAAGAAGGAAAGCTGACCAAAGTATAAATACAATTCTCCATAAACAATAAAATCATTGCAGAAAAGTATCAGGAGAGTAAGAGGACAATAGTACAAGTCCAGTTTGCTAACAGAAATGTTTTGCAACATTTTCACCAAAGTATGAAAATGAAATTAAATGAAATTCCATTTCATTATGTCAGATTTATAGCTCAAATCTCAAAAAAAAAAAAAAAAATCTAGAATCCATTTGTGCTTTTTCATTTTTGCATAAGGTTATGTATATTTACATGCATTGAGGAATTTCACTGCATATCCATTTTGGTATGCCTGAGTTAGGCCATTACCTACTAAATTTTACTTGCATTTTTAACTCTGAGAGTCACTGCTTGGTCTTCTGGGTGTGTCAGTATGTCTGTGTGACGTAAGTCAAGGCTTTTGCTGCTGTAAATGTTCTGCATTAGCACTAGAAGCATTCATCAGCACTAGAACTGTACATTAGTATTAGAGGCAATTAAATTTTTTTGCATGTAGGTGATACTAAGGTGCAGCATTTAAAAATTCTACAGTTTTAACTTCTTTATTAAGTAGCTATAAACTGTGAATCTGTAGTTACTCGTACTGATGTATCTAGAGATAATATGGCATATCTAGAAATAATATGAAACCAGTTGAAATACTGATGGAATAAACTCCACAGTTCATAGAGTTGGTGTCTAAACATGTAATTAGATAAAAATATGGGAAAAATATCTTTCTTAGTGATAAGTAAGGAAATATAGGTAAATCCTTAACTGTCTATATTATTAAGTTAACTACACCCTTTTTGTCTATATGCTTGTAACTATGTCACTGCACTGTGAAAATCACTGTACCATGATTTCTTCCCTGTCTTACATTCATTAGCTAGGATTTATTTGATTTTCCTTCACAACAAATTGCTGTTCACATTTCTTGCTTCTGATCTTTTTTCTCCCCTCTTTACCCTCATTCACTTTCTCTTTTCTTGGGTCTCTTTAATCTTCTGCCTTTTCAGCTTCTTACATTGCTATTTTTTTCATGTCTCTTCCTAGGTTTTGAAACATTTCTCTTTCCTTGCTCATGAAAGTCCTGTCTCCTTCTTCTAAAACACAATTTCTTTTATCAAGACTCCAAAATTTATTTTTATACTAGAGCCATTTTTAATCTCAAATGATAAAACTTTTTAATTTATACAAACTAAAACTGTAACAAATATATTTTATTTGTTTTGCTGGAGAAGTAAGTATCATAGGTCTTTTATGTATGTAAAAATGAACGTTTGTGTACAACACTTTCATAAAAAATGCTGATTCATCTGAGTTCTTCCCAGCACACACCAGACAAACACAAAGAAGTCTTTTAAAGGGACAGGAAAGGGTGCAGAGACATACAGATCTCTGACTCTTTTAGAATAAAGCTGATTGTAAGCTCCATTCTGCAACATTATTTTTAAACCCAGCTACATGGTTTTATACTTGGAGTTGCAGCATAATATTTATTCTTTCACAGATGTTTGCATAGATACTTATGATATCTATTGCTTGTAAGGCACAAGAGGATATGTATACATTATGATGAAGCACCAGAATGAGTAAATTAAATATGAATGAGAAAGGATTGGGGAAAAAAAAAGGTCAGTTAAACAAACAGACAGATATGTGAATAGTGATTGTGCTGATAGGATCATTATGGATTATTTCAGTATGACTATATGGGAGCCCTAAAATAAAAGGATAGAGAAAATGAATAGATTGAAAAAGTATAGAAAAAAACATGAAAGAAAGTCTGAAAGTATCAGGAAGATACAAGCAATATAACATTGTAGGGGGAAATGCCAGAAAGAGTTAATTCTTGGAAGACAAACTTTTAAATTATCCTTGGAACCAAGTTGCTTTGACTTTCAACTGTATGGCTACTTCCTTCTTATGAAAGTAGGTTAGTAAGAAACACAGAAAAAAGAACGTGACTTCAAAGAATTGCTCTGTATTCATAAAGGGAGATTAAGTAAAGGCCAGATAGTATCACCAGTTTTTCCTGCAAGCCCACTTGAAAAAGGCAGTTACTTTTAGTGACTGACAAAATCTCTGTATCTATCACCTGTTTTTTTTAACTGAAAAATGCTATATTTTACTATTGTTCATATTCCTACTTTGCCAATATAATTATAGCAGGATGGCTGCTGAATCAATGTTTGAGGTCAAAGCTATATCTAGGTTTTTGAAGAAAGTCTATAAGATACAGACTTTTCTATTTATACATGCAGCTGAAACTCTGAACCTGACACTACCATTTTCCTCCATGCTTGTTACAGCTTTTTTTTCTCATCTTGTTATATGTGGTTCTGTCAATATATGGCTCTGCAGAATACTGATGAATGCATCAGTTCCCTTGATGTTTGAAAGATGTCTCTGTGTACTTTTAGTTGATTCCTATCACAGAAAACACAAGCATTTTGATTGTTGAAGTCTTTTACAGATTGTCTCCATTATACTATATATGGGCATATAGAGACAAGACAGAGGTGTTTAATGCTTTCTTCGACTCTGTCTTCAACATGGATGATGGACCAAGGGGTTCTCAGTGCCCTGAGCTGGAGGATCATGACTTTGAGAATGATCACCTCCCAGTCAACTCCAAAATTGTGCATCTACTGTTCTGGCTGGATCCCCACAAATCTATGGGGCCTGGTGAGATTCATCCCAGAATCATCAAAGAGCTGGCTGATGTCATCACAAAACCTCACTCTAAGATTTTTAAACAATTTTGGTTATCCAGAGAGGTCCCAGTTGACTGGAAGGTTGCAAACATTGTCTTGATTCTCAGCAAAAGGAAGATCCAGGAAACTATAGACCTGTCAGTTTCACTTCAGTCACTGCTAAAGTTATAGAGAAGATTATTCTGAGAATTATTGAAAAACACGAAAGACAAAGAAGTCATTGGTCACAGCCAGCCCAGCTGCATGAAAGGAAAGTCCCACTTATCAAACCTGATTTTCTTTTATGACAAGGTAACCCTAGTTCATCAAGGGAAGCCAATTGATATAATCTTCTTGGATTTCAGTAAAGTATTCAATACTCTTTCTCACAGGATCCTTCTAGACAAATATCCAGCACACAGCTGGATAAACACATCATGCGGTGTACGAGCATTGGTTCACTAACTGAGCACAGAGGGCAATAATGAATGGAGTAAGATCAGGCTGGTGACCTATCACTAGTGGGGTTTCACAGCGTTCCGTCTCAGGCCCTGTGGTCTTCAACATAAATGACTTGGACACAGTACTGGAAGGTACTCAGCAAGTTTGCAGATGATATAAAACTGGGAGGAGCTGTTGACTCCCTTGAAAGCAGGGGGCTACTGCAGAGAGACCTTGAAAATTAGTGGACTTGTCAATCACCAACCGTATGAAGTTCAACAAGGGGAAGTGCTGGATTCTTCATCTGGGATGGGGGAATCCCAGCTGTTCGTACAGACTGGGGAATGAGATGCCAGACAGCAGTGGAAGGAAAGGGACCTGGGGGTTCTGGTCGATGGCAAATTGAATAGGAGTCAGCAGTGCCCTGGCAGCCAGGAGGGCCAATGTGTCCTGGGGGTCATCAGTCACAGCATTGCCAGCCAGTTGAGGGAGGGGATTGTCCTGCTCTGCTCTGCACTGGGGCAGCCTCACCTGCAATATTGTGTGCAGTTTGGGGCACCACAATGTAAAAAAAGATATTAAGCTGGTAGATAGTGTCCAAAGGAGGGCAGTGAAGATGGCAAAGGGCCTTGAGGGGAAGCTGTATGAGGAGTGGCTGAGGTCACTTGGTCTATTTAGCCTGGAAAAGAGGAGTCTGAGGGGAGACTTCATTGCAGTTACAATTTCCTCATGAGGGGAAGAAGGGGGGCAGGCACTTATCTCTTCTCTGTGGTGACCAGTGGCAGGACCCAAGCAAATGGCCATCAGTTGTGATGGGAAGATTTAGGTTGGGTATTACAAAAATGTTCCTTATCCAGAGGGTGGTTGGGCACTGGAACAGGCTCCCTAGAGAAGTGGTCATGGCTCTAAGCCTGACAGTTCTAGAAGAGTTTAGACAAGACTATCAGGCACATTGTATGACTCTTGGAAATGGTCTTGTGAAGAGCTGGGAGTTGGACTCATTGATCTTTATTAGATGCCCCTAGACTTCCCCTCATTCATGGCTGCCTAAGCCTCGATACACAAGGCTTCAACCAGAAGCAACATAGTAATTGCTAAATAAAAACCTCTAAAAGGTCTTTACAGTTGTCTTTTATGTGGGCACACAGATAGCTCTTCCTGTGACTAGTCTTGAATTCCAAATTCAATTTTTGTAAGGATATTGTTAGCAAACTGCAAGCTTGGCATTTTTTTAAATCTAGTTGTCAAGTAATCTCAGTTCCTTCTAGTGAAGAGAAACAGATATTTTCAGAGGATTTTTTTTCTGTGTTAAGATAGGTCTTGGAGATGGGTTGTGTAGTAGGCTTAATGTTATTTGGTTCCTCACTGCTGGCTGAAGCAGGAATCTACATTCCTAGATCACACTAGAACTGCAGCTGTACTAGGAAACTAAATGAGCTGAGGACCATTCTCTTGAACTTTGGAGGAACCACAATAGAAGAGTCATATCTTTAATGTCAAGTTTTCTTATCGTCCAGATTAGAATCTTATATCCAGATTGAATTTGGAATGGTCTCTGGTTTGTGCTAAATCCCAAAGCAAATGTGTTGTTCAGGAGATTACTAGCTGATACGGAACAAAACCATGCTAAAGACCACCCTATCAAAGAACCATATACACAGCTGCATGCAATGAATTGATTGTTTTTTATATACAGATAGAGCTTATATACTCCTTATATACTCAAAGAGAGCTGAAATTGTTACAGTATTGCCACTTCAAGTTTTTGCAAATTATGTGTATAATGAATAAAATAATGGCATTTGAATTTGCAAAGTGTAAACTTCTTTCAGAGATTGATTTACCAGGCTAATCTGTAATAGCACCCTGAGGAACTCTATGTAAGATGCCAAAAATTCCCACACTTCTCAGTTAAAAATGAGCTAATAGTGTAACATGAAAATTTTAAAATTTTTATTCCTGAAAACTATTTAAATCTCAAAGCATCAGGGAATATCCATGGACGATTAATGAAACTATTGATTACTTGAAAGAGAAGCTATTCAGATCTCATTCAGTCAAAGAAAATATGCAAACAAAAGAAACTATAGAAGATAGAACTTGCAAGGGATTGCATGGAAACTTTGCTACAATTTGTCCTGATTTTTCACAATATGTTCTCAAAAGACATAAGAGACTACTATATTGATCATTCAGCAAACAAATGGAACCCACAGGTTACTGCCCTCTAAATTTCTTATTTTGATGATACTAATTCAGTGCTTATAAACTGCACCACACTGAGAGGTACAAAAGATTTTAATGATTCACATTTAAATAGACAAGTGGCCTTAAATAATTAGAAACTGGAAATAAATTTCCAACTCCAGTCTGGCATGTATTTGAATAAATGATGTCAGAAAGATCATGTGCATAATCTACAGCATTTTGTAATTTATAAAACACTACATTTTGTAACAGTTTTATCTGAAAAATAGAGACAGTTTGCTTTCTACCTTCCTCTCTGTCTCTGCCTCCCCCCCACACCCCCCACACCCCCCACACCAACTCCAAAATTAAAGGTGTAAGTTAATGTTTTCAAGTCATCTTGGTACAATTAGTCATGCTATGCTGATAATCTCTCAAAAATAAACTAATTTAGTTTATGAGAGGAAAGTCAATGAAAACATTTAGTGATTCAGATTGCTTACAAAAACATCGACATACTCTGTTTAAAAGTAAAATAACACCTTTTTTGCTTTTATATATTATATTGTCAGGTTTTCAGTACAAAACAATAAGTAATTTTACTTGAGAGAGAAACACCAGACAGGTCTTCTTTCTGTCTTTTTCAGTCTGATATTTTAGGCAAATAAATGCCATTTAAAGATTTTCAATAAGAAGGAACTTCAAAGTACAAAAACTTTAATGTTAAATATAAACATAGCAATATTGACTTTTACCAATCATCTGAATCTTAGCAATGAACAGAATTCCAACCTTCTGAATAGCACTTTATCAAACACAGTAAGAAGAATGAATGTATCATACCACTTGACCTTTTCCTTATCAGTAACTGAGCTCAAACAACATGTGCTAAGCCATTCAGATTTGCAAACCATAGGAAAATAAGGAATCCTTTGGAAAATGTTGTATTTCAAATATAGAATCATATTATCATTTACCTTGGAAAGGATCCTTAAGTTCAAAGAGTCCAACCATTAACCTGGTATCTTCAAGCCTACCACTAAACCATGTCCCTAAGTGCTACATCTGCACATCTTTTAAATACCTCTAGGGATGATGACTTGAACAATTTCTTGCTCAGCCTGTTCCAATGCTAACAATCCTGCTGGTGAAAAATTTATTCCTAATATCTTATCAAAAACTTCCCTGGCACAGCTTGAGGCCATTTCCACTTGTCCTATTGCTTGTTACCTGGAAGTAGAGACTGACCTTCACTTCTGCACTTGGCTACAACATCCTTTCATGTAGTTGTGGAGAGAGTGATAAGGTCATCCCTGAGCCTCCTTTTCGTCAGGCTAAACAACTTCAGCTCCCTCATTTCCCCATAAGACTTGTGCTCAGATCTTTGTTGCTCCTCTTTGGACATACTAGAGTACTGCAGTGTTTTTCTTGTAGTGAGGGGCCCAAAACTGAACTTGGGATTCAAGGTGTGGCCTCGTCAGTGCCGAATAAGGGGTGACAATCACTTCCCTAGTCTTGTGGGTCATATTATTTCAGATCGTTTGGGTGTATCATGTTTTTAAGTTGAAGGATAAATGCCGAGTGTTTTCTCCTACCATTTTGTAGTACATTTAAGTGCTTTAAGTCATATGCCATTTTGCTGTTTCCTGATATATAACCACAAAATGGTTCCTATTTCCCAATCACACAGCAATCAACAAAATATTATTCAGTTGTTGCTGCTTTCTGGAGATGATATTGTCAGTGCAATGTTCAAGTGAACTGCTAAAAAAATACTGTAACTGGACAACAATGTCAAGTACTAGTCTAATACTGTAGGTACATGACCTATTATAGGCATAGAAGTAAAATGTTATTTATAATAAATGAAATGTGGGGAAGTTGAATTCAGAACTGAAATATACAGAAATAATTGGTGATTCTGAGTTTTTCAAGTGAAAATTTGTTAAACAAACTAAATTTCAAAAATACCATGTCCATCCTTGAGATGTTTGCCTTTCCAATAAACACAACTCAAATTTTGTGCAGATTTATTTGTACCACGTGTTTAATGATGTTCTAGCTCTAGAACAGCATGCAGATATGTGAGAGACCAGATTTGTACCTCACTGCATTATTTGTGTGAGAACAAACTCTGTGTGTGTGTGTGAGGGGCCAGATCTGCAGCCCCACAGCAACCATGGCTGAGCAGACAGAATCCACGTGGCTGGGCTGTCAATCAAAAAGGCCACACCATGTCCCCTGAAGCCTCTGACTGGCTACAGCACCCCTCTCTCTACCCTGGAGGGCATTGAGTGGTCAGTGAGCCAGATGTCCTGCCTGGGAGAGGTGGCTATGCTGGCCAGACCATATGAATAGAGGAGCAAAAAGGCTCCATCTTGCTGTTTTCTCCCCTGAGAACTGCCATAATGTAACCTTTTGGTGGTAGCTGTACAAGTCTCTTATTCTAACCTCTTTCTTTACTCCTTCTCTCTTTCTTCTTTTAATCTCTTCCTTTCTCTCTTTCCTCTTCCTTAACATCTTGTGGGTAACTTAAAACTGAAGGATTGTATTTTTACTAAACTGGCAGCTGGTGTTTGCAGAGTGCTTTTCCTTGGTTGAGCGTTACTGCTGTGAGCCTTTTGCCAAAAGGCCTATTTTCTTGCTGAATTAAAAGAAGTCTTTTGGGAAATGCAGATAGCGTGTTCCCTTTACATGAATTCAAAGTATTAAAGAACTAAAGGCTCTACAAGAGTTCAGTGGGCTCTCTTGGAGTCTTAAATATAAATTAAACTCCTGGGCAGCATATGGCTTAGACTCTGGACTTTACAGATGTCATGAATGCTCAACATTAATGAGATACAGAGCAGTAAATTGTACTCATATTGCTGAGTTTTTAGTTTGAGACTTTTTTGTTTGAGACGTCATATAACTACCTTGTCTCTCTCTCTTTAGAGGCAAACTAGGGCCATGGCTTTATATAGGATTCTCTTCACAAATGAGTTATTAATCTTTATAGTTTATGTGAATAAAAGCCATTTGGACTCCATTAGATTGCATTCAGGTTCACTTTCTGAGGTATATTTAATGGCAGACCACAAAAAAAAGATCAATACATAGCAACATGTTGTCTCCCCAAGGCTACTACTTATTTATGGTTTTTCTTGCCCTCATTCCATTTTTGCTACAGTGCCCAAATGAAGTTCTGTTTTTGCTGTTACTTAACTGGCAAGCACTGGAAAAAATCTGTTTAGTGACCATTTAATTGTCCGATTTGTCTGTCACACTCTAAGTAGTTTTTTGTGTTTATTCATACACTTTAATAAAAAGCTTTTTTCTATGCTAATTCCTATGAAAAATATGAGTAAAAATATTGAAAGATCTTGAAACATTCAGGAAAAATTATTGTTACTAGATACTGCATGCTGCACACATGCACTTCTAATCACATGCTTTTATATGTTATTTTTCAGAAATAAACCTTAGGCATGTTTTGTACTCTGCTGCAGAGCGCCCTCTTGAAACTCTGGCATTTATTCAGCATGTGATTTCGACATAGCCAACATGATTGTATTACTATCAACTAGGAATATAGGCATGAGGATAGAACTTCTTAGAACTTTTAGGGGTAAATTCTTCAACAAGGATACAGGACGTGCATTTATGCAGAAAGCTTGTTAAATAAAAAATAATATGTATAGAACCGGGGGTAACTGGGTGGAAAATGACTTTGATAATGTAGTGTACTCTGTGAGCACTTTTTTTTTTTTTTTTAGATTTAAAACCATTCTACGGTTCGCCACAAGAAAAAGAGATTAATTTAGTTTTTAAGGAGATCTTAAATATGTCCTATCCTCTGTTTTAGAGATGACACACTTTTGTAAGATTTGAATTCCTCTTTTAGATTCAGATTTCCAAGAAGTACGTTAAATTACTAGCAATTGCATATTTGAATGCTGATGGCTCTATGATAACTATCAATCTGTTTGCATCACATTAACCTGGCTCATAGCAATCATTACATCTAATACAGTGAAATGAAACAGAGGGCTTTCTTTGCAGGGAGGGGCAGTATTTTTCAGTGTGTTTAGTGGATTATTTTGTATGTGCATGCTCTCATGCTTGGTTTTTTAAATAATTTACTGCTGACCCTTACAAACTATGTAACTTGATGTTTCATATAGTACACTTACACACTTATTTAGTGCAAAAGGAACTGTTAGAAGATTGCCATTTTTAAATGCCTTAAATCTTAGAGTCCATAATTTTTTACTTTAATCTGGTAGCTAGAAATAATTTTTATTGTTTTCTCTTCAAGTTATTTTTCCTCCACTCCAAGGTTAAACAAAATAAGTGTGTTTTAATAAGATCATCTTGAAATATTCATGTTCCTGTTGTATGTGAACTGAAAATATAAAAGGCGAATACAATCTGCAAAAACAGTCTGAAGAGATCAAACTATCTTCAGTTAGACAAAGACTCAGACTACATTTGAAAAACCCATACAAAATTATTAAGCCTTTTGAAAGTGCTTCTGTAAGAAAATAGCTATTCTAACATGGCTGAAATCAAATAAAACAATAAAATAGAAATGTTTTTTCTACTTGACTATTTAATCACAGTAAAATATATGTAAGTCACATGAGAAGCAGCTGAGGAAGATGGTGTTGTTTAATCTGGAGAAAAGGGTGCTCAGGGGAGACCTTATCACTCTCTACAACTACCTGAAAGGCTATTGTAGCCAGGTGTGTTGACCTCTTCTCCCAGGCAACTGGTGACAGGACAAGGGGACATAGCCTCAAGCTGTACCAGGGGAGGTTCAGACTAGACATCAGGCAGAACTACTTCACTGAAAGGGTGGTCAGGAATTGGAACAGACTGTCCAGGGAGGTGAAGGAATCACTGTTCCTGGAGGTGTCCAAGAAACAATTGGACATGACAGTACTGTGGTTTAGTTGACAAGGTGGTGATCAGTCAAAAGTTGGACTCAATGATCTTGGAGGTCTTTTCCAACCTAAATCATTCTATGATTTTTTGATTCTATATACTGATAGCAAAATATTTTATATTTAAAGATATCCTTGGATCCTCAGTTTTGAATTTTATAAAAAGAAAATTTTCATATTTTGTTTGAATAAAATAGCTCGGGTTAGATGACATTTGTCTAAATTTAGATGCGAAAATTGGGCTAAACTACTCGATGTGTAGATTTCCTCAGTAATCTGCAGAGATTCCACAAGTATCTCTAGAGATATAGGGACTCTAGACTAGTCTTACCTAGCCTAACCAGCTTGGTCTACATCTAAGTGTTTTCCTGTAGGTGATCGGAATTCTCTCTTGTATTTCAGTCCTCACAATTGCCAACAGGAGCCACTCATGTCATATGAGGATATTCAGAAGCCCTAAGGACAAACAACTGAAATAACACTGACTGTTGAGTCAGAAATGGGTTGTCCTTTCTGTCTGATATCCCTCATTGCAGCTGAGGCCACCAGGGCTGATTTTATGCCCAGTGAACACTGGCAATTGTTATTGAGTGTCTCCTCCGATGTTGAACAAAAAAAGTTGTCTTATGTGTTTGGATGAGTCCCAACATTGCCATGTTGTTTGTTTAAGATAATTCCAATGCACTGATAGTAAACTTTGGGGAATATTAAGCAGAAAGTAACAAAAAGAAAATTTCTATTAAAAACTCTTCAGATCTTAATCAAATGCTTATTTTCTTATAAAGACAGAGTGAAAGAAGTCAGAGTGAAGCTGATAAAATATAGATCATATCTCATGAGTAAGATACCATTTTTCTGTTGCACTTGCTGTGATGCATTTGACCTCATACATATTGGTTTTGCTGCCTTGAGGAAAGGTGATTTATTGCAGTAGCTAACTTCTAGTATTCATCGAGGAAGGAGAAAAAAGGTGTCTTTTACTGACCTAAGGATATTATTATACTCTACTAGTGTTCTATAATACCAGTAGGTGTAGCCATACTTATTTCGTTAAACTCCTATAGGATTTTACTTAACTGAGCAAAACAATATTCTTTGAAAAAAGGAAAAAGAAATAAAATCCCCAGCAATTCCCCTGCAAGACAAATTGCTATGTATATATGGAATTTATTAAATTTGTCATTATAGCACAGCAAGTTTTTAGCTGTCACATTCTCAGCTATAATGTCTTTTTTTTTTTTTTTGTAACAGTATGGCTATGGTTTCCATTCAAATAATATGAAAATTGGATTAGAAAGACAAGTTTTTTCACTGATACTCTAAAATAGGGAAATACATGTATGTGTTGTACAAACATAAAATGCAAGCCTGTGTCTTTGGATTCTACGTATACATCTCTGAAAACACTTAAAAATGAACTGTGGTGGTTAATGTTTAAAAGATTATTACGAAGAAACTGGTTTGTTTTATGACTATGAGAAAGTTTTACACAGCACCTGTGGATTGAAGTGGTGAGACCTAAATGCTTTTCCAAGAAGAAATTCCATAGCTTAGTAATTTTCTTTGAGCTAAGAATGTTTTCAAGACCTTTGGCCTACATTTCTTAATTTCATCGCTTCCTGCATTACATATTTATGTGATTTAAGGAGCTTTTTTGATGGTTTTGAACAGTTATTACGCTGTTCTTCATCCTTGTCCAGAAAAACTATCCAGGGGAAACTTTTTTTATTATTTCCTGAAATTATTACCTCCTGGTTATAGTTAAAATAAAACCCAAACAACACATAAAAACAAAATACATTAGCATTTTTCAGATAGTGTATTGGAGAATATTTTTGTTCAACTGAATCCCCAGATAGGCATTATGTTATCATAGTAGTTTATTCTCCAGTTTAATCTCAAAGCTTCTGTTAGTATTTCTGATTTCAGAGTACTGTTTCACAGTAGATTTCAGAATAGTAACAGTATTTTTCAGATTATTTTTGCAGATGTTCTGTTGTAATAATTTTTAATCATTTTTGCTTGTGAATATTTGCATGATAATAACAAAAAATTATTAAAACTGTTTCTAAATTGTTAGAATTCCCTCCCTTATTTATATTCTTGAAATTTGAGTACATTTTGTCTACCCTGATTGCTCATTAAATCCATGATTTCAAGAAGCATCAAAAGAAAATTTCTGAGCAATAAACCCCCAAATTCCATTAAGCTGAATAAAACTGATGTGTCTAAATCACATCTGTTGGGATCTCATGAGATGTGTTTTAGCAGTTGTCTGATATTACACAATAAACAAGAAAAAGGTAGTCAGACCATGCAGAAGTGACTTTCCCCAGCACCCCCAGTATTCTACCTTTATAAATTATTTGATGTGATTTATTCTTTCTGAGCCTGTCTGTGTCTATCTCCCTCTGTTTTGTGGAGTCAGGTGGATTAGTAGTGTAGTTTTCTATTATGATGCCTTAAGTTTAGTTTGATAGTTCTTTGTAGGTAATAAAAGTTGACTTTAAAACCTATACACTGGTAAAGGTAATGCTACCATGGTTTTCTTTTGGCCATATGATTACTCTTAATGCTAATCACATGCAACAATTACAACAGTATTTAAAACATTGTTATCACATAATGTGGTCCACATCTTCAAGTGTCTGTACATGGTATGGTGGACAGTGGTTGAAATATTAGTAATTAGTAATTTTAAATTGTAAGCCTGACTTGTAATCTCTCTTGACCTGGGTTCATTTCTCCGGCAGGTTTACTTTTAAAGTAGCACATAAGATTTCATATAATGAAATGTGAAAAACTAAACACCTCCTCAAAACATGTATACTACAATCTACCATTTACAGATGGAGATATAGAAACTATGTCTTTCCAGGTCTAGATAGCAATATATCCTCACAGGGCTGGGATTTTACTAAGTTAGAATGAGGTCTTCTGTATAAAAAGAAGTGGAAAAGGAAATGGAAATAAAATGACAAATGAAAAAAAAAGATAAAAAGATAAAAAGGGAAAGGAAAAAAGGAAAAGAAAAAAAGAAAATGAAAAGACAAAAAGCAGGAAATTTTGAATACAAATTATTATCAAAACCTGAATTTCAAAAATATTGGATCTGAACTATATCAGTGTCAGCTTTTGAGGTAAGAGTAGGTGATGTTTTTGGGTTTTGAATGAGGAGTCACCAATACCATCAAGAACAGGAAAAAACCCTAAAAAACTCCTTAAAGGCTGCTCCACATAAAAAGCTAAAAAATAGAAGACTAATCTGAGTTTATTTGTCCTGCTTAGGTGATGCTTTCTGTGCTTTCTAAATGCCTATTTGTGAACCCAAATTGTTACTGTATAAAGAATTTCTCTTTTTTCTAATACTGGAGAGTACCTTGTGCAACCTCACTTTTATTTCAAAATTTTAAGTGTCTACCACTGATTTTAAAGAAGTGATAAGTACTTTCACATTGTCTGAAGGATCTCTGAATCTGTCTAGATCATCAAAGATTTTGTCCATTGTGACCAAATGGAATAAAGCAGCTTTTAGAAGTTATATTACTATGTATTATATATATTATATACATAATATGATGTAAATTTTCTCATGTCAATACAATAACACTATGAAAATGATAAAATCTAATGTGATATACTTTGTGTCAAGATCTTTATGGGAAAGAAAATAAACCCACTTTCTTATTTGACTGCTTTATTTGCTAATCATTCCTTCCTCTGCCTTATTGCTATGTGTAGGTATCTGTGCTTAGGCAGCAGGACTTGAAAGGTTTCCATTAGATATAAAGACATTTTAGACAGGTTGCAGTTCCATAAGCTGCAAATCTTTATTGATTTTTCTTAGGAAGATCTAAGTTACTATTGAACACCATTTCTCAAGTTTCTCCTCAGAAGACTAAGCAAGTTTCCTTCTAATACAGGCATCAAATATAATTGAAAAAAAACCCCACCCAAACTAAACAGTTAAACAGGATTATTAAAGATTTAATTATATTTTTTTCTCTTTTTCTCGCATTTGGTTTCCTTCTCTACAGTGCTAATTTTTAAGTAAACATAGACAATACCAAGATGTTGCAAATTTCACAGCTTTAGTATTGATAACAAAGGTGTCAGGTTTTTCCTACAGCCCTGCCTTCACTCTAAAGACTGGTTTAAGATAGGCCTTCCTGGTCTCAGCTACCCAGAGCACTCTGGCCTTGTTCATTCTTCTTCCTCTGATGATGCTTTGCCTGCCAGACACACTCAGAGTATGCACTCAGGGACTTTCAGTTCTCAGCCTTCCCCACTTTAAAATATAAAGGAAACTGTTTTTTGGATTTGATTGAATAGCCTTGGTGAGGCCCTAGGGGAAAGAAATTGTTCTGTTGCAAACTTTATAGATTATTCTGCAGATATGGTGAACTGAAATCAGATTTTCATGCCTTATAGTTGCTTACTATCACTTACACAAGATACATAAATATTACATGCACAGTGACTAACAGAAGCAATCAGATTGAATCTGGAACAGTGTTGCATTAATATAGAATTCTGTTATCCTTAAGTATCTCAAATACTATTCTAGCATCAATAGCATCCTCTAAGATAAAAGTTACCACTCAAAGTGAATAACAACTGGCAGCAGAATCTGTCACTTACTGTCTATATAGCCTAGGATCTTGAAGTACATTGACATTGCTTTTGATCTAGAGGTTCATTAAAGGAAGAGAACAAATCAGGGATGCTTTATCACTTCGCTTTTTCTTTTATAATGTTTTATAAATAAATGGACTCTCATGATGTTATCCTAAGCTAACCCGCCAGCTGATGCATCTTGTAGTTCTCGTGTTCCAGAAGGAGGTGGCAGCATGCATTACTCTCTGAACCTCTACCCTTAGGAAAAAACAGAAATTGAAAACTGATGTCAGTGCAAACTGAGGTGGCATCTTGTGTATTGCTTCCATTTAACATTGCGAAAAAGCATCTGAAAAGTGCTATGGGAGTTATGGAGATTGCTTCCTCCATTGTCCAAGTCAAACTGCACAATGGCAGAGGTAGTGACCTTAAGTGACTTGCTCATTCCTACTTAGGGCTTGTGTCCAAGGCAAAATGTAGCATCTCTGTTGTGTAATGTTTATGACTTAATCACAGCATTTTGCTTATACTAAGACTTCAGATACTCCAGAGAACTCTCCTGAATAGCATCTGCTATTGAACTTACCTTTGATTGGCAGTAGTGCTACATTCTGAACTCTCTACCTCTGTTCAAATCAATTAAGATAGCAAACAAATAACCCCCCCAAAAAAACCCTAATGCCTTTGTAGCAACCTCTTCCTGAGAAAAATTCTCATTCTTCATAGCATGATATTGGGAATAGGTTATAATTAGCCATAGATGTTGTATGTAAAGTTACTTTAGTATTTTTTGGCTTCATAGTCTTTGAACTCTGAATTAAGAAACTTCTATTCAGTGTTGAAACAGATCAGAAATAGCTTAAATTAACGCAACATGCAAATAGACAGGTGTCTTGGGTTGAGCTGGCAAAAGGCCAAACCTAGACAACAGGAATAGTGGGCAAAGTCTTGGTGGGGAAAATCTAGAATTAGGGATAAAAAAGGAAACAGGTCTCTTTCAGATTTCTGGACCTATATTGTTTCATTGCTTTAAACAATCTCATTAATTATTTCATAACAAACAAGGGCTAAGGCCCAGTCATACAGATATACCATAAGAGTTGTTTCAAAAACCTCGATTACATTATATTTAGCAGTCTGAGTGTTCTACAAGGCCATTCTTGCTAAATCTATCGGTAAGCCAACACATGGTAACAAGTCTCTGGTTACAACGAACATATTGTTAGCAGAGTTTGAAAATAGATTTTAGATTACAGAAGTCTCTTAGAAAAGAGCCACACCAAAAGAATTCAAAAATTGAAAATGAAAGAGACTCTGTATACAGACATTGACCTCTGGGAAATAAATTTTGCATTTTGAAAGAATGACAGCTGAAAATTTTCTGTTTCAATAAAACCATTAAAAATAATATGTGAATTGCGTTTATTCAAAATGGTCTTTCTCACTCTGTGTGATCATGTTTGATTCTCTATAAGTTACTGAATAAAAAAGATCTATTTTGCAAGAGGGCTTAAAAGGGGAAAAGAACTTTTAAAACTCCAATATTTTCCTCAGAAAAAAATCAGCTGTGGGAATTGCCTAAAGTTTAGCAATGCCTAACTTCACATGCCTCTTTTAAACATCAAAAGAATGTATTTTGGAATTCAGGTAAGTCATTTTACTGAATGCCTTTTGCATAGAACCACTATTGCAGCAATGTAGCTCAGATAGAAAATCAGAAAATTTCCTGCCTCAAAGTTCACTGAAGACATCTTTCATTATGAGGTAGACATTGTCATTACAGATTAATAGGAACAGATTTGTCTTTAAAACTTGAGTGCACAGTGCTGCAAAGTACAAATCTTCCAACCACTGGTAGAGAAATGTCTTGCTAAGGCAGTATTTATTATTTTCTTGCTCTGTATATGTTTCCTCCCTGTCTATAGAAAACTGTTCCTCTCAGTATAAATGGTACCAAATTACATGGTAAAGACTTTTTTTCTTACCTTGACAATTCCATTTTTAAAAAATTTTCCTCTTAGCAGCAGTAGTAGAAGATTTTTTGATGATTTCTTATATTTATTGCCTGCATCTTCATTCTATAAAGGTATACTGTCCATTAATTTTATTGTCATAAGACCTTACTTTTATTGTGCACTAAGTGTTTTTTTCACTGCCGTCTTCTGAGGTGTAGTGGCTGTTCTGCTGAATGACCTGAGTGTTAAATGGTGATAGAGTATTAATCAGTATTGAGAGGTAAACTTGAAAATTCATAAATTAACAGGTGAATACTGTTTTCAGGACAATTATCTATTCAGGCCTCATGTTCCCACTGTGAATTATTGTAACTACATGCTGTGACAATAACACATTCATAATACAGTACAGAAATGAACTCATATTTTTAGTTCATTTTTTAGGGCAGCAATTCATAACCAGAAATAAGAAAATACACAGGAAGAAATTTTACCATTTACTGCAAGTAGCAAAGGAGAAAAGTAGTGCCATAAAGTTTTGGATGCTTGCTCTTGGAAAAATTGCTAGTTTAGTTAAAAGTCTTTTTAAGAAATCTTAGTCACCCTACTAACACTGTTGATGCTTGTAGACTATTTGTAGAATAATATTCCAAGAGTATAGCATTATAGGCAGGGACATGAAAAACATATGCCTCCTTTAATCTTGGAGTTTTTCATGTTTCCTAACAAGATACATCTTCTGTTTATTAGAACTTATTGCATAGATCCATATTAGTAAGGGCAGACTCTCCTTTTGTGTTTTGGTAAATGGAATTGATTTTTCAGGAATATAGAGAAACATTTTTTTGGATTTTAGGTGATGATCACCTTTTCCCTTATATAGGTTATTATTCTGAACAGTGCAATGATTAATTACAGCTGCTATATTTTGTTTCTAGGGCTGACTGCTCTGCCAGACTTTGCTGAGATACAGAAAAAAATTCCTTACATGGTGAGAGCTCTAACAGCACAACTTACTTGATTTCTAAGACTGCATAGTTTTAATTGTTAAAATGGTATTTATAAAATACCAGGTCATGGAAAGCAACAATATCTAAGGTGATAAATTATTCCAAATGCTGCAGCCTAGATATTCTTAAACTACTGAAGCCTCAGGATCTGGGATGAATGACCAAGGAAAGTACATGTGGACTAGAGCAGAAACTATATCAAGTGAGAAAGGACAACTTAGCAGTCAATATGAATATATGGGCTATCAAATGACATGTGTGTGTACCATACCTATGCAGTGGAAGTGTCATGAGACAATATGAAGACAATGATCTCTACTGCCATACTTCAGAGTTGTCTCAAATCTAACAAATGCTGCTTAGGGTTACAGAGAGTAGTAGACCCAAAATCATAGAGAGAATAAGGATTGAAGAGAATTGGAATCTCCTGTAGATAATAGGGTTTGAAAAGAGTTCCACAGACACAGGGATGTCTCTCATATTTAATTTCACCTTCAATGAAGATAAGCAGCAGAGCCAGAAGTCAGAGGAAGTTCTGCAGTTTCGGGAGTCAGTTTAGAAAATTAGAATGTACATTTCAGAAGTACACCAAGAGCTTTGTGTGGCATGTCAGAAGAGTCAGAAGGACTACAGTCTGAAATGCTAAGAGTAAGTGTGCTTTGGGATTGTTCTCTTTAGAGGAAAAACAAGGTCCTCTAAGGAATGTAGAGGGAAAGGCTCTGCAGATGCAGACCACTTACCTCCATCAGATTCCTTCCCACGCCAAACTTGTTAAAACTTTTCTGGACATAATGTATTGATACAGTAGAGATTAGTTGTATCATGCCAACCAGCAGTGTCCCAGATAATTCTCAATGATACACTGGGAGATAAATCATACAAAGAATTTATTCTTTCCTGTAGGTTGTTTGCACCATGTTCCTAATCTTGGACTCAGGAGTTAGTGTAGATGTGGACTATTTTAGACCGGTTGGCATTAGCATAAAATTTCTGGAAATGTCATCAGGAATGTTTAAGTTGCCAAAATAGGCAGAAGCTAAAATAATGAACAAATACTCATGATCAAATAACAAGCAAATACTCAAACTGGAGAGGTAAAACTGGGAAATTGCAGTAAGAGATTATATTCATCTAAAGTCTAGGTGTTCATGCAGCACTACTGAAATTTTTTCAGTGGAACACAGGGTGTTAAATTGTCTTTCAGAAGACAGTCAAAAAGTGTTTTTCACTGTTCATATCATCTTTTTTATAAAGTTATTTAGAACAGGGACATGTGTTTATTTTTTAATTGATCTCAGCAAGTTTTAGTGCTTCAAAATAAATATCCCATTTCCATAAGATAGAAACAAAATGATTGTTGCTTCTATGGTCACTATGGCACTTCCTGACCAAAGACCCTTCAGTTTAGTTGAAAGAATTCAGATTCCTTCTGCTAGGTTTACAGTAGGCCTCCTAAAATGTTTCTGAAAGAGATATAAAGCAGGAAAGATATTGCCTCTCTAAAGCTGCATTCATCCATAACAAAGTTCTCAGAAGACACTCAAAAACTTTCCAAAATGATATTCCAATTCTTACCAGCTTTATAGTGGTGCAATATTTTGTATTACAATATTGTATCTTTTCCTAGTATTCAGTTAATGCTCTGATTTTTATAACAACTCTATCAGGGCAGTATGAATTCTTAAGTGTCTGTAGGTGATCTCCATATCAAGAACATTTTGTGCTGTTTCTACTAGGCTGATGTGCCTTGTTTCCAGGAGTTGTTGTTTAGATTAATTTCAAGAAGGTCATTTTGGTATAATAGCATTAGTTAGACTTCATGAATCAATGAAACCAGAATTGGTTTCTCTTATCCAGATGAAAAATTGAATTAAGTGTCCCTAAATCTTCCTTTCTGTATAAAATAGCTCCCTTTACTCCAGTCGTGAATGTTGAAAGGATGTGAATCGGTGGACTATGTGATTTGTGGCATCAATAAGGTCTCTGTTCAAAAGTGTTCTTTCTCTTGAAAAAATTGAGAGCTCATATTAAGGGAAAAAGTTACAAGCTTGTGTTAATGATTGAGGGAAAACAATTCAGAGGCAAAACATCAGGATCAACAGTAGAATACATTTGAATAACATGGCGCTTTGTAGATAGCCCTGGAGTAAACACAAGGCTGTATTTCACTCAAGAACTCAGCTGCAGTCATAAACTGTGAGAGGTTTATGAATGGCATCAGAGCCTCAGGAATTAATTCAGCCTCACACACACAGTGATGCCATATGTTGTTATTTATAATACCCACTTTATAATTGCTTCTCTTAAACAATTTATTATTTGTAGTGGTAATATTTCAAAGATTAAATTGTTAATTTGAAATGCTGAACTTTCCTTGAGGTAACATCTCTAAAACCACACTCAATTCCTTATCAAATAGGATTTTAGAGGGGCCATATTTAATACAAACTGACTCCTGCTGAATAACTTTTAATACCACAAGAAACGATCCTCCTTAATACAGCTGTGAAGTGCAAGGCAACTAAACATAAGAACCATGGTCTCATTTTGATACTTCAGAAGTTGCAGATTTATGTTGGATCCATTAGACAGTTATACAGTGTAAGAAAGTAATGAAGAAAAAACAACATCTACACTGTTAGGTTTTGATTCTGTAAAATTGAAGGTCTTGAATAACTACCAGTGGTCTGCATTTGAGATGGAGACAATCAAAATACTCCAAATAGGTAATTAAATTAAAAATTGATTTATTGGAACAATCTTTTCCTGATTTCTATATAGCGTCTAAAACAAACTCTGAAGACCGTGCATACCTTGGAAGTTAACTGTAATTTTTCTTGCCATGATAATATCCTTCATCACACTTATTCTTGGCTCCTTCCCATGTGTGTAACATTTTGCAATACAATCAGCATTAGAAATCAAAAATGAGTACAGGAAAAGTGTTTCCGCTCTCTGAAGCATCTTGCAGACAGGCTATTTGAGTGGAACAGAAAAACAATTGTATGGAATCAGAAAAGTCTCATTGGAAACTTCCCCTCCGACTCTGTCTCCTTTCTCTCTTTGTTTTTCTTTGTCTTCCTTTTTACTATTTTTATTCTTTGTGGCCTGTACACAGATAAAAATGAATGCAAACAAAGAGAGATCTTCAATCAATAGGTATTATTTATGAAAGGGCTTGTCACTAAAATTCAAGGTCTCTATTACTGAAGCATAAACAAAAATTCTTCTTATAGAAGACCCTGCATAGCTTGGCTGAGTCATGTCCTTGTATCTCACAAGTTCCATTGTACTGGAGAAATCTTTGCGTTCTAGAGTATTAGGTATTCTTGTTATGCTTTGATCCTTGATATTATGGCATACTGAGAATAATAGATTGAAGCAAGGTAAAGATGACATTAAAAGCAATTTAATCTGATTGAGATCTGGGGCTACCTAAGCCATAATTTGAATGCTCCCTTGTAGTGTCCTTTTGAGCATCTTTATGGAGAGATTTTTCAAGATTCCAGTGTCCAGGGTTACCAAGTCCTGCTTCAATTTTGACAAGTTTTTGCAAAATACAACTAGCTTACTATGTATATTTATTGAAGACAAAAGAATTAAATTTTTCATTGTGGTCATGGAAAGAACAGGCAAGGAATTAAAAGTATTCTAGTCTTGATTGCATTAATTGTTTGATGAAAACTGTTAAGGGACTATTGTTATTTGTTCTTTTAGAGATCTGGTTTGAGTCTTGTATTTATTGTGACTATTTTAAGTAAAACTTTCACAGCAAGAGAATAACTTGGACAAAAATGGTGCATCAAAATTGTCAAGATTTGCTCCTGATTTTCAGAACTTTTTCTCACAGTCATTTAATAGACATTTGTATAGGTTTTGGTGATAAATAGAGTAAGAGTTTGTTATCTAGGAGCAAAAGCAAAGCTGAGGTCCCAAAGCCTACCTATATGTTAGGATTCTGATTTGGAAAATACTGAATATCATATAAGGTCTTTTAGTTTTACAGCTTCAACTTAAGAAAATATTTTAATTTCCATATTCTAGGTTAAGTTCAACACGTATATATCCTCTTCCTGGTAAAGCATGGTAAGCTTGTGAAGCCAAATATTACTTGGACCACTCACACAGGCTCACTGTGAGGCTCCTCTCAGACCTCTAGTATTAATTAATGTAAGTAAGGATTACAAATAGATCTCATTCCTTCCCTCCATTTCATCATTATTTGTCATGTCTCCTTCAGAGAGGCCGATGTTGCTCTGGCAAAAGAGATACCATATGTTTTGTTTGTCTACTCTGGTAGACTTCATTTCTATGTAACATATAATACACATAAACCTATGGAGATCTTCATGGTGCTATGTTCCTATTTTATACCATCGAGTAAAAGGGTCATATACCTGAAGAAACTGTGCGAATGAATCTTGATTAAGATCTGACAGAATTATCAGCTGCATTTGTGACAGCCATATTTACAGGACCAAATATCCAAACTGCTTTTCCAGGTATACAGCAAAAATGATGTTTCCTTTTAATTTAATAATTAGCCCATCTTTATAAGGAGGAAAACAATGCAATTCACAATTGAAATAACTCATACTAGAGAAAGCCAAAATCTGGCAGAAGAAAATTGGAGCTTAGTCTTAACTGAGCACAGCTATCAATTAACTGAAAACTAGAAGTGCAAATATAAAATACTCCAGCAATTTATGAAGGTCCTTCAGGGCATCTCAGGTCCTACAGGACAGAAGCAATGCATTTTAATAGAGGCAACCCACACTTTTTCTAGCTTTTCAAACTTTCTATTGTTGGGAAACACTGTCCTCTAGTCCTGATACTTTAAGAACAGAGAAGTCCATGAGAGTAGTGCCTTAGAGAGAGACGGAATAAAAACAAAGCCCACTCTTTGTTCTGCAAAGGAAGAGATTGATGACTTTTCATAAATTGTTGATCTATAAAGGATTCAATTTTTAAACTACTATTTTCATATATCACAGAATCACAGGATGGTTGAGGGACACTAGAGGTTATACGGATAAGCCGTAGGGATATCTGAGAGCATTCCGACCAAGTTAACTTGCATATCCAGATTCAAGTACAGCCACATCAATTGATACATCACAGACGTGGGTTCTTCTGTGATTTCTAGTGACTAATTTGGATTTTTCAAATCAGAGCTTTGGTTCTGCTAAATAATTTCAAACATTTTTAATTTGCTACTCATGCATTTGATAGTTTAACATGACATTTAAAAACACATGATCATTTCTGGACCTAGATTTACAGGATACTCTAGATAAAGACTTGTGGAGAGAGGAAGAAGCCCCAAGGGGATTTAGACCTTTTTCAGCTTCATGCCACCTTGCCATTATATGATATATTTTCAGCTATGCAGCTTCAGTATTCAGACTGGGGAATGCCTGACTTTTGGTAAAGAACGATCAAAGAGGAATTCCCAGCAGAACTCTATATCCTTGCAATACTGCAGTGCACTGCAAGTAGTTCATTAATTGAAAATATGAGACATGTGGTCACCATAGACCACTTCAAGGTGAATTATTTTATACATTTTATCTAATTTATGGTTCTGTAGTTATGAACACAAGAGCTAACTAGTTGGTATTTTCTATAACATAGTTGTCAGTACTGGAAACTCCAGAGGAAGAAGTTTGTCTCCACAGAATCAAAGAATGGTTGGCATTGGAAAGTGCCTCTGGAAATCATGCTGCTAAAGCAGGTTCACCTACAGCTGGTTATGCAGGGTTTTGTCCAGGCAGATTTTGAATATCTCCAGAGAATGAGACTCCATAATCTCCATCGGCAGCCTGTTCCAGTGCTCTGACACCCTTACAGTAAAGATGTTTTTTGTCATATTGAGATGTGACTTGCTGTATTTCAGTAAGCTGTGAGGCAACCTCCTCCCTCCAAGAGATTTCATCTTTCCATCAACCTGTAATTGGAGCTGGTTGAAGCCTGGAGGTCTAATGCTTATTTCATAGATCTTAATGTTTTGTTAAATTAATTGTATGGATATCCAGGTTAATACCTTTTCTATTTCTAGGATCTGCTAAATGCTTCACATCAACATTTTACTGGGCAGTGAATTCTGCAAATTAATGGAGCATTTTGGCACTAGGTGTTTCTTTTTTTTTTTTTCTTTGCAAGGGAGCAGCCAGAGCATGGCTGCTCTCCATGGAAAAGGGAGCTGGGAGCCAAAGATGGTTGTCATGCTGGCCAGGTGATGAAGAGACAGGTTGGTCCCCAGGAGAGATCCCTGAGATCCCTCCAGGGTCTGGCTGTCAATCTGTGGGACTATAGGCAGCTCCTGGGGGAGGATGACATGAGCTGCAGTGGTGAAAAGGTCTACACTCACTGGGATGGCAGTGCTTCCCAACCAGGGGCCAGGTTCACTCTGAAACCTATGTAGGCAAGATGCAGAGGACAGCCAAAAGCAGGCATTCAGTAGGGCTCTGCTCTGATTTTACATGCTGACAAAATCCTGGGGCTTGATGGCTACAAGAGGCTTCATGGGGCTGCCTTGAGGCAGACTGCAGGTCAGGCCTCATGAACTTGGCCCCAAGCTCCAGGTGGCCTGAGCTGGCTGCAGGCAGGCAGCTCCCCCAGGAACAAGTAGAGGTCACCCCACAGAACAGGGTGGTAACAGTTATGGACCTCACTGACCCCATGAGCAACAGGGAGACCAAGGCAGTAGGTCTCTGTCAGCCAAGGAAATACAAGCAGTGACGTGGACACTGGAGATGTCTCTGCGGCAGGGACTGATATCTCTGGGCTCAGCTGGAAGGGGCCCTGCACTGTGGAAATGGTATGGGAGGCATCTGGGAAACTAGGCAGGTCCACAAGGGCCTGTTAGTGCCCTCAGGTCCCCGAGAGTCAGTTTTAATTCCTCCTCATTTTAATTTAATTGAGTGAACTCTTGTCTTGTGCTCTGAGACATAGTAAAGAATAATTTCCAATCCCACCACTCTGTCTTTTAGACATTTCTTGAAGTACTTCAGATACTTTGATCACATCCTCTCTTCTTATTTCCAAAGCAAACAGTCCTAATCTTCTCAATCTCTCTTAATGTCTGAGATGCCCTTGATGATTCATCACTCCTCTGCAAGCTGTCTCTGCCCCTGTCTCCAAAATGTGTTTTCTAAGACAAGGTGACCAGTACAGTAGCCAGGATGAGACTACAGCATCCCTTGAAAGATAATATAATATTATTCATATATTTGCCTCATATGCCTCCTGTAATGCAGTACCTTGTTAGCTTTTCTGAATAGCTGCTGAGGGGTACTAGTAGTGACACTTTGAGCTCTGCTGTTAATCTGAGGTTCATTTGCTGTGTTGCCATAGATGTTAGGTGCTGTGCTTTTGGTGCTAGATATTGCTTTATAGATGCTAGGATTGCCGTGCTACAGGTATTGTAAAATGTAGGAATGGTTCATTTCAAGTGCACATTTCTTGGTATGTATTGGCATTTGCTATAATGGTGCCCTTTCAGCGCCACTGCACAAATGTGCTGTCACAACATGTGTGAATGTATGTGCCAAGTTGATATTGGTGTGGGGAATAGAGGCCCTCTGTCCTCCTTCTGGTAGTTCACCTGTGCCTGCTGTTCTCCTGGGACAAAGGCAGCTACCTCATGGAGGAGCCATGATGCATCCACCCACTTAGGATACAGGCCAGCAGTTATGGGCTAATTGCAAAAGTATTGTTGGGTTTAGCGGATGGAGCAGGATTCATTCTTTTTAAAACACAAGGACATGCTAGCACACATCTAGGATAATTACTGCAGTTTATCTCACTCTCTTCAGATTGCAGCAAACTGACCTCCTTTCCTTGCTACCCACTAGCATGTGCCAAGGCAGGGAGGAAGAGAAGGAGCTAGCTTACTGCATTAAAAAAAAACCCTCAACCCCCAAAAATACAACAAAACCAAAATGTTAATTACATCAGTAGATAGGGCAAGGGTCAAGAATCTCAGATATTTGCTCAGAAGATTCATCTGAATTGACAGTTTTGGGGCAACACCCTACCTCTGCATATTTGGATCCAAGGGGAATTGGGTAGGAGTTGACATCTACATAAATGAAAATATGGTGAAAATCTGAAAAGTTTTGAATTTTTGTGTGTTCTGAACTGCAACATTCTTTTCATGGAGTCTGAAAATGTCATGCAAAGTTATGCAAAGTTGCTCTCATACAAAGGCAGTAATTTCTCATTGTTACACCTGTTATGACCCACTCGTGAAGGCGAGTGTAACTGAGGTTCTTGTTAATAGATCCCTTGAGCAGATTAGAGTGAAATGACACTGAATGACTGGTGTTTATCTATAAATCTATATATGTAGAGCTCATTTTAGAACAATTTGGAAGAAAGTATGTAGCCATTTTGGTTATTATCTGTAGAAATATATCAATACAAAACCATAAAAATATCACTTAAGAAAATCTATAAGGAAAAGAAAGAAAGACAGGATAAAAGTAGAAATATATCACTACCTGTGGATCCAGTGACAAAACTTGATTGTTGCAATTTTGATGTCCATTGGTCAAAGTGATGGTCACAGTCTTGATTCTTGTGGGTGGGGGAAGGCCATGAAACAAAGAGTCCAATGAGTTAATATACATTCAGGTTTGTGTGGAATGCACAGATAATTCCCCTGAGGGGTAGTTTTGCACTCTCTTAAGCAACACTAGCCACAATGCACAGTCCTCTGGTGGAAGGCACCAGAAGTGAGTCTTGGGGGCACTTTGGGAGTCTTTGATGGTTTATGACACCTTCTAAGACAGGACAGCTGCCTCTCACATCAGCATAGTTAGGCCAGTTATGCCCCATCAGGAAAGCTGAATACCTTTGGGCCTATGTGTGAATGTCACAATATCCCCCCCGGGGAGGAGGGGAGAGTTTTACAACTGAGCCAGTTGCATAAGGGAGGACATTGGCATGATAAAAAGTGCTATTCAGCCTCTGCAGGGTCTGTTTCATATTGGCCTTCTCCCTTATCTGGCTCAAAACCCAGCTTGTAACCTCTGGTGGTGTAAGGACACTCCCTCTGTCTCATGGAGATCAGAGGTTTTCACCACCACACACCTTCCTTTTGGCTGGAGATTGCAAACCTGGCCTCAGCCAAGCACCCTGATGCTTTTCAAAATGTTTCATTGTTTCAGTCATGAACCATTAACATTTCAGGCTCTCACAACACCCAACTCAGATGGTCCAGGTGAGCAAAGACCTAAGTATAAATAAAAATTACACATTTTGTGAAAGCCTCTCTACTTGTCTCAGATTCCATCTAGATACTCCAGATACATAAAAAACTGCTATAATTCCTGAGGTCTACCAGTGGAATTAGCTCACTTAACTCTTCATGAAGTTAACAGTGTTCTTGAAAAATTTTGTCAGAATTTGAGAAGATCCTGCTTGTTGCAAACTTTTTACAGTAGGTTACCACATTCTCCAGTTTTGTATGATTCACTCAAAAAGAATCTAAATGAGTCTTTACAAATATGCATGTGACTGTCTACATTGAAACAACTCCAGTGTAAGTATAGCAAATGATATTTTCCCTACAAATTCATTTTATCATCCATTGCATTAATTTAATAGCGTAATGATAAGTTTCAGACGTTGTGTACTCATCCTGGGAAAGTCCTGTGCTCTAGATGTTTTACATCAAAGATGTTGCAAATGACAAAATTGGTTCTTAAGTTTGCAAACAGATTGTTTTCATTACAAAGCTAGCATTAGTGCTTAATGAGATTGCATACATGTGGTTACATATCAGAGCATAGCTATAAACATCATAAACCACAAAATAATTAGGTGACCTTTTGCCAGACTATTTTCAGTGGCAGCACTGTGACCTTCTTAGATGGTGTTCTGAACTTCTGGCTTACTGTTGATTGCAAAATCAGTGAATGTAATGAAAGCAAGTCTTAGGATGCCATAAACTGTTTCGCTAGGCAGTGATGACAGCATTTGAAATGTGTCGAAAGCTCTAATCTAAATTATTTAGTCCGTCTGCTTGCATGATGTAAACCTCTGTGCTTAAAGAAACTAATCAATTCTTCTATTTGACAGGAATTTTAATTGGATAGATTGGCCAGGGGATGCAAATATTGTTAAGCTACCTAAGTCATTGGCCATTTAATTGAGGCTAGGCTAGTATTTTCATTGTTGCTACATATGTTAGAGCAAAAAGACGTTAAGAGGATTTATTTGTGGGTCTTACAACAAGAAAACCTTAAGCTTTAAGCAGCATGTTGAAAATATAACATGCACATTGCAGAGATAATTATATATTCTTGAAATAGTATGGCATGATGTATACTCCTATATATCACCAGTGGTGGAACATGCCTTCCAATGGTATAAGCAATAAAATAGGCACTTCAAATTGAAGGAAACATCTGTGTCAGACATCACTGATTTGTCAATTCTCAGCTTCTTATTAGTGTCTTAAGCCTTTATACTTAACAAACATAAGTGTAAATATGTCTTTATTTCATTCATTTTGACTTCTGAAAATATCATTTTCCCTCATAAAAAAGTCTATAAAGGCCAACTGTTTAAAAACCTATCTATACAAATATACAGCAAGCTGTGTTAAACACGTATCAAGGTACAATTTTCTGCTGAAACATATCTCAAAACGTTTTTACAAACAGAGGGCTAGAAATAAACATTTAATCTAATTAGCAAAATGTTTCTGTTGTCTTTGAAAAGGTGCCTGTTTCAAGGTTAGTGCATTTAGAAAAATAAAATGAAGAGAAATTGTTCAGAAAATAAGACACATGTTCTTGAGTCGAGGTCAGATTTGCCTGGTATGAAATATATTTTCATGTCATAGAAACTAAAGTCCTGTCCTTCTTTACAGCTCAAGAAATTGGGAGTGGTGATTATTCTAACCAGCTATTATCTCTAGAAATAATGTTTTTGCAGAAGCTAAGTTAATGAGGTAAGCGCTAGTGATCTGCTAATTAAAAATCTAAAAATAGGGCTAGTGATAAATGGGGTGTCAAAATATTCTAGCTAAGGAAGAATCTTTAAGTTACCAGTGATCAATGCAGAGCTCTGATTTCATGACACTGCATATTCATTTAATGAACCTCCCCTTTTATCTGTTAATTACTACAACACTCTCTGGATTAAGACTATAGCACATTCTTTGGAGAATATGTGCATTGTGTAGTTCAAGTTTATGTATGAATATTTATTAGTTTGCTAGTGTACCAGCATCTTCTTAGCAGCTAGCACATTACCTCACACTAATAAGGGCTTTTGTTTGACATGGAAAGCAATTGCTTTACATTGGCAGAGATGTTAAAACTTTGTGTATGTCTCACAGAAGGAAAGAAAATTGGAAAGCTAAATATACAGACTAGGATTTTCCAACAGGCCCAGCTGAATTATACAACCTATTTGCATCATACTACGCTGAAAGTAGTGCACAAATCCAACTTTAATTCTGAATAGAAGCATTTGGTCAGTAGTTTTACAGTTAATGATAAATCATCTTTTCAGTTCATCTGTGAAAACAGCATTTATTCCAAAGTCAGTACAGTGAACTGCAAATTTAGATATCACAAAGAGTTATTTCAAACTGAACATAATTAATTTAGATAATATTGTGGATGCTATTAGCCATTCTACTAGAGAATGTTGTACCTCTAATTAAACCTGAGCACACCATTTGACTTGCAAATGTAAAAGTGTGATGAAAAATAATTTGTTGAGAGCCAAGGCTAGTAGGAATACCAAACACAGGACAAATGATAAGAAACATAGAAAATAGTGGCATGAAGTATAAATAAAAAAATCAGTACAAAATGGTCTCAGGAAAGATTAACTGATAGCAACACTCAAGCTAGTGCCATTGTTAGCAAGGATCACATAAGCAAACTCTCCTCTCTTTTCTGACACAAGATTTTCCCATGAAAGCTAACAATGTGACACCTGTTGATTTCAGTCCTATTTATATTATCAGTTTTCAGATCTCAAGTGATCTGAAAAAAAATTATTGCTCCAGAATAAAATGAAAGATTTAGTTCTTATTTTTAAGCATAGACAGACCCTCTTTCAGAAGGATGAGGTTTCTCAATGCCTTTTTGAGATAGAGTTAACAGGAGTAACTACAATGAGACATAGTTTTAGAGGTTACATATGACATTAATTGTTAAACTGTAAAAATTCTCATTCCCAAATTATTTCAAATAGGAATCTCATTAAAGTTTTTATGATGCTGTACTTGAGGAATGTGTCCTGTTTGGGGCCCCTCACTTCAAGTTATTGGAGGTGCTGGAGCATGTCCATTGAGTAAGTCAGCGGAGAGAGCTGGGGTTTTTCATCCTGGAGAAGAGGAGGCCCAGGGAGGAGACCTTATCACTCTCTACAACTACCTGAAAGTATGTTGTAGCCAGATGGGAGTCTGCCTCTACTTCTGGGCAACTAGTGACAAGATAAAATGACATGGACTCAAGCTGTGCCATGGGAGGCTCAGGTTGAACATCAGGAAGAATTCCTTCACTGTAAGGGTGGTTAAGCGTTACAAAAGACTGCCTAGGAAAGTGTTGGAGTCACCATCCCTGAAACCATTCAAGAAATGACTGGACAAGGCACTTAGTGCTAAGGTTTGATTGATCAGGTCTAAAGACCTGATTACGTGCTGATCAGTCAAAAGTTGGACTCAATAATCTTGGATGTCTTTTCCAACTGTTTCTGTGATTGTTCATTTCTTATGAGAGGAAAACCTTGGATGTGAACTGGGGATAAGGAGAACCTTGGTAGCTGTCAAACAGTCCTACATCAGCCTTTAAGCACTCCCATGTCCTTGCATTCACTATTTCAGATATAATCACAGAGCTTAAGGATAAAACATACCTGTGAGATTCCTCAATCCTCTGTACAAGAAGAGTTACTTTTGCAACAAGACAGATAATTTTCACTTGATTAAAGTTCCTTTTATACTATGCTAAAGCATATTAATGAATATATAATGCAGTAGTGGAAAGAAGCCAGATCCTATAGCAAAGAAGATTTGTGTAGAATAGAATATGCAGAAAGAATCAAGCACACTGAAATGCTGTGAACGAAGAAGAACAGTCCGTATATACGGGTATGGAGGGAAAATTGAGTATTAGAAAAGATTGCAAGAGCCGGTCCCTGTGAATGAAATCACTTATTTATAGACAAAAATTCCAGCTATAGAAAGAGAGGAAAAAAACCTAAAACTTCCCTGTTAGCTCAATGTATTTGTACAGAACACTTTTAATTCAAATTAACAGTTATTTAATGCATTATTCCTAATGCTTGCCAGGGCTTTGCTACCAAGCACTTAAGTTTCCAGTCTGAATCATCTTGGCTGCAGTATGCTTGTCTTTCTAATTATATCTCTTCTTTGACTTGACCTAAGAGTGAGATGATTTACCACCTGTACTCTTAACATAAACTGTGCCAGCCTAATCAGCTCCAGATTTAATCAAGCGTTCACAATGTCAATGTTTCATTTTCACCTTTGCTTATTTTATGTGAAATGACATTGATCGCTAGTTAAGTGATTAGCTGAGACTGTGTGGCTTTGTCTGCACTGTTACAGACACTACCTGGCTTTTGTTTTATTTATCAGGGGTTGCTTCAGTATGCAACTACTGTCAGGAGAGCTTTGGATTCATACCTATGTATTTTTACTGGTGTTCTGGGACCATAAAGAGATGCAAGCTCTGTCTTTTATATTCACATCCAACCTTAATGGGTCTGCCATCTGTCGAATGTGTAGGTATGTTGCTTGCATGCTTTTTGGGCTATTCATACTTCAAACATTTATCTTCTGAACTTTGAACCACTTTCTCAGCAGTTTCTACCTCTCTCCACTGACAGTACAGGAACACAGACCTTCAACTATCATATAAAAACATGCATCTAAACTTCTTTCTGGAGTAGACTGTGCAATAGCCACACTGTATGTATTTCATAGGCTGATTAATCAGAAGAAAAATATGCCTTTTTTTCTCCCACAGTAGAGTGATATTCTTTCAGTAGTCATAAAATCTACATTATGAAAAGCCTCTGAAATTTGTACAACTTTAATTATGCTCTTGGGACCTTTGATTTTTATTAATGCACTAGGTAATCTTTGGTGGCATATGACTGATTTAAGATCATTTCCTGTTACATCTGCCCTCTGGAGTGTACATACACATATAGACATATAAAATATTAAAATGAATATACAGTGAATAGTATATAGATGCTACTCATCTGACAGTCTGATATGAGTGAGTTTTAGGAAGGTGGGGGTACTAATCCTGGAATTCCGTAGTCAGACTCAAGGAATTAGTGGGACTGAGATTATACCATGAGACCAGGATTTTACCTTTTTTTGGAACCGAAAATTCCAGCCTCTGGGCATTAAAACAGAAATTATATCCCACAAGAACTTTCAGGTTAGTTAGAAGATCTCATTGAATTATTTTCTGAGTAATTAATTTTTTAATTCAGTGACATTAATCAGCAATTAAGAACTAAATTAATAATAAGCATCCAGCTAGATAAAACTGAGATTAAAATATGAAACTCTACCACCCAAACAAAACACTGAATTCTTTTCACATGAGATGTATCAAAAGTTAATTTAGGGCATGTGTAATAAGAAGTGAACAAGAAAAAAGAAGGATGACGCTGAAGATGATGCTACTTTTGTTTTTTTTTTTTTGCCTTAGTGGTTAGACAAATATTTAAAATGAGAATATTTGAACTCTCAAACTCTGTCAAGTACCTGAACTATCAGACTAACAGGTAAAGCTGATAACAGGTAAAAATCGCATTAAGTTGTTCCAACACATACGCATTTTAACTCAGATAACCCCTCTCATATCAATGTTTAACAAGTGGATCAGAAGAACCCTTTCTCTTTGGAGCAATTAATATTACATTGGGACACATACAACAGAAGATCAGCTAAAGGAAATGCTAAGGTTTTAGAACAGCTGATCCACAATAATTGTCCAAGTGAACGGCTTAATCCCAGTAAGTGCAAGGTAATTTGAATTAGTTTAGCCCCTTTTTCACTGCATTCTGAACCAACACTGATTCCTTTGTATTTGTTACATAGGTAGAGCATACATGCACAACACATATATATACACTTACAAGATTGGTTGGTGTAAAGTACTGTTTTACACAGTACTACATCTTTGTTCACTTTCCTCCCTTGTGTTATCCTAGGGCCCTGTCCTGATAGTCAAATGCAGTGTTGATAGAGAACTCTTATCTAGTCATACATTTCTGCTTGGGTAATCCCAAATGTGCAAAGCTATATTCAAATTTGAACCTGCATTCCTTTAGTTTCACAACCTGTTAACTACAGGAATATGGTATGTCAAACAGAAATTAGTTTTTGGAATACTCAATCTAAAATTATACAGATTCTAAAATTAAGACTTGAACTACACATTTTCTGATCTCTATTTAACAGCTATAGAGTAAAAATGCAAAGTTCAGCATGTATCTTGAATTCTGTTATCTCACTCCCTTTTCTAAAAAGAGAACTGAAGGAAATTCTTAAAATAACACAAGGTAATAGATTTTAAATATCACAAAATGCCAATTATTACCTACAGTAATAGAAAAAATAGCATGAGAGTATAAAAAGGAAATGTTATGAACTGCTTACTGTATTATCAGAAATTGTGTGATTTGTGATTTTGCTGAGTAAACTCCTCAGGGGAAAAATATTTGAAAGGCGCATAATCTTGGCCTCCTGGAATATTTATTCATATTAATGCAGTGCACAATTTGAAATGACTTTCTGCATGTCTATTTCAAACCAGTCATAAAAAAAAAGGAACGAGGAAAGTAATTATAAATTATTTAATGTAACTCTGTCAATCGAAATAGGATAGTTTGTATGCATGTAAAGGTGTTTAACTTTGCCAGGAGAGCTTCCCATATACACAAAGGAACTATGCAAACAAATATTCTGCCTATGCTTGTGAATAGTTAATTAACTATTCACTGCTCACTGAATGTGAATTAAAAGCATTTAAATAAGAAACAAATATTCTAATATATCTACACATAAGGACCATTTACTATAACTATAGAAACTGTAGTTTACTGTTCATTGATTGTATGTGTAGAATATGGGGATTGGGGTTTATAGTATTCTCCAAAGCAATATATGTGATCTTGTAAGGTAAAGACAACTTGCAGTGAAAAAAAGTGATAGAGATAATTAATGTGTTCCTTTCAGGTGATTATAAGCCTTTATTCATTATACTAGAGAATAGTGCTATTAAGAAAGGCCACTGATGATA
Source organism: Pithys albifrons albifrons (assembly GCF_047495875.1). Classification (NCBI taxonomy): domain Eukaryota; kingdom Metazoa; phylum Chordata; class Aves; order Passeriformes; family Thamnophilidae; genus Pithys; species Pithys albifrons. The sequence continues at coordinate 74,032,894 of NC_092461.1, forward strand.
TCCCAGGGTGATAACCAGGCGCAGCATTGGTTATTACAGTTGTGTCCATACCTTCTGAATACACTGGTACTGAAGTGCTTCTCTAACTCCTTACAATTTTTACAAAGAGTTTAAAGATAAGAGCCAAGAAAAATTATTATGTCGATGGTCCATGCCAGCAGAAAGCCTGACGCAATTATCATCAGATTACAAATTGTACCAAACATCTCAAAAGAACACTATTGGAAAGATACACTGTTTGGGGTCATTCCCAATATTAATTCAAAGACAATCTATTTGTAGAAAAAAATGGAAACTATAGGAGGTTCAGTCGTATCTACTATGGTAAACATTGCTTTTATACTTACAGTTCTTAAGGGATCACCTATGAAAAGTAAGAATGAAAGCTGCAAATTTCTGCTCTGTTTGGAGCAGATGTATAAAGGGAATCAAAAAGAGTGAAGCTGAAAGATTTCCCATAACACAGAGTGTATAGAACAGCTTGTCTGAACATAGCAGCAACACAAAATATTCATAAAATGTCAAACTTGGCCTAGTTGCTAAAAATACATAACTTCTATTACAAAGGACAATTAACATTACTCATTTACATAAACTACACCTTTATCAAGTTTTACAGTCAAAAAAAATTTCTGTCAAACTTCTGGTTTTTGACACATCATCATATGTTGCTACGATAATAAATGAAATGTTTGAATTTTTGTGGTTGAGGAAAAAAAGGAAAAAAGAAAATAAGATGGGAATGGTATACTGTACTGCTAGCAAATAGACTTTCAAAGTTCTAATGCAATAGAAGTATTTGTATGAGAAATTGAAGGGAAATTAGAGGAAAGATGGAGCAAGACTGTTTTCAAGAGCATGTAGTGATAGGATAAGGGGGAGTGGGTTAAACTGAAGTAGCATAAGTTTAGATTACATATAAGGAAAAGAAAAGCTTTACTGTGAGAGTGGTGAGACACTGAAACAGGTTGTCCAGGGAACTTGTGGGTGTCCTATCCCTGGAAATGATGCCTTAAGATTTTTGTATGTTTATAGGTTTTAATATAGCTATATAGTTTCTCACACTTAAGACGGCAACTGACAGTTTATAAACACTTTTCTCATGGTTTGTGTCACATTCTTGAAGCTCTGTTCAATGTACTTTTCAAGAAAAGAGATTTTAGCAAGGACATCCCTTTTGGCACATGCACCTGGATCAGAATAATAAGATACATTGCAGTCAATACAAGACAGAGGGCCCAGCACCATTGGAAAGGCTCCAACGCGGAAATTCTGAAGGTGGTACTAGGGGCAAATGGTTTTCACGTTGCATGTATCCATTAGATATGATAATTAAGTAGTGTTATAAATTTGTAAGAACCCCATATTGTAGGTGCACTCATGTATTGTGGAGCACCTGAAAGCACTTTCCTTAAAGACAAGCTCTCTATTTTATATTAATATTGTCTGGAAAAATTTTTTCTCCCATTTTTGGCAACAGAAATGTTCAAGACCAGGTTGGATGGGGCTCTGAGCAACTTGGTCTAGTTGAAGGTGTCCCCTGGTAGGGGGGATTAGAACTAGATGATCTTCAAGGCCCCTTTCCAACCCAAACCATTCTATAAATCTATAACTCCATGAAATTGTATTTTTCAGCTTTCTTTTGCAATTAATATTTTAATCTGTTAACAAGATATGTACTTTATTTGTGGATGTGTGCTTCTTTCTTCATTGTGTCTGCCTTAACAGGGGTTCAATTTTTATAGAAACTCCAGAGGCATTTTTGTTCCTTGTATTCATTAAAGTTTTGCCTTCAACAGTGTTAATGAAAAACAATGGTTTTTCAGGGATAAAAATTTGTGCAATGAGAAATCCAAGAAATTTCATAAGAATTGTAATAATTTCTCATACTGTAAGGAGCTTTCAGTTGGTAGAAAGCTGATCAATGATCTGGAGTATTCTTGTGTGAATTATTGCAGTCATTGAACATAGAAATATAGTATAGACTGAAAAACACATGACCAGCTTTGACTGGATTGAACTGTACAGGTTCTCACCTGCCCTGCGAAACACTTTTTCTTGAGTAACCAAACTATATTGCTCTTAAGTGAGCTAGCTGGTTCAACACAAATAAATAGATGAGATTTCTTCTTAATGACATTCATGGAAGATTCAATAGGATACAGAAAAGCAACATAATTCTCTTACAGCCTTTCTTCGCTCCTACAGCAAGTTTTCTACTGTATCTTTATTTTGAGATCACTCTGCTCCATTGATTTAATATAATTCTGTGAAAGTATTAAGATAGACACTTACTTATTACCTGCATCCCTGAATTTTTAACACGCCCTGGAAGGAAGTCTGGGAGATAAGTCTATAGCTACTGACATTCCAAACTACTGTGCAGTGCAGGAAATGTTATTTAGTTTTAATCAAGAGTGACGTGTCTCCCCAACATTTGGATTTTTTATCTTTAAAAACAAATTTTATCTGGAATACTTTTTGGGTTACCACTGCTATTTTCAAATTATCATGCCAGATTTGAAAAAATCTCTTCACATTTATATAGCTGGAGATGAGGGTTGGTAAACTTCAGAGAATTACATGAAATGTTCAGATAAGCCTGTGAAACATATGCACATCTAGAAACAGGGCACAGACAGCTCAGTCAAAGAGATGAACACTAGAAATCCTCTTGTGGAACTTGATAGAGTATGTCGGGCAAGAGGAAGAACAAGAAGATCTACATAAAGATTTCATCCAGTCTGAAGAGAAGTACTTGATTTACTCCACCGAGGGAAAGAGGACAAGAGAGAATGAAAAGCAGATGGTGGGGTTTTATTGAGAGCTGTCAAGAGTAATCTTTCCTGACTAGTCTTTTGATGAGTCTCATTATCCCAGAATTCTTCCTTAAGATATTTCTACTATTTGCCATTTCAGAGTAGTCCCTTTGGCATTACTTACCTCATGCAGGGGAATATCTAACATTCAGTCAGATCTCCCTCGTGTCTACCATTTCCAAGACCTTCTGCCTTTCATCCTGAATAGAGTCCTACACCAGTGAGGAGCTTCACATGTGGGCTTCCCCTCTGTTCCAGTCACTTCAAGTGAAAGGTTAATGTTTCTTCTGTCCCACTCAGTTGTTCTGCTGCGGTTCATCTTTCCTCTTAAGGATCCATGCCTGGAGCTAATCACAGTTTCAACCATTTTTTTTTCTTCTCATTTTCCTCAATGACAGACTCACTCAGCCTCTCATGATCACTGTGAGGCCATCTTTCTCTCTATCCTCCATTAGGACAGTGAACAAAATGTCGCCATCCTACGCATCTTTATAATCTCCTTTGGATTCTTCCTTTTAATCTCATTTCCTCATCATCAGCATGCCCGCTTCAGGTGTCGCCAACAAGGGTACATTTAAGCTACTTTTTAAGGCTCGTTTCACAGTTAACCTTGTCACAGAGTGACAGATGCTAATGGTGGTCTGCTATCCCATAGTAACCAACAGATGTCATTAATGTCATTAACTTTGGGAAGGACTGTCTTTCGACAACATAAAAGAAAATAAAAGTGTAAGAGTCCTAAAGGCTTATTAAGCTATCTACATTTCATAGTATTGTGCATGGGATGAAAACCATGCCTACAAAGAATGCAACCATCAAACCAAGTGTGAGGAAAAGTCAGGCTTTTAATGCTTTGGCATGTGTATCAACCTTGAATGGAAAATAAAATAATGGTGTTCTACAGTAGCTCAGAACTGTAGCACTTTCCTGTTGGTACTGGAAAAAAGAAAAAAAAAGTGAAGGAGTAATTTCTAGGTTTGCTTCCAGAACACTGCAACTGCATGCTATCCTTACTCAGAACAGACGGTAATTATGGAGCTAACCTTCATGCTATTTTAATTGTGTGCCCCCAGCAGGCTGAGGATTCTGGTATTGTACTATTAGTGTCACAGCTGAGATAAGTGTTCCTTCATGATTACACCTACTCTTGCTAGTCTTGTCACTGAAATAGAGATGGAGTTGAGTTCAGTGGCCAAATTACATCAATAGGTTTACTTTGTAGTGTTCTGCATATATTCATATTTAATTCAAATTGAACCCAAAATGCATTTTAAATACTTCATAACGTTGGTTTGACCCCCAATTAGGTGATGCATGTCCACAAATAACTGTGAGATACAGCATGTTTTCAGTGTTTCATTTTCTTTTTTTTTCAGTAGTCTCTCCACTACCTGCTCAACAGACAGATGAGTCTCTTATCAGAAGTAGCAGATGGCAGAGCCAGTCTGAATTTTCCAACATGCGCTCATAGAACATTTCTGTTAAAATGTATTATATTACAGCACAACTGGGGATATAAGCATGAGGATAACACAACTTCTGTTCAGGAGTGTATTTTTAAACCTTGTCTGAGAGTTCTGCAATGCAAAGGCTGTATTTTTTAGTTCAAAAAAAGCAGACTGAATCTAAACTCACATTGTCTTCAGACCCCTCATTTCAATGTCAAAAAGGGAATTGTCTTTGCAGTTTGTGAACTAGGGGGAAATATGCCTTTTGATTTACTGAGAACTTAATGACACTTGAATGAATCAGATTATTGTATAACACTGAATACTGCAGAATTTTTTACTAGTCATGGCCAAGAAATGGACCAAAAGGTTATCTCTATAGATCACAGAAATGTGCAAGTGTTCCTTGCTGATATGCATACATACACACACACACACATACACACACATGTAGATAGATAGATAGATAGATAGATAGATAGATAGATAGATAGATAGATAGACAGGCAGACAGACACACCCACACATACACATATATGTACATCAGAGCTGTCCTTTTTTCTAGTTTTGGACAAAGTCATGGCATTATCCAAGGTATTATCCTGTAGTTACTTCATTTCATAGAAAAAGAGAATTAGAAAAGAAACAGAGAAGACAAGACAAAGGAATAGGCAGAACCCTTGCGTTTAGTTGGCCAGAGTTAATATCAGATATATGGCACATCTAGTTAATCTGGATGCTCAAGGTTCCCAAGAAAGCACAAGAAGCATATAATTCTCTTCCACATCCCTTTTACCTTTTGAAGTTGACAGACATGAAATCTGAGCATGTCTTATAGATAAGAGATAGACTCAATAAACTAGTAGACTGCCAAACATCTTACAATATTCCCTATTTCTTTCTGAGTTCAGCAATGGGTCTCCATATTGCAAAGGAGAACAAATGGGTTTGAGATATCTCAGATGCTTCCAGTTTTATTTTTTATATTATACGGACAAAACACACACACACACACACACACACACACACATACACACACACACATAAAAAAAAATAAAGTGGAAAACCTCTACACGGGAGCTGTGAATTTATGCATTGTAAAATCCAGGAATCTCTCAGAAGCTTTATTGCTTTTATATTATTTCTATGTTCTATCATTCCAGCTAGATGGGGATGAGTGAACTTTATTTTAATATCTATTTATAAATGCTTTTGAGTCATGCTTTGAGGTCAGATGCATTTTAAATCTAACATAATTCAACTGAGGCCACCACACTGGACCTGAATCAGTATTCTAGACTCAGTGTCCTAAAACTTCATGCCATTTGATACAGAAGTGAGATTAAATGTGCTAGTGGCCCTGTGATGTCTTGTAAGTGGGACAGACTCAAACCTGAAACAAAACAATGTTTAGAATTTTGGATTCTTCACTGTAATGTGCTGAATTATTTTAAGAATTTAAACTTTTAAATAAATGCATAAGTTAAGATTTGAAATACACAGTGAAAAACAGTACTGTGAGACAACTCGAAGAGTGTACATGGTCTGACATGACTGAGTTCTACAGAAGCATATAAACAAAGAAGTTCAATGATAGATAAGCAAGTAGAAATGAATTCTTTTTTTTCCCCTCTGCTGCTTTGGTAGATAAATGAAAAGATTATGAACTGCAGTTTCCCCCATGTTCTGTATCCATGAAGATATTGTCTAGAACTTGTCCTCTCCAGAACAAAAACTGAAGAATACTTCAGTGTGATTCTGTCTTATCTGGAAGGAAACTGAATGTATATTTTCAAGCTATTATTGCCACCCTGGTTGGAGCAAATGCCATTTCTGTGAAGTGAAAAGTCAACTATTTGTACAACCCTCAAGAAATGCAGCTGTGGGATGAACTTGAAAGTTTGGTAATGTGGGGAGAAAGGGTGAATTATAAGATACTGACAATGACACTGCCTCAGTATTTAGATACTTATATACAGCTAACAGGGCATAACACACTTTTTTAGGAAGTAAAACAAAAAAAAATAGAACAGAAATGCTCATTTCTTTCCTTATGTTCTACTCCTAACAGTGACAGTAACAAATGTGTTGTCTTAAAAATTGCTATGTTAATTTTGAAAAAACCTAAAGAGTTATACTTAAAATAAGTGATTAACAGCCAGCAGTATATATTTCTAGAAGATAAGACCTGATCATTTAATTTCACATTTGATCTATAATGGTTAATGAGTTTAATGAATGATCAGATTTTCTTCTTGGTAATAAATATGTACCGTGTGTCTCACATCAGAGACATGGAACTATGCATTACACATTAGGAGGAAGAATTTAGCTGTGGACATGACCTTGTTGCCAGTACTGAAACTTGGTCGGATGAATCCTGTGACTGGAGTGCAACTATCAATGGCTACAGGCTTTTCAGACAAGACAGGGGAGGAAGACTGAGATGTTGCCCTGTATATGAGGAAGTGGACTGAGTGTGAGTAGTTGTCGCTGAAGAACAGCCATGAGCAGCTCAAAAGCCTGTGGATAAGAATCAGAGACTAAGTCAACAAAGGGAACCTCATGGTTGGTGTATACTACAGGCTCCTGATCAAAGGGAACCTGTGGACTCACAGGTTTTTGTCCTGCTGGGGGACTTCAACCATACTGACATGTGCTGGAAAAGTAGCATGGCACACTGTAGGCAATCCAGGAGACTCTTGAAATGCATGGAGCATGACTTCCTAAGCCTCACAACAGACAACCCTGTCAGAGTGGATACAATAGTGGAGCTGATGATCACCAATGTAAATGACTAATTGGGGACATCAAGACTGGAGGCAGCCTGGGCTGCAGTGATCATGTATTGGTGGAGATTGCAGTCCTGAGGTATATGGGATAGGTAATAAAGTCAAACCCCTAAACTTTAGAAAAGCAAACTTCCACCTCTTCAAGGAAATAGTCAGGGGGTTCCACTGGGAGACTGCCCTGAGGAAAAAAGATGCAGAACAGAGGTCACAGATCTTTAAGGAAGTCTTCCATAGAGTGCAAGAGCTAGCAATCCTCAGAAACAAGAAACAGGGCAAGGAAGGCAAGAGATTGGCATGGCTGAGCAATGACCTGCTGGTCAAACTAAAGGGAAAGAAAAAGCATGGGCAGAGGACACAAGGAAAGCTAACCTGGGAGGAGTATAGAGATGAAGTTTGGCTGTGTAGGGATGGAGTGAGAAAGACCTAGGTGAAGTTGGAACTAAATTTGGTAAGGGATGCAACAAAGAACAAGAAGGGCTTGTACAGGTATGCTAACCTGAAAAAGATGGTCAAAGAAGGTGTACCTCCACCCTGCAATAAACAAGGCTGGAAAACTGGTAGCAATGAACAAGAGGACTGAGGTACTCAACTTTTTTGCCTCAGTCTTCAAAGGTTCATTTCTATCCTAACCAAGAGAACAAAATTTTGTATTAATTCTCTTTTCAGTGTAAATATATGAAGTTCTACTCTATTTCTTAAATGCAGATAGGTTGACATAAAGCATACTCATATTTTAAAAAAATATATTTTTTCACACATTTTTCAGCTTTCCGTTAGTCTTTTCTTTTTCATCTAGAAATAGTTGTGGAACTTGAACAACATAAACAAAAATTTACATATTTGTCTCATTGTATTTGTCTCATTTTATGATGACAGACATGATACAGAACAGTACCAACTCTGTGATTTGCATACTCACTTCAGAGAAAGTATTTATATTTTTATTGTGTTTATACATTTATATAAGAATATATATATTTAAAGTAAACAATATTTAAATGCGGAGGAATAAGGGCACCATGCACAGACCAATGTGACCAAGTGAATGCCATTTATTACCCACTGCACACAGTTTATATAGGGTTAAGGCTATGTTCCATTGGCTATATTGAATCTCACACTATCAAACTACAAATCCCAACTGGTTATAATCCATATCTCACAAGTCCAGTATTTTGGTGAAATCATCCTGACTTTTCAGGAACATCTCCGGTGTCCTGTGGGAAACCTGAGGAGTTCTCATGAGAAACTTCTGGGGAGTTGCTAAGAACTCCTAGGGAGTGATTTCTCCTTTACCAGTCCGCAGCAGCTGTGGCTTTATTTATTCTTAGCTGCTTTCAGTCTCATAAGGTCTATATAGGTCTGAATTTCTCACCTTTAGATTTTCTGTACCTACATATATTTGTAAATATCTAGCATTCATACTATATTTCCAAGATAAAGCTTAAACATAACTATTCCTTCTTTATTCCATGTGCCATAGTCACAACAACCCAGCCACCAGTCCGTTTACTTGTCTTCACTCTTGAAAATATTAGATATCTTCCTATTTTTGCAGATCATTATCGAAGGGGATTGAGAAGAAATTAAATAGGATTTCAGAAAAAAAAATCCAATTTAAAAGATCCTAGGACAATTTAAGCAAGTAAAAAAATGACCATGAGTCATCATTGATGAATATGTTATTCTAGCATCTTATGTTAATATCAAATTTTATTCTGAACTCATCTGCATAATGTTGTTGAAAAGAGCTTGATTCACTCAAAAAAAATTACTATCAACCATCTACACAATAGATAATTGAAAAATAACAAAATTTCTACATACTTTGCTACTGATGAGACATTTTTTTGTCTATGGCAAAAAAGAGGGTATTATGCAGGTTCTCTGAATTTTTTTATTATTCTTTTTACTTAATAATGGTTAATGTCTTCCTAGTGGGGGATGGGTGGAGCACAGGAGAGTTGCTATTTAAAAATAAATACATTTAATTATTCCTCTTCTTTACTAAGAAAAAAATAAGTTTAATCAATATGACATAGGTATGATATCAGACATAAAAACGTTGAATATAAATGAAGTGGTTTCAAAGCTTTTTGAACAAAGGAATGTGAGTTCATAAATGAAAACTTCCTGAAAGCCCAGAATGACTGATGTTAAATGGAGAGATGTCAGTGAAATGGACTATAAAGGTAAAAAGACAGAATGGAATAGATTCTTATGCATGATATTATTCAGCAAAAAACATTTCCTAATATATTTTTGATGAAATTTAACATGGAATAACCAACATGGGTTTTAAAAATCATGAATTACACGAACTACTCACTGCATTATTGCTTTGTGATTTTTTATACTGTGCTAATACCTACCATGCTCAGCTAATGGTGAACTTGAAATACGGAAAACTCACAGGTGGCCTAGTCTCAAGATACATGCACACATGCACATATAGATGTATTTTTGACATATTTATATTTATATTATGCTTCTTTTACACTGGAGAGAACTAGTAATAAAAACAGGATCACTCATACTTGTATGGACTGCTTTGATATGTTTTCATCAATATAAACATTGCAAAAATATACCAAAATAAAGGGATAGAAAATACTGGTAAAATGGATACTATAACTCTAGTATCAAACCAAGTCTAATCAGTAATATATTAACTTTTGTGGCACTGTGGATTATTTGGAGATTTTAGCTACAAACCCTAATATAGTGACCCACCATGAGAACAAGAAAAAAGCAAATGAAGGAGGCCTAGGAATTGTCAAAATGACCTTGTATTATTGTACCTAAAGTCTTTGATTTACTGTCCAGGGCCAGAGCTGAGCGCTCAGTTATGCGTAGGGACACGAGTGAATAGTGTGTATGCCGGCATGTGTGTATGTGTGCATGTATGTATATGTGTGTGTGTGTGCTATGTGTGGCTGCAGCTGTGTTCTGCCTTGATTTGCTTAACCACTTTCAGTTGAAAGTGATTAGTATAAAAACCCTGCATCATTAACAATAAACTGATTTCTGTTCATCAAGTCAGAAGTCCATCAGTCTGTCATACCCTAACATTCCTATAGTGACTCTATGCAAACTGCAAGTTTATGCTTTGACTAAGGCCTTTTGGTAGATCAGAAAACAGCACATTGTACTGGAAGACAGAAAAATTTCAGCTTCTCTTGATCCACTTAATTTCCTCTGTGGAAAAATGATTAGAAATAATTTAGACTAATAAGACTTTTTTCTTGCTCTATCTTCACTCTCAGAGAAGGATCAGATACTTTGCCTGAAGTTTGTTGAAATTTGAATCTGAGATGAACATGGATGGGAAAAAATTTCCACCCAAAAGGTAAAAAATCAAGTAAAAAATAAACCTGCTAAAATGAGGGACTTGATAAGATGTAGACAAGTTATAGTTGATAATTTAAAGCTTCAAAAACTGTTCAAATGCTGTAATAAAATGAGACTTTCTAACTTCTAAGTCTTCCTGCAGCGTCTGCCTAATACATGCAAAAGTTGAGGCTTTAAATCCTGTAACTGCCTGATTTGACCCATATGCTTTCAACAATGGAATGTATTTTTTTTAAAAAAAGGAAGATCCACACTGAACAAGACAAAAAAAACAGTCCAAGGCCCTGGTTTGGCTGTTCATATTCATGAAGTGAACTTGGCAGTGTTATTTTCACAGTCTTATTACATACTAACACTTTTTTTTTTATCAGCTTTTTTTGGCTTTTCCAATATGTATCTAAATCCCACTAAAATTGCTTTCTTTTCTTATCAACACAGGAAAAATAGTGAGTGAAGTGTTATCTGTGTGTATGTGTTTTTAAGCTATGTGTTTCAGTGCTGATAAGCAGAGATGCATTGACTGTGATAAAAGAAGAAATACCAGAAACATTTCTGAAAAAAATCATAGCTTTCAGGCTGAGATCTTCAAAGATAATGTTTCATAGTAACTGAAGAACTTGAAATTATATATTTCTTAGAAATGTGTAATCAATTACATCAGGTTAAATAAAGTCACTCTACCTTTATTTGTAGCTAAAGTGAGACATAATTTATCCAAGTTATCTTTAAATAATTTGTTAGCAGTTACAGATATGCCAACACAGCCAGTAATACACATTTATTTTTGCAGGCAAAAGACAAGATTGGATAAGTAGTAAGTATTATTATCACACTAAGAAATAGCAAACCCCACAATTTCTGAGGTTACTCAGGCTGTGAAAATGAGTACTTCACAAGCCCTCTATAGTAGCATCTATGTGTACCAAAGTCTGTTGTGAGATATTATTCCCTTAAGGCAGATGTTATTAAAATTTATATCTGGGGTTGCTATTATTATGTATTTCAATAATTAGAGACCTACTTCTATATCCAGTGAATTATCACGTTCTGCCAAAGCTATCTAAATAAACACCTTGCTGACATAAGCTGTAGGAATTTGGTATCCTGTTACTATTGATCAGAGAACTGAATTTATGGACTGTCCTTGCAACACTAGGTACAACATGAAAAGTTTCAATGACTACTTGGTTATCTCTGAAAGACTTCAAAGATTGCTGAATATGAAAAAATTAGACTTCTGAAAGCTATCAGAATATTCAACACAGTTTATAATGCATGAGAACTTTATTATGCAAGCTTGATCAAAAGTTATCCGTGAGAAAATCCTGGTACGAAAACAATAAGGAAAAAATCTAGCCTGGTGATACTAGAGGCCATCAAAATATATACAGCTAGAGCTGTTGAACTGTCAGGGAAAACAACATAGTTTTTTCCATTATTTGACATGCAGATTAAATATTCCGGTCCTTAGTCAAAATTTCAATTTCAAGTGAATGAGAGTTCTGCTGGAACAAAGGGAGTGAAATGTGACTGAAAAAGGCAAGCTCCTGGCATGTGCTTCCACATGTCTGAAGAGTGGCTTATTTAGCCTGCTCTTTTTCAGCTACTCACTGGGTAAAAAATAAAGATCTACAGAAAAGGCTTTAAGTAAACTTTTTATTTACAAAAGACAATAACAGAATTGTGCAAATGAAAAATTTGTTTCAATCCATAATTAACTAGATTTAGGCAAATCTCACTACAAGTATGAGCATGAGATCAAATTCTATCATAGTTTGTAAAATTAGGAAAAAGGATAAAAAATACAGTGAAAACACATTGCTACAGGTCTTGAATAAATATTCTGCTGTGTTATGATGGTTTGTATTTTACATCATGTGATGGAAAAGTTTGCTTTGACTAACATCACAGTTGTCTTCACCTCTTCTGGAAGGATGCAATGGGAATTGCAGAAAGGTGGTCATCTTTTCATTTTTCAGATGTTTCTACTGCATTAATGTAGCAGATGTGCATTATTGTACAGAGTTGTTAGCAATTGCAGTTGCTAATATTTAGATGCATTACCTTTGCTAAACAGCTCATTTTAGCCAAATCTGGGCCTGGGTTGTTATAAGGTTTTATCTCTAGCATAATTATAAGCAGAATCATTAACTAAGCTTGACTATTACCTACTTCCTTAACTTTAATACTAAACATTTTTCATAGAAAAATATTGTAAGTTTGAGGTAATTTGCTACTTTCTGAACTGATAGACTTAAGAATACAAAAGTTGAAAAAAACCTATTTCTGATTGTTAATTATCAGTATTTATTTTCACCAGTTAGCTAGATCACCTGATAAGAGTATTGCTAAAAGCTTTTTCCGAGTACCAAACATGGAAAAGTAATTGCAAAATCTAGGAGTTCTGCAGAGTTCTGAAAGTAAAGGCTTATTTTTAGCTGCAAACTTTGGCTCCTCTGAAGTCAGTTTTTACCTCCAACATCTGAATGCTTTTTCTCTGTAGGTGAGACTGGTGACACACAGATGGAACTCATTACCAGCAGTGCCACATGCTGCTGAAGAGAAAGTTTAATGAGGGTGAGAAAAGCAGCTCAGACTTTTACCCACAGTCTTCCATCACCAGTCATCACGACGGCTTCGGGAGGTGTGACAGCTAATACTGCCTCTACAAGTGGAGTCACATATAGGGATTGTGCTACATATTTCCCCAAAAAGGCAAAGTTATCAAAGCAAGTTTGCCTGTTGCATATATTAGATAGTCAAGCATTCCAACAGAACTAGCAATTTCTTTAAAATGTAAGACAGTGGATCTTCTTGAGAAAAATCTCTTGCTAAGAATTTAAAATATATTTAACGTGACCATCTAAATATAGATTAAGCATCCATGAAAAAATTCTAAACCCCTGTATTAAGAGGTAACAGAACAACATTTTTAGTGATCAATAAGATGCAAAAAAAAAAAAAAGAGTCATGAGCACTAACTTTAAAAGCACTGATCAGGTGTACTTTATAAAAAAGAAAAATTCATTAGACTGGAAGAATGCTTGTAGTAGTTGAAGACATTAACATGCTAAGGTGCTCTAGGTTAATGACTTGCAGGCATTCCTCTGCACTCTCCAAGTTTTGAACTTGAGGCAGTATTGCTTGCTCTCTCATAACTGACAGCAGTGACCTGGCAAGATGCCTTCTCACACTGCTGCTGAGCCATCCTTCCTAGCTCTAAAACTATTTCAGTAAATCCAGATGAATAGTGTTGGGTTTCCTTAGGAGGGTTGCTTCATTTTAAGCTAGAACCATTTTTTTTTCTCTGTTCTCTTGTCTTTTCCTTACATGCAAAAATGGTACATTATTTTTATCTTAACTTCAGTTTGATTCTGTAGAAACATTGGTCTTTGCTGAATCAGGTGTGTGGACCTTTTTTTCCTTTTTCTTTTTTTTTTTTTTTCTGGAATCAGATGTCTACAATAAATCAGAAATCAAAGACCTTCAGAGTGAGGAGCTGTGCCTACTGGAAAGGTGGGTACCTGCCCAGTAAGAGGTATTAGTGCCCTGTTGCCGTTCCAGCAGGAGATGTAAGGCAGATGTCCTGATCTTTCTCAGTGATAAGATATTACTGACCAGTATTAGCAGGCAGCCTCCTTTCATGTAAGCAAAAAGAAAGTTCCACTAGCCTGTTGCAGTGTGTGCACACAGTTTCACCATCAGTTGGCTCTGCAATTTCAGCTGTCTTGTACCTACAGAGCACAAGGGCTTAGATTTAAAGCTGAGGCTCAAATGAGTGTAACAGATCTCTGATTGAGAGAAAGGGCAGCTCACAGGGCTTGATGGTATGCTGTCTGTATAGACATATCTGCAATCTGCTCTTCGTGTTGAAATAATTGCTGAAAGTGAGAAAGGGGAAGTGAAATATATGCCTAATTAAGGAACTGAAATGAATATAAATAGAATAGTAAGGTATTTGGTAGAAAGTTTCAATTTGTATAGATGAGCTACTTGTGTATTTTTAAATTATTTATGAAACAATCTCGGCAAACTTGGAACATGTCCCACTAAAATCTCCTTAAAATTGACTTACATTAGATTATGTAGTAACTGTGTGCAAGTCCAGCTCTAGGGACTGGTAAGATATCAACTTCCTAAAAATAAAAGGGAACTTGAAGAAAGTTCATTAAAACATTCTATTAAACTTCCCCCCCCCCCAAGTACAGTTTTTTTATTCTCATTCTCTTTCTATTAATTCTGTTTTTACACATGAGGTTCTTGACATAGCATAAGGTTTGACTTCAGCTTCCTTTGGTCAAATCTTTCCCTATATAGTTCCATTTCCCATCATGCTGGTAAATAGGAATCTGGACTATGTCAACATGCTGTCAAAGTAAAGAAGTTTTATCTCTTCACTCTTTTCTTTTATCCTGAAAGAGTTTGATATATGCATCATATGCATCTAGGAAGACATGACTGATACATGCTCAAAAAAAAAAAAAAAAGGCTTTTACTGCCTTACTTGAGCATGCCAAAGGTGTTTCCTGGAGGACCATCCTACTCTGTGCAAAGTATAAATGCAACCCAAAATCTCCTCACTTGGTTAACCGGTGAAGATTTGATAATGCAGATGGGGAATAGTTGTGAATAGATAACAGGTCAATGTAATAATAGAGCAGCCTATCACTGAGTACAGAGCTTTGACTACTGATTTTCATCTACAGATTTTCAAAGCTAATAGAAGTGGGCACATGCTATTACATGAGGGACAAATCTGCTCCATTAAATACCATTTTAAGATTAAGGGAAGGGAAAGGGGTGGTTGATGAATCCCCTGTGACTAACATTATGGCATCACTATAGTTTATTCAGGCAACTGCAATTACATTTTTTGGGATAGGGGTTCAAAGTAGATTTGCCTAAATTTGTGGGATCATTTCATGTGTCTCTGTGATCAAATTGGTATGTTACAGGATGCTTTGAGGATCAGAGAAAACAACTGGTCTGCTAAGACTCTTATCATATTTTTTTGCTCACACTTCTGGAGAGAAGACAGAAAACAAAAGAAATTGCTACCATTAGTAGCTGTATTGAACAAGAGGATAACTGAAAAGACCTTCAAGCAAGAATGGCATTGCAGAGGAACAAAAATGAGAATAGAGGAAAGAAAGTGTAAGAGTAGGAAATAAGAGAGAATAAGAAAACCACAGAGGGGCAGAGGAAAAATGTTATGGTCTTTCTAATTGTAGGACAGACAGGAAGGTGTTTTATGAATGGAAAATTCTTGTTTGAGCAGTTTGCTATTTAGGACAAAGAGCCTGATTTTTAGAAATTTTCAGCGTTCGCAGCCATTTATTACAAATATGATTATCAACTAAGGCTTGGAAAAAATGTTCTTGTCTGTCTATTCCTATTCAATAGCTTTGTAGAAATTAGCCTAGAAAGTGTAGCAGTAGTAGTGCTTTGTTCTTTTTTTTTTTTAAATATTTTGGAAAAGGAAAATCATTAGTATGAGACAGCCAGAAGTTCAGATGCAAGATTCCTTGTGCCTTGTGACTTCATCAGACAGTCTGATGGAACATCATCATCCACAATGTGCAGCTGAGTTGAGAGATAAAGATGCTTTTTCTCTGTACAATGAAAAATAAGGTGAACTGTGATCAATTTACACCTTAATTGCCTTGCAGTTGATTCCCACAGGACCTACTGACCCCAGTGAAACCTTCAACCTTATGCACTGTAGTTCTTGTAATCCAATTTTAATATGTTATTTCTTTCTTATCATCAAATTCTTCAGGAAAAATAAAATGAAAAATAATAAAGACTACATACTGTCATTTTACGCTGCCCATAGGCTTAGTTGCATACATTCAGCAAACATTTAATGAGAGCTTCTGTTTAAGATAATTGGACGTTTTCCCAGTTTTTCTATATTCAGATTGCTTTCATGGTCTTTCGCTCTGCATATGTACCCTATTTCTAAATTCATTTTTGTTTTGATTGATACAACTTTAGAGAGTGCCTTGGAGAGAAATGCTAAATTATTAAGCCTTGACTATTGCTGGCTTTCATCCACTACAGTACCTTTGTCATAGTCTCACACTTCAAAGCTAATATTTGATAACGAGCTTTTTCTTTCTTTCTGTCTATACCTAATGGAGTTTTTGCTGTTAAAATTATAGCCCACATATCTTTAAGAAATTATTTTCCAAATCCTCACATTTTTTCTTGCTGGATGTCAACATCTACTGAGAACTTTTCTGTCTCTTTTTTTTTTCTTTCTTTTTCTCTTTTTTTCCTTTTTTTTTAATGTTTGCTGATGTAATTCATAACCCCCCCCACCCCCCAACCCCCTTTTTTTTCTTTCTGTAGGCACCAGCTCTACCATTTCCTATTTTTAATTTGTCTCTTTTAATTAAGTAATCCTGTTCAAATCTGATTTTGAAAATTGCATCCTGCCTTTGAATATCATCTTTACATTTTGAGGACTGATTTTAAAAGCTTCTTTCTAAGTCACTAGCATGAAAGAATTAAGCTGATTTTTTTCTTTTGCTAACATGAATGTAAAGCTTCAAGCTTCTTCTGGAACTTTGTGTGACCTTTCATGCTTTTGATGTTTTTTATATTCTTAAGGTTAGCAGGCTTTATATCTCTGTTTCCATAGGGAGCATAGATCTGTGAAAATTAGTGGGGGATTAGAAAGGTTTATTGCTCTCTTGAGATTATTCTTTGGGAAACAGTGATTAAATTTTCACCACAACTGTTTTCTGTGTTATATTCTAGATTTCTTAGTCCATTTCCTGTTTTGCAGGAATGTCCTTTGTTTCACTCAACCATTCCTTTTTATTCCATTTTTTTTCATTTTATGAGGCAGATCAATTCTTCTCATTGTTCCCACTCATTCTGCATTTGTTACCTGTGTAGGATAAAGCAGTTCACAATTTCGTTTTTGTAGTTGCGCTCTATTTATTGCAGCAGTTGTATAGAGCATGATCCTCTCTTCTCATTTAAAAACACAGACCTAAATCCATCACAATTCCTGAATACTCTAAAGCTTCCATTGGACTCATACTCAGAGACTTTGCTCTCATACAGAACAGTACAACTCAACCAAACTGTACATTTTTAACAATGTCTTTTACTTGGGAAATATCTGAAATATCTGCAAATTTTGGGAAAAGTTACAAATTTAGGTCATGCTCTGGCATTCACTGTGTGACTAAAACCTGCTGAACTCAGCAACAATAGATGGATATACAGAAGATAAAAGATTTTTGCTTTTTCTGCCTATATTTCTAGTGAATGTTGATTTTTTCCACAAATTATATTAAAAATGTCTATTTTGAAACAAATTTTCTGTACGTTTTCTAGGACTGGAATGGGAAGAGGTCCATCAGAAAATCCTAAGATGGCAGCACAGCTTCTGCTTTTTGAAAGTTGGATACATCGTCTCTCCCTGTTATGTTGAGGTTGTGGGTTTGGGGTTTTTTTTTGCTTGTATTTTTTTTTATTATTATTTTTTATTTTTTTAATGGGAAGAGGGGCAAAACCCCAAAGTATTCTTTTGTGCAGACTGAAAATCTTAGTGCTATGTGTACCTGCATGACTTCCATTAATACTGACAATTGATTCTGGGTCACAGGGGTGTGGCCCAGCCAGTTGACTCATCCTAGATGGACTATTCAAGAGTAAAAAAATGTTGTTTAAGTATGGAGAATCTACTTCTTCTATTGAAAAGGAAAGAACAGCTGGTTGAGCTAGCCTAATTTGATCCACAGAACAAAGTGAGCTTGCTGATTTTGACCAGCAAGGCTGGCGATAAGGGTCGGAACCCAGATTTCAACAAATCATAATTGCTGAAGCAAAATGATTGTAAAATGCAAGGCAGCCTCTGGTCTACACTGATGATCACTGCGGTGCAGTGCATGTAGCTGTGAAGGATATTTTAACAGGACAACTGCTTGTGTAACCCTCAGTAGATGTCCATGATACACACAGAAGTCTCATTTCTTTAATTAAAAGGATGGACAACAACAAGATTGATGTAGGTCTGTGGTCTAAGGTCCCGAATTTCCTCTGCCATAAATATAGTGACAAAATTTTTGTGGTTAAATGTCCCAGTAAGCACCTTCCAGCTGAAATGCTAAATAAAATATTAAGAGATGAAGAATTACTATTACTCTGAGATGAACAACTACTGGTATTATCATTTCACAGCTGAGAATGGTATGCTACACATGTGATGTACCCAAAAATGTAAATATAGCATACAGCAAAACAGAGCTGAAATAAGAATCACTTGAGAACCAGAATTTTAAGCAAACTTAAAAAATAAGCATACTCTGCTGATTATGATTGGTGGCATAATTGTAGCAATTTTTGTATTTTCTAATTGTTGAATTATAGGTCTTTGAAAAATTCCTTTGGACTGTCACTTTTATGTTTATTACTTTATAATTAATTGATAATGAAATAATAGTTTTAGTAAATAATGAAATTATTGCACAGGAATGCTCTTTCCCTTATCTCTGTATATTTTTATCCTTATAGGTGGAACTATAGAAGAAAAAAAAATCCTTACTGGTTAAATTTAAGATATAGCTTTATTGCTAGAATAAACCTCCAGAAAAAAACCCTGTTATTTCAGAAAATATAAAATAATCTCATTGAACTAATTGTGTCAGTAGTGTTGTTTTGCTTAAGTTGTGAAAAATATAATCAATTAAATCTCCATATTCTAAACTGTTTGAAAAGGTTCAGTTGTACATTAATCTTCTCCTGTCTGGGTCAGTAGTTCAAATGTGACTAAAATCAACAAACACTAAACTCATTATGGTAATTGTTAGAGACTCAATACAATTTATGTATATTTTAAGTCTGCTTTCCAGTTTGCATACTTCTAAATTGTAAGAACTATTACTTAGATAAGTGTTTGTTTGGATTATTTTAAAAAAAAATTAAAAACAATTAAAAATGGAGTAGGTTTAGAAGCTTAACCTCTTCTTCTATTCACATATTTTCCACTTCTCAGGGATGCAATTATGGGGAAGTTTATACTGCTGGTCCTCACACCATATTTGTTTCTTGAGTATAGAGGTTATGCCAGTTTCCAGTACTGTCAGTTTGACAAATGTTCACTCCATGCCCACAGTCTTGATTACTTTCTTGCTTTCAGCAGCTGCACAGGTCCCTGCAAATTCTCAGCTGCACTATATTCCTTTAAGAGTTCATTAGCCTCTTGAAAAACAAATCGTGGCTGACCTTCTGTGCTTATCCAGATACATTTACATAATGTTGAAATTCTGTACATAGTTATGACTGTGTGTTTATATTTACCAACATGACAGCTCTGTGTTAGTTACATAGATGTTTGCTTTCCCCAGTTTTTCTTTGTTTGTATTCTTCGTGTTCTACATGGTGGGCTAAAATCCAAAAGAACAGTAGTAGAGGTAACACAATAAACAGAATTAATTATCTAATAACCTGAAGTAATTTTCTATTTAAATATGGTCACTACAGACAAAGCCAAGCTGATCACATAGGAAGCCCCAGACAGAAGGCTGTTTGTGTTTTGCTGGTTTAGATCTGCTATACATATATGTACATATATATATATATATATATATATATATATATACACACACACACACACATATATATACACAGAGACATATAAATATAAATTATAAATTATAAATATAAATATATAAAAATAACTACTGGTGCATCCAGGTCCTTGAATGTTATTTACAAGGTTAGGAGGCCAAGAATATCCTTTCTATAGTGTTTTACTGCTTTCAGATAATTTCAAATTGGCATAATGATGGCTAAATAAGCAGTTCTGGTTGTAACACCTAACCAGTGTTATCTCTGCTATTTTTATCCCCCCTAACAAAGACTGAAAATTATGTCAACAGTGACCTATCAGTGCTGGTCATCTAGGAAATTTGTAAAAAAGCTGCAGATCAAGCTCTGATAGTCACTAGACTAACATAAGGAGACATCTTTTTTGTTTCCAAGACTGGAGGAGCCATATGGATATCTTGAGTAGAATATGGAAATTTACTAAATCCCTCACCCTGTACTGGTGCCTTAAGATTTTACTACTACATACACTATTTCCTGAGATTGAAAGACGTAATGGGACAATTTCCAGATTCTGTTTTGTCCCAGTGGTTTGAGGAAACGCGCACTGTGCTAGTTTAGGACTATCAAGGAAAGGAAAAAACCATCCAAAACAAAACAAACACCACAAAGAATCTGAATCTTCATTCTATTACATTCACATTCTTTCACCCTGAAAAATAGCCAAAATACCTCTTTATTTTATTCCCTTATTTATTCTCAGTAGTATCCTGAATCACACTCTCACACACTGATGGAACTACTTTATATATTCATTTAGTATGAAATTGTATGTATTTCAACTCTAAAAAATAACAAAATACAGACATGAATTGCAAGCAAAAATCTAAAAACAGGAGCACAATACAGTTCACATTTTGTATATAAAACTGACTTCAGATCAGGGAAATTAACATTAGAAAGTAACCACTTACATATCAATTCATTATATCACAGAAGTCTGACTACAGGACATTTTCCAAGTAACATAATCATTCAGCCTCACAATCTGCTTTTTGATATGACCTACTGAGTGCTTGAGTTTTCTCTTTGTCCTGTAATTTTTTTAAAGATTACCAGAACACTTTTATCATGAGAAAAATCAAATTCAAAACCTGGTTTATCTCTTCCCTAAGTGACTGAGTTGGTTTTCAGCTGTTTGGAGACATTTCATTTGTTTCTGTTTCCAAGGACTGCATGGTCTCCAGTCAGCCTCTAGCAGATCAAAGATTTGGATTACTGAAAACATCCTTTCTGGTGCATGAAATTCAAAATTTAATCAGACACCTTTGCTTTCTATAAGAAAGTGAGATGGGAAAGTTTCTTTCTGCCTTTAAATAAATTGTTTAAATGCTTTGCTCTAATTTATTTCCTTAAAAAACACTTTTATCATGTACACATTTTTTTTACAGGAACTGTTGGAAAGCCAAACATTTTCAATGCTTATCAAGGTCATATGCAGAACATTTTTTATGACTTTAATTTTAAAATGAACAGAATTCTTTGGATTTGAATGTCACCCCGCCTCGTTCATGATCAAAATTCTGCAGCACTCTGCAATGACATTCAAAGGAGAATTGAAATTGACTATATAGAAATATATAGACTGTTTATCTATACATTTACTCTATAGAGTGTATATTTTTATTTTCACTGCTCAAACTAAGTTAAATGCAAAAAGTGATGTTATTTTTAAGAGACTTCAAGTACTTAAGCTTTAAGAAGAAACAAAAAAAAAAGAAAGTACTTATTTGGAAACTGTGACTTTGATTTTTGGTTTTGTGAGTTTTTTGTTTGATTGTTTGTTTTTTTCCCCCACAGTGCACTTTCAAATTATTTTGTTTATTTGGTGTTTTTTGTGGGGGTTTTGGTCTTTTTTTTCTTTTCTTTTCTTGGCAAAATGGGGGTGGATTGCGTAGTGTATTTATTGATGTATTCCTCTTGGGCTCTCTGAAGATCAAGTGTGAAAAGTAACCATCACTGGGTCTCATCTATGCATTGCAATGTTAGATCTGAATGTGATTTATGGGATTAAGAGATTATTTGTATTCTT
Source organism: Pithys albifrons albifrons (assembly GCF_047495875.1). Lineage (NCBI taxonomy): Eukaryota > Metazoa > Chordata > Aves > Passeriformes > Thamnophilidae > Pithys > Pithys albifrons. The sequence goes on from NC_092461.1 coordinate 74,054,963, forward strand.
TGGCATTGAGATGATCACAAATCTGTTGAAGTGGTCTTGACTTGACATTATGAAATGTGTATCAGGAGGTCAGTCTTAGATTCTAGCTCTGACATGTGTAGAAGGAAATCATCAAAATACAAGTGCACAATTATTCTTTTTCCACTGGAAAATGTGAACAGGCTATGACAGAATCATGGCAGAATTTGATTTAGTAATCCTTTACATTTAATGAATTTTAGTGCCAAACTGTTGACTCTAAGTCTCAGGTGTAGTGATAGCTCAGGGCCACTCTGGTCTATCCAGCTGGAGAAAAAATTTGGAGGTGGGGGATGGTGGTTTCATAAATTATTATTTCTCCATCATTTTCCCTTCACTATATTTTTTTTTAAATTGAACTAACAGAATTTGAATCACAAATATTTTCTTGTTAGGAAAAGTACTTGGTAGAAAGTGTGTTTCTAATCACTCCTGTGTGATAAATGGTCTTTGCTTCAACACTAATAATTGGACTAAAATCACCAAGGCAGATTTGTTAGGCTGCAAGAATATTTAACTCCTATAACAAGAGCAAGAGCACCAACATCAAAAATCTGTAATGGAGTGGGACACTTTAAAATAATCAGAAATGATTATAAAGTCTCACTTGCTCTCAGATGCCATGAGGAAATTAATTTTTGGTGTATTTAGTCAATATTGTTGATAGTGTTACTTTATTATTTTTCACTAAAGTGAAGGTAAAATTTATTTCTTTTAATATATATAGAGGCAGGAAAAGATTTGATATACATGGTAGAGAAGAGTCTGCTCAAACTCATAGCAGAAGCATAAATGGTCAACTTGTCCTAGTAGCGCTGGACTAAGGCAACACAAATACAGGATTTAAAAAAAGAAAAAAAGAAGGTTTCTGAAAAATTTGCTGTAGGAGGAACAGAAATTTGCAGTTTGTTCCCAGGTGCCTGATTCCGTGTAACTGTTTCAGAAGACAGTTTGCATGTGAGCTGCCTTCATCTAGCAGTCAGTGCACCTGGGAACCAGCAGCCTGGCAATGCAGGGAGCCCTAGGGGAGACAAAATAGAACAAGAACACAGGCTGATTTCTATCAATGTTTCAATGGAAATGACTCTACCATTTCTACTCTCTCCAAAAAGTCTGCCCAAACAATTACAAAGTAATGAGATTTTGCAGATTTTCTTACCTGCAAAAATCTCACCTTTTTTTAGTTGTTTTCCCACTAAAGTAAAGGTAAAATGAAAGTTCCCTTTTAATGACAAGTGAAATGGAGGGTCCTCTAATTTCACTTAAGTCCTGTTCTTGTATTTGTTACCTAAACAATTCAAGCAGTATGTTTAATACATCCTTAACTGGGAATTTTAAAAGCAGAACATGGTGTATTTTCTAAAAAGGAACTCTTTTCATGATTCTTAGTGATTCTAAGTTATTTATGAACACGTCTGTATAACTAGATTGACTTTTTCAGTCATTGTTGTCCTAATTACAGTATTCTACAGAAGTCCCTGTTCTACTGGACCATATTACTTGTTAAATTGTCTAACCTGATATTGCAATTAACCATTTTTCACAGCGGTAGCCAGTGATTTGTCATTTTAGCCATCACAAAAACACATGTAGAAGAAACAGACATAATGAAAAGCAGAATCACATATGGTAGATGTTGGCTTGTGCTATTCCAGTGTTGAGTGTAAGTATGTGCTTTAAATTGAGAAGTCCAGAAAATTCCTGATTTCCTGGGGGTTTTTTTCTATCATTCACAGCTTCATCCACCCCTGCAAAGAGTATACACAAACAAACATGCTGAAACATGTCTGCTTTTCTCTTTTCAGTAATATGCTTATTATGAATTTTTGGTAGTTAACATGCCCAATCTAGTAATGTGTCATGTTTGTGACAGGATATAGATCTGTATGTGCAAAACCTAATTCTACATAAAGTAATTCTAACTAAGGTCATGCTGACAAGCAGAAAAACAAAATGAAATTACTCGTAGTCATAAATAGAAGTTCTGATAAAAGACCATTTAGTACAAATAACTAGTGAGGCATTCTTTCCATTCTAACTGGAAATGAAGCTACTTAGTTTCAAAAGAAAAATACATCAATTATTGATGTATGATTATTATTTTTTAAGCAGAATTATTTCCTATTCATTAGCATGTATCCAAAAATCATTAATTTTAATATGCATTTGGGTGATGGTATTTGAATTGTAAATAATTTTGTATTCTCCACAATTTAACCACATTTTGCATATTCATGAGACAATTTAGGCAAAAGATGTAGCAGGGCATGCATTGCTTTAGGATATAGTCACATTAGGTAATTCTGTGGTACTGTATTGCCTAAGGCTTCACCTACTTCATTTAGCAACCAGTAATATGAAAGATCCCATGCACCAGTGTCTCATGTAATTGAGATGAAAAGGCCCCAGTGAAAGAACTTCATGACCATATTCCAGTTAATATTTTCACATATGTTAATCCAACCTTTATGCAAAATAATCAGTCACGGAGAAACACAATGAAACCGTGACTGAGAAAAAAACCAGAACAACTTTGTTGCATGATTTTTAATTTTTAAACTAAAGTAATAATTTCTGTATGCTAGATGAAATATTTCATCATGGTAGAGGTAATTGGTCTTTGAAAAGAGAAAGTAATGATCTCTGTAGACATCTGTGTGATAGATTATCATTAGTCCTCCAGGATATCACAGGTAATTAAAGGCTATAACCCACGAACTTATACTCGTACCACCTGCTTCAGATCTGAGTCTCCTAGAACACATTTTTGAAGGTAGGGGCAGAGCAGGATCTTTTGCATTAATTGATCAGTGGTACTGTGCTGGCATGGTTTATTTTTCTCTTCAGTACATGCAAGATTTGAATCTAAATCTGGTGTGTCATCTTTTCTGGCAACTAATTTTTAAGCTTATTATGGGTAGGTTGCAAGGGGATGGTTTACTCCCTCAATGAGTATGTTGGTGTTTAGGAAAATATCAGACAATTGAAATGACACATATGTTTCAAATCATCCTTATCAAAAATGATACCCGCAAAGAAAAGGTGAAAAGGCAGAGAAATTGTTTTAGGAAGTCTATCACTTGCTGCAGCAGTGTAGGTCAAATATCCAGAGACATCAAAAGATAAAGAACACAACAACAACCATTCTAGGAGAATGCAACTCAAAAAAAGAGAAAAGTAAGATGTCTAAACAACAGATTTTAACTAAGAAGGAAGTAAGTATATGTAAAACAGTGGCAACACTCTGAAAAACATAAAACCCCACATTTTTGAATTTCTAGTGAATATGGAAGTCAAATCAACCATACAGAAGTTGTACTGGTGTATCAGGAAATGTTGTTTGATATAAATGGGAAAGGCTGTAGATGTCACCTGGACTGTGGAGAAGCCTTTGACACTGTTTCCCACCACATTCTCCTTGAGAAAATGGCTGCTCAAAGCTTGTGTGAGTGTGCTATTTGGATAAAAAACTGTCTGAATGTCTGGGCCCAAAATGTTGAGGTGAACAGAATTCAGTCCAACTGGCATGTATTAGAAGGTGGTGTGCCCTCAGGCTCAGTATTGAGCTGGTTCTGTTTAATGCCTTTATCAGTGATGTGGATGAAGGGATCGAGTGGACCCTCAGTCAGTTCACAGACCATATCATGATGGATGGGAATGATGGTTTGTTGGAGGGCAGGAAGCCTCTACATGGAGACATGGACAGGCTGAATGTATGGGCCAAGTCCAGTTGTGTGAATTTCAACAAGCCACAGTTCTGAGTCCTGCACTTTGGTCACAACAAACCTCTGCCATATTAAGACCTAGGGCAGAGTGGCTGGAAAGCTGCCAAGAGAAAATGACCTGACAGTGCTGGGCAACAGCAGGCTGAATATAAGCCAGCAATGTGCCCAGGTGACCAAGAAAGCCAATGGCATCCTGGCTTATATCATTAATAGTGTGGCCAGCAGGACTAGGAAGATGATCATTGCTCTATAATCACCACAGATGAGTCCACACCTCAAATTCTGGGATCAGTTTTGGATCCCTCACTACAAGAAAGATATTGAAGTCCTGGAGCATGTCCAGAGAAGGGTAACAAAGCTGATGAAGAATTTGGAACATGAGCCTTAGGAGGAGCAGCTGAGGAAACTGGGGATGTTTAGTGTGGAGAAAAGGAGACTCGGAAGAATGTTATTCCTCTAAAACTACCTGAAAAGAGGTTGTAGAGAGGTGGGAGTCATTCTCTTCTTTCAGATGGCAAGTGATAGGATGAGAGGAAACAACCTCAAGCTGCACCAGAGGAGGTTTAGATTGGGTATTAGAGTTGTCAAGCATTGGAACAGGTTCCCAGTGTAGTGGTTGAATCACCATCCCTGAAGGTATCTAAGACATGTAGATGTGGTGCTTAGGGACGTAGTTTAATGGCGTACTTGGTAGTTCTGGGTTAATGGTTGGAGCTCATGATCTTAAGGGTTTTCTTCCAACCTAAATGACTCTATGTTTCTCTGAAAGATGAGATACAGAATCAACAATGTTTCCAGCCAAGTACTGTCCATCATGGATTAAACTGTAAAAGTGGTAGTTACCAATAGTTCAGAAGCAAGTTCCGGTGACTAACTAAACTTCATGATTCAAAGCTTCAAGGAAAAGGAAGATGATTGCCGGTTTCTTCAGATTCTTTCTTGCTTTCTAAAAATGCTCTGCAGAATGTTATAGTCCATGTTTATTATTGTTGCATAACGTTAGCTAAATTTCCTAAAGCAAATGGAGGTCACTTAAAAGAAGGTTTACAGATGCTGTCTGTAACCACGGTCCTTGACAGTGTCTAAAGGCAGAAATAGTACAGAGAATTTTACTTACAGCATGCTTTTTGCACATTAGTTCTCTGTAAGCTAGGTTACAGTTAACATTATGTGCTTGCTATAATGCCTTTCTTATAATACATTAGGAAAGGAAAAAAAAAGTAATCATGATGAAGAAAAAAATGATAAGGACATCACAGATACAAATTATGATTTTTACCATTCTTTAAAGTATCTTTTTCTGCCATTTTTTTCAGTACTCACAAACAAACTAACAAAAATCAGATTGAGGAATATTTTCTTAAATATTGATGGCTTAGTCATTACTAACAGTATGTAAATACAGCATTTTTTTGATTATCAATTTATCCATGACCCAGTCTTGTTTGCATGAAAAATGTCTCATAATTCAAACACATTTTTTGGATAATCCATGCCAGATAGTTAATTGTTTACAAAATATTACCTAAAGATAGCTAATTATTTTTAATTGAAAATATTTCCTGGTGAAAATGTGCTTTCACCAAACTTTTTTTAATTTCATGACCTTGTGCAATAAAATGTCCTTTGGCTTATGAAGATAATTCTGTGAAAGAAAACTTCAGATTGAACCTCTTTATTGCAGAACTGATCCCAAATAAATTTCTCTGGATCAGATAAAAAACAATACAAAAGAACCAGGAAAAAACCTCAACAAACCCTCACTCCTACTTCTAAGTGATATTTCCCCCAAGCCTTTATATTTCCTCCCTTCATTGCCTTGCAGGAGATGTAATTTAGATATCCCTTGTCTCCTTAACTTCTCCGGGGACACCCCCTTGTCGCGGGGGAGAAGCTTGCATGCCCTCATAAGGTTGAGAGCTATGCTGGAGGTGGTTTGTGCCCCCGGTAGGGTCTCCCATGCCAGACAGGTCTCAACTGAAGGGTCAGACAAAGTGTGTCCACGGGCAGGATGGGCTCCCTAGCTGTCTGGCAACCATCCTAGGAGAAGGACAACTCCAACCCCAAACCCAGGCAGATAGACCTCGTTCAGCCCTGTAAGGACATCCATCTAAGAGAAGGATACTCTAACCAAACCTATATCCTGAGGTATTCGCTGTCACCATCCAAGCTTGCTAGGCTGTGGCAGATGAACCTTAGGAGTAAAGGATGGGGCCAGTTCTGTGCACACTGTGCCTCACCTAAAAAATTCATTGCACAGGCTTGAAGGGTTCACCCACATTGCAAAGCCCTGTAGCGACAGGTGAGGGTCAAAACCAGCAGGTGATAGGAAGCAGCTGGAAGCCGCAGACCCAACCCTGCATGCAGGTGGTTCAGGATATGGGTCATTAGAGACTTGACCCCGGAGATGACAGTCTCTTGCGGCAGCATCCTGAATGACCAAGCAGCCTTTTCTAGGGACAGCACTGCTTGCTCCACACGGAGAGGGGCCTAGCAAAGGTGGCCTAAACAAAGCTCATCTCCACACCCAGTTGGATAACCACGGCCAACCGGCATCTTCCATGTGGTCAAACAAAAGCAAAGAGATTTCAAAGGCATACACCTGCCTGAAAAGGTGTGCTCAAACTAACACTTGCATGTTGGAACATCAGAACCATGCTTGATACTGGGGATAGTGGACGTCCTGAGTGTCGTTCTGCTCTAATTGCCCACAAACTGTCACGGCTCAACATTGACATTGCTGGTCTCAGTGAAGTTCGTCTTCATGAGGAAGGCGGCCTTAAAGAACATGGTGCTGGCTACACACTCTACTGGTCAGGCAAACCGAAAGACACCTTTCAGGAGTTGGCTTCATGATTAAAAACTAAATTGCCTCCAAACTTGAAAATCTGCCGACAGGTCATTCCGATCGCATTATGTCCTTACGTCTCCCTCTACACAACAAGCAACATGTTCTTTTTAGCGTATATGCCCCAACTCTCCAAGCTGACCCAGTGGAAAAAGACAAATTCTACACAGACCTGTGCCGCCTCACCCAAAATGTTCCTGCAGATGATAAGATCATAATCCTTGGTGACTTCAACGCCAGAGTAGGTAAGAATTCTGAAGCCTGGAAAGGAGTCCTGGGCAAGCATGATTTTGGAAACTGCAACGACAACGGACACCTCCTGCTAGAGTTTTGCGCAGAACGGCAGCTCACCATCACCAACACTATCTTTCAACAAAGACAGCCTGAAGATAACCTGGATGCATCCTCGATCCAAGCACTGGCACCTCATTGACTATATCTTACTACAACAGAGAAATGTCAGTGATGTCCTGACATCGAGTGATGCCGAGTGCAGAATGTCAAACAGACCACCGCCTTGTGCGCTGCAAACTTAACCTCCACTTGAAGCCCAAACCTAAGAGAGGCGGCATTCCAAGGAGGAGGCTCCAAGTCAGCAATCTTCAAACAGCCACAGTGAGAGGCAGCTTCCAGGGAAACCTTCAAACTAGACTTAAAGATAATCCCATAGATCCCTCTCCTGAAGCGCTTTGGCAACATATTATAAGTCGCATCCTGCAGTCCTCTGAAGAGTCCCTAGGTTTCTCCTCCAAGAAAAACAAAGACTGGTTTGATGAGAACAATCAAGAGATCCAGGAATTGCTGAAGAAGAAGAGAACTGCTCACCAAGCACACCTTGCTCAGCCATCTTGCCATATAAAAAAGCCGCCTTTCGTCTTGCATGCAGTAAGCTCCAACAGAAACTTCGAGACATCCAGAACAAATGGTGGCTCGACCTAGCAGAAAAAACAACTATGCACAGATTTGGGTGACCAAAGAGGATTCTATGAGGCCCTGAAAGCAGTGTACGGACCCACATACCAGGTTCAAAGCCCCCTACTCAGTGCAGATGGTCAACTGCTTCTAACAGATAAAACCTCCATCCTGAACCGATGGTCTGAGCACTTTCAGACTCTCTTCAGTGCCAACCGTGTAGTCCAAGGCTCAGCAATTCAGCACATTACACAACAACCGGTGAAACATGAATTGGATGCAGCCCCTACTATGGGAGAGATACTCAAGGCCATACAACAGGTGAAAACTGGCAAGGCAGCTGGGGTTGATGGAATTCCACCTGAAATCTGGAAGCATGGAGGTCAAGCACTCCATGCCAAATTCCACGAGCTTCTTGTGCGTTGCTGGGAACAAGGGGAACTACCACCAGGTCTCCGTGACGCAGTCATTATCACCCTGTACAAGAAGAAAGGAGAAAAATCAGACTGCTCAAATTACCGAGGTATTATTTTGCTCTCCTTTGCTGGTAAAATCCTTGCAAGAATACTTCTGAACAGATTAGTACCCACTATTGCAGAAGATCTTCTACCTGAAAGCCAGTGTGGTTTCAGAGCCAATAGGAGCACCACAGACATGGTGTTTGTCCTCAGACAACTGCAGAGAAGTGTAGGGAATAGAACAAAGGTCTCTATGTAACCTTCGTTGACCTCACCAAAGCGTTCGACACTGTGAGCAGAAAAGGCCTGTGGCAGATCTTGGAACGTTTAGGATGTCCCCCCAAGTTCCTCAAAATGATCATCCTGCTACATGAGGATCAGCATGGACAAGTCAGATATGGCGATGCACTCTCTGAGCCCTTTCCAATAACAATGGTGTGAAACAAGGTTGCGTTCTTGCACCAACTCTATTCACAATCTTCTTCAGCATGATGCTCCAAAGAGCCACAGCAGACCTTGATGAAGAAAATGGCATGTACATCCGATATCGTACCGATGGAAGCCTCTTCAACCTAAGGCGACTGAAGGCCCACACCAAGACCCTGAATCACCTTGTCCGTGAGCTGCTTTTTGCTGATGATGCTGCCCTCGTTGCTCACACAGAAGCAGCTCTGCAGCGCTTAACATCCTGCTTTGCAGAGGCTGCTGAGCTTTTTGGGCTGGAAGTCAGCCTGAAGAAGACGGAAGTTCTCTATCAGCCTGCACCTCAAGAAGTCTTCCATCATCCTCACATCACCATAGGCAATTCAGAGCTTAAGTCAGTCCAGCAGTTCACCTATCTGGGAAGTATCATTTCCTCAGATGGTAAGATTGACAAAGAGATAGACAACAGGCTGGCAAAGGCATACAGAGCCTTCGGAAAACTCCATAAAAGAGTCTGGTCCAATAAACACCTGAAGAAAAGTACAAAGATTAGTGTCTACAGAGCCATTGTACTGTCCACTCTCTTATATGGGTCTGAATCCTGGGTCATCTACCGCCACCACCTGTGGCTTCTCGAACGCTTCCATCAGCTCTGCCTCCGTTCAATCCTAAACATCCACTGGTCTGATTACGTGACCAATGTGTCTGTTCTTGAACAGGCAGGGGTCAGCAGTATCGAGGCCATGCTGATGAGAACGCAGCTGCGCTGGGCAGGGCACATCTCCAGGATGGAGGATCACCGCCTTCCAAAGATTGTGCTCTATGGTGAACTTGCCACCGGCTGCCGCAAGAGAGGAGCCCCCAAGAAGAGATACAAGGACTCCCTGAAACAACACCTCAGCCTTGGCCATATTGACTGCCACCAATTGTCCACTCTGGTCTCCAATCAGGATTCATGGAGACACACCATTCACGACGCTGCTGTTTCCTTTGAGAATGCACGGAGAGTCAGTCTTGAGGAGAAAAGACAACGCAGAAAGAACCGTTCCTTGCCAATGTCACCTAGGGAGACGTTCCGCTGTGCCTTTTGTGACCGGACCTGCCTATCCCATATCGGCCTTTTTAGCCACCAGCACGCTTGCAGCAAGCGTGGGTAGTGCCCTTCTCAAATCTTCGTTCGTGAAGCCTAGCCATGATGATGTCTCCTTAAGTGCCAGGTGTCCCCAAGGACTTGAATATTCAGATGCAGATAATATTCAGACTTTAGTCACCTCAGTTGTCTGATAAGTACAGCTTCATCCCACTCTTAATGCTGCTATGAAGAATATTTTCTAAGCTTTGATACCACCCACTCTCCTTTTGCTGCTTGTCCCTGTCCGAATAATCATGCATAAGCTTCTTTCCTCACTTTCAAAGCTCTTCACAGCTATGTTCCACCCTATGTATTATCACCTTTCACTCATTACTGGCTCCCACTTCTGCTTCTTCTTGCCTCTATTGCTCATGTGTTAGATTTCGAATACTTACAGACACTTTCTCACACTTAGGAGACCATGTCTTGGGAAGTAGAAGGACTAACCACTTTTCATGTTTCAGAATTCTTTCCCTCAATGCAAATTCTAAGAAAAAAGCTTGAAAATAATACTCCTGATGATTTGTCTATGACGTTTCCTAATAAGCTTTAAGTTCTCTTTGTTACCTTGGTCTGCTCATGCCCCTTCAGTTTCCATTTAGACTGTGCTGGCTTCAGATAAAGTCCTTGTGCAGTTCTAACAAAAGTTCTAGTCCATGACTGTGGCTCCTATGCCCTATGATGATAAAAAAACTAAGTGGGAAAATAGTGAATAGTCCATTTCAAACAAGAAGTTTGCTACAATTAATTATCTATTCAAAGATCCTCTGACCTCTTGGAGATACATAGATATTTGCATAAACAACTCAACTGATTCCTGAATAACTATAACAACAAACAACATGAACACTCAGCTCACAGTTGGAGGAATTAATTGTTTTTAATCCAAAATCAAAGATTTCCACAAGCCTTGGTTTTCCTGTTAATTGGTACTATGTGCAATGGCACATCAGTTAGGAATCACAAAGATTCTAAATAGGATAAAACAAAGCAGATGCAGGATTACTTTTTTAGAGACTGGGTTACAAAACCTTTGTTACTTTAAAGAGTGAGGATGGTTTTCTTTCTGTAGTGTCATTAATGATGCTGTTTTTACATGCAAATCGAGAAATAATTAGACTTCTTCCATTTTAACAATAGAGGTCTGGTAACAACCAATAAAGTACAGGATGGATTAAAAAGAAAAAGCCTAATTAGGTGAAGAAACAGACTTTTGTAAGCTCTGAAGCTTACAGATTTCAAGGTGTAATTAAACATGACTGGAGTTGAGTAAATACTCTAAAGTTATTTGCAGGGGTGTTTACATTATTAATGAATTTTCTTTAAAGGTATATTCATCCTTTTGTGTTTTCTTTCTTCCTGTATTCATTTGATAGAGTTCCAACACTATAAAGACTCATGAAAAGTTAGTGTAAAAGTAGCATTTTCCTAACTAAGCAACAGCAACAATACCAAAGGAAAAAAGCATAGTAATGAGACTGAAGAATGCAGGAAAAGCAATACTGATGGAAGAAACCAACAGTAAAAGTTTTGAAATAGTAAACAAAGAAACAAACAAAAAAAGAAATACTATGGTTGTCATTTGCTGAATTAGAGAAATATTATAGAAGGTACATATAGAAGAATGCCATTAACTATATGGAACATTTTATACCATATATTGCTTCTATATTTCTTAAAAGATGAGGTTCTTTCACTCCCTAGAAATCTTTAGCAATTTCTTATCTCGGACTCAATTACCTTTTTTATCAACAGGCATTTTTTAAAAGAAAAGGAACTGAATTATGTCATTTATTTCCATTAAAGGACATTATTTCAAGATTCAATGAAGAAAAAAAAATAAAGTATGTAGAAACATTTCTAGCATCTTCCAAAATTAATGTAATCAATTAATTAATTAATCTTTTTTATCTGGTTGATGGAATTGCATCTTCAAGATATGTTATAAGAGTCTATCTTGTAATCAACAAAAACACTCAATTTTTTTAAAAGCCAGATAATTTCTGCATTGCATGCTACCCTCATTACCTTTTATTTGCTGTGGGATGATTAGAAAACCTTTTAATGTGATCAGGCTTTTCTTTAAAACAAACACAGTTTACCTGAAGCTCTTGAGTTGTCATTCATCATCAGAGCAGTGGAGAAATCACAGAAACAAAGACCACTTCAGATTTAAAAATGTATAATGGTATGGAAACAGTTCTATTCTAAATGCACATCTGTAATTCTGTAGAGGACACGTTTTTCTTCCTGTTGTACCCTCATTCAGGTCTGAAGTTATTGAGAAGTAAGCATTTCCAAATCCTGGAGAAATTATTCACCTCTAACCTTGACATTCTATGACTTCAGATTGGTGTAGGTTTTCTGTTTAATAAAAGTCAAATTGGATTTTTTATAATTATGTAAAATAACATATATTAATCCAAGAATGCCATCACAGTCTGCATGAGTTTCCATCAAAAACATGTAAATTTTATTAATTATAAGCATTAGTATAAGCAATAGTATATCTAAGACCTTGATATATTAGGGAATAATCAGATGCCTTTTCAATACAAAGATCGACTTTCACAGAAGGATTAATATTACATGTACTGCTTACAGATACAATTTGCATCAAAGTATTTTACATGCTCCTAGAACTCAGAGATGGTGGAAAGTCTGACTTAAATATATGTAGAAAACTTATCTTAAAATTTAATCATTTCAAAGTTATAACTTGTTGAAGAATGACGTCTTTGTGTTGCTGCATTTGGTATTCATTGAGCAGTCATCCTGTCACAGCTGCCAATGCTGACTGATAAATGTTCAAAAGAGCCTAGAAGAATATTGACAAATCCTCAACTTGTGTGTAATATGGAGATAAGGACACCAAAATTATATTTACTTATGCTCCTGGTCTAGCATGAGGCTTAACAAAACAGTGAAACTAGTTTTTACTACCTCTGTGTGCATTTTTAAGAAAATGCATTTACTACTATGCATTGTATGGTTCAACTCCTTTTCAGTGATTCTATCCAGGATAAAGTTACTAATCTCCATGGAAGCAGGGTGAAAGAGAGGAAGAAATAACCATCTAACAACAAGTGTCTTCCTCCCCACCAAATCCAAGCTTCATCCTCTCATGAAAAAAAAAATAGAAAAATAAATAGGTGTCACATTTTCTCTGCCAAGAACTGTTCTACAGGAATGCTAGCATGAACAAAACCACTGAGTCTGTATGCTGTAGTTGTTGTATCTAAATCATCAGTATAGATTAGAAACTTTATTTTATTCTCTTGAGATATGTGGTATAATGATTCCTTTATTAAATTATAAGAGCTTTGCAGTCGAAGACCACATCTAGCCTTGTAATGAATTACTCTGCACTTTGTTGCACTTGCAGTCTTAAAATCATAAATGACAGTGTTTTTTTCTCACCAGATGTATATTGCAAGGGCAATCAGAGTTCCATGTAATTTGAATGGAAATTATACAAGAACATCTTTATATAATTTATTTCTGGATTAATATTTTGCCTCCTGGATATGGTTAAAAACAAAGACCCACAGTGGGAATTTACAAATACTAAAACCGTGTTATAAACATTTATAGACAATATTTGCAAGTCTTTCTCTTGACTTCAATAAACTTTTTAGTTGTCTTTTGTCATTTAAAGGAGAAAGCATCATTTTTCTTTTTGGCATTTGTCAATTCAACAAATCAGACGTGTTCAGTTTTGCAGAACTTTATAGCAAATTCTGCATGCTTTAAGTCTCTTGTGAAGTAATATTTGACTGCCTGAGGGACTACTCGGGAACATGGGTTTTCAATAATGAGACTTTCTTGATGAGATCTGCCAGATTTTTGGCTTCTGGAGGCTCATGCCTTTTCCTAGAGACATTTGAAATATTTTTGTTTTATTTCAAGTTGTGGGGAAAAAAAAAAAGAAAAAAAATCCTCTCAGAAATTGAATTTTCCTTCCCTGTGCAGCTGAATTGAGGGCTTTATATCAGATATAAAGCTGCAGTGTGTTTTTTGAATAGCATGGATAATTTCTGAAGTGCTAGCTAGTTCATAGAGCTAATTTAATGTCGTGAATCTTTTTACAGGTAAGGACAGGCTGGAAACATAACCAGTGAAAAACCTGTCTTTTTTTCTCTTAATATTTCTCATAATTTGGGATAAAATTTTTGTCAGAGTTGTATAATATAACTTTTAAGGATGCCTAATTTTGTCTGGTAGCCATGTAATACTATCAGATGTACAACTCATGTATCCTGCCTATAGGTGAAGCATTAATTCAGCTGTTCTTATAAAGAGTTTTCACAGCAAATCTCACTTCGGTCAACTGTCCTGCAGGAGGATCAAGGTCTTATCCACCTGCACCCAACATCTGTAGGCAAGCCTGTAGTTCATCATGGTTACAATAATGAGCAGGAACATTTTCCGTTAGGCTGTAATTGATGAAATTATCTCAAATGTTTTTGTCCCTCTATAGTAATTTCTCCTCTAGTAGCTCTTGCCTATTCAAACACACTCCTCCTTTCAGGAAGAGAAATAGGTTAATGAGAGATGTACTGGAAAGGACCCACTTGATCTGTGTAGTTGTCTGTCTAACTAGGCTCAGGAATTACTTAAAGTAACTCATGTCTAAACTAGGCAGCATAAACAAAGCGATCACTATTTAACAATTATTAGGGGAATAAAAACCTGCCATAGTTATTGGCAAATTGCTTTCATTTAAAAGAACAAAACTAAGTTATATTTTAATATATTCTGCTTCCCCTTGCATTTTTTGTGTCTTGTTTTGCCTTCAGCACTAGGCTGTGGTGTCACTATTACTGATGCTTTCCCTACTTCAAGAGTAGAATTAGATTATCGTTAACTTAAATTTTAATAGGCTGAAGAGACTCTGGAACTTGGACAGATCCCACAGAACTGAGGCAGCAACAGACTGCCTGGGGTGCCTTAAGAGGAGCAATGTCTGCACCCAGACAGTGTTAAGAATGGACACAGAATCACAGAATAACAAAATGGATCAGGTTGGAAGGGACCACAGAAGGCCTTGCTGTTCAACTTCCCTGCTCAACCATGGTCATTCTAGAGAACTTTGCACAGGATTGTGCCCAGATACTTCTTCACTATCTCCAGTGAGGGAGACTCCACAACCTCTCTGTGCAATCTGTTCCGGTGCTCGGTCACCCACACAGTAAAGAAGTTCTTCCTCATATTCAGGTAGAACTTTCTGTACATCAGTTTCTGCCTGATGCCTCTGGTGCTATTGCTTGGCACCACCAAGAAGAGCCTGGCTTCATCTTCTTGACACCCTTCCTTCAGATTCTTATACACATTTATAAGATTGTCTCTCAGTCCTCTCTTCTTAAGGATGAACAGGCCCACCTCCCTCAGCCTTTTCTCATAAGAGAGATGCTCCAGTCACCCAGTCATTCTTGTTGCCCTCCACTGGACTCACTGCAGAAGCTCCATGTTTATCTCACACTGAGGAACCCAGAACTGGACACAGCACTTCAGATGTGGTGTCACGAGGGCTGAGTAGACATGAAAAGGAAAAATCTTAGGCCAGGCATTAGTCAAATACATATATTTAAATATTGAGGCAGTCAAACTAAAACAACTGTACTTCACCATGACTTTGATTTTGCTCATCTATTTCCACACTTAGTGCAGGTGTTTTTATATGCAGGTGTTTTGTTTTCAGACATGGTTAATAATCACTTGGTGATAGGATTTGTTTCATTCTGCGGGACAAGATACCTTGCCAATAATAATGCTATGCAATCCCAAATCAACATGCTTTGTGATTTGAGACGTATTCTGTTGTATCATGACACATCCGTGAGGTTTGCAAGTAGAATGAGACATGGAATAAAGAGGAATAAGGAGCATGGGAACAAAAGGAGAAAGAATCACGCTCTTTCACAACATATAATATAAAAAGATAACTGAAACATCTAAAATTCACAGTCACTTGTCATAAATCTCTAGTAGGCACTATCTGTATATACAACCTTCTCACTTCAGCTAACTGATCTTCACTCTGATTTTGCTTGCTTTGCTTTCAGAGTAATAAAAGGACAAGTAAGGAGCCATCAAATAGTATCCAGAATCAGTGCAGCTTTTGCAGCAGTGTAATGAGATACTTGTATATTTTGTCATTTGATGGCATAACATTTCAGCCTTGGTTTCCCATATCCACATATACACAACTCATTTGCAATAGCACCAGTGTATCTTTCACTAATGATCATAAACTGGATTAATGAGCTATTGAATCAATAGGGATATTTTTCTAATACTACAATTTTAATGAAACTGTAAGTTGCAGCATATATAATGTTTATGTTTTTGGGGTACCTTGAGCATGTTAAATATTATGAACTTCATAACTTCCTTTCAGCCTTTTTTTTTTCTTTTTTTTCAGCCATTTTAGTGAATCTGAATGGACATTTGCGGTTCTCTGTCATCCTCCTTTATGTAAGTTCTTCTTAACCAATTAGTCAGTTCTATACCATTGACTCTAAATAAATCTCAGTGTATTAGTACCATGATTGTCTCTAAGATTGTTGAAATACCCCTGAATTTCCATCTTGAATTGTCATCTAGCATATCTTTTTAGATGATCTTAAAGTACTAAAATTTTTATAACAAATGCTCTTTACATTGCACTGTCAAACTTAATGAGTCTCAATGCACAGACTTTGTACTTACTCAAAATTATGTTTTTCTAATAGATTAATAATCTCTGTGGACTGGATGCACTATATCTTTTCAATATTATGGTGAAGGAAATCTGTTGATGGTAAGCTTTCCTTTACAGAATGGTTGCTGAGGAAGTTCCTTTTACATGGTATTTTGTTGATATATGCTAGTCAGAAGCTGTCTTGTGAGATATATGCTCTGATTAAGATTTAGGGCCCTGGGCCATTTTCATTCAACTTTAGGATCCACTCCACCCATTAGTGTGGTTTGGGATCTGAAATCAGATTAAAGGTTACTGTCCTCCAACCAGAAAACAGTACTCCTGCTCCTTTTTGCAACAGGTGCAGGGCAGTGGAATGGGACCCCTCTGCAGCCCTGTGGGTAACCTTCCTACTCCCTTCCCTCAGGAAGCCCTTGGCCCCTGATATTCTATTTTTGGAGTGGAAATTAGGGGGGGGGGAAATAAACAAAAGTGTACCATTATCATTTGGCCCTAACATTTATTTTATGCAAATGAAAATAAATGTAAAATATAGAAGGAATTGAAAACTTGCCCACTGTAAATATATATTTCCTAGCTACTTTGCTTTACATATGATTTTTTTTTTCTGAAACCTCACCAAAATATTTCAGAGAAGTAGTCTATATACCTAGTCTATATAGTCTAAATACCATAGCCTGGGAATGTATTAAATAATATCGTTAATATTTTCAAGCACAGATGTGGCCCTTTAGTTTCAATGTGAGTAGTTAAACTGATTGTGCTGGCACTTCAGTTGACAGATGTTCCTCAGTGTATGCTGCAGTGATTTCAAAAATTTTCCCAGATTTCTGAAAAGAGTGGAGAAATATGAGAACAGGAGATTTTTCTTTGCACTGCTGTTAGAGAGCAAAAGACTTGTGTTGCTATAACAGCAAAAAATTACTAAAGGTGGGTTATTGTTCCACAAATCTGTCATGAGTACCCTTTTTTCCAAACAGTCTTCAAGTTTAAAAAATTATGTCATACAATGATAGCTGAAATGATAAAAAGCTCAAAATTTGCTGTTCCCATCTGTTACCCCAAAAGGTCTAGTGCCACAGACAAAGTACACTGACTTGCCAAAATGCACATAACTCAAAATGGTAAAGCCAACACCTTTTTTAGCAGTGTGAGGGCTGTTGCTCACAAGTGAACTACGTGCCTGGCATAATCTAAGGAACAATTAGATTGAATTGCCTGGCTTTTTATTTATATTTTTTCTTACTCAAAGTTTGTATTTGGAGGCATACTTCTTGGAGGTGCTTATTTAGTTCAGTGGGAATTTGCTGAAACCTTTTAAATATTGCAACAAACTATAATCATGTGAAGAGCTTAGCTTAAAGAAAGGTAAGCACATGCTAAATAGATTTAGGATGTTCTTGAAATTAAATTCATTTAAAGGCACAACATAATCCAATATGCTAGTCAAGAAAACAGTTGACTATCATTTTATCCAGAAATTAAAATCTTTGCTATACGAAATATAGTTGCATCTAATGCGTATGAGTGGACTTAAAATTATTTACTACTGAAACTAACCACAGCCTTGAAGATGATGATAATATATGTTGTTCTAGAAAGCAAAATGTCCCTTAATTTTTTTCACTTACATTTTTGGTATTTATATCATCAGATTTAGAATATCCTGGAAACAAAAAAAAAAAAAAGGAAAAAAAGGCTAACATAGAAACAGAAGAATGAGCAGCCTTATTCATGTATTCTGTGATACTAGTGACTCCAAAGTCTGCTGCAGTCTCCACACAACCACCAGCTCTTCCAATTTATCCCAGCAGTTCTTCCTATTCATAACCTCTAGGCTGAAGAAAACCTTAATCAGTCTCCTGCCAATATGGAATTCTCCCCTGTATAGGAATACTATTGAGGAGCCCTTCAAGAATTTAAAAACCGTTATAGGTTGACAACAGAAGACAATACACCATCAAAGAGGATAAAACAAGTCTGTCATGTCTACGTGGTCATCATGATTGGATAGTTTTTCTATATTTGTAAATAAGTGAAACATTACATTGTTAGAATAAATAATTATGTATTTGAACCGTCATAATCAGCAACCACAATCAGCAAATATTGAATATAATTCTATATACCCTGCCAAGTGTTCAGACACATGCATATACAAATATATGTTCCCCATCACCTCATTGCTCTCATAATGAACAATAATAATGCATTTCTATTGATTCTAATTTAATAAAAATAATGTATCAAAATAACAAGTATTCAAAATAACTTTCAATTGCACAGCTTTATGCTAACCAGCTCCTATTCTATTAATTTTTCTGAGTCTACATTTTATAAAATGCTATCTTAACATGGTTTTATCAGCCATAAGTATTTCCCATTATAAAAGCTAGTCTGACTCTAAATAGACAAAATGGGTGGCAGTAGGAGTAAAAAATCATTCCAGAAGCCAGCAAATCATATCAGTTGCTCAAGAAAGTAAGTCTTGCCAATAAAAAGACTTATTCACTTGAACAATACCACAAGGGTATAAGTACTACATTAAAAGCTCATATTTTTTCTTATAAATTCAGGAAGCTACAGCAGGTTAATAATAATTAATTGAATGACTTAACAATAGAGAAGATGCCTGAGTACAGTTTGTGCTCTGTGAACCTCCAAAAGTCCAGAGGTTGCTTGTGGTAAAATTAAGCATCTAAAAGTTCTAATGCTTATTATAAGCTTATGTGACTTATGAAAATCTTCTGAGAGCCTACATTTTTTCTTTTTATCCAGTAAGCCTATGTTGCTCATTTCTCAACATAATATATTCCTTAAATTAAGCACTTGACATCTCTCTCTATGTATACATAACTGTAATTCTTCCTATATAATATTTCTTTTTGTTTTGTTTTTACAAATGGAAGCCCAGCCAATAATCTTCTAGTTTATTCAAATGCAAGGCAAATTCTAAAAAGTCTGACAGGCAAGGTAAAACCCAGTCAGTTTATCTAAAACCAGTATGGTAGGGTGGCTGTAGGTCTGCATTTTGCCATTGCTGTCAAAGTGGTGACCAGCAACCCAAGAGCAATCATCACCTCTCCATGATTGAGAAAGACAGTCTGTTTTACTGAGAGTCTTGTTTATTTGACTAAATCCAAGTTAGGCGTATCAATAGAGAACATGATGGGTATATTTGTCATCATATAGTTACTCTTCTGTATGTCTATCAGAAAACAATAGCTGGTGTCAGGGAAGTAAATGCAAGTTTCATTTTGGATTTGATTTCCAATAGGAGTTCAGAAGAAGAGGGGAAGACATGGATCTGTTTTGTGTTCTTTGTTGCTTTACATTCTTTCTGAGGGAAAAGCTGAGATTTTTCACTGCAATACACTTACCACTGCTTCATTAGCTGGGCTTCAAACTTCTGTATCTTAAACAGAGAGACTAAGAAATGGGATTGAAAACTGGTATATGTACTTTGAGTCTTGAGTTACCATTTTTGTCATTTCCAAAAGGCACACAGAGGTGTCTCTTGGCAAGGATTCTCTCTGCATTTGTATTGATTTGTAATGTGTGTTTCTCTCTTTACTCTTGTCATCTTAAGAGATTGCAGAAAACAGAACTCTGAGGCAACTTAGTGTATAAGATAAGATAAAAAGGGTAGGTCCTTTAATTCCAGGTCTGAGGCCTACAGGAATACATATAGACAAGTGTAACCCGAATATTGGTCTCATGGTTTTTATAATAGTGTCCAGTGCACCCATCCCTTGGTTGTGCCCTGCCCCGCCCACTGGCAGATCCCATCAGGAATTGAGTCTGGGGGAGCTGGGACCCTTCCTTCATCATCTTCATCCTCCTCGCAGCATGTAAGGATTCTTGGAGGCCTTCCAGGGTTCCGAGCTTTGAGGTCACTCTGCTTATGTTTATGTCTCTTGGTGCAGGTCTTAAGATGTTTTGCAGCACTTATACCTTGGAACAAAGACTAAACAGCTAACAGAATTTTGAGGGATTGATATGAGCCGGGGTTAGCATGCATAAACATTGGACTTAAGCTACTAGAAAAACTGGTACACTAAAATCTACATTCACTACAATTGCTTCTAAAATCTATAAAAATTTAAAAATCAAAAACCCCCTGAGGCATCACTCTGGATAAGCCAGCATGATAATTTAAAAAATATGAAAGTAAAATATATTAAAAGTCAAAAGCAAAACACTGCATAAACATTGGAAATTTACCAAAATTTCCAATTTACCAAATTTACCAAATTGGAAATTTACCAAAAATATGATGGATAAAAATGCAAATGGAGAATAAAATTAGAAAACATTTGTGTATAAATCCAAACATTGACACTTCTTAGAATTGTATCTTACATTTCATCTTCTGTCCTACTGCAAAGGATTTGTCCAAAATAAATTTTAATGTGATTTAAATATTAAGAGAATTTAAAAAAAAAATAAAAAATGCACTCTTAGTGAAATAGCAGCAAATTATTTATTACCTGTTCTCTTTGGCTCATCTTTGTGATAGCAAAGTCTGAAAGATGTTTACCAAGAGTGCCCAAGCAAATCAAAACCAACATCCTTGTTTCCATCTCCTGTGGGAGGAGTTCCATGCTGGAGCAGGGGAAGAGTGTGAGGAGTCATCCGCCTGAGGAGGAAGGAGTGGCAGACGTGATGAACTGACCAAAACTCATATTTTCCATTCTGCTGCACCACTGAGGAGTAAGAAATAGAGAAAACTGGGAGAAAAGTTAAGCCTGGGAGAAAGGCAGGGATGAGGTGGTGGGAAGCTGTGTGTAAGATTTTGTTTTATTTCTTATTTCTTTGGTTTTCATGATTTCTTTAACTCCGAAGTAAAGGTATGGAGAAGGCAGCTGGCAAGGGACACACATCTACCTTCTTTGTCTGCCCATAAGAATCACAACTTGTAAACTCGGATAACTTCTGTTGTAACTTATTGCCTGGCAAGTTATGTCAAACCTGAACCTTGAATAGTAGTCATTGCAGAAGATAATATTTTAGGTGAAAGATTTAAAATAAGCTGAAAAAAAAATCAAACATTCCTCCTAACCACACACATATATCAGTGCATTATTCTTATGTAACACATATTTCATAAATATTGAAAGATAAAAAAGTCTTGATCTGAAGAAAGTGGAAGAGAAAGTCTCCTAGGACAGAGTAAGTTTTGAGAGAGATATCATAGGAGGAATAATAATATTTTTATCTTCTATGTACAGGCATTGTGCTGAACTGAAAAATGAATCTCACTTTATCCAAATACATTTGGATAAGCAGAGCTGTATTCACCAGATGATCTGACAAATACAAACACATTGAATAATTTTACTCTTCTAACATGAGAGAAAAGACAGTCATACAAGGATTAATTATTTAATGTTTGTTCCCAGACTGAAAACCTAAAGTGTTACTCCTTTGTCACTGTTAGCTATTACAGATTATAGGATTTCCTTCATAAAATGTGAATGTGGTAGGAAAGCAACAAAATGAAAGAAATAATCAGAAAATGCAATTGTGACATAATTATATTTCTTTTTGTGGTACTTCATTAATGTGGGGGTTTTGGTTTAATTTTAATTAAAAAATCAGTACAGCCACAGTATTAAGAAACATTGAATTGTTACCCCTTCTAGTAAAGAGTGTAACACAAATAAGTCTTCATTCATGGATTCAATCCCTACACCAACATCCACCCTTAGGCCTCTAAATAGACAGAAGGAATATAGGGGAAGAGAGGAAAAGAGCTAGGACAAAGTCTCTGTGTGAAAGACTTTGCAAAAAAAATATTTTAAAATGCTTAAATCCCTTAAGAAATGGTAGTATCTCATTTTCCCCCCCCAAGGTCATTACAGGTTTCTTTGTA
Organism: Pithys albifrons albifrons; assembly: GCF_047495875.1. Lineage (NCBI taxonomy): Eukaryota > Metazoa > Chordata > Aves > Passeriformes > Thamnophilidae > Pithys > Pithys albifrons. The sequence goes on from NC_092461.1 coordinate 74,077,057, forward strand.
TGTTATTCAACCGAATCTTGAAAATACAAGGTCTTTTAGTTCAGGGATGCAACAGAAATTTGCTTTAGGGTCAATTTATACCTTTTTCCATCTTTACACTGGTTTGCAGTCATATATGACTTGGATGTATGCTGTCTAGTCTTAAAAAAATACATGTTTCTAATTTGTTTGAACATGAAAATTCATGTATAAATGTGTCAACACAATATTGACTGTTTAACTAAGGCATGCTCTGACACTAGAACTGCTTTATTGAGTTGTTTCTTGGGGAACTGATTTAGCTTTCTGATAGTGAATGGTAATATGGTAATAACCACTGCTCAATCAGGACAGTAATTAGCATCAATTCTGTTTAATTGAACTAATTTTAACTGAAGTCAAGTAGTAAAGTACTGATTAACCGCCAAACTATTGATCAGTGCTCACTAATTCTCAAAAGACATGGAATAATTATATCAATAAATGACATAAGTGTTTAACTTTATAAATCAAACAGTATATGGAAATACAGTACAGCACAAATAGTATTTCCTACAAGGGCAAAAGCAGACTGAATACATTATCTCTGTAGTCATGATTCCTTTTCAAATTTAAATTGTTCAACTAAAATTTACATAGTTAATGTAAATGACTGCAGTGGTTTTTTAGTACCTGTATATAAAGCATCACTCAATTCCACAACTTTGATGGAGTGATGAACTGTAAAGTATGAGAGTAATGATAGACCAGGGCAAAAAACTGCTTGACACTTGGTCTTTTACTGTTCACATCTTTATACCTGTCCAAATATGCCAGAGATCAAGGGTTTCTTTTCTTCTGCACAAAATATTATGGTGCTATATGCTTGTCTTAAATGTTGCATATTTTCCCAAGAGCAACAGCTAACAGTTGCATCTCTCATAATGATTTGCATCCCTGGTGATTGTGTCATTCAGCTCTGGATTCAAAGAGCTCAGCATAATTGATCACATCTTTGCACTGAGTTGCTTGTCTTAAAAAGAGTTTTTTTGTTTGTTTGTTTTCTTTTTGTACTTTTAAATACCTTTAGACTTGATTATTTTGTATTTGCTGGTATTTTGCTGAAATTTATGTGCCATGTCCACTCAGGCAAACATCGCCTATCAAGAAATGATGGCTAATCTTTCCATGTAATAATGATTTTTTTTGTAGTTTCTGAGCTTTTCTTAAGATTTTTCATAACCATTAAAGAGGGTCAGTGGAATTGACAACCTTGTTTTATATGTACCCCTCAAATCAAACCAATTACTTTGCTCATGTTTTTTTTTCATAAGAATTTTCATAGAGATTTTGTATCATTTTTAGAATATTTTCAACAACCGCATCCAGCTGCAGTTTTCTGAAAAAGCAATATGATATCAAATGTGTAAGTACAATCCATGACAAAATAACTTTGCTTCCTTTGTACTTCAGTGGTTTCCTACTCAGGCTTATAGACCTAACCATATTATTTCTTTTTTTTGTTGAAACTTCTATTGAAGTTCTGCAGCAATTTTCAGAAGTGATTCTTTCTTCCATAATTTCCCAAAGTAACAAGGTACCTTTGTCACAAATAAGGACAAAAGGAACTACATGCAGGTGTTCAGCTTTTTCCTGCATAGCTAGGACCTTCCTGTACAGTATGTAACCCCAATTGTCAATTAAGCCCCACACAGCCTCTCACTCACTCTCCCTGTGTGATGAAGAAGAGAAACAGAAGGGTAAAAGAAACAAAAATAACTCATGGATTGAGACAAAAGCAATTTAATAGGTAAAGTAAAAGTAACTCATGCAAGAAAAGCAAAATAAGGCATTCAATCACCACTTCTCATGGGCAGGCAGATATTCAGCCATCCCCAGGAAAACTGGGCTCCATTCCACACAACAGTGACTAGGGAAGACAAAAGCCATCATTCTAAATGTGGTCCCTTCTTTCTTCTTCCCCTGACTTTATATGCCGGGCCATACATTACGGAATATCCCTTTGGTCAATTACGGGTCATCTGTGCCAGCTGTGTCCCCCTCCAACTCCTTGTGCACCCCCAGTCTATAAGCTGGTGGAATGATGTGAGAAGTAGAAAATGCTTTGATGCTGTGCAAGCCCAGCTCAACAATAACTATAACATCCCTGTGTTACCAACAGTGTTTCCAGCACAAATCCAATACATAGCCCCTTATTAGCTGTTATGGAGAAAAATATCTTTAGCCCAGTCAAACCAGCTCAGCATGGAAACCAGCGTTGTCACATTTTTTCATTAATTCTGCTTATGTTTCATATTACTCATGTCAGGGACATACTCGTTTGCCATTACATAACTTATGGTCTGTTTGTTGAGTTACTGGGAGTTCTTTTTAACAAATGTAATTTCTCATGTACAGCAAGGATATATGAAGCTTCTTCTTCTTTTCCAACAGAGAATTAATTTAACTGGTGCTTTACAGCTCCCAGAAACACTTTCTGCAAAGCACTGGTGATTTCTTTTTTATTTTTCTATTAGAACAACCTTACAAGAATTCTGGCAAAAGGACCAATTGGTTACTTGACAATTATTTCTAAGACTATTCACTATCTTAAAAAACCAAAGTCAACTGTATATTGATACTCTGCTGCCTACCATGTATTTACTGCTGTGTCTTTTGTCACACTGTGTATTGAAACCTCCTTTTATATGTTCCTCCATATTCCATTGACATCTTAGTTTGTCAGTCAAAAAATTCAATCACTTTCTCTGTGGTCAAATCTTTCTTACTTAGATTGCATAGTCCAGAGGATTCTCTGTCCTCTTTGTAAAAAATACTTTCATCTAATTTATGCTGCAGGTGTGAAAGACAGAAGTCCATTGCTTTCTCCTAAATACATATTATTTGTTGCTTTCTTTGTGGATTAATCTTTAGTTTGGTTACTAGAGGCATATGATGCTACAACGCTCAAATGAACCATCTTTTCACCACATAGGGAGAGGGGTTTTTTTGCCTGTTCTTGGATTTGTCTTTTGGTTTGGTTTGGTTTATTTTGCTTACTTCCTCAAAATCCTGGCTTAGTTGATTAGGTTTTTAACCTATCTAAGTGTTTAACTTTGATAGCTGGAAAATTATGGAATTCCATCACATAATTTTTTTTTTTATGTTTGTTGTGCTATACCTAAGCTGCCCAAAATAAGGGGGGCATTTTAAACGTGTTCAGTGCTGTACAAGGTATTCTCAAGATACTTTTGAATTACATGGCTTTTGTGTAATAGCTTCATTTTGCATGGGTTTAAACTAGATGATAAAATTAGTCTTAATTAAAGGACAATCAAATTGCATTTGTCATGGATAGAGAGCTGTCATTATAGGAAGTTATTTTCAATATATTTTAAAGAAAATTTTCTTTATGGAAAAGCTGGCCACATTCTCACTCATTCAGTGTCCCTTCATTCATCAACATTGCCTGTTTTTTGTGACAACCACCACTGCCTTACCAATGCTGAGGTAAAGCTGGTTAGCTTAGCCAGGTCTGTCTATAAACATTCACATATTTCTCCTCATTATCCTTCTGTCTGCAGGATGAGTGCATATAACCCTTATGGCTCTTTAGCAAGCCCAGACTGTGCAGGGAAAATTCTCTTGGGCTCTGTTCTGTGTCTGACTTCCAGGGAATGAATAAGAGAATCAGCCTCCTTGACTAGAAGGCTACAGTTGCCTTTTGATCAAAAGTGTAATAAGTATTTAATGCTGTTACCTTAACTAGCTTTTTATGTTCTCTTTTTTCTTTTTTTTCTTTTGGGTAACCATCATTCTACTCTCACACATACATGGGCAGATCTTTTCAGGTTTCCCACACTTCCCATCATGAGATCTTGCTGTCTCCTACTTGGAGTTAACTAATTCTATTTCTGAGCATCCTTTTCATCAATAGAGGACACTTCGGGACCACTAGAACTGACCTGCAATCCTGTCAATGATGCCAAAAGCTAATCGTTCAAACTGCCTTTTAAGAAAAAGCCTTCCCTGAAGCAATACTTTGTTAAACTGAATATATGTTGAAAAATCAGAGTTTTGTTGTGAATGAATATGGCTAAAACACTTGTAAAAGCATTTTAAACTTTAAATTTTTTAAATTTATTTAATTATAATTCCCATGTATTTTCAAGCTGGAGATTTTTGAATAAATTTATTTACCTAATATATACCATACAACTATATACTACAAAGTAAAAACTACAGATAAAACTAGCATGGGACTTTTGTCCTAACAGCCCTGGACTGTAGCTGCACATGTAGACAAAAGGGTGGATGACCCCAAAAAATTAGCAAAAAAGATGCTAGCTCAGATGTATACATCCAATATCAGAAAATACATGGCTTTTGGCCATTAAAAAAAAAATCAGAATTCTAAGTGCATTTTGTCATATTTTGATCTTTTATTTTTGAGTTTATTTCCTTAAATTTGTTCCATACACATTGTTCTTTCTCTTATCCTTCTGTCCATTCTTATTGTCTTTCCTTTTTCTTTCCTTTTTGTGTATAGTTTACTCCATCAAGGATGGCGCTTGCTGTTCATTCTTTATATGTCCAACCCTTCCTTTGCTCACTATATATCTCATTTGTTTCTATTTTTCATGCTTTCAAGCTTTCTCAGTCAGGGATCTTTCAAGCTGAATCTCAGACACTTCCTCAATAAGCATGAATACAAACCTATCATAGCAAAGGTGAAAAATTTGTTTAAATGAATTTCTTCCAAAATCTTACTCTGGTTTTAACTGAAACATTTAGCTTGGAAATAACTTTTTAAATTTTGTTAAAGTGTGGAATTTATTGTGGGTACTGTAGAATATGATATTTCTATTAAAAAACCCCAAACACTGTTACTTATTTTGACTGATTCTTAACATATTTCACTACATATGTGCCTTTCAGATATGGATATTGGCTGGATAGAAGTCTTAAATTTAGAAACTTGTGCACTGAAAAAATGAACATTTTTTTCTGCTTCTTCTCAGCATTCAGAGTATCAGTTGCTATATGTTTGAAACATTCAGTTTCCAAGTTGCAAATATCGGTATTTACTGAGGGTTTTTATAAACTTTTTTTTTATATTCGAAACTCCTATCAGAGTGGAATATTCACATTGTGTCAAATATGAAAGGATTTGTGTTCATGAATGCCTGAGGCAGATAAATGGGTAAGTTCAAGAAGAAACAAACAAACAGATTAATTAGAAAAAGAGGATTAATTAATCCCCTTTGGTTTTAGTAACCTCGGTATAAAGCCCCCTAAAAATAGTGCAAAAAACCTGTCACTGGATTTGTGTGTGGGCTTTCCCAATGCAAACTATATACCAAATATAAAGTCCTCAAATGGAAATATTTAAGCATCTATTCTACTTTGGCTGTATAGTATAAAACTCTATCAACAGAGATTTCTGCAAAAGTAGAATTTCCTTTCTAACAAAAAGTAATTGGTATGTTTTATCTGATATTTATTCCTCAGATAAGAATTAAAAAATTAAATGTACTTGCATAAAGATATATTTAAAGAACTTCTATTTCAAGGAAAGATTGTTCCTGGCTACACTATTATTCAGGCTTCCTCTATGCAGCTTTGCGGTCTGTAGAGAGAGCAGTCTTTGGGGAGACAGGGATTAATTGATAGTAATTAGAGTGTTTCCTCAGAACCATTAGAGTATTTCAAATTAGAAATTTATGACAGAACATTTCTCCCCTGAAAAATTTTCATTCACTGTCAAAAAGCAAATATATAGGGTATGTATTGTCCTATAGTCAAATTAAAAACTTAAAATTAAAAAGTAATTGTCCATATTAAGGGAAAGATAATCTTATTAATTCCAGGATAAAATAGTACTGTCCTACCAGTATGTTTGAAGACATCTTCAAGAGCTACAGCTCAATGTTTCTTAACAGACTGTTGAATAGGTTTGCCCATTTTTTCTCCCAGTTTACTTCAGAATTGCCTTTTATGTGTAAGTAATATGTGAATAAACATCCAGATTTTTTCTACTCTGTGTGAACACTTTAGAGAGTGACCTTTGAAAACAGAGGCTCAGAATATAAATGGATACTGACTTTCGAAGGTTTTGACAAAGTTACCACACTGAGAATATGCTGCTATGAAATTAACAGTTCTGCCAGATGGTTTGTACCTGCAATATCTGCCATAATTACAATAACCTCATCATAGTTTTGGTCTTTCATCACCTTGAATACTTTTATTGCAGTTGTGCAGACATTTTTAAACATGGAACTTTCATTTGGGTGAGAAATTGTGTCATAAAACTGTATATTAAGGAAATTAATGCACTCATATTATTTCTAAATGTTGAAGTGCCTAACTGCCAGCTATTCTTTGCCACGGAGATTGACAACATGCTTAGGAGACATTTTGATATGCATTGAACATGGAACTTCTATTGAGCATGCCATATGTTAAGATTTTTGGAAAATATTCACTCTCCTCACAGCTAACACCAAAAAAATCCTGCTATTCTAATGGAAGCATGGTCCATGATTTTCTCTTTATAACTGTTGCAGACAGAATGGAAACTTCAGGCAAAGTTTATCAGGGAAGCAGTCTGGTTGAGTCATGAGGTTCAGAAAGGACCTCGTGCTTTCTAATGTCCTTCTAAGAGAAGAATCTAGGTATGGCTGGATCCAATTCTAGTGCCAGGCTTAGTCAACGATTTGTGTCTAAAGGACTGTATAGGTGTAACTGATCCCTTACATGACTTTTTCTTTTATGTAAATATTATGTTTATTTTATATGAACATATTGATATGTTACATTATTTATTTAAATTAATGATAATAATTACATTAAAAGCACATTAATCAGAATTGTTTACTTCAGACTATATAAATAAATAATATTTCCCTATTTATTATATTAATTATTTCAAAGCTAGCTTAATAATTAATAAGTAGAGATTGAGAGTACTCACCCATAACAATGATGATGGACGAATGTCTATCACTTGGCCTCAAGGAGTACCCTTGAGGGTTGGCCCCACTGAGGGAGGGAATCTCCAAACACACCTCCAGAAGGAATGTGTTAGAAGGTTCTGCTGTTAAAAAAGTATAAAGTGATTGACTATCAATCAAAGGTTTCTTGGCTACCAATGTCAGCTCAGCAGCCTTTAGCTCTGCAGCTTTAGATAAGTTATCAGTTCTACCACTTGTTGGTTCCTTTGTCAGGAACTTTGTCTGGCACATCCTCACCAGTGTCAGTGTCTGTCAGGAAACACTATTCACATCCTTGGAATGCTTAACTTTGGGATTGTTGAGTCAGGTTGGTCTCAGCGTTCTACAACACCCACACTAGTGCAAGTCCAGGTTAGGGCTGTTATACCCCCTCTTTGGAAGAGCATCCTGCTATGATAACATATTTCATTATCCTATAGCAGTGGAAAGGCAGAGAGATCATTCATTGTCATTCTCCATCAATACTGTTCAGATTAGAAGAGCCATTTAATTCTCACACTTCTGTCCCAAATGCATTTTTAATCAAGTTTGTTTAAAAGAGTTTTCATTGGGTATTCATTCTAATTCAGACTGTGCAATGAATATCCACGCAAGAGTGACATTACCTAGACCTATAAATAAGTGTTCATTGAATTTGTGAATCTTGGAAAAAAAGTACATGTCTGAAAGAGGGCTCAGAAAATCAAGTGGTTCAGTGTCACAGAGGTTAATTGGCAGTCAGAAACATTAGGTCCTGATGCCCAGTATCCATCTGAGGCACATATCAGGGGGTTCTGCATTGGGCTAGTTCTATTATAGTACTGTGAGGTGCTGTGAGAAGTGTTGAAAACAACTCTTTGAGCATATCTTCCACAGAGTTCCTAAGGGAAGTTAGTTCACTTTAGACATCTCTGTGATGTGAATTAAAGCACAGTAGGATCAGATAGGATAAGGGTTCTTTTGGCATCAATGAATTGTTGTGCTCTGGACCACATGAATGGTCTGAAGCAAGAGGAGAGTGAAACTATGAACCTTACAACCCTTTGTAATGCCAGTGAAACCAGACACTCCAGGTATGTATACATCTTTGGATCAAGGAAGTTTGATACAATCTTCTCTGCAACACTGAGGAAGTCACTTATTTTCCTTGTGCTACATTTCATTACTTATAAAATGAATAAAATACTCACTGCACACAGTAGTTGAAGGGATAAAGACTGTGAAGTATTCCTATTCTATTCCTATGGCCTTGTACAAGACTTATAGACATGAAACAGTGAATGCAAATACAATCATGAACTCATTGTATAATAAATACCATACAGAAAGAAAACCAGAACAAAATGCAGAATGATTCTTGCTCCTGTATTTTAAAATTTCTGACTAGCATTTTCTTATTTCTACTCCATTACTGTGTAAAAGAAGTAGAAGAACAACTTGCAACGCTGAAAAAGGGTATTTCATCTCTTTCCTCGGCCAATAAGACATAGTCCTTCAACTAGAGCTTTACAGGACAAATAATGAAATTCACTGATTTCAGAATGCTGTCAGGCTAAGTAAAGAGAAAGACTGCAGAAAGTATTTTCCTTTTAATCTCTTCCATTGCCACTAATCCTAGCTCTTGATTGTCACAAGAATGTATAGAAAAAATTGTGAGGAAGAAGTGTGATTATATGGATTGTAACTGGATTATATCCTTTTAAATATCAATACATCATATATGCTCACCCACTGAATAAGGCTTGCCAGCCATCGGCCAAGTTGTTTAAAGTCATGCTAACAGCCCATCAATTAACAAGTGGAATTGCTGCCTTCTGGTATAGAATAATTGTCCCACTCCCACCTGAATTCACTCCACATCAGATCATTTCAGCCTAGCTGTAATGGTAGATGGCAAAGGAATATCCAGTGTATTGGTTTAATTTAATACATCAGTTTCAATAAGTCATATGGCAAAAGTTCAAGTCAACCCATAATAACTGTCATGTTTGAGGATCCAGATCTCTCATACATAAACCCATAGAAGTTCTTTTTATTAAATACTTTTAGAGAAGGGATTCTCTATTCTGTCTAGGCAGCTTGCAGGGGTGACCAGAGGGGAGACAGAGAATAATATAAAGTGACAATATTAGAGATAATGAGTTATAAGAGAGAAAGGAACTTTTCAGGGTTTTCTGGTTGCATTTACATTATCTGTGTCACTTATGCTCTGGGATGCAGCTGAACACTTCATTGTCAGTAAAGGTGAACAAGAAAGGCTTAGCATTTTCCACGGTAGTGGATAAAAATCACTTGAGAAGAATCACATGATCAGCTAAATCTCTGCAGTCTGTTAATGCTGGGAATACCACTGTGAATGGACCTGGTGCTCTGTGGGGTGCAGGATTCATGAAAAGCTGGTTATGACCTTCCTCCATATTAACATTATAGAACTCTTTGCATACAGCAGGCATAATCTCTTGTCACATCTTTCAAAGAAAGCAAGTGTGAGCATATGCTCTCGACTCTCTTTTTGAAGAAATGAATAGAGCAAAGCCTGTTTCTCCCCATTTTGTGAAGGCCTTTAGGGATACTGAGATAAAAATGTTTTACAGGAAGAGATATAGAATAAAGAGCAAATGATTTTTACAACTAGCAATAGTTACTCTCATGCAGATAGCTAGTAGAAAATGATATACCATATGATGACAGAGAAAAGCAAAAGAACAAACACACTGAAAGCCTAAAGCGCTGAGATGCAAGTGTTCTCCTTTAGCCCAAAGTGAACACAGCACAGAGTGTGCTGAGCTGAGTAGAGGGAGGATTCGTTTGCAGGGTGAAGTGAAAAAGGAAGGTTATGAGGTGAAACACAAAGAGACGAAGTAACTCAGTAGGAGGATGATTTCTGGAGCAAGGGGCAATAAAAAGTAAAAGATGTCCTCCATCCACAGAGTTTCTAGAGAAAAGGCAAGAATGAAAGTGCATGCTGAGAGTTTGTTCTGTGCAAGAGCTAAATTCTGATTTCATTTTTTTTAAGTGTAAATCCCCTGAGTCTGATTCCCATCTTTCACTATTATTATAGAGATATAATTTCTTGGATTTTTTTGTCTAAGCATCCAGGTGCTTTTTGATGTAATTTAGGATATTTACTGTCTGTACCTAACTTGAAATTCAAAATATTTTTACTGGACACAGGTATCACTGCCCACTTTTACACTGTAAGTGTATGGATCCAGGTTTCTACTGCTAGTACTTGGCACTATTATTTAGAAACTCACATTCTGAAAGTAAACTCTCTGTAAACAATATAAGCAGCAATATCATGCCAAAATACTCATAGGGAAAAACACAAGCCCTAAGGAAGTATTTCCATTTTACAGAAAATACATTTTAAGTAAGTTTAATAACTTGAATACGAGATTTATTTTGAGGTTAATAGATATATATATTGCCTTTCCATGTTTGTTTATAAGACAACTCTAACACCAGAGAATTTATCTCCCTATTAGTGATTAGGCTCAGTCATTTTGCCTTTCTGTTTGTAAATGCAAGTTACAAAGCACCCTATTAATTATCAGTTTGTCAGACCAGTTGAGTGGCTTTTTCTACAAGAGCTACTTTCAGTGGTTCCCAAGTCAGAACTAATGAGCTATTCCTGTGAGATGTTTGCCCAGAATAGCTAACACTTCTGAGGATTGTGCATAAGATTTCTGCCATCTTTAAGATATGTCTGCACCTTCAAAAGCAAGCATGAGTGCAGATTTTGTGGCTACATCAAAATTTGCTTTCAGCTGGCTGGCTTTGAAAACAAGAGTAGACTGTGCCAATCTCAGACCAATTTAACTGCCTGAATATTGTCCCAGGATGCTGGTGAATTTAGGTGCCTGGATTGGCCTTTATAATCTAGCAGCAACATTTGAGTTCACTGTCTTAAATATGGATGGTGTTTGTCCTGTAAGCTTCATATTCCATTGAAATGTAACCTTAGGATAAAAGTGCAGATGTGCCAAAAGCAACAAAGAGGGGACTGCATGCAATGCAAGAAGCACGAACACATCTTGATCTAGAGAGTCTTCAAAAGATCCTTTCAAATTTCAAAAGATTTTTATATGTCCAAAAATAGTTCCGCTCAAAATACTTTATTTGCAGTACACTTATGTACTTATACTGATTTTAGCAAATATTTGGGTTAAGATTTTAATGGCTTTTCAGGAATAGATTGGTAGTTTCTTGAAAATTAATGTTATCTACTTCTACATGGCTTGTCAGCTGTGGAAAGACTTGATCTCAGTTACTCACTGCCACTTTACTCTTGTGCAATGATCAGTTTCAAAAGATTATTTAATAACTAAAATAATCTCATAATTTTCATTGGATATAATAATTCTCCTTCTAGTTGTGCATGAGGATTGCTGATGTATATCTACCTAAATTCTCATAGGATTCCACTGAGTAATTTCATTTATTTCTGTTTAAAAATAGAAACATTTTTTAACAACTATCACATCCTTTCTGCTTTCTTACCCTGCAGCAATAATTAGTTATGATCTTTAGGGATGGATGAGAGACAGAGAAGTAAAGGAAATAAAGTGAAAGCTTTTATTTCATAAAGACCTTCAATATTTTTTTTTAACTTGGCTTCATTGTAATTCCAAGTGAAGAACAGATGTTTATAGTCTCCATGAAAAGGCTTGAGACCTCAGTTCTCATGGTTCCTATACAGAAATTGCTGAATTCCCTGGGTGTTTGTTGCTCTCCTGGGAAACAGCTCCACTTCTGAAAATTCAGCAGTCCAGGCTAACAACAACTATAATTATAAGATTTTTTAGCTTTGTAGGAGAAGCTAAACTGAAGATACCAGATCCAAATATAAATCCCAGACCTGTGGTTATTTTTCTTTCTTCAGATATTTTAAACCAGTCTTTATGAAAATTCTCACAACCTGGAATTTTTCCTGTATTTTCAGTCGAGCAGAATAAAAATGCTGTACCAAACCACAGCTGAAGAGATAGGAAGAATCCTGAATTTCAGTAGGAGTCAGTATCATGAAAAGTTCTGAGCAACAGTGAAAATAAGGGAATAAAATTCTATATAATCCAAAAGTGGCCATGGGCAAAATATAAGGACAGAAAGCAACAGTGAGACATTGATTCAGTGGATCTGATAACTTGTTCTGAGTCTGAGATGAAATCAAATTCTGTCTAAGTATAAACTTCAGATGTTGGCCCATGATCATAACTTCAAACTCTCTCCCTCTCTCATAAAATAAAAACATATATCTATATACCTATATATCTTTTTAGATATATATTTTAGGATTTTGTTTTGCAATTAAGTACAAAAAGTGTGAGAAAAAGCCCTAGAAAAATTGGTTTGAAATGTGAGTATATAAAAATATTTAATAACTTTTACTTATATGCATTTCGGAAGTCACTTTTATCTAAATTTTAAGAGATTTTGTTGATTGGGTGAAGATGTATATATTCATGCTTATTGAAGGAAAGTTATTTCAATGCAAATGTGTAAGCTCTATTTTATTTACTGTTATGGGAAGGCAGTGTGCTGAGAGAGTTGGGCCTGTTTAGTTTTGAGACCAGATGACTGAGCAGGGAACTTGTCAATGCATACAAATATTTTAAGGGCAGGTGTCAAGAGGACCAAGACAGGTCCTTTTCAGTGGTGCCCAGTGACAGGAAAAGAGGCAGTGGGCCCAAACTGAAACACAGGAAGTTCCATTTGAATACAAGAAAAACTTCTTTACTGAGAGGGTGACAGAGCACTGGAACAGACTGCCCAGAGAGAATATGTCCTTCTCTGGAGATATTCAAAATCTGCCTGGACATGATCCCGGACAAACTGTTCTAGGTAAACATACTTGAGGGGAAGTGGGGGATTATATGATCTCCAGAGGTCTCTTCCAACCCCAACCATTCAGTTAAGGTAAAGGGATAGAGAAAAAAGGGAAGAGCATTTCAAGGATTTCCTGCACACTCTGATAAAATTCTGATTAATCTATGGCAATAGCATTTTCCCCCCAGTATCAACGAACTTGCTTTGATGGATTCTATTATGTGACAGACTTTTTGGTTCACTATGGTATGTGGATTTATATCCTCCTTCAAATGTGCCCTTTTATCCTTTGTTATTATTTATTTATCACAGCACTAACTGTTTCATTTTTAATAAAATACCACTTCCTCAAAAGTGAAACTGATGAAATTATTTACTGTGCATTGTGTACCTTTGTAATCTGTGTTTTCTTTTTGTCATCATTTATAAACTGATTCCTATCAGATGATTAACCTTTTGCAGATGCTGAGAGCTATCTGGATGAATTATCTCACTGACTGTAATGGTGTACATGAGTGTTCACAAATGGGAATAGGGAGTATACAAACTGACCTTGTGACTGTATTTATTTGTCAGTTTGCATAAATGTAGTTTCTGTGTATACTTTGGCAAAACTGTCCCTTTTACTATCTGCCATCTGTGATATGCTGTCATCGTAATGACTGCATTTTAAATAGCAAATGCATTATAGTTTTTAAAATGTGCATGAACCTTTGTTTCTCTGAGATAGCAAGGGAAAAGAAAATGAAATCTTTTTGTAAGGGATATATTTTGCATCAAAAAACCCAAACATTTTCCTACCTTCTTTGCCATGAGGTCATTGACAAACATGATGATGTGGGTCACATCTTCCCTTATGCTATTATAAAACTGTAAAATCCTGGACAGCTCTAATGAAAAATTCAAACTTGAAATGTGTAACCAAAGTTGGATAACTATATTCCTCCATACTATAAATTTTTTCCTTTTCTCTGGATTATCTTTAAAAGAGTTGGGATTGTTCAGTCTGAAAAAGAGAAGGCTTTGGCCTTCCAGTACCTGAAAGGATGCAACAAGATGGAGACTGTTTACAAGAGCATATAGTGAGAAGACAAGGAGAGTGTGAAAGAGAGTATGTTTAGATATGATATTAGTCAAAAGTTCTTTACTGCAAGGGAGATGAGGCATGTAAACAGGTTGCCTGAGTTGTTTTGGTGCCCCACCCCTGGAAGTGTGCAACACTAGGTCAGATGAGGCTCTGAGCAACCTGGTCAAGTGAAAGGCATCTCTGTCCAAGACAAGGGCATTGGAACTAGATGATCTTTAAGGTCCTTTTCAATCTAAGCCATTCTATGATTCTGTGCTTCCATGATATATATTAAAGTTCATAGTTTAAAATATGCAAACTCCCATGAAAATACTGCATTCAGTTTAATCGTCCACTTTGATTCACCATCCACCTCTTATCTCATGAGAATAAGTATTAAACCAGAAGAAATGTTTATCAGAATGACTGAAACTGAGTATTTTGGAATTTAGGTTATTCTTCAAAGAACAGATTACTTTTGACCACTACTACAAATTATACCTCTCACTTTAAAATATGCACCACTCTACCTTCCTTATTTACTTTAGAGTTCTATATTCTGATACAGCATGAGAGTAGAATAATATCTGAAATGGGTAAAAAGTAAAAAAATGTGTCTTCAGAATTTCCTTCACTGAAAACTTTGAGTTTTTTCTCTCCAGTCTTGGCATGCACTAAAATCTTCTCTTGAAGTTAGCCAAGAGGAGACTAAATCCAAGCTAAGAAGTAAAATACAAATCTACAGGAAATGTGCATACACTTTTTGAATCCTCTCCCTACCCCAGAGACTGATTCCTGTTAAGCACCTTAAACAATGAAAACATTGATATTTTTATTCCTAAAGCAAAAGATATTAAAGGAAAGATTTAGGTAGAATTAATAGACTGGTCACAAAGTCTAAGCTTGTGTTACTGTCTTTCAGCAAAACTAGAGAAAATCATAGAATAATACAATCATATAGAGTATTTCAGAAATCAGTAGCACTGCTTGTACCCAACAATAATCATAACTTCTCTTCAGTCTCTTGAAGTCTACCAATTAAGCACAGGGGAAAATGTATCAAAGATCTGAATAAGAGCTTTCCTTTTTCTTTGGGATAGATTTTCAAAATGAGTAGCAAATAACATCTGCAAAAGATGGACATTTTTAATGCTTGGTTATTTCCTAACATTAAAAATCTTATACATAGTGGATGCCACATTACCTGGTTTTTTTTCCTTTTCTTAAGACAAAGAAGAAAAGAAAGCTTAACATAATATTTAAAAAAAAAAAGTTTTTTTAAGGAAAAAAAGAGGTTTTTGAAAGTTTTTTATTAAAGCATTATGTGGTACTTCGTTATTCAATCACATTGGAACAATGAGATGTGACAGCCTCTGTGCTCCAACAGGTCCTTCAGCTGTATCCCCTCAGGTGCAGGGAGAGCAGCCAATTGTGCATGGCCTTGAGTATCTGCATGACTATGATTAAACATTATCTAAATTGATGAAGTTGTTTTCTAATGGTAGGAAGAAAAGATATAAATGCCATGAAATTGTATGAAGCCTCTGCTTCAAAGAGTCCAAGACTGGAAAAAAATAGTTCCATAAAAGAGTTACTCTAAATTAGCATTCTGCTGTGATTAACTAATAATAATTGCACCATACCTAATTGCAATGATGATTCACTTGGACGAGTGACTGCTGCATGTCCAAGTTCTCTATAGCTTAATGGAGTGGCAGAGCAACTGGGCTGTGATTGCTGGATGGATTTGCCACTCTTTGTAGGCCAGAAAAGTATAAATAAAAGGCACAAAAAGGATATAACTGACAGAAAAGAAAGTACAGTGAAATCACAAATTCTATTTTTTTAATTCTTGTACAAGAGAGAAAAGATGTTAAGCAATTTACATAGATAAGCACAGTAACATATTCTTAGATCTTCATATTATGTTTCATTTTTTATGTAAAACACTCTTGAATTAATTCAAAGTACTTCATATGTGTTTTATTTGTTAGGAAAAGTTGGAAGTATTTCTCCATTTTGTTTGACTAGTTTTCTATCTTTAAAGAGTTCTGTTAGATATCTCTTTGTAGCTTTATTTTTAGTGTATCTTTGATGCAGCCTGGGGCTGAGAAAAATCTAATTGTCCTTCTTTCTTTTCTAATTTCTAAAATAAACTTAGTGATTAAGGTCACAGAAAAGTTGCTGAAATTCATATCCAACTCCATCCTATTTAAATTGGAGAGAACATGCTTTGTACAATCCTCATCAATGCCATGCCCGAACAGTCCTACATTCCTGGTGTAATTATGAAACAACAGAGAAAGATGACAGAAGATACAGAATCTACAACACACAACATTGTCAGATGGCAATTGGGCATGCTGGTGGTGGTCCTGAAGAGCCTCTTCTCACAGCAGGAGCTACAGCCCAGGGCTGGATGCCTGAGCTAATCATGTAACACTGGCAGCAGTTTATAGTTTAACAGAGTGAGAAGTGTATTTATCACCTTAGGTACACATGCAAAGACTTTCCCTGGTATCTCAGCTTCTCCAGAGCTTTGAATATTAATTCTGGATCTCTAAGAGGCATCTTTGTCTATGGCCCTCCAAAGAATGGTGTGCTGGTTTAAAGGTAAACTGACAGGAGAAACTAACCCAACACAAAAGAGATTATAAATCAGAGTTACAATTTTATAACAATATTACAATAAAAGCAATAGCACAAAGGGAAATTGGTTTTAACTCACAAAACCCTAGAATTATGACCCAGCTCCCTGAGGCACAAACACAAATGAGTTTTTTAACCCCTGTACTGAACCCCATGTGGTTCCCCCAAGTCTAAAGTAAAAGGAAGTGAAAAAACTGTTGGTGCAGCTGGCAGTTGCAGTCTGGTGAAGAGTGGTGATCTCTTTCTGTCGAGGTTCTGGTCCTCCTCTGGATCCAACGAGTGGTTCCACAAGTCCCCAAACCCCCAAGACTATACCCCTCAGGTCCAGGTGGGACTGCCCAGTACCTCCCTCTGGGCGGGAAGTTACACAATGAGTAATCATACTCTGTGAGTCATAGGATATTTGGAATCATTGATGGCCCATTAGCAGACATGACACCTCAGGCTGGGTGTGGAGGTGCTAATGACTTGCTGGAAGGGAGTTATCACAGCTCTTATCTTACAGATGTCTCACACCCAGCTCACATCCTGGGGAGTTGGGTATACCCTGGGCAGCTGCTGCAAATGGTCCATTGTTCACACTTCATGGGAAATGAATAGAGGGTGTAGGATACATAGCTTTGGTCACACCCACACAGTGATAAATTGGTCCCACCTGCTGAACTAGGACAAATGGCTACTTGCATTTTCCTTTACATGAAATAGAAGCAATTCTATATGTTAATGTATATCTGTCAAAATATCTCAGGAGGATGTCTCTGTTGTTTCTCCTATTGAAACTTTGCCACTTGGTAGACAGGTGTTTTCAGAATATTGGGCTGTGGAGAGGATATGGAGAAAGAAATGTGAATTTGTACACAGTATCACAGTCATTCAGTTTGAGTCCAAATTCTAATTTCTGTTCTAAAATATGCAGAGGAGTAAAATGTATATAGCAGCACATACATTTGTTTGCAAAGAACTAGAAGAGAAATATCGTTGTGAGTTTGCAGTTGTTTCCCATCACGTCCCAAACATGTCAGTGACATAAATTCTATGTTTGACAGATATACATGAGCCACTACAGCAATGAAATTTATACAGAAAAACAGTGTCATTAAGAGTTTCTTACATAGTAAGATAAACTTACATTAACTCAGTGGAGACACTAACCTTCGAAGAGGAACAGGAATGTACTGTTTCTCTCCTGGAGAGAATACTATAATTCACACCATCATTTTTTAGTTTATAATTGGTTTTGGGTTTCTGAACAATGTATAATAGCTACAGTAATAGCTACAGATATTGACGCAGTCACAGGAAGATAAGACAAAAATAGCCTAAGTTTCCTAATCATCCTCTACTTTTTTCCTACAAATTATCAGGAAAGTGAAGTCCTAAAGAAATTAAATGAAAACTGTCAAATAAAATCAATCTCTATGTTTACTTTATGTTTCCTACCACTAACATTTCTTAAGCTCTCCCTAGTGACTGCTACATTAGCATAGATTTACTATTAATATGAAAAATATCATATAATGCTTTTTCATTGTGGTACACTTATTCTCAGATATTCTTGTCTCCAGTAATATATATTCAGAAGGCTTTATTAACCTAGTCCAAGGAGTGTATTAAAGACTGAACCAACAGAATTCAGGAAAATATTGTATTTCAAAACATTGAAAGTATTCTTCCTATACAAAACTCAGCTGGTTAAATTAATAAAAAGTAGCTATTTTCTACTATAAATTCAATATTCATTTGATAAACAAAAAAAATCAAGTTACATCACCCATTGAGTAGTTTTAAATTCAGTATCACAACATTATCTAGTAAAGGTACACCAAATAACCCAATACTTTGGCAAGATATCTGCAGCTATTATCTAAGAATCAGATTTATCAGGCAGTTTCTTTAACGTATCATCATATAAGATCTCCAGCAGGAAGCATATGTCCTTGTTATATCCTAATGATAGTTTTACTTTACAAACAACAGACCTAAACTAATGTCATATTTACTCTGGATTTAACCTAAATGAACACCTTTTAAACAGCAAAGTTAATAGTAGCTGGTAATGTCAGCACTAAGTAGGAGGATTTTTATGAAACTCAAGCTTATATTCATTGACATCTTGACAAAAAGAGATTTCAAACTCGGACATACAGTGAAATCAAGAATCAAAAAAGATTGTCTGTAAAACCTGTAGTGAAGTTCTGAACTCTGGTTTTTGCACTTTGTGGTTTAGGCTTTGGTTTTCTGGGTTTTTATTAGGCAAGATTAAGACTATGTATTGAACTGTTATATTAAAGAGCAATTATTTTATATCAAAGTGATTGAAAACAACTCTTACTAGATGTCAAGAAGTCTATGTGCAATAAAATTTATTTCAGACAGAGAGGAGCCAAAAGGAAAAGATATCTTTTAATAAGTGCTACAAATCAGCTAATTTAAAAGCATGCCAAGAATGCTTTTAGAGATTTACAACCAATTCATTTTTCCAAAAGCCTTTTTCTGAGACAGATAATTACTGAAAGAGTTGACGAAGGCCAGAAGACTTTGTACAGTTCATGGCATCATTTTGAATTTTCTTCAAAGTAATTATGTCATGTCATATGCAAGGGATTTTGATTGTCCTATGAATTACTTAGGCTTTAAGGAGCCTCTTAGGCAGAGAAAATAAAACTTTAGTATTTTAAATTAAATTCTAAGCCTTCAAGGCTTGGTGGGAACAAAGACAGAAATTTGAATGTCTTTTAACAAATTTGGGAATAGGCTTCTAGCTATTCAAAGACAGTTTTTAATAACTTTGTAAGACAGTCTTAAATTTTTGCCTCATAAGCTTCTAGATGCATTTTTAAGACCTATGCTCTAAATCTACCCTAATAGTTTTTCTCTTTTCAAAAATGTAAATAGGACTATTGTCAGAAAAGTTTTTGTGCTGCAAATCACAAAGTTTGCACCTTGCTATAACTACACAAATAATGATATAACTGGTCTTTTTTAAAATTGAATATTTCAAATTATTTCAATGAGTATTTTAATCAGAAGCTTTTTGTTCTGCAGAGCTAAAAGCTGTACCTAATTAGGATGCAAAATATCTATGAAAGGATGCCTGCTGCCATCATACAAAAGCTTTTAAATAGAACTAGTTCTTCCACAGCTTCTCTTATTATACTTCTTCAAATAAAAGGTTTTTAGGTGGCCTGTGTGATGTACTTTTTCAATAGAGCCTTTTATTTTCCTTATTTCTGTACATCCATGTAAACTGAAGTGTTACATACAGCAATCAAGGGCATCATAAGCTGATACTGTACATTGGAGCGCATACCATAATATGACTCTCAATCCCTGTAGTTTGACTTTGTGAGAATGCATATGTATTCTCCAAGTTTCAGCATCACCTGATGTGAGAATTGTAAATGCATCACGGCATTTGCCCTCTAATCATACATCACATCATGTCATAATGTGTTCTAGTGAAAGGTGTCCCTGACCACAGCAGTGGGGTTGGACCTGGATGATCTATAAGATCCCTTCCAACCCAAGCCTTTCTATGATTCTTGTGATGTAACTCACTAATGCAGGGGTAACAGAGATGTCAGTGAAAGCCACTGTTCATAAAGAGTAATTTGGCCTTGTAACACCTCCAAACAGTACAGTAAAAACTGAAGTTTAAGAACACATGATACATTGCAAAGCCCTATTTAAGGCTTTAGTATTGAGATGTATACTTGATAGCATTTCAAGTATCGTATAGCAGTGAATCATATCCAATTCAAGGACTCAATATTTGTTTTTCTCCTTTGCCAATTGCTGCTGACAGCTTAAACAGCTCTTTAAAAGAAGCAACAGTCAATGAATTTTGAACAAAAGGCTGTTCCCCTTTGTAACTCTGGAGTGGTGTCATACAAATTAGAACAGGAAATCAAGGTCAATCTCTCATCAGTAATCAAATGAATCACACATTTATTAAAATTTTAAGGTACATGCTTTTATGTACACACTCTGTGTTTGTGCTGAGCCACAATTTCAGAGGCAGCTCTCAGAGGGCTGTAAAAGGAAATAACATCCCTTTTCTCTGTCTCTTTCCTCTGCAAAGTACTCAACTGTCATACTTTCAGAAAATGTCTAGAAATACAGAGTGCAGAGATTTGCAATGAATTTGTACACTGCCTCTGACCAAGAAAGGCTCTCCATAATAAAGCAAATTTTTTTTACAGGAACTGAAGTCCTTGCATGAAATTTAATAATTAAAAGCTTTTAGGTCCTGTGCTTCATTTAAACTTTTTTTTTTTTTCTTTTGCGCTTCAAAATATTCTTCATGGTAAGTTCCTAATAAACCACATTTTTATTTAATATTGGTAATCTGTAAACATTTTACAGCATTATTCATTTTAGATAGCTGTGGAAGCAAAAGAATTATAACTTTGTTTATGACGCTATGCTATTTATATTTACCTGAGTTTCTCAAAGCTGTCAAAAATCACCTCTTTCTGCTACAATCTGCAGACTCAGCAGAATTTTACTAGAAGCTGAGTATGCTCAACAAAAGAAGAAAGCACTCAATATACTCTGGGTATGTATGCTTGAATCCTTAATGCACTTCTGTGAAAATCAGTGTTTTTCTCTTTCTCTTTCTTTTTCAAAAGATTCTCTCTCTACCATTCACTGGAGCTAAATTATGCACTAGCAATTTCAGCCTAATCAAAAGGATTTTGAAGAGCAAAAAGAACACCCTTCTAAAATGTCATTGTTACCCACAATGGGACACTCAGACTGCAAAACTTAGATTGCAGCATTTTAATATGGTCACCTGTTCTTTTCCAAGAGTACACCAGAGAAGAAACGATAGGACTAGCAAACCTGAATGCATATTTTGAATAACCTGAAGTGTGACAGAGTTCATATGTAAAATTAAGTCTCAAATTTACAGCAAATACAATTGGTTGCAAATTTCACATCTGACTTCACAGCACAAAGCCTGTTGGAGTGCACGGGGCATTTGGACAATGCTCTCAGGCTCATGGTGTGATTCTTGGGATGTCCTGATCCAGGGCCAGGAGTTGGAATGGATGCTCCTGATAAGTCCATTCCAACTCAGCTTATTCTATCATTCTATGACTTTAGGTGGCAATTTTCAGAGACATTTTGATTCGTCCAAAGTTTAATCTTAGAATCAGGCTAATAATATTACTAGAATTACAAGCCATTGTATGGGCACTACTTACTTCCTAGAATAAAGAGAAGCTTTTTTAAAGGATATATCAAAAATCAGTCAGAACGCCTCACCCCACTATTAATATAAATCAAATACCTATTAAAAAGATTTTAAAGAAAATCTTAAGTATAATAGGAAATAATCAATTATTTAAAATTATTGCTGGTGTCTACCTATATTCACATAATCTTGCAAACATGTTACTGCAGTTCAAGGATTTGTAGGATGCTAAATATTTT
This sequence comes from Pithys albifrons albifrons, assembly GCF_047495875.1. Taxonomy (NCBI): domain Eukaryota; kingdom Metazoa; phylum Chordata; class Aves; order Passeriformes; family Thamnophilidae; genus Pithys; species Pithys albifrons. The sequence goes on from NC_092461.1 coordinate 74,098,993, forward strand.
CAAGTCCCACACAATTCCATTTAATGGGGAGTAAGATATAAGAAATCTGATGCCTGTGTGCATACAACTACAGTTAGGGAGTAAGGACCTCTTTTGTTTCTGTTTAACCTCATGGCATTCAAGCAGCTATACTATTACTAGTTCTAGATGCATTTTGTGTGGGCCACTTTCAGAAAGGAATTCTGTATTCAAAAACAAAGAAGGAGAAAAAGAGAAAGATCTGCAAAGCTCTTTTTTCAAGGAACAAAATTTTTCAAAAATTTTTAAATTTTCATAATCAGAAATTAATATATAGTATTTTTCCTTAGAGAAGAAAGAAAAATAAGCATTTTGTGGCCTCAGCTTGCTTTCAGTATAAAGTGAACAATTTAATCGAACAATTCCTATATTTTCCATATTTCGTTTTCCCCTTTTTAACCTCAAAGTTTCAGATACCAGCATAAGTAAGAGACTTACTTGAATTGTCACACATGCTTTCCAAAAAGGTTAATTTCAGTAGGTAAAAAATGTTAAGATACTTCAGAAAAAAAGGAAAAAGTTTGAGCCAAAATTATTTTTTTCTAAGTATTTCAGTGACACAGGATCTCTGAGCAGATTTACAGCATCCTTTTACTATCTGTATGTCTGTTAAAATTGAAAGTTGTCATAGATTTTCAGTGGTTTTATTTAGGGAGGAATTCTGAGCAAATTGTAGTCCCAGCTTCACATTTCCTCCCTTTATCAATTTGAAAGTTCCCAAATAATATATGTGGTTCTAAACAGCTATAGTGCAATCAAGAGTGTGGGAAATGACAATGTGAATGTCCACATTTGTGATCCTGAGCTGGTCAGTATGATGCAAAATGGGCTTGTCTTGTTTCTTTTCCCAGGTAACAAGTGATGGGAAGAAACATTCTCAAGTTGCAACAGGGAAAACTTAGGTTGGATATTAAAAAATTATTTCTTCACTGAAATGTTTTCCAAGATTTGGAACAGGTTGCTCGTGGCAATGATTGAGTTACCATCCCAGGAGGTATTTAAGAGACATGTAGATGTGGCATTTGGAGACATGGTTTAATAGTGGACTTGGCAGTGCTGTCTAATGGCTAGACTCAGTGATCTTAAAGGTCTTTTCCAAACAATTTTCTGATTCTATGAGTCCATGACTTTCTTAACAATAACACAGAAATGTATAAGAAGGAGTTGTTGGTTTACTGAGAATGGTGAATCTGATATGTGTTTTAAAAGCCTAAACTCTTGATTCCAGTGCTAGCAAGTGGGGACTTTGCCTTGTTGCTGTTCTGGTTTTGTGGTTTGGTTTTGGTGGTTTTTTTTTTGTTTGTTTGTTTATTTTCTAATTTTGATTGTTGATTGGTTGCTTTTTTAGCAATGGAACAGTACTGCCAACTCAGTGCAGTTAATACTGCAGATATAACTGGTTCTCTTTGAAATTGATATTGTCTAATATGTTTCCCTGGGACTAAGAAAGGTATTAAGAAAAATAAAAATGACTCCAGCATCTATTACAGCAAAACTGCAAATGATTTTTTCATAGAATTATGAAAGATGAATTGAGCAGTCTGAAATAATAAAAACATTTCTGTTCTTATCTGTGGTCTGATGTTGCTGTTACATGTGGTTTCTAGAAGATTTTTAACTGCAACATAGCAATTTTATGAAGCCAACTGCAGAACAATTTGTACATGATATATTGCTCAATTTTTTGTAAAGCTTTTGTCAGATGACGTGTCAATCACAGAATGCTAGTCAATGCTCAGAAGGAGGAACTGAATCTTCATATCTCAAAATACCACAAAGAAAGAACAAAGGAAGATGGATGGGAAAAAATAAAAGGATTGGAATGAAATTTTGCAATGAATTATTTTTCTTTGCTTCATTCTCTGTATCTTTTGTTTCTTCTTTTTTTTTCCTGTTCCTTTTTGTCCCTTGTTTTTTTCTTTATCTTGCTGTTGTATTTTTAATAGTGTACTATTATTGTGCCTAAATCTTTCCAAGCTCTTTCTGGGGCTGTTTCTCATAGCAAATAAAAGATAAAAGTTAGCTGTGTTGCACATTTTTTCTCTGATTTCTTTCAGGTTTGGATGCCCTTTCAAAAATATTAATAATAATAGTGCTATACTAACATCTCTGTCTTGTCTATTCGTTGTCTGATTTTCATCTCTTTTCTCTGAACTCAGAAATCCAGAAGTCCAAATTGATGTCTTGGCTTTTTAAAAACTGCATTTATTTCCCTGGCCATGAATCAATTTTAAATTAAAACATTGAGTTTTATAATATTGCTTTCATCAGCAAAACTTTAAAAGACTTTGAAGACTTAGGGTGGCAAAACATGACCCCATCGAGCACAGGTCCTCATCCATTGCACATTTAACAGAATTCTTTGGAAATGTCACATAGTACCAAATCATTATCACAAAAACTGTTGTTAATACTCAAACTAATTAGGAGAAAAATGAGAGTCTCTGAAAATTCTGGACCAAGCTTTGAAAGGAAAGTAAATTAGATATAAAATCATAGGCATAAACCAGTTTGCAACAAAGCAATGAATTTTAGTAAAGCTCTACACCTGCTAACTATGACCAAAGCTAGATGAAGTGACAAGTGTATTTTTACAAGGAAACAAAATTCAGTGACAGAGGAGGTGATGCACTTTGACATAGTGGAATAATTTCTTATTAATATAAACTGCATGATGCATATGAACTTACAGAATATCTCAAGTGTTAAATTCAGAAATCTTGGGCTCCTAGTCTCATCTTGTGTCCAATTCTGTTGTGATTTTCAGTGTATGTAGTAAAGTTTTAAAAAACAATTTTGCTTAACCTCATCTCTCAATATATAATCACCTTACGTATTGAGAAGGCAAAAATTCTTTTGAGTGCATATAGAATACAGATATGGGAATACATTCTGATGTTGATTTAATATGCACTCATACCATTTCACTCTGACATGAGGAACGCTCAGGTTTCTTGCCGTTTTTACCTTAATGGGTGCCATAGCAAGACACTATGCACTAGGATGACCTATCCACATAATCCAAGGTACTGTGACAGAAAGTTTTGGCCACTGGTATCAAACACAAACGAGTTGTTAAGGAACAAAATATGAAGTAATGCTATGCTCTCAAGTTGCTCAGGCCTAGATTCACAGATCTGTTTGTGTTAGGAGGCACATTTGTTTTTCTTCTTTGTGCTTTTGTTTCCCAATTTCTATCCTATATCTCTGTCACTCCATTCTCTGTTATCTCTGAAAACTTTTCTGACATTTTTGACATGTATCATCTCTAAATATGTCAGATTCAGCACTTCCTTTAACATTCCTGATGCCTCTTTTTACAGATCTGGGCCAGTATTCCCTAAAATATTTTCTCATATGTATTAACTAATTTTTGTGTTTTCCTTTTCTATCTTTCTATTGTAAATGCTTCAGAGTGAGTACATGTAGCTACTTCAGATACTCACGATAGCTTACAAGGTACATAATTATGAGTTTCTAAACTAGCATTATATACCAGACCACAGTCGCTCAGTCTTACTTTATTACTACTTTGATCCAGATGAAATCCTGATCATTTTGCCATTTCTTTTAAATCAGAATTTTGTAACATTTTACACCCATTACTGCATAACACGAATTGTTTTAATGACTTCTGGATGCTGTGGAGTTCTGCTGTGAATGCTCTTTCCCAGTGCTTGGTTTGTTTCTTTTTTCTTCTGTTGAGTGGCAGCTTCTGAGATCCCAAACCCACTCGCTGTAGCCTCCTGCAGCAGATGCTCCTAGTACTCATCTTTCGCAAACTCTGAAAGCTCCATGGCAGTGATGAAAACATTTACTCATTACTGCTGCTTCACTTTCTCTATCCTGACTCTGATGTAGTCCCTTTCACTGGAGCTGACTTTCCCCTGTCAACATTCCATGCTTTCTACTGGTGACGATGCCTCTGTACATTGTACTATTGTCCTCAGTTAAAGACAACAAATCCTTGTTTTGCTAATATCCAAGTCTGGATGATTTTATTGTTTGTTCACCATTGCTACATCATGCATTAAATTACCTATTTGGTGCTGTCCGAGGTCTCTGTGTTAATGACAGCTGGAGAGAAATCCAGACCTTTATGTGCAGCAGGTGACAAATAACTAGTTTCCTGGGAACCTGCCTCCTGAAAAACTGGTTACTCAAAGTAAGATTCACAGTCCCTGCACAAGTAAAGAAAACTGATCTATAAAACTAAAAGCCTTGATTCTCTGTATAATAAATGGAGGTAGATGCCTTCTAATTGAGATACTCTGAGGTGCCCTTTGGAGATGCTTACTTTTATACTCTGGATATATAATGAGCCTTGGCAATTAACTGAGGCTCCCAATTTAGTGTCTAATGTAGACATTGTGAAAAAAATCTTCCTCTCCTTATTATACAGAACATTATGAATTGCAATCTGTATGTCTAATGAAAGCCTTTGGAGGAAGCCCCAGCTGGAAAGAAGCATAACGTCTTTAAACAGCTTCAATTTTATATTTACTTACTTACTTACTTACTTACTTACTTACTTTATTTATTTATTTAGTTAGTTAGTTAGTTAGTTATTTGTTACATCAGACAGTGAATTTCCTGCTAATTTGGAATTCTGCAAAGTTGACTACCTATGAATCACTAGTATATACATATTCTATAAGATACCATTTATGTCTCTACAAAAATTAATATTTTTGAAGGTCATATTTTCTTCTTTTCTGATACTCTAAATGATTCCCATTTCCATTTAAAATGGTCCTTATACTTGAATCTGGGAGATAAATTGCATCTAACATGCTTATTTTACCTTGGTCTGGATTCAGAGAAAAAACCCAACAACCCAATCTTTTCCTATAAACAATGCCAATTATGGAACAATCCTATTATAATGCAGAATGAAGCACTATAAATTTTTCTGTATGGTCACTAATTCATTTATCTTCCGATTCAAACACATGGAAAAGGCCCAACCTGCTGCAATTCACACAGGAATTTTGCGTCTGTGGTGTGGAGGATACTGTGTTGGTACAAATGGAAGTCATTTAATACACTCACAACTTCTGCCATCATCTAACAATGTCTTAGATGTAATAAACACAGCTTCTGTCTGGGCTAGATCACCATACCTAAAAGCCTGTAAATAGTTTTCTTTTAGCTCTTTTAAAGTCAAGAAGAAGTAAGGACAGATAATTTAGAGACGGGAAATAAATAGAAAAAAATATACTAATAAGATATCTGAATTAAGCTAATTTCCATTCCTTAAGAATATTTATATTTTGACTAGTAGAAAATGTTCATGAACTCCAAGAAATCAAAATTGACCCATAGATATATCTTGCTCTTAATATACAAACATATCTATATATATATATGTATACATATATACGTCTGTTAAAATCCTTGCAATATAATGCCGCTATAGTCAGCTTTCCACACTGTCTGTATTTAAGTCCAATAAGACACCTGCTTTGTTAATGAATTAATGCTCTTAGAAATCTGTTTTGGCCTTTTAACACAGTCCTTAAACAGAGAAAAAGAAAATGGGATTCTGTTGTTTTGCTTTTACTCAGAGTTTTGCCTTTACTCAGTGTTTTGCCTGTCATAGTAAGTAAATTTAATCTACATTATTAGTAACTGTCATCAACATTCTCTGAGCAGAAGGCAAATACAGCAGGTGGTATAAAAAGAAGAGATGGCTGAAAGCAGAAAAGCAAAACAAATGATTGCTAGGAACTGCTAATCTAGTTATGCATAAATTTAAGACAAATTAAAATGCATGAAAGCTTTCACTGAAGGTGAACATTCGCCAGAAAAGGAGATAAACTGACCAATTCTTGTTATAAGACCATTTGTCAGGAAACTTAAGTGCTAAAAAATCCTGTATAATCTAATTGGTTTAATGCAACTTCTATCAACTTAATCTGTCAGACATTTTGATCTTCCTAAATCATGGCTCACCAGAAAACAAACTTACAGGACAGAGAACTGTTGCTTTGTTTACTACCCTTAAAATAGGCACTCCTTTCAATTTACCATATTTTTCAAAACACATCAGGCTCCACAGAGATAAAATGTCTCCTATGAGGAAATTCCACCTTCAGAGAGTTAGGGATCATTACAGACAAATTCCTATGCTTAATCTTTGCTTTCACTTCACTGGTGTGACAAGGGTGTTGAGTGACCCTTGGTAGGGCAGGGCAGTCAGGGTCATTTCATAAACTCTCCAGTTGCAAATTCCAGATGCATCAGGGTTCTGACACCAGTCACCCAAGCTGCCACTGGTGCCAGTGGGAGCCAAGGCAGCCATTAGCAGCATAGCAGAGATAATGCCAGGATCCTTTAGAGCTGCTAAACTTCTAAGGAAAGAAGTTACAGAAGAACTCCACAGGAGCTCTGCAACATGCAGGGAAGCTAGTGTTCAGATGTAGCAGTGTAATTAAGGCAACTGGGGCACAATGTTTCACGTTGTTTAGAGCAAACTCCCAGTTAAAGTTAGTCTTTGCTTATGATTTACCCAGAAGTTGCTTTTCCCTTTTGACAGTTTTATAGGACAGATGGTCTCAGAGCTCTTTCACCACTACACAGAAATCTGTAGAGATCTCTTTTTTTTATTATTATTATTTCCCAGTTTTGATGTCTGAATTACTCACATTTTTTAACTTCAATGTTACAACTAATAATTGTGCTTAAATAAGTTGAGTAGCTTTATTTGAGGACAGAAAAAGAAAAGCTTTCATCATGCTGGACTTGTAAAGTCAACTTATATCTTACCTGTAAGAGTTTCAATTATGTTGAACTGACACTTACCTTCTTGCTTTTTTAAAACCTTTTTTTAACCTTTTTTTGCTGTACTTCTTACAAGAAAGTGCTTTTTACTTTACTGATGCAAACTATTATTGAATGCATAGGTGAATATAGGAATAGACAACAGTCACATGAGAAATATGTCTCTATTCCCAGCTGCATCTGAGGCATGAGTAAGAAAATCCTGCTTGTGTTAATATGGTCCTCCATCTTTTAAAGTCTAATTACTTTGGATCTAGCTGGAGAAGAAAACTCTAAGATTCATTCTATGACCTTCCTAAAATTCTCAGTTCTGTTAGGGCTGTTATGCCTTGCAGCACAAATTTTACGGGATAGTATAAATCTCTTGCATTAAGGAAAAGCAGAAAGGAACACTCCTTGCCTGTAATTTAAAGCTAGAGAACTTGAAAGGAGAATAAAGTGAAATAAACTGCTCTTTTTCTTTTTTCATTAATAAAAAATTACATCTGTTTGTTGACCTAGATATGTATGTATTTCCCTATGCAGTCGGTTTCTGTTTTTAAATTATAAGATTCACAACCATAGATGGACATTAAAGAACAAAAAAGGAGACTTGATTTTTTAAACAGAATTAGCAGTTTTATGACTGCTAGCTTGTGCCTTAGCAAAAAATATCACTGATAAAACAGAATCTAATCTTACAGTTTAAAGTGTAAATTGTCCTTGTTGCTATAGAGAAAGATCCTATGCAAACTGATCTGATAATAATTGCACATGATAGTGTGTAATAGAATGGGAAGGATTCATCTTTCTTTAAAGCAGCAGATGTGTCTCCTTCCTCTCATAGTGTCAAACCTAGGTGGAGATAGCGATCAAACAAGGTGTGACAATTTCCACAATGTCTCCCTGTGGGAGCTATTAAAATTCAACTTATGCACAAAAAAAGTCTGGAGTGCCTAGTCTGGTAAAAAATGTATGTTATCATCCAGGAGGTGAGGTATTAAATCTTGCCAAAAAATAGAAAACATATTTCATAGACATTCTGATTTTTTTTCTTCACTGAAATATATATTTTTTCTTTTTTTTTTTTCTTTTGTCAACAGCTTTCTATTATCTAGTTGAAAGTGATGGGTAAATCAGCCCTCCAGGGTCTCAGACTGGAGGTTCTTTGTTCCAGCATTGTATAGACACATTCAGTTCTAAAACAACCAAGGTCAATTTGTTTCCAAAAAGCACACGGCAAAGTTAAATGGTGGGACAGTGACTAAATGAATGTGTGACATTGACCAGGACTCCCAGGATCAACTTGTTAGAACAATAAAAATTATTGCAACTCATATTCCAGACCTGTGCTAGTTAGCTGTGGTCTTTATTACAAGGTTGTATCAACCTGCTTCAAATTTGTATGATAAGAAAGTATTCTTAAAGAACCTATTTTAGCAACAGTTATTGAAAATTTACTTATGAGAGGTCTTTTCTTAATTCTTATTAATTAGGGAAGAGTGACATCATATTCTATAAAGAACATTTCATCAGAATGCAGTAAATGTATTAAATCCATCAAGGGTTACCTACATCAAGCAACAAGAGAAGCTCGATGGGAAACACAAAATTTGGGATTTTGAGCAGCAGATTTATGTATGATATTATGCATTGTCCCAGGCTGATCAACACCTTTGCCTTAGGGCTGGTGCAGAAGGTGTCTTTCTATCTTCCCAGTCAGTAGAAAGGGTTTCAGGAAGTAGGAGACAAATTGAACTGGTAAATGCTTGACTGCATGGCTGCTGCTGTACTCAATGGTTTTGATTTCATTGATCATGGATTGACTTTTGAGAAGTCACATCTACTGGGAACTGATGGGATTCACATGATAAAGTGGAGCGAGGGCTCTTCACCATGAAGCCAGAGAGACTAATAAGGAGAGCTTTAAAGTAGACTTAAGGAGGAAAAGAAATGGAATTTTGAGTAACAGAAAAGCCAGGGATTGCTGATATATTAGAAGCCAATAGAGAAACACCCTTGAAATACCTCAAAGGAATTATGACTTTCCTAAAAATTCCTCTAAAACTGTAACATAGTTGGTAGACCAACTGAAGTGTCTATTCCAGTACTTGTAACATGGGTTACAAAAAGAAAGAGTTGGAACCACCATTCTTGCAAGCTCTGATACTGCTAGGGGACTTCATTCACCCTAACCCCTTTTGGAAAAGCAGAGTAATCCATAAGCAGTCCAGCAGAATCTTGGAGTGTGTCTAGTGTAACGTCTTAATCCAAGAGAGACAAAGCCTGACGAGAAGAGTTACTGGACCTGTTTTTTATGAACACTGATGAAGATTAGAGAGGTCAGGACTGGTAGTAGCCTGGGCTGCAGCTATCATTCCCTAGTGTAATTTGTGATCTCAAGTTATATAGGCCAGGTGAAGAGTAAAGTCAAGACCTTGAGTTTTAGGAATGAACTTTTTAGGAGTGCTTAAGGAATAGCAGATGGGACTCCCTGGGAAACTCAGGGATAAAGAAGCAGAACTGAGTTGGCAGTTCTTTAAAGGCTTGTTTCTAAGAGTACAAGATCCCTTTACTCCTATATGCAAAAAACCAGGAAAGAAGGCGGGAGACCAGTGTGGGTGAGTAAGGACCTTCTGGCCAAAATAAAGGTCAAGAAGAAAATGTATAGTGGAACCAGGGACATCTATCCTGAGAAGAACATACAAATGCTGCCCAGAAAGATAACTCTGCATCAAATGACGCAAGTCCAGCAGGTCGAAGGAGATTCTCCTCTACTCCAGTCTTGAGAGTACTGCATCCAACTTGTGGGTTCTCAACACAGGAAAGACTGTTCTTTTGAAGTGAGTCCAGAGGCAGGCCTCAAAAACAATCAAAGGGCTGAAACACCTCTCCTGTGAGGAAAGGCTGAGATAGCTGAGTCTGTTCAGTTTGGAGAAGAAAAAGCAGACCTTATTGAAGCCTTTCAATGTGTAAAGAGGGCTTATGAGAAAGATGGAGAGAAGCATTGAAATGGGTTACCCAGAGAAGTTGTGGATGCCCCATCCTTGAAAGTGTTCAAGGACAGATTGTATAGAGTTCTGAGCAATTTTTCTAGTGGAAAGTGAACTTGCCTATGATAAGGGTTTGAACTATATCACTTCCAATCCAGAATATTCTATGATTCTATGATCCACTGTAATGCATTATGATTGGATGGTGATGATGAGTATTATGCTCATCATGAGAATGCTGATGATATTACATATTTTATCATTGTATTTATACGTGAAACATTTTCAAAGCTGCATAATTTAAATTTATGCATTTTTTAATTTAATATGATTTAGAAAAAAATAAATTGTAAGTATTATGGCATCAACACTGTTTCCTGAAATGACAGCTGTCTATGAAAATCATACCACTTTTTAGTAAGAAAAATTTCCAAGACCATCAGATATCTGTTAGTAAATAAATAAAGCAATTAATTTTGAATGTTTACTTGTTAGCTTAGAGGAATATTTACATAAACATTAAAATGCAAAATTGTACTTGATACTTTGATCCAGAACAGGGCATGCTACTGCAGTGAAACAAGTATTTCTCAGCATTACATACAACAGCAAGTGTTCTTTTTTTTTCCCAGACTATTCCTTATAGCAAGTTTTTCTGCGTGAAGAAAATTAGTGGTATTCCCTGCCATTGCAAAAATAGTAGAAATACTCGTATACTCCTGACAAATCTAGAAGTGAAGGCTTCTGGCATTTTGCTGGTGCTCTCAAAACCAACTGTAACATAGATTTATATAGAAATATGTTAACCACTATAAAATAATCATTACTTATAGACATTCTCTAGCAATTGTGGCTGGTTTAGAAATACTATTTAAAATATCTCTGTTAAAAATAACCTCTGAAATTATTTACCATGATCTTTTAATTTTCTCTAACTATTTCAAAACTGGAAAATGTTAAAAGGTTTTTAAATTTTAGAATACATTTTAAATATTTTTCTAATAAATGCAATTGTAAATTTTATATTACAATTATTTCTATCTTGGAATTTTATTGCCTTTAACTAAGCCATACCAAGAAAAAAATTGTAAACCCATGCTTCACAATATTTATACTTGAAGGTGTATAAATAAATCAACTTGTATCCCACTGCATGAGATAATTTTTCATCTTCTTTTTGTTAGACCACATAGGACTTTTTCAGCAGCTCAGCTTCTTTCATCTTTCTTCCTTTTAGTAAAACCAAACATTCACTTGAATATCACCTGCAGGACTAATAAGAATTTTCTTTATTCTAGTAAGAATTCTCAAACCGTTCAAGATTGCACAGTCTGTTTTGCATAAATCCAAACTTAATCTACATATCATTAACATATGCTAAGATACTATATTTTATAGAAGCAAGCATAATGCTGCAGTAGTTCAAGGTCCCAAACATTTACAAACAAGTGAGTTTACATATATCACAGGTTCATTTGCCAAACAGATTTTCCCAAATCCTCAGTCTATTAACCTATGAAAAAGCAAAATATCAAATGCGACTACCATTAGAGAGAAGATTTTTATTAGAGAGGACAAACTTTTACTTTGATGCAAAAAATGGAGTAAGTTAGGACTTATTGGAATAAAGTTAATTATATCCCCAAGTATAAATGTGTTATCTCCAGTCTGCAGTGATTGTCACAGAAGGCTAAATAGCATATTCGTGGTCTAAAGACACTTCTGATGCTAAAATTTCAAATATCATATTTAGATCTACTTTTATGACCTTTTGTAATGCAAAAGGCTTAGCGACCAAATAATCTCATTGATCTAAAGGAGTTATTTGCAATAAATATTTATTAACATAAATCAGATTGTGCATCCAAGGTGTTCTGGAACAAATGTTGCATATGTAAAAGTTGTATAATTATTTGGTTTCTTTAAAGTGCTCTGAATATTGGTGTAGCCATTTCTCCAGTAGTGCTGCAATTGAGATCAAATAGGCATACAGTTTCATACAATTTCTGTTCATTTGTCTGTAGCTTGAGATGATCCTGGAACATGACTAATTTGCAAAAGTTTTGTATAGCTTCTGACTCTACATGCGTTCTCAAAGGAAGCAGCAGTGTCATGAATGGTGTGTCTCCATGAATCACGATTGGAGGCCAGAGTGGACCATTGGTGGCAGTCAATATGGCTAAGGCTGAGGTGTTGTTTCAGGGAGTCCTTGTATCTCTTCTTTGGGACTCCTCTCTTGCGGCAGCCAGTGCCGAGTTCACCACAGAGCACAATCTTTGGAAGGCGGTGATCCTCCATCCTGGAGACGTGCCCTGCCCAGCGCAGCTGCGTTCTCATCAGCATGGCCTCGATACTGCTGACCCCTGCCTGTTCATGAACAGACACATTGGTCATGTAATCAGACCAGTGGATGTTTAGGATTGAACGGAGGCAGCGCTGATGGAAGCATTCGAGAAGCCACAGGTGGTGGCGGTAGATGACCCAGGATTCAGACCCATATAAAAGAGTAGACAGTACAATGGCTCTGTAGACGCTAATCTTTGTACTTTGTTTCAGGTGTTTATTGGACAGACTCTTTTATGGAGTTTTCCAAAGGCTCTGTATGCCTTTGCTAGCCTGTTGTCTATCTCTTTGTCAATCTTACCGTCTGAGGAAATGATACTTCCCAGATAGGTGCAGCGCACAAGGCGGTGGTCTGTTTGACATTCTAAACTCGGCATCACTCGGGTATGACGGACATCACTGTCATTTCTCTGTTGCACTGAGATATAGTCAATGAGGTGCCAGTGCTTGGATCGAGGATGCATCCAGGTTATCTTCAGGCTGTCTTTGTGATGAAATAGTGTTGGTGATGGTGAGCTGCTGTTCTGCACAAAACTCTAGCAGGAGGCATCTGTTGTCATTGCAGTTTCCAACGCCATGCTTGCCCAGAACTCCTTTCCAGGCTTCACAATTCTTACCTACTCTGGTGTTGAAGTCACCAAGGATTATGATCTTATCATCTTCAGGAACCTTTTGGGTGAGGTGGCACAAGTTGGTGTAGAATTTGTCTTTTTCCAAAGGGTCAGCTTGGAGAATTAGGGCATATACACTAAAAAGAACAACATGTTGATTGCTGTGTAGTGGGAGGCGTAGGGACATAATGCGATCGGAATGATCTGTCAGCAAATTTTCAAGTTTGGAGGCAATGAAGATTTTAGTCATGAAGCCAACTCCTGAAAGGTGTCTTTCAGTTTTGGGTTTGCCTGACCAGTAAAGTGTGCAGCCAGCACAATGTTCCTTAAGACTGCCTTCCTCATGAAGACGAACTTCACTGAGAGCAGCAATGTCGATGTTGAGCCATGGCAGTTCGTGGGCAATTAGAGCAGAACGACACTCAGGACGTCCACTATCCACAGTATCAAGCATGGTTCTGATGTTCCAACATGCAAGTGTTAGTTTGAATACACCTTTGCAGGCAGGTGCATACCTTTGAAATCTCTTTGCTTTTGTTTGACCACATGGAAGATGCCAGTTGGCCATGGTTATCCAACTGGGTGTGGGGATGAGCTTTGTTTAGGCCCCTCTCCGTGTGGAGCAAGCAGTGCTGTCCCTAGAAAAGGCTGCTTGGTCATTCAGGATGCTGCCTCCTGAGACTGTCATCTCCGGGGTCAAGTCTCAAATGACCAACATCCTGAATCGCCTGCATGCAGGGTTGGGTCTGCGGCTTCCATCTGCTTGCCATCACCTGCCTTTTTCGACCTTTGCCTGTCGCTACAGGGCTTTGCAATGTGGGTGAGGCCCTCGAGTCTGTGCAATGGAATTTTTAGGCGAGGCACAACGTGTGTAGAACTGGCCCCAACCTTTACTCCTAAGGTTCATCTGCCATGGCCTAGGAAGCTTGGACTGTGATAGCGAATACTCCAGGACGTAGGTTTGATTAGAGTACCTTTCTCTTAGATGGATGGCCTTACAGGGCTAAGCGAGCTCCATCTGCCCGGGTTTTGGGTTGGAGTTGTCCTCCTAGGATGGTTGCCAGATGGCTAGCAAGCCCATCCTGCCCGTGGACACACTTTGTCTGACCCTTCAGCTGAGACCTGTCTGGCATGGGAGACCCTACTGGAGGCACAAACCACCACCAGCATAGCTCTCAACCTCATGAGGACACGCAAGCTTCTCCCCCGCGACAAGAAGGTGTCTCCGGAGATGTTCCCTTGATACTTTTTAATAAAACTAATCAGAAAATTAAAAAGCACTTGGCTTTGAAAGCATTTTAAGATTTTAGAGCTGTTGGTTCATTTCCTTGACTCATCATTTGCCTTTACCCACCTTTGCTTTAAATTTTTGTTGTTCTAGTGATACACCCTTACCATGATACTTGTTTTTCAGACTCCAAGTAAGCACTGGGGAATGCTATCCCAGATCCACACAAGATCAGATTCCATGACTAGAAAATGTGATCTTAATTCCTTTTAAAAAACTCCCATATTTTCTAGCCTAGAAACTGAGGCCTTATGTGTATATATATATATATATATATATATATATATATGTATTTCCTCTGCATACTAGACGTCTCTTGGTGGAAGCAAATGGTGATTAAGATGTTTTCAATACAGCTACCTGTTGCAGACACATTCATATTCATATTAAGAAAAGATCTCCAGCAAGGAAAAATAAAAAAGATTGAGAATTTCCTTAGAATAAAGAATATCCCTGTAGGTTGCAGGGAATATGCAATGTATCAGGCCTTAAGTGTTATCTTTCAGTATTCACAAAAGCAATACAATTTGTTTGATAAAAGAAAAATGATTATTTTTATATCCTAGCCAGCATCACCTTTAAAATCATCTCTATTAATATCTGAGACAAGAATTCAGGTAAAAGGGGCATAGATAGCCCCACTTTTCCTATGAACTTGGAGTGCACCTTTAAGAATTCATTCTTCTCTAGGACAAAACAATTATTTCTGGCTGACATAAATTCCTAACAAGGCCCTTCTGTCCTCAACTCTGTGTAACAGGGTTGTACTTGTGTTACGTTGATGTTATGTGATCATAACCCCCTACTGATGCAACAAATTTTAAAATGTTAACAAAATTACCTGTAAGCGTTGCAGAAAATGTAAAATAAAAGGTTGCTGTTTTCCAAATATGCCATGCTTGAAGATATGCTGTGAAATCCTGGGTGTGTGCATTCATCTGTTAGCAGCTTATTTTCAAGATAATTATGCAATTTAATAAAAGGAACTCTGCAGGAATAAAAAAATTACCCTTGCTCCTATTGTATGGAAAGAGTCAGAAGGTGCTTTTGGTTTCTTAACTGAGATTTTCTCATATTTTCCTATTTAAACTTTGCAAAGCTTGTGTTCAAATCCTAAGGGGACTTACAGGCAGCTTAATGCTCACTTTGTTAGAAAATGAAGATACTCGAGGGATAAGACAATAAAATAAAGCCAATCTTTCCTCCACTCCAAAACCTTTCTTGCCCATAATTCACTGATACACCTCTAAATCCGTTTGTAACATTTTGTACCTTTTTAAGTTACAAACTTCACACTTGTCTTCATTTAAATTAAAATAATGTTATAAATCAGTGTAATTATCTCCCCTTTGCCTTTATAATGAAATAGATATAGTTGTAAAAGAGTAAAATACTGTCTGCTATAAACTGAGGAATGGACAAGCCAAACTCCATCTGATCCAGAAATCTCTATGTAAAAACAGGCGAAGAAAAGAATATGAACTTTGAGGAACATATTATATTTTATTTATTTAAAGTTACAGAGTGTTTAAGCAAGAACAAAAAAGTAATTTTAAGTGACAAGTATGGTGTTTCATTTTCTCCAGCAAATTGTTTTATTTTTTTGACCTATTCTGTTATAGTCTCTTAGGAAAAAAGTAAACAGGAGTAAATGGAGATGCAATCCAAAGGGAATTGCAGGAGGACCATTTTTATTTTGTCTGCAGAGTTCTTTTAGCATCATGTTCTTTATTATTGCCTCAATGTTCATTACTTGCATTCTCCTGTCTCTTATCTTCTAATAGTAGTCAAGACCTGTTCATACTGCCTCTAAAAGCCTATTAGAATAATAGATCAACAAAAGGGATTTATATAGATGGGTTTCATAAGGGCAACATTACATGATCCTCCAAAAAAATTAAAGTAATTTTGTTATATAATTATGAAATATGTAACCTCATTTTAGGTTTCTGTAGCTGACACTTCAATTGCATTTGCCCATGGGTTGATGCACTCTGAAAGTTAAGCAGAAACTACTATCAACGTATAGGCATCTTCCCAGGTTCCTGATACCTAATTGCAACAAGTAGAAAGTTTCCTCCAGGGAGGAGCCACTCTTATTCTCTACCTGACAGGTAGAAATTAGCTGCCTAATGGAATGGAATAGTTCTGCAAATTGAAGGAATTAAGCAAGCTTTTTTAATTGTGGCTCCTTTTAAATTAGATTTTAATTTGGTTTCAAATGTGAGTTTGATGTCACAAGGCAGTTTGTTTTGGATGCTTTCCAATAACTTTTTATTGCCCCTTGCTGATGTATCACATATCTTGTCTTTCAGCCAATATTGACTAACACTGTGATTGATGGTGGAGTACTTAACTAGTTGTGTATGACATCATGGACTAAATAGTAATAAAGTGACAAAGTCATCATAGATGAAAGAGAAAATATTAATAAGCTGATTCTGCCTATTTTCATGAGTTTTGTTTTCAAAGGTTATAGTTTCAGTTAAGCTAAACATTTATAATATGATAACCTAAAAATAAATTCCTGTACAAGCAACCTCATTGCTAATTCCTTTTGCTGTTGAGGCAGATCCCTGACTTACATGTGTTGATGGAGAAGTTCATGACTCTACAGAGGTATCACTTCTTTAAAATGAGATGTAGAAGAATAAGTGGCTTTATTAATTTAATTTTAAATAATTGGAAAACAAACAGTATTTTTTATTTAATTATGTTTTTCTCTCTTAAGCCCTCTATTTTTCTTTTTTTCCTGATGATTTTCCCATTTTCCTCTCCTCACAGAAAAAGTTACTGAATTTATTCCAGTCCTATCAGTTTAATATGTTGGCTTCTGACTACAAACCTTCAGTAGAAGGAAAAGTACTTGAACGTTACCTAAAGATTTTCCTTATTCACTTCTTTTGGAGTTTCATTCTCACATCTGCAGGGAGAATTGACAGGAACAATATTTGAAAGTAGTCATTCTGTCATAATCCCTTATTCAGTGCTGACTACAGTAGCATGTTGTGCTTTCCTGTTGTATTATGGCTTATTGCAGTGAGCTTTCTCCATCATGTAACTTTTCTGACCTCATGAATATATTTAGAGACCCTTCTTACCTGTCAGAAATCTAGTTGAATGGAGGTAGTATTACACCCAGCAAGGCCAGAGGAGGAACTTCTTCCAATGACGTTTTGTTACACAGACATTGTGGAAGTGATGAGCAACACTTCTAACCAACTCATTGACAACATTGGTTGAATGAAAAGGTCTGGATTGTTCCTTAAAACAGCTTTTTAAATTGGTTAGGAAATAATCCACTGCTTGCTGTGTATAAACCAGGAGAGACTACATGATAAAGTTAACTCATCATATTGCAAACCACTGTGGCTTTCTGTTAATGTATTTTCGGATGATCCAAATCCAGAGAAAAATAATCACCTTGGAATTATTAAAAGCATCTGCCTTTGTCTTGTAATCTTCTAAATTATGTTTTATGCATGGCCATGTCATAAAAAATCAGATTAAAACTATAATTTTGCTTGGTTTAGTTTTTATAGACACTATAGACAAGAAAATTACATAAACAGGACATTTGTATTTGCACACAAACTCAGCATTGTCATTCAATCACTGTAATGACATCAGATATCCAAGAAAACTGTCACAATATATAGATATTGTTATCTATGCATTTCTGTTTATAACTCTATTTTTTTGGACACAGAGTTCAGAATGGGAAAAATCAAAAGAAAGCCTTGTAAACTTCTCCAAGACTTTAATCATTAAATGAGGTGTTGTCTGAACAGTACTAATTTCTAGAAATGTCTTCTGTGAAGAAGTCTGCTAAATAAGCATAAAATACAAGAATATATTTCTCTATGTTACTCTGGCAATGTAAGAGTCTCTTGAGAGAAGAAAGTGAAAAATAGAGAAGAAAATGGAATAAAGAATAGATCTTGTGCAATATTTTCAGACACACAATCTAATATGAATTCGTGCCAAGACTGATAGACTGCATGTCCTTGAGAAAACAGAAATCTTTGGTTTTCCAAACATCACAAAACAAACAGAAAGGTTTCTTCAGAATACTTAATGAGAAAAACTAACCAGTGTAAGTGCTGGAAGAAAATGAGTTATCAAAAATTATTTTGCAAATAGTACATAAATGTTTAACTGGGGTAGGTTCTGATGACAGAGAAAAAGAAGGCACATCCTCTGTGAAAGAAAAAATACAGTTTCATGATTTAAGCAAGCAGAACTAGAGGAGGAGCATGTGAAAAGATCTTTGTCTCAAGTAGTGTGCTGGTTTGAAGGTGAACCAGCAGGGGAAATGAACTCACCACGAGAGAGATTATAAGTCAGACCTAAAATTTAATAATAATATTACAATAACAACACTGATACACAAGGGAAATTGCTTTCAACTCACAATACCCCAGCAGTATAACCCAGTGTCCTGGGGCACAAACCCAAGGGGGTTTGTTTGCCCTTGTGCTGAGACCCCTGTGGCTCCCCCAAGTCCAGAGCAAAAGGAAAAGAAAAACCTGTTGGTGCAGGCGAGGGCTGTGGTCTGGGCGAGAGCGGTGATCTCCTGCTGTCGAGGTCCTGCTGCTGCTCTGGATCCGACGAGAAGGGGCTGAGGTCTTCTTACCCACCACTTATGTACCCTCAGGGAGCACTCAGTCCCTCCCCCTGGGCGGGGACTCACACAATGGGTGATTAACTCTGGGAGCCAGGGGTTGTTGAGCTGTTGATGGCCCATTAGCAGCTCCGCCCCCCTCAGGCTGGGTGTGAAGTGATAATGGCTCCCTGGGCAGCTGCTGCTAATGGCCCATTGTCCTTGGGGAATGAATAGAGGGGGTGGAATACACAGGTTTGATCACCACCACACAGGGTTAGCTGGTCCCTCCAGCTGAACTAGGACATTATCCACCCCTTATTCCACTCCATCTAGTCATTCCCAAATTAACCCCCTTTTTACCTATACATATATATACACATGTATACAATGAAACATTACAAACTCTTCTCGCTCAAAATTAGGTCCCCTTGTGGTACACAACGTGTTTCTCCATCTTTTTGCATTACCCACCAAGTGCAACCAGGTCCTTGAGCAAAGACAATCCCTCGGATGGGTTTGCCTTTGTTTGAGGTGGGACTAACCCAAACAGTCTTTCCTAACATACCTCTCATATGGACCACAGGGACTTTATCTCCATCTACAGTATTCAAGAGTTCTGATTGGGCAGGGCCAGCTCGATTGATGGAGCCCCGGGTGTTGACCAACCAGGTGGCCTTTGCCAAATGCAGCTCCCAGTGTTTGAAAGTTCCCCCACCCAACGCCTTCAAGGTTGTCTTCAGCAGTCCATTACATCGCTCAACTTTCCCGGCAGCTGGAGCATGGTAGGGGATATGATACACCCACTCAATGCCGTGCTCTCTGGCCCAGGTGTCTATGAGGCTGTTCTTGAAGTGGGTGCCGTTGTCAGACTCTATTCTTTCTGGTGTGCCATGTCTCCACAGGACTTGTTTCTCAAGGCCCAGGATGGTATTCCGGGCAGTGGCGTGAGATACGGGGTATGTCTCCAGCCATCCAGTGGTTGCCTCTACCATGGTCAGCACGTAGCGCTTGCCTTGGCGTGTTTGGGGAAGTGTGATGTAGTCAACTTGCCAGGCTTCCCCGTACCTGTATTTCGACCACCGTCCACCATACCATAGAGGCTTCACCCGCTTGGCCTGCTTGATGGCAGCACATGTGTCACAGTCATGGATAACCTGTGAGACACTGTCCATAGTTAGATCCACCCCTCGGTCACGAGCCCATCTGTATGTTGCATCTCTGCCTTGATGACCAGAAGCATCATGGGCCCATCGGGCTAGAAACAATTCACCTTTATGCTGCCAATCCAGATCTACCTGAGAGACTTCAATCCTGGCAGCTCGATCCACCTGCTCGTTGTTACGATGCTCCTCATTAGCCCGGCTCTTGGGTACATGAGCATCTACGTGACGGACCTTCACACTCAGCTTCTCTACCCGGGCAGCGATGTCCTGCCACATCTCAGCCGCCCAGATGGGTTTCCCTTTGCGCTGCCAGCCGGCCTTCCTCCAACGCTCCAGCCATCCCCACAGAGCATTGGCCACCATCCACGAGTCAGTGTAAAGGTAGAGTCTTGGCCACTTCTCTCGTTCAGCGATATCCAAAGCCAGCTGAACAGCTTTCAGCTCTGCGACCTGACTTGATCCACCTTGTCCTTCAGTCGCTTCTGCAACTCGACGTGTAGGACTCCATACAGCTGCTTTCCATTTCCGGCTTGTCCCTACAATGCGGCAGGAGCCATCTGTGAAGAGAGCATATCGCTTCTCCTCTTCTGGTAGCTGGTTATATGGTGGGGCCTCCTCAGCTCGTGTCACCTGCTCCTCTTCTTCTTCAGAGGACAATCCGAAACTCTCACCTTCCGGCCAGTTGGTGATGATTTCCAAAATCCCAGGGCGATTAGGATTCCCTATCCGGGTTCGCTGCGTGATCAGAGCGATCCACTTACTCCATGTGGCATCAGTGGCGTGATGGGTAGAAGGAGCTTTTCCTTTGAACATCCAGCCCAACACTGGTAGTCGGGGTGCCAGGATGAGCTGTGCCTCAGTGCCAATCACTTCTGAGGCAGCTCGAACTCCTTCATACGCTGCCAGGATCTCTTTCTCAGTTGGGGTGTAACTGGCCTCAGATCCTTTGTATCCCCGGCTCCAGAATCCCAGCGGTCGTCCTCGAGTCTCCCCAGGTACTTTCTGCCAGAGGCTCCAGGATGGGCCATTCTCCCCGGCTGCAGTATAGAGCACATTCTTCACATCCTGTCCTGTCCTGACTGGCCCAAGGGCTACTGCATGGGTAATCTCCTGTTTAATCTGCTCAAAGGCTTGTTGTTGTTCAGGGCCCCACTGGAAATCATTTTTCTTCCGTGTCACAAGGTAGAGAGGGCTTACAATCTGACTGTACTCAGGGATATGCATCCTCCAAAAGCCCACGGCGCCTAGGAAAGCCTGAGTTTCCTTCTTGCTGGTCGGTGGGGACATAGCTGCTATTTTGTTGATCACCTCTGTTGGAATCTGACGACGCCCGTCTTGCCACTTCACTCCTAGGAACTGAATTTCCTGAGCAGGTCCCTTGACCTTACTTCGTTTAATGGCAAAACCAGCTCTTAGGAGAATCTGGATTATCTTCTTTCCTTTCTCATAAACCTCCCCTGCTGTGTTCCCCCATACAATGATGTCATCGATGTACTGTAGATGTTCTGGAGCCTCACCCTTTTCCAATGCAGTCTGGATCAGTCCATGGCAAATGGTGGGACTGTGTTTCCACCCCTGGGGCAGTCGATTCCAGGTGTACTGCACCCCCTTCCAGGTGAAAGCGAACTGCGGCCTGCACTCTGCTGCCAACGGAATGGAGAAAAAGGCATTGGCAATGTCGATGGTGGCATACCACTTGGCTGCCTTGGACTCCAGCTCATACTGAAGCTCCAGCATGTCCGGCACAGCGGCACTCAGGGGGGGTGTGACCTCATTGAGACCACGGTAATCCACCGTCAGCCTCCACTCTCCACTGGACTTTCGTACTGGCCATATGGGGCTATTAAAGGGTGAGTGAGTCTTGCTGACCACCCCTTGGCTCTCCAGCTCACGAATCATCTTGTGTATGGGGGTCACAGAGTCTCGGTCAGTGCGGTATTGCCGACGGTGCACTGTGGCTGTGGCCAGCGGTACCAATTGTTCTTCAACTTTCAGCAGTCCTACAGCAGAAGGGTCCTCTGAGAGGCCAGGCAAGGTGCTCAGCTGTCTGATTTCCTCTGTCTCCACAGCAGCTATGCCAAAGGCCCAACGCAGTCCCTTTGGGTCTTTGAAATATCCATTCCTTAGGTAGTCTATGCCAAGGATACATGGGGCTTCTGGACCAGTCACAATGGGGTGTCTATGCCATTCCTTGCCAGTCAAGCTGACTTCAGCTTCCAGTACAGTCAGCTGTTGGGATCCCCCTGTTACCCCAGAAATAGAGATGGATTCTGCCCCGACGTATCCTGATGGCATCAACGTGCATTGTGCGCCAGTGTCCACTAAAGCTTTGTATTTCTGTGGGTCTGATGAGCCAGGCCACCGAATCCACACAGTCCAATAAACCCGATTGTCCCTCTCCTCTACCTGGCTAGAGGCAGGGCCCCCCTAGTTCTGGTCATGGTATTCACTGCGCTCTCCCTGTGAATATGACCGGGAGGTTCCTTCAAGAGGATCGGGCATAACATCATCATTCCTATACTGTCTGGAGCCTTGCCCACGAGAGACCGGAGCAGCCTTCAACCTTGAAGAATTCCCTGTGTTAGTTGTGCCTCTTTGCAATTCACGTACCCGAGCTGCTAAGGAAGAGGTGGGTTTCCCATCCCACTTCCTCATATCTTCTCCATGCTCATGGAGGTAAAACCACAGATTGCCGCGTGGAGTGTACCCTTTCTCCTTAGCTGGGAGACGCCTGCTTCTGATGGCAGAGACTCTTGTTTGTTCTGGAGAGATATGGAAGAGTCCTTCCTTAATCTTCTCTTCCAGTTCAGCCAGTTTTGTTTCCACAGCTGAGACATGGGCTCGTAATGGAGCAGTGACAGTGTCTTCATAAATCCTGAGTTTGCTGACCAGTGCACCCACCTTGTCTTCTCCCTCTCTCCACTGCAATGTTGCAAGGTAGCGAGAATACATTTCTGGCCCAAGTCGTGCAAATTTTAACCACATCTGGGATGTGCACTGGACACCATCTGGACTTTTAGGGAATCTCTCATCCTCTGAAAAGATTATCTCCAGTACGGCTAATTCCCTTAAGCACCGGATACCTTGTTCCATCGTGTTCCACTGTCCTTGCTGTACGTGGAGGTCCTCCTTACAAAGATATCTCTCCCTCACGCTTGACAACAGTCGCCGCCAGAGGCTGAGAGTTTCCTGTCTCTTTCCAATGCCCTGATCAATGACAACATCTCGAGACAGGGATCCCAGCTGCCTTGCCTCACTCCCATCTAGAATTGTATCATTGGCTGCAGCATCCCAGATTCGAAGTAGCCAGGTCAAGATGGACTCATTTGCCTGTCGTGTGAACTCTCTCCGGAGCTCACGCAGCTCTCCCAGGGATAGGGACCGGGTGATTATTTCTGGCTCCATTTCTTCTGCTTGAGATGAAGGTCCTGACTCTTCCTCGTCATGCACTATACGAACTGATTTGGTCTTTGATTTTCTTTTCTGGACAGGGGCAACTGCTATCGGTTTCTGTTGTCCTTCTGGCTCCTCCATGGTCTGGGTGGACATGGTGCTGGTTGATGTATCTCTCTTCCTCTCTGGCTCCTCCATGGTCTGGGTGGACATGGCGCTGGTTGATGTATCTCTCTTCCTCTCTGGCTCAGTCATGGTCTGGGTGGACATGGCGCTGGTTGATGTATCTCTCTTCCTCTCTGGCTCAGTCATGGTCTGGGTGGACATGGCGCTAGTTGATGTATCTCTCTTCCTCTCTGGCTCAGTCATGGTCTGGGTGGACATGGCGCTAGTTGATGTATCTCTCTTCCTCTCTGGCTCAGTCATGGTCTGGGTGGACATGGCGCTAGTTGATGTATCTCTCTTCCTCTCTGGCTCAGTCATGGTCTGGGTGGACATGGTGCCTGTGGATTTGCTCCTTTTCTCCTCCTCCTGATGATGCTGTACCACACCAAGCAGTGTGCGGTAGGCAGTGGCCAGGGCCCAGCAGGTTGCTGTGAGCTGCATATCTCTGGGACTACCAGAGCATCTTCCTTTGACATAGCTTAGCATTTTGGCAGGGTCCTGCAGTTGTTCCGGGGTGAATTTCCAGATCATTTGAGGAGAGAAGGTCTCCAAATACTGGCCCATATCTTCCCACTTCCCGTGCCACTCAACATCATCCGCTCCCAGGGCAGGCCTCCAGCAAGTCTCCTTAGAGAGCCCAGTTCTGACCCTAAACATGGTGTATACAGTACAGAGGAGACAAAGCAACACTAACAGCAGGATTATGCTGTCCCTAACATCAAAAGGAAGCTCAATATTTTCAATGATTGTTGTAGCAGAGGTGAAAAGGTGGAAGTAACCATCTCCGCCTGTTTTCCCCACAGTCTGGGTGCTATTTTTAATGAGACCCCAGAGGTAACAACCCAAACCAGGACAGGCAGACCAGACTGAATATACATTCACAATGAAATTCATTGCTTCTGATGTTATGACAACATAAACATAGTATATTAATAAAGCAATTTTGATTCTTCTCCCTGGTACTAAAGAGAGCATCAAAACAGGCACATGGTTCCCCATGTGTCGAAATATGAACAGGCCCAGATACACGATCCACATGAATACATCAAGCAACATGGTAGTCAGGGAGTTTCTGTACCCAAATACACAAAATGAAATTGTAGTTCTGACTTCTCTCTCGTGCCCCACGTTGGGCGCCAAAAGATGTGCTGGTTTGAAGGTGAACCAGCAGGGGAAATGAACTCACCACGAGAGAGATTATAAGTCAGACCTAAAATTTAATAATAATATTACAATAACAACACTGATACACAAGGGAAATTGCTTTCAACTCACAATACCCCAGCAGTATAACCCAGTGTCCTGGGGCACAAACCCAAGGGGGTTTGTTTGCCCTTGTGCTGAGACCCCTGTGGCTCCCCCAAGTCCAGAGCAAAAGGAAAAGAAAAACCTGTTGGTGCAGGCGAGGGCTGTGGTCTGGGCGAGAGCGGTGATCTCCTGCTGTCGAGGTCCTGCTGCTGCTCTGGATCCGACGAGAAGGGGCTGAGGTCTTCTTACCCACCACTTATGTACCCTCAGGGAGCACTCAGTCCCTCCCCCTGGGCGGGGACTCACACAATGGGTGATTAACTCTGGGAGCCAGGGGTTGTTGAGCTGTTGATGGCCCATTAGCAGCTCCGCCCCCCTCAGGCTGGGTGTGAAGTGATAATGGCTCCCTGGGCAGCTGCTGCTAATGGCCCATTGTCCTTGGGGAATGAATAGAGGGGGTGGAATACACAGGTTTGATCACCACCACACAGGGTTAGCTGGTCCCTCCAGCTGAACTAGGACAAGTAGTAAGGCTAAAACACTTGGGGAAAGCAAAGAAAGGAAATAACATGCCCTAGGGCTGTTTACACTTAGTGAAAAAACACACATGAAATAAGAAATTGAGGACAGACAATGGTTCATAATTAAAGGCTCACTGACATGAGAGAATAAATATGGAAGGGATATTGCCAGAAAATGGTGGTTTAGTCAAACATCAACACCAGAGACAGAAAATACCCCAAGTTCTCCAAACATCTCAGAAATCTCTTAATAACTTATTGGCAGATCTGTAATTCATTGTACAACATCAAATGCAATATATAATCTTCAGTGCTAACTGTGGATGGCCTCAAACAGTGAAAGAGGTGAACTTGTCACGCAGCCCAGTCATCACATAGTCCTTCAACTTTCCTCCAGGCTCAGAAAAATCTAGCAGCTTTTACAAATGAAAGCTAGGGATAGTGGTTTTGCCATAGGGGAAACAGACCATTGACTTTGGAGTGATAATGTGGAAAGAGACTTAACCCATTAATCTGCTTTAGTTACCAAGTATTTTTCTAAAATTTATTTACAAGGAATTCAGTTGATGCAGCCCTACCCTATAAAATAGTTGTTAATTTACTTAATGGTAACCTTCTGTGTACAAAGGTGACATTTAAAGGATTTATGAATTTTCAAGAGCTGAACCCAAATGACAGCATTTCAGTGTGTTTTTCACATTAAAGTTATTTCAATATAGCACCCGCAGTAATCAAAAGAAAGACAGCCTTGTTTCTCCAGACCTTCTGCTCCTTCTGTTGGGAAAGCACAGCAGAACTTGTCATAGAAATTATGACATCAAAGTATTCCAGAGTAACTGAAATTCCTGAGAAAAAACTGAAGTGCTTTGGATATGATATAGCATATATATAATTTTTTTCTTAGAGGGACATTGCCAACATTGCCATAGCAACGCAGAATTGTACAGTCTGAAATATAGAAAACTTCATCCTCTTTCAATTTCCATATCCATGCTACAGATGTTGAGATTTACATACAGAGAGGAGAAACATGGAAAGTACATAATTATATACTATATATACGGTATATGAGTTGCAGAGTCCTTCAGGTATCTTCAAGCTCTGTTGAAAGCAGTCATGTCCTCTATGATTTGAGGCACACTGCACTGCCCTGCACACAAATTGTGGCATGACACCTTAAGGGTAAGGGAGCACCTAAGATTTCTAGATGCTCGTGGTTGAAAAGAAAGACAAAAGTGAGAGGCTTTTTGACCCCAAGAAAGTTTATAAAGTATTATTAACAAATTACACACTTGACACAGATATTGGTGTGTTAGTCTCCGACCTCCCAGTATAAGCACACAGCAGTGGATTCTGGATAAAGGGTTAAGGTGAATAGGAAGAGAGAAAGAGAGAGATGAGTTTAAAAAGGGGAAGCAGAAAGGAAAGATGAAAGAGAGAAAAAAAGATCACCAGTCCTGGCTCCAGCACTGATCTGGCTAGGATATCCATGATCCTGGGGCCCACACTCAGAACAAGTGTGCAGTTGTGCAGTGCTGTGTTTGCTTGTTTCCAGAAACTAGAACAAGGATGTTTGTCTCAGAAAAGTGCTGCCCTAGCTTTGCATGGCCCCCTTCTCCAGTCACATTCTGTTCTGTCTCACAGCATGTCATTGCCCACAATCCTTGCTTGTAATTACCAATAATCCTTAGTGCCACAGCTATCCAACAATCAGCATATGAGACACACACAACAGCCCTCCTTATCTTTCAGGCTTCTGTACAGTTGCACCAACTTCTTTTCTGAACTAGTTACATGGGACCTTAATTTTAACCATTTGGGCAGTGCCTAGGAAAGTATGAGCTGCTTTCTTTTAGTACTAGTTCCCCAATTTCTCTTGCACAAATTTCAGCTTAAAAACAGAACACACAAAACAAGTATTAATTCTATCCTAATGGAGTGATGGATTCAATATATTGAGACTCCAAGGGCTCTGGAAAAGAAGACCAGAAAGCTTCCATTCCCATTCTTGTTTACCCCCATGTAGCTGCTGAACCAATTCAGCATCTGCCTGCCTCTGGGTTTCCCCAGGAAAATGATACAGGTTAACTGGTGAGAAATAATGCTTTATCTTTTTTTTGTTTATCTATAATTGTCAGGTATCTTACAAGATCTGAATACCACTATAGCTTTTTCTCCTCAAATCTCTTCAGTTTCCCTTGAATTTTTTTATATTTTTAAAAGGAGAATTCCTGAAGCAGAAAGACTACACTGTAACTTTTAAATAATACAATATCAAAATATAATGGAAATTACTTTATTTGCATAAAAAAAATATAAAGTACTTTTGTTTTCCTACTTAAACTGGAAATTAGAGATGATCTGATGATAATAGAACATAAATATTTTAAATTTCAAAATACATAATTTATCCACTCTATGGCTTTTTAAAAAAATTCTTTCTCCAAAAGCCTACTAAACTAATGACAAAGATATACTTATAAGCACAAAAAAGTGTATTTTAAAATATTTTACAAATTAATAAACACAAATTTAAAAGATTAAAATCTTATATTGTTCATTTTGGGTTATTTTTGATATATTTTAATATATTTATTTTATCTTTTTTATTTTTTGAAGGTAGAGAAATTGGGCTCCTTAGGCATTCTTGATTGGAAACAATGTTTCAACTGTAATGGAAATGAAAAAAGGTAAGAGTAATTTTCTTTTAGAGATAGAATACATTATTTTTGGGAGGTTGTTTTGTCTTTCTAATTAGGGAACTTTTTTTTCTCAAATCAGATAGGGCAATAAGACCATTTTCATATTAGTTGATGGTTCTTTTACAGCATTACAGTAATTAACAACAAGGACTCTGACATAGTATTTCTGAAGTTATTGTGATGATACAATATTTTGCTAAAATATAACAGGGTCATTTGGAACCTAAGGAAAATAAATTGATACTTATGTAATAGATTGAGCTCTTACAGATGATATGAATCATAGACATAAGTAGCTTTTTTATAAAAATGAAAAGGACTTAAAGAAATGGTGAAGACAAAGTTCTGTGGAGTCTCCCCAGGTAACAGCTGCTGTTCCTTATTTTCTGTCCAGCAAGGAGGTTGTGAACTGTATTGGTTACTTGCTAGTAGAAATAATTGATTTTTTTTAATGGCACAAAAACCATTGCCTGTGTCTAATAAGCAAACTAAGAAAAGTGAGCTTTAGACATATGGCATGAAATAACTGTACCTTTTATTTTAGTTAGCCTCCTATACTTTCTTCACCCTATGGAGTCAGAAACACTGAATGTCCTTCTGGTAGGACTTGCGCATGGCAAATGAGGGGGTACAAACAGACTACAGAAATCTTAGCCTTAGCAGAATACCAGTAGATTAAAAAAGTATTAAAAAAAGTATTGCTATGGGAATTTCTAATGACCGATCCTTCAACACCAGTGGACATCAATCACCCTTTAAGGTATGAGACTGACCTGAGCTGTGTATTTCTAGAGTTTTCAGTGGCAACTAAGAAAAAAGAATAAATAGGAAAGATTGTCCCTTCACATTTCTTGATGTTTGCTGATGTTATTAAATTTCCCCTCTTAAGCTGACAAAGATTTATGATTAATTTGACCTTATAAAAGAATTATCTGCATAACTTTCAGTCTGCTAATTAAAACTTCTATAAGATTTAAAAATTCATATTCCATGCTCTTGAAATATTTTCTTTAGAAGTATATATGTACTTTCAGTACACTATACGGTTCTTATAAACTAAATTTCTGAGGTGCTGTTTTAAAGTACTTCTCTTGTAATCATGGTCTCTTCTTCAACTTAAGAAGGGAGTATCTGCCTTTCTTACGAAAATTCATATCCTGTCATTGTAGAGCATGAAAAACTGATTTTTTAGTTACTGAGCTTCAGCTGGCTTTATTTTTGAACTTTTAAGTGGTAAAGATATATAGTATATTTTAAAAATAAAGAAAGTAGTCTGATTAAAGAAATAGCCTTTAAAGTTTAGTTTTGCTAAAAATCCTACATTCTTGGGTAAGATATTTAAAAGAACTAGTGAACTGTGTAATTTTTCAAGACTACTTTGAAAATCTAATTTTTAATGCCTCTAATAAATTGCATTTTTTATATTAAAACACTATAATTTACTTAGACAGTATATACATTCAATGGTGAATCTAAAGCATCTACACCAACAGGTGCAAAAATAAAAAAGTTTTAACAGCTAACAATAATAATAATTAATAATAAGTTTAAGGAAAACAACCGTTATGAGTACAGATTGAGTATCAAAACACAGCAAATTATTACAGGGCATCGTCTTCATGATTTCTGAAATGAAAACCAAAGCTTTTTGTAAAGTATGTTTGAAAACTAATTTTATAAAGTGTATTTTTGATATTTTGACATTAATCAAGTTTCTGACCAAAGAAAAATTTCCTGGCTACATTAAACACCTGAAAATAAAGGTTTTATCCATAATAGTGCTATCTGAGCTTCCATTCCAGTAGTGTAAGAAGCCTTATAATTATAAATTTAATGGATTTTAAGTGAAACTTGTACTGTTCTACCTGGAACTATCACCAGACTCCTGGTAATGGAATTGTGTAAAAATAACCAGATCATGAAAAGTCAGAATTCTATGTGTTGTGGTAAATCTTATTTACCCAATCCCCTGCCCCTAAGGGAAATGCAAGTATGCTTTCCTTCTCACATATTGTACACATGATTTATATAAAAATTCAATCATGCTCAATTAGCACTCAAAATTTTCCAATAATTATGCTGAAGGCAACTCCGGCACACACAAAGTGCTGAAGGGAGTCAGGGACTTAGCTGTGCATAAATTCACTAATAAGAGAAAAGGTCACAGACTGATATTACTGAAATTTGATTAGATTTCAGATCCATGTGTTAGAAATCAATGTTTTTCTGGCTTCGGCATTTCTGCTCTGAAGTCAGCCACTCTCCAGAGTCCTAAGTCTAATCAGAGACTGTACCAGTGTTACATCCTCTCCTGGGCAAAAAAGCAGCAAGAAATGAGAGACTTTACAGGTCAGAACAGACAGGCTTTGCCATGCCTGTGTCAAGTGGTTTGGGGAGTTGAAAGGGAAAAGCTGCAGCTGCAGCTGTGAAGTAACTGTCATATTGGTCAATGCCCACAGGAAAGGTAAAGCCAGTGCTGGGGATTTTATGGCTCTTTGATAGCTTCCAGGAACAATTTAGTCAAACCAGGATGCACCCACAAAAGGCTCTTCACATACACCCTGCTGCAGAGTTGTTATGGTTATGAGAGCTACAACCTGAATTTAATCCCAAAAATAAAAAAAGCCCCCAAACCAGCCTTTAGATGTATGTTGTTCCTATAATGTGAAAACTGACAGATAACAGGAAATAATGAAAGCATCCGAACTCTCTGATGATCCATATGTTGTTCTGGGCATGGGTGGAAGTCTCTTGACTCCTACTGCCCTCCTTGTGTTTGCCTCTACATGTTCAACCAAACAATTAAACAGATTGTTAGATGTATGGCACTGAAATAACAGCTTTATATGGAACAGGAAAACAAATGATCTGATGAAAAAATATAAAAAGAAAAATTCTCCATTTGGAATTACTTCTGACTTGCACCCTCAAAAGCACGTTACATCAATGCAAAATTGATGAGGCAGAAGAAAGGATTAGGTCTATGACGCTCAGAAAAAATCATCAATTACAGAATAAAAATGAAGGAGAAATTTTTTTGTTGCAGTCAAAGCCTCATCTGCTTTGCTAAGATTGTCTTGCCTTCTTAATTGATCAGAACTAACTAATCTGAATGGAGAGACCCATGGGAAAAGGGCTTGGACGTGAGAGGTGAACTGCAGTTCCCATTTAGGAAGACAGAAAGAAGCACAATACATAAAGTATATATTTATTATTATATGGATAAAAGTAATAAAGGAAACTAAAAAAGACAGTATAGAAAAGCACTTTTTTTCTGTCCTTAGAATTTAAAGGTGGAGCAGGCTTTGGTCAGATTACTTCTCCTTGGAGTTAAATTTCTGATGGAAGAACTGGTGTCTGTTCAGAGTTGTTATAGGTTTTAAAAGCTCATGTGCAATTAAACCAAGAGCCTGCATTGTAGAAATAAGTAAATGTGGTGTTTCTTCAACTAGAATGCACATGGTAAAGAGAAGTCTATTCTGACAGACTGTCTCGGTTTGAGGGGAAAAACCAAAATGTTTACCCACAAGCGGGGGAGGGGGCCTCCTCCACAATAATCACGCCATTCTTTATCAAATTTAAGAAAAAGAACTTTAATACATAAAGGATCTTTGTTCTTAACTGCTATATATACATATATGTAAACAGACCAGAGCAAACCACTTCCCCAACACCACAAGAGAAAAAAAGAAAAACAACAAAACTCCCCAAAACCAACAGGTTTCCTCCTGGAGGAAAGTTATATTTATGAGGCAGTATCAGTGTCACAGCTCGGCTGGTTGCAGGGTGAGTTCCCAGTTGAATTCTCTCTCTCTCTCTGTGTCTCTTGTCCCAAATGAAGAAGGAAAACTGGAAGTGGGGAAACGCCGTGTGTCCTGGAAAAGCAGCTACAAACTTCTCTCTCCCGGGTCGCTGCCCCAGCCGGGGCGGGCAGGCTGTGATGCTGCAAAGTAGCGGTGAGACTGGACCAGAGGCCAGGACCCCAGATGCAGGAACCAGGAGAACAGCCGTGCGGAGGAGAAAAACAGCGTCTCAGCAAGAAGCCACAGCAGTAGCCAGCAGCAGGAACCGGAGAGAAAAAAAGACAGCTTCCCCCCTCGGCAGCACATTACCATCTCCTGCGTTCTGCCAAGCTAAGAATGGAAAAATGTCCCCAAAACCAAAAGAGAAAACCTGCCCCCACCTAAGCGATCAGCAGTTAACTACTTCTTTTTGTTAACTACTGACATGGACAGTTAGTGGCAGGGGAGAGAATTTACTTAATAATTCCAAACTACAACACAGACACAGCCTTTATTTGATTTCTGAAGGAGATGGTAGGAAAAACCATATTTTTGAAGAAATTTACTGAACCACTAGCAAGTTGTACTCCAGGTTTCACTATATGAAGGCAATAAAAAATGTGAACCAAGTTAAACAAAAAAGTTTCAACCATTAGATGACACTAACTAATTTTAGACAGTCCTTGCTTTTTTTTAAAAATAGGCACTACTTTTTCTACCTGCATTATGTACTGAATTGTATCGGACACTTAGGTCTCTTACTTCTTCTTAAGGCAGCATTGCAGTACCATAAGAATGTTTCTAGAATAAAAGGATGAGTCAAGCTACTTGAAAATATGCTTCAGGTAAAGACATGTATATATATATATGTAATAAAGGTTAAATCATACAAGGAATACTCTAGTTATTCCACAAGATTTTGAAGACCAAGATTCCACTTTAAATATGTAATTCTAAGATTAAGTCAATGACATCACCTGTGCCTCATGGTTTAACAAAATGCTTTTAAAATTTTTCACACCTTCCTTTGATCACATGATTCTAAAAAGAATTAAAAAATGAAAAAAAGATAAATAGAAGGAAAAATAAGGTTTATGTTTAGAATAGAGAACAGGTTAATATCATATGGAATTTAAAAACAAATTCTCAAGTATATTAATGTTAAAATTAAGTGTATTCCTTCAAGTGCTGCTTCAAAAGATTTAAAAGCTCACTGCAGCTCTCTATTTTTCTATACAGAATAAGCTGCTGGAACATTTACTAAATGATTTCTGGCTTGACTATTTAATTCTGGCTACAGTCAGCTCCTTACAGAGACAGATTTACAATAGTTCCTCAGTCAAAACCTGCCAGAACTTATCAATATTCTTCCATTGATGCATAACTAATTATTAATGTAAACACTTATTTTAATCTTTTTAAAGCCAGTCTTCTTATATTTACCTTCTCTGTGTGTGGACTACTACTTTACATTATTTATATTGAGGAATTTTTTTATCAAATATCTGTCTGAGGAGACATTAATTAATGCATATATAGTGCTGGTATGATTTTAAAAGAGAAAGATTTTTCTTCATTTTTGGTGACAGACAGGAGGAAAATCCATCACTTCTCTGCTGAATCAATTATGTTCCGTCTTGCTTAAATTTCTGACAATACAATTCACAGAGATGCATTGTATTCAGGAGAAGAACATCTTCAAATCACGCCTTCTGTTTCGTTTTTAAACCTCAGATATCAAAGAACATAGAGAATTAATGATCCATCAGCAAAACTTTGATATTTGTTTGCTGTGTCTACCTGATACTTGGGCCAAACAAGTATACATTTACTAATTCCTTTTTTTGTGCATCCACAATATGAATCAGTCCAATGGAATTATGAAGTATTGCAATGAATTTCAGTTTTTGGAAAAGCTTTTCTGGAAGTTCAGAATCAAGACTCAAAGCAGCAATCCCACTTGCACTCAAGCGCACCTGGAGGACAACAGAAGAATCTCTTAATTCTTTGATGGTGATTTGATGTGCATTAGGTTGGCAAAACTAAGGCTGAAATTACAGAGAAATTACAGTAACAGGCTGCTGAATTTTCTGTCAGGCTGAGGAAGCTGTGGAAAGGTTTGTTTCCTACAAGATGGTTCATTACAACCTAAGGAATTATCCTAGAAAATATTAAGATTTTTGCACGTAAAATATAGACATCTCCCCATATCTGTTTTAAACAAAGAAGTCAAAGGTAGAGAAGCAACCACATTTCTTCCTCATGATTTGTATATTATTTTGCTTTTTTATTTTAAGGTTGCTATCAAACCCTAAGCTGGTGCTGTGGACTTTTAAAAATCTTCAAGCAGGATACCTTGTTAAATGTGTATATTTAACAACAAAAAAAGCCCAGGGTTGGTACTCCAGTTGCAGTCTTTACCTAACAGAAGAGTTCAAGGATGGCTATAGTTAGATGTGGTCAAAGTACATTTAAAACTCCCTGGCTGAGCCTTGTCTCAGGGCAGCCAGCACTGAGTCTTCCAAAACTCTGAAGTATCAGATGAACCCACCATAGCAGAAGTTCAAAGGAAAGGCTCTTCACTTCAGAATGACTCTTGCTTATGATGAAAATCCTGCTGACTCAGACACGCAACCTGATTGATTCTACCTGAAATGAGCAGAAGGATAACTACTATAAAGCATGCTTCAAACTATGCTTTTTAAAATTATTATTACTTTGTTTTAATACCTGAGTACAGGGAGTCCCCGTCAGGTCCTCATCTTTAAGCCAAGTTTGACCTGTGCAAACAGCTTTGTTTGGTAGGCAATTCTGTTCCAACTTTTCCAGCTTATACTTGTATTTTCTTCTCTGGTGTCTGCCTGCCCAGGCACCTACTAAGACTTCTAAAGCTGAAAATGCTTCCAGGTTTGTTCTTCAAATCTCTTCAGAAGACAAGGTATTTCTATTCCAGGTTCCTAAGCTGATGGCAATTTAGATGTCATTTATTTCAAGGCAAACTTCACAGAGCTTATTAAAGCTTGTTATGTAGCTCCTTTTGGCCGCTAGTAAACTATAATCAGGGTGAACATAAGAATTTGAACACTAGTAGCTTTCTTCTTTTCAAATACTATTAACATCAAAGCTGTTAGCAAACACTTGCTGTAAGAATTTCCTTCATGTTTGCTTTCTGATATCTTTCATGTGCTTCTAACTTTCACCAACATTTCCTTTATCAATCACTGGATGTTTTTTTAAAGTTCACTTACTGCTTAAAGCACAGAGGTGAAAAAATAGCAAAACCATGTACCCATACTATTTTAAACACTAACTAAATTGAAGACGTTTTTCCAAACTGAGACTGACTCTTCTCACTCGCACATCCTCCTGTCATATAGTATTTTATCATTTTATGCTGTCCCTGGCTAAAATGCACAAAAAAAAAAAAAAAGGCATAGGGAACATTATAAACCGGGATTAATTGTAACTATTTTCTGCCCTGAACAAACTTTCTGTTCTTTATAGACCACGTGGGGATTCTACACAGAGAATGTTACCAGAAATCAAGTTGCATTAAAATGTTGTCTCAAGTACTATAGAATCATTAAAGTTGGAAACAGTGTCCAAGATCATCAAGCCCAACCTTTGATCAACCACCATGTCAACTAATCCACAGCACTAAATGCTACCAGTCCACTCATTTCTTGAATACTTCCAAGGACAGTGACTCCACCACCTACCTGGGCAGTCTGTTCCAATGCTTAACCACCCTCTCAGTAAGGAAATTCTTTCTGATGTCCAACCTGAACCTCTCATGGCACAGTTTGAGGCTATGTCCTCTTGTCCTGTCACTTCTTACTTGGGAGAAGATGCCAACATCCACCAAGCTACAACCTCCTTTCAGGTTGTCAAAGAGAGCAATAAGGTTTCCCATGAGACTCATTTTCTCCAGGCTAAACACCACCAGTTCCCTCCACTGTTCCTTGTATGACGTACTCTCTAGACCCTTCACCAGCTCCATTCCCCTTCTCTGGACATGCTCCAGCATCTCAGTGCTTTTCGTACCTTTGGTAGCACTGAACACAATACTCAAGGTGCAGCTTCACCAATGCTGAGCACAGAGGGACAATTGCTACCCTGGTCTTACTGACCACACCATTTTTGATGCAGGCCAGGATGCCATTAGCCTTCTTGGTCACCTGGGCACACTGCTGTCAAACAGGTTCTTTTCCACTGTGCAGCTTTCTAGCTACTCTGCCCTATCCTAAGGATAGCTGGAAACCTTATACCTCCATCTGTGAAAAAGTAAAGAAATGTAATGTATGTAAGTATTAACATTTAAAAAAAAATTAAAATATATTCTGGAGCAAAAGGAAAAAATGCATTATGTTACTTATCCTTTATGGTTGCAGCAAACATAATGGTATTAAGTTAAGGGTAAAGTTGCGCAATATTTAACTACAGTATCTATTTAGCATTAGACTTTGAAGATATTTTCATGTTTTATTTTTAATTATGCAATTTCATGCAAAATCTTAGAATACTATGAATTATTCTATATAATTAAACATAATACTAAAGTAAAATGTTTTACAGTTTTAGATGTGCTAATTAAAATAAGTAGAATGAAAGTTTTACAGGCATGGCTTTCGGAGATAACTGTCATGAACTTGGCCTTTTACAAAAATCAGTTGTAATGAACAATGAACAAGGCAGAGACGTGTTTATGTTAATGCATACAAGCAGCTATTACAAAGCCTGGGAGTAAAGTTTTAGTGTACAGT
This sequence comes from Pithys albifrons albifrons, assembly GCF_047495875.1. Classification (NCBI taxonomy): domain Eukaryota; kingdom Metazoa; phylum Chordata; class Aves; order Passeriformes; family Thamnophilidae; genus Pithys; species Pithys albifrons. The sequence continues at coordinate 74,135,351 of NC_092461.1, forward strand.
AACCAGGACTCTCTAGGTTTAAAGACTGTCTTTAAAGTACAACATGCTTTGGTTTTATTGAACTTGTACTTTTGCTGTATTAACTACCTCTGTCCTCTTTCTCCTCCTGTGTTCCTATTGGATACTCCCTAGGATGCTGTGCTGGTGCTGTGGAATCACAACATAGCCTGGTGACAGATGGTGATGCTACTTTAGTTTAATCGCAACATATAAATACGAAACTGCTAAGAACGAATGCCTTGCCATTAAAAATACAGCACTTTTCATATACTAAAGGTAACAGCACTTAACTCTTTGATCTTCTGTAGGAAGAATTTGCTTAAGGATAGAGATGGTCCCTGCAGAAAGCAGATGACTGCAAAAAAACATTCAATACTGCTAAATAAGTTTGAGGGTGGTTGTTGTTTTTACTTTGTTTAGTTTCTTTCTTTTTGTTTTCTGGGGTTTTTTTGCTTCAGTTGCTTTTCTCCTTTCTATTCATAAAGCTTATCCTGTTTCTTACAGGCAGCAGCTACTTCCATGACTTCCAAACACAGTTTGAAATTATGGAATCCAATGGCTATACAAGTCTCCTTAATATAGTTAATCTAGCTCTAGAAAGTGGCACTGGTTTCCATGAACTCAGACAGGCATATTGTAGTTTATCACAACTAAACATTACTTCTCACAGGACAAAACATTTCTCACAAATCACAAGACTGTCAATTACAGCAATTACAACAACTGGAATTGGAACAACCTGCCTCCAGTGCATTCCTAAATAAGGATCTAAATGTCAGTTGTTATTTCTGTAGTTCCTATCTACTTAGTTTGGGAACATTGGTAGAATATTGCATTTAAATTGTAACTTCATCCACTCTGCAAAAGATTCTTGCTTGAGGTAATTTGGCTCACCTCAGTTGAAGATAATATTTCTCTGGTGATTTACTGAAGGTTCTATTCCAAAGTCACATTAATTTAAACTGTGGAGAAAATTGCTATATTATCCCAGAGGAAACCAGGAGACAGGCCTCAGCTCTGGAATTTATTCCAAAATAAAATGTAAATCAGTTTAACAGCATCATAAACTCTTTATAATTTCCTACCAGCAATATTAAAAATAAATAAACAAAAAAATCTCTTTGTTGGTTTTTTTCCACATAAAGGATTCCGGTGTGCAGATATAGGATGCTAAGGACTGAGATGTTGATGTGTAATGATGTATGTACTCAAATCCACCTTGCCTAGGTGTGTCAAATCTTAACTTGAAAGAGACACCCACTACAGACAAGCCATTCTGCTCTTGAATCACAAGTTCATACCTGTTTAATTTCTTAATTGTTTTATATGAACTTAATTCACACACCACTATTATTGAATATATTTAAAATCTTGATAGAACTTTCAATTCTACACTCTCTTATGCCCATTGTATTCCTTCGCCATACAAAGGGACTGTTTAATTCAGTTAGTTCTTCAATATTCTTTTACTTTTTGTAGTGTCCTATGCTGTTTTAATGGTAAACCAGCAGGAGAAATGAATGCAACACAAAAGAGATTATAAGTCAGAGATACAATTTAATAAAAATATTAGAATAAATTCAATGGTACAAAGAAAAAAAAAATTGGTTTTAACCCACAAAATCCCAGAAGTAGAACCCAGCACCCTGGGGCACAAGCACAAAGGGTTTTGTTATCCCCTGTGCTGAACCCTATGTGGTTCCCCCAAGTCTAAAGTAAAAGTCCAAAGTGGAAAAGCTCTTGGTGCAGCTGACAGTTGCAGTCTGGTGGAGAGTGGTGGTCGCAGCCTGCTTGGAAGTGGTGGTCTCCTCCTGTCAAGGTTTTTGGTCCTCCTCTGGATCCAACAAGTGACCCCTGAGGTCTTCTTCCCCCAAGATATGTAGCCCCAGGTCCAGGTGGGAGCACCCAGTCCCTGCCCCAGGGTGGGGAGTAACACAATGGGTGAATAACTCTGTGAGTCATGGGATAGTTTGGAACCATTGATGGCCCATTAGCAGACAAGCCCCCTCAGGCTGGGTGGTAAGGTGATAACGACTCCCTGGAGGGGAGTTAGCTCAGCTCTTATCTCATAGATGTCTTTCACACCCAGCTGAGGGATCAGGTGTGCCCTGGGCAGCTGCTGCAAATGGTCCATTGTTGTTGGGAAATGAATAGAGGGTGTAGAATACATAGCCTTGATCACCCCTACACAGTGATAAACTGGTCCCATCTGCTGAACTAGGACATGTCCAAATAGAAAAAACCACACATACATATGCATATGCAATAAGCTATATGTTCCTATATATTCAAGTGGATTTTCCTTTTTTACATAGTTGTTACATAAAAGAATATGTGTCTATAACGTCTGTCTTTTAAATGTCTTCATTCCTCCATGGAAACTATTAATTTGCTGTGAAAGAATCAAATCATTGCATTTTTTCAGATATGTTAAGCAAACAGCAGCCAGAAAAAAACTGATTTAGAAAGGATCATAACACTACAAATAATTCCAAATCTAGAATTATTTCTATTCATATTTGCTTCCAGTCCTTAAACTTTATTTCCACTTTCATGACACATATGGAGTCTGAAACATTAATATATTATGTTATTTTCTTTAGGTTTATATGTGTTGATGAACGTCAACAAAGAAATTCCAATGACAGCTTTCAATGAGGACCTCACATGCACTTGATAGATTGTTTGACATTACAGAAAATGACTGGATGTTAATCACCTACAATAAATGTCCTGTGATATTATAAAATAGACATGTCAGAAAGCAAATAGATCATAGACTAAACAACAGTTTTTCAGTTTCTGTGAGAATTTAAATCTTGGAAAATTGTCCGAGAGAGTTTCATGCTTTAATAGCCAATATCCACTATTCTAAAGCAAAAAAAGAGCTTGAATCTGGACACATACTCTGGTATCCTCTCATGATAAAAGAAGACGTCAAGCTGACTTTCCTTTCTCCCTCTTACTATTATTTATTCACAAGTAAGCATTCATTCAAGAAGAGACTTGGGCAAGAGACTGAATGGGAAGGCCAAACTTGAAATTTTTTCATTCTGTGCTACTTGCTGTATCATCTGCTTTTTCTGTTCTCCCTTTTACATTCTATTTCTCCCAAAAGGTCTACCCTAGATCTGATATTTTCTCCTTGAAATCAGTCTGTTTCTAGAAAAAGTCATCATTACAGCAAAGTAATCACCCAGGAGAAGAAAGGCATCATCTATCAGTGTTAACTGAACTCTAATGAGTTATTGTCAGGTGACATAATAAATGAAAAGTGATGTGTTATGCTGAAAAACTATTTGACCAGTTTTGCTCATAAACATAAGAATTAAGGTAGGATTTTTTTAATTATCTGTACATCTATAATGCTAAATACACACACTGTATTAAATATCTGGATCCAAAAATGTATCTGTTTGTGACTTCAAAGCTAGTTAACTTACTATAAAATACCTTTCCTGAGCAGAACTTAAATCTATTATTAAAACAATCTTTTCCTCTGAGGATATTATTCCTATATAAGCAAAGACCCCTTCACAGTTCAAAGTCAGTTTTTAGCTACTTATGAGCTAAGACAGAGAATTTTTTCCTTTACAAAACTGCATAAGGACACTTCTCACCCCAGGTCATTGCAATTCACAAACCAATTGCCTGCACAAACTCAGTGTAATGCACACCATGGGCTTGAAGAAACTGTCAGCACTTAAGAAGGAACCTGTAGAAGGGCAAAGCACTGAACCTTGGTATCAGTTCCACAAACACCAATAATCTGCCTCCTCCAACACTAATCAGCATGTGCTCCTTCACAAAGCAAGGTATTCCATCATTTTGGGAGAGGGCAGGATAGTAACTGTCCATAGCTGGATTTCTCTCTCTCTCTTCCCACTCCCCCACTCCCAGGCCCCGCCTCCACACAACTAAAAATCACCTTCCATGGGAAATGAGTGCATTTGCCAAAAACAATTCCTTGCAGGGAAAGTGATTTCATCATTTTTCAGTTTTCTTGTAGGGGCATCCTATTATGTTGATTTGTTTCAATATTTTCTGTGGTAAAACCTATTTTTTATCTGGCTCTTTCTCATGTCAAAGTTGATCATCAAATTCGTGCACCCTCTGAAATATTCACAGCACTGCTGTGTATTACTTCCTTCCATCTTTGTATCAAAGTAAGTCCTTAAAGCACATTTTATCCCTGCTAAGTTTTCTTGTACTTCAGTCCTTTCTTTCTAGTTCATAATTGCACTATGCCATAGACCTCTGTGTGAAGAGATAAGGAACATGAATAAATATCAAACACTAGCAAAGCTAATGAACATTTCCAAATCTCTTAAAAAACCCCTAAACCAAACAAAAACAAAACCAAAAGAAAACAAAATCTCCAAACCTGCCAGGTTTTATTTATATCCAGCTGTTTCTTGATCAATTTTCATAGAGGTTTGTTTTTTATTTTCCTCATGACAGAAGAGGAATTATCTATTTCCTGAATTGTAAGATTCTTTAGTTCTGATATCCTTAAATAGAAATACAGCCTTTCAGTTTGAATCTTACCTTTTTTCCTCTTTTGCATCTGGTGGCTGACATACCTAAACCAGACACCTCTATTTATTATTGTTGAACTTCAAAGAAACCATCATCAGTTTTTGAAACATCAATTGGAAAATTTCATCAGAAGGATTGATAATGTCCATAAGTGTGTTACCTTGATGCCTAATCAAAAAGTAAGAACCTAAAGATTTCAAATATCAGCTTTTCCATTCTATTCATATCTTACAAGGCAAAAAGTAATGAAAAGAAAAAGAATAAATAATTTTAATCTTTTGCATTCCTGTTTTGTAAGCTCTAATTAATTTATTACTAGAACTAAATCTCTAATAATACATATATGCCCTAATGAACCAACAAAGCTCTTAGGAACTGCCTTTTAGGGAAGCAGAACTCTGTAAATCTATGACATGTACCATATGTATAATAAAATTAAACCAGAAGAAGCTTCTGTTCAGTGCTGCTAACAGCAGCAACTCTAAAAGGGGTGCAGATGAAATGGGGCCATGGTCTCCACTCAATAACCATCAGAAGCTGCTCACTGTGTAAGGAAGCACATGAGCAGCAATTAGGGAAGGGAGCAGCAGGCAGTGCTCCACAGTTGCACAGAGTATTATGCTTACCGGAGGCATGATGCCTCTCAGAACGCCTGCTGGAGGAATGTGAATCCACACCATCCTCAGCATGGCACAGCACCTTAAAGGCTCAGTTAAGCCCTTATTGATTTCTGAAGGCACAAAATTGAAAAGGGAGTTAAAAAAACAGTTCTAAACTTTTCTTTTGGTGTTGACTTGCTTAAAAATGAAGGTTTTTTTAAAACCCCTAGGGAGATAAAGACTTCAAAGTCAGAAAAATTACTTTCAAAAAAAGTATGATGAACAAAAACAGTGTCTTTGACTAGCTCTCTCTATGTGCACTAGAAAAATTGCAGAGCTGTTAAATGACAAAGTTTGGTCATCTCGAGTCTTAGATGATAAGAAATAAACTATTGGAGTGCCAATCTCCAGGGAAAAGAGGAAAAGAAAAGAAAAAAAAGGTAAAGTAAAAAAAAAAAAAGAAAGAAAGACTAGAAAAAGAAGAATTTTCTGTGAACCAAAGCCTACATAAAGAATTTTCACAAGGGAGGATTTTAAGGACTTGAAGCAAAGAAGTGGAGCTTTGTCTTTATAGAAAAAAGAGCTGGCAGAAGTTGATAAGCAAAATGTGAGTTTACAGTGATGATAGAATGCCTCACTTAAAAATAGAGTTCTAGTTTTAAAGAAATTCCTGGTGGTTAATCCTTGCTTTTTGATGCAGTTAGACAAAGTTGTATCTTCATTGCATATTATGAATAATTGAGAATAGTCTGGTGCTACCTATTAAACTGTAAAAGATGACTGGTCTGGTGATTTTTTTTTCCTAGTATATGACACACATGAGCTATTTAACAGATGTTGAAGTGACCCTTTCCTAACTCTTAGGAATAAATTTACTATATTTAGAAGTTCAGGTTGGGTTCTTCACAACCTGAAACCAAACACTCAATGTATTCAATCAAATATTTGAAACCGCCCCTCCAAAATTCCATTTGAAACTCTCCCTTTTCATTTTAAAAATTATAAACCCACCTTGACACACCCAAAAAACACTGTTTTTGCAACAGGAAATATAATTTACAAAAGCACAAAAGATGATGTTCTGAACCACAGGCACTACTGAAAAAAACATACTTATTGAATAGATATTTCTACATGTTGCAAGCCATTCCCTGAACTGCAGTCTTCTATTAAGTAAAACAGATTTCTAACAGGTATCATTCACAGCAAGAAACTCTTGCCTACTGCTACGTTATAATACAAAAGCTATTGCACAGGCCACATTGCTCACACAGGATGAATCCACATAATTATCATTCTTTTTTCTGGATTTGCCTGTACACAAGTAGCTAAAAACTAAAACAAAATTTGCAAAAATCTCAGTGCAGTTGTGTTCACACAATAAGGGACATCAAAATGATTCAGAAATAAATATTGCTGATATAATTTTCATATGACACAAATACTGGTGGCATGATAAATGAGGAATGCAACATGATGGAACATATTTGGTAAAAAAAAAAGCCTTTGCAAAGAAAAACATTTTTACTTAAAGAAATACAAACTGATATTGACAGGGAAGACAAGTATCAGCCCTGAATCTTGAATGGTTTAAGAGAGGGGCCTTCCAACAGGAAAGAAAAACCTCTAGAGACTATGGGAGATCTGAGAAGAAATTAATTTGCCAACCTAATGAAAGTTAGTGGTGGGGAAATCTAACATAATCTCTGACAGAGTAAATGGAAATCACAAATAACGATGTGAGAGTGGCTATGAGGATGACTTTTAACATTTCAATGCCAATATGCTGAATAAAACTGCATGGATAGAAATTCTCTAGCCATGGTCACAAATGCAGGGCTAAGCTTTTGTATTGTTGTGGACTGTGTGTCATCCTCAAGCACAAAGTTAGGTTTGCCTTAATCAAATAAACAGCCAGAGTGTTTTTTCTAATGGCACTAACCAACTATTTCTGGACACTAACCAACTGAACTTCATGATCTACACTCCAGTTTCTGCTAATGACCATTCTGCTGTACCATGAACTCAAGTATCCTCCTCCGAAGCCATCTTAAATTTATGATTAGACTGCATAGCTAATCACAGAACTCAAATGTCTTAATTATGTCCTCAGTCTCTCAGGACCAGAGTGACAATGATGAAATAAGTGAAGATTCTTCAGAACTAGACAGCCATAGCATTTTGCACTCACCTATTGATTCAAGCAATCTACTCACAAACTTTCGTATCTGTCATTAAAAAAAAAAAAAGGAAAATTAAAGAAAGAACACAGAATAACTTTGTTGTCTATTCTTTGTTGGCACCAGCCTGAATAGTGATAACAGCAGACTTTAATGTGACCTACCAGCTTTGGCTAATTCTGCCTTAAGTATCTTGTTTCCTTGGCAGAGGAAATATATGTGCCAGTCTGCCCAGGCTCTCTGCTAAATCTGTTTTTGCTCCTATCTCACCACTGGGCCAATGCAATTCCCTGGGCAACTCTGTACACCTGAAAAAGTGGAGGATGGATAGCTGAGCTCAGTCTGAAACTTAATCCTTTCATATTGAAAAAAATTGTTTTTTCACAAGAGACAAAATATGTGTGGAGAATATATTGTTCTCAAATGTATGTGTTATATGTTTGCATATTTGTTTGGGAATCAAACTCTTTTTGTTTCAAATATTGGAAAAATAAGTTATTTAATCTTAATAAAAGATCGACACAGACTTTTTTGTTTTCTTTTAGGGTTTCTTTTAAGGGCAGCAAGTTTTGACAACTCATTATTCCTTACTGAGAGACTGGAGACTTTGAAGGGAGAAGATACCTGTACAGAGTTTCTGTGACTTCTGATCATTTTAATTCTCAGTTTTTCACAAATCAAAAACTCAGAACCCATCAAGACATTCCCTTTTCAGAAAAACTTGCCCATTTTGCATTCCAATGTCAAAATTCTCTAAACTGAAGTGTTGTTTTCCCAATTTAAGTAAGCAACAAGAGACTGCTTCCATTTTCCTCATTTTTCCAGACTTAGATGCACTTTATATTTATTATTCACATTATGCTATTTGCAAACCAAAGGACTATATAGAATTCTCTGTGTACTGCATCTAGACAGTTTTAAATGTGTGTTTTACCAGCCACTCAGTGCTTTCTCTGCATTTCGTAATTACTTCTGTTGCCTCCAAATCTCTCTAGGCAAAGCAAATATTACTGATTTTTGAAATCTATCTTCACAAACTGAGTATTTTCTGTTCATTTAATATTAAAATACCCATAAGATTGCCATATGGAGCAGAAGACAGAAGGACAAATACTAATAAAGGAGCAAAAAATATGATAAACTGATCTAGTGGCTATCTCAATTTGAGTGGAATGAACTTTCACTGAAGAACACTATTCTGGAACATAAAACTCTCTCCAGGTGTCAGAGACAGGAGAAGTTTAAGATCATTCAGTCATCTCAAAACTGAAATGTATATTTTACACTATTTCTGAATTGTGCCAAATCAGCTGTGCATTTATTGTTTCTTCCATTGTTACAATATTTCTAGAAAGATTCTTTAAGACATTTCAGAAGCTAATCACTATCTATTTTTATTAATATTAACTTGCCAAATGTATGTCTTTAGCTTAGACATTTTTTAGAAGATGCAACCATAAAATTTATTACTTTTAAATAATTTTTATCAGTGGAAGAGCTAAATAGAAACAGCACATGTTGGAACAGCATTGAAAAAAACCCAACATTTCTTATAGTTTCAACTACCATCTGTGTCTCCCACTATATGAATATCTTTCCAGTACTGAAGTTAGACTAACCATTTTATTTTAGCTGTTTCACTGTGCAAGTTACTGTCAGTAACCAACTCTGCTTTAATTTAAATATGTAAATCTTCTTTGTAAATCTCACTTGGGAGTCTGTGAAAAGATTTCAATACATCACTCTAAAACAGTCAGGGTGGATCTCGGTGAATAAAAAATATGATCATCATAACAAAGTTTTTCTAGTTAAAATGACATCACTTCACCTGTTTCATGTATTTTCATGTAATTACTTCTATAAATTTTGTTTGACTGCACTCAAAGGTAACAGAACAACTGAAATAAATAAAGAAATACTTTCACTAGTCGTTATTGCATGAAAGTGTGATGCATTCAATTCTGGGACCCCCAATATAAGCATACCTCCCGGAGTGAGTCCAGAGGAGGTCCACAAGAATGATCAGAGGTCTGGAGCACATCTCCTATGAAGACAGGATGAGGGAGAGATGGGGTTGTCCATCCTGGAGAAAAGAAGACTTCAAGGAGACTTTGAAGCACTTTCAGTACCTAAATGGGGCCAACGAGAGATGGAGAGGGACTTCTTACAAGGGCAGGTGGTGACAGGACAAGGGGGAATGGCTTTAACATGAGAGAGGGTAAAATCAGACTAGATATGAGTATTTATTTTATGGTGGGTGTGGTTAGGCAATGGAGCAGGTTGCACAAAGAAGTTCTGGATGCCCCATCCCTGGAAGTATTCAAAGCCACATTGTGTGGGGCTTGGAGCAACCTGGTTTCATGGAAGGTGTTCCTGCCCATGGCAGTGAGTGGTTGGACTAGATGATCTTCAAGGTCCTTGTGGAAGGAATAAGTACATTAAGCCACAGGTTCACTGGATACCTATTAGCAAGTGAAAATCTCTTACTATTTTTTTTATTTCCACAAATCCAACTTGAATGGGAACAATTTCTGCAGAATGACTATTTGAAGAGAATATTTCTGCAACACAGCTGCTCCCCAGTGAAAATGACAGGTTTTAAGCGCAGAAAAAAAATTGCTTTTAGGTGAACTTCCTGATTGTATTGCAGCATAATATGACAATAAAGAGGCAACACAATATTGCTTGGAAGTTTCCCTGTGGATTAATAGTTTAATTTCAGGAAAGGATTTTGAAACAAAGATGGCGAACCCTTCATCACAGACCTGTCAGCAGCAGCACCTATAGAATACAGAAATAGCAGCCTTCACACTAAAATTGGAGTAATCCTGCTCAGCTCTAAACAGAAGATAGCTCTCTTTCAGCAGTTTGTACGTGGCAATTTGTAGGATGTGGGCTTCTAGAAGAGTAAAACTGTGCACTTAAAATATGATGGCATATCTGGCTTAGATTAGGTAAAATTTAAAATCTCTATTTACGTTTTCATAGGGTATCATTTCCTATTTGTTTAAAGCAGTGTTTCTAAATATACAAGACAGAGTAGCCAAGAAATTCGGGGTATTACCTGTGACTCACAGAACTGACTGCTTAATCTATTTGAACTCAGTAGTAGAAGCCTTTTTTTGTGTTGATAACCAGGTAGTTTCTGAGGCCAGAAGAAAGTGATGAGCAAGAACAACTCCTGCCTTACGGTTTGGGAAACAAATGTGTAGTCATGGTATAAACATAAACCTCTATGATTTAGTGATTCAATTTATTTTTAATTAGTATCAATATATAAGTACAACTGTTGTACTGGGTTATAGTGCTGCCCACTGTCCTCTCTGTATATGAAAACAGAGTGAAAGAGAAAAAGATCTTGTTCCTCTACGTTTTATACTACAAATCATTTTCCAATCAAGGCTCAGTATTATTTCTTCTCTATTTTTTGTTTCACTTGCTGTTCCTTCACTGTGGTACAAGTAATTGTCAGGGGTTAAGTTAGAGCAGATGAATACAGTTTTCTCATGCGTTTTTTTTTCAGAGATCAGCCTTAGGCTTGTTGTAAATAATTAATGAATAGATGATTTGATACTATAAGAAAAATTTTGATTAATGTGTCATGTGTCCAGAGTGTCATTCATAAAGTTTAATGAAAAAAAAATCAATACATGGCAAAATAGCAGAAATGTTTCCTTAGATAAAGTTTTAAGTGAATGCCGTGGAATTTCACAGACTGAACTTCCTAAAATATTGAACAGATCTTTACAATATCATCTCTACAAGGCAGAATAAAATGGTTCAGAATCACTAAGCATTTTCTCCTTTTGAACCAAACATAATAACCCAATCTGGTGGTATTGCAATGATCTCAAAACCTGTACCACTTGCAGTCTCCATTTTCAAAAAATTAGAGTGCTGAGAATGATACAGCAAATCATCTGAATTAATTCTTGAGAGAGCTCAGAAGATTTCTTGGGGAAAGAGAGGAGGGAGTGGGAGGTTAAATAAGACATGTTAGGGATTGCCACATGTGATCTTGAGTGATAAGTAAAGGTCATTCCCAGAGTAAACATTATGAATCTCCAAAAGTTTCTATAAATGCTGTTCTCAACATTATTGTTGTTTTCAAAATATTACTAGTCTTTTAAGTAAAAAACAAACCACACTAACCAAACAGAAAACAACTCCATGTCTCTTGCATCTGAACCAGAGAGAGCTACATCAGGACAGATGAAAGGCCTCATTCTTCCCTTGTCACGTCTCTGCAAGCCACCTGGAACAGGTGACTAGGGAAGGAAATAGATCTGAGCAAGCCTCTAGTGTCACTTTCACAGAAGGTTTTTTGGGCCTCCAGCCACTTGTGTTTTAGGAACTATGGAGATGAATGTGGCAGAGCATGCTGTGTGAGTTTAACTGCTAGGTGAAGGCAGAGGGGGTTCACCTAGCAGGCTGAGGCAGTGAAAGTGGCCATGCACAGGAATGGGGCTGGTAAGGCCACATTGTTCCAGGAGCTGCCTGAGCAAAAACTGCTGCAATGTACTGAAGACTGAAAGGTACATAAATTTGTTGCTCACACTTGGAATGCTTAACCTCTTTTGGTAAAAGGTGTGGATGGATAGAGTTAAAAAGGGCAGGATTTTAATGCAGTTGCAGTCACATGTCCTGCATAATCCAAAATAGGAATTTGCCTTGTGTTCTATTGCCTGCAGAACAAAGGGTATTTTATACCCTTGTACAATGTGCAACCTTGTTTCTCTTTTGTGGCATTATGACTGAGCATTCCAAACACCCAGAAAAATAATTTTTAATATACCTTCCAGATTAAAAAAAAATAATCGGGGATGATTTTCTCATCCACACCACAATTCATATGCATTTACTGCATGTCATGCATGCACAAGGCTCTTCTCTTCCTCAAAATATAATACTGTAAAGTGACTCATAAAAATCTGCATCAACATCAGTTTTTTTATGCATATAAATCTTTTGAGTAGCACAACTCTGAAAAATACTAAACGTCTTAAGAATATTACAGTTAACTCCAGGGGATGCTCATGGAAGAAGACACACAGAATATAAAAATATCCAGAGAATGATAGTTCAAAATTATAACTATATGGAGAAATGTTAAAAAAAATCTATTCTGTGTTCTATTAACTAGTAACATGTACCTTGTTATTTCAAAGTAGATCTTTCCTCTTACTCAGAACAGATAGAAAAGGGCTTAATCTCTGTAAATCAAGGTGTAGATGTTTTTAAATTAGTATGTGTTTCAGTGGGACACACTTTCTGGTAATATCTGCTCTTCAGAGTGGGTAAATTCTGTTGTTATATTTTATTCTTAATAGAATGGTTAAAAAAATTTTAAAAAACTCTTGAAAACACATGCTCGCAACAAACACATGCGTTAAATACTTTTCACTTTTAACAATGCATTAATTATTAAAGACTCTGGAATTTCCATGGCAACAGCATACTTAATAAATTCACATTATTCACAGTTTCATGTATTAATATCAGTTGCTGTTGCTGTCTCACACAATAACCAGTAAGAACTGGTCACCTAAACCAGAATTTTCAGAATACTTGTTAAGACAGATATTTCTTGACAGAAGGTCAAATAAAATACATATATTCTTAACCTTCACTTTACTGACTACTACTCTGTGAAGATTAGAACCCTTGTCTACCACATACTCAGACCATATCCCTTTTATTGGTTACTCAGTTTCAACTGCTATTATCACAGAAGAAGAAGATACAAGTCAGAAGTCAGAAGAAAGACATGAGTTTTTTGAAACCATTCCCTCTATGTTGCAAAGGAAGTTTTATTCTATAATGAAAAATTTAAAGCCAATGCAAGTGTCATCATATAACTTGAGAGAGGAAGGATTGTTATATTTTTAAGATGATCTGCTACAAATAAACCACTTAGAAAGTAACTGAAAATCAGGTATCAGGAAGTAAGGCTCTGTTCTCATTTTCCTGGGCTTTGAACATTTCAACATTATTAGAGTAACTTCATGTACAAGATCAAATTTTTTTGACATGGTGTGATTGTCTCTTGGTGGAACTACATGCATCTCCATGCTTTCCCCTATAGTTATTATTAAACATAAAGTAATATTTACCTTTTTTATTCTGTATTAAATAGCAAAAAATAAGGAAGGAAAAGGAAAAATCCTCAGAATGAAAATCTGATGCTCTATATCTGAAGACACTGGGCAAAGTTCAAGTCACAAAGCCTCTATCATGTAAATTTTTAAAAATGTTTAAGAATTGCTGTGTTTTTAGGAAGGCACATATTCACATTGAAGCTTTTTGCTTTCATGGAAAAGATGAAAAGAACTTACTCCATGTACACTGAGGAATCACAGAAATACTTTAGAAATCTTTAAATAATATAGAGGATGGATGCCAAAATCATTACTTTATAGACACTTCTAAGTTTTTCCAAAGAGTATTGAAGCCAAAAAAAGGACCCACTATTTCCTTGCTACAGGTAATCTGGGGGATATACATAAGCACAGGAAGTTAAACATACTCTTGGGGGGGAAAAAGGGCAAAATTTCTGTGTTAATCTAGATAGTCTGAGTGCCAATATCATCCAAATACCACTTTAAATGAGATTTCTGAGATTACAGTTTAAATGGTAGGGACTTTTCAAAGAAGTGTGACTAGTTTAAGAGGCAGTAAAAATCCCCTGATGTGATAGGAAGAAAAGAATTTGCTGGTGGGATAAGAAAATCCCACCAACCAAAACCATTTTTCCTGTAAATCTTGCACAGAATTCCCAGTAACAACCAGAGATATACAAGTTCAAAGTCAGGCTAGTCATTAAAAATAATAAAATAAACAAATTGTGCCAAAATGGAATGCATGGAAGAAAGCTCTTGGTAGTGCTAAGAAATAATGTGCCAAGACCCTCTTCACAAGGCTTGCATCTAAGGTTCTTCATTTTGCCCAAATCAGAATTTGGGTTTAAATTCCAGCAAATCCCTATTGTTATCAGAATTATTCAAGCACAGAAGATAAATCGAGTCGGGTACAGAGTGGAGTGAAGGGTGTTCTTCTCATGAACAGGTAATCTCTGTCTGATGAACTAATCAGTTAAAACAAATAAACAAACAAGCCAACAAAGAAAATGTAGCTCAAACAAACAAAAAAGATTAAAAAATTTGATCTGTAGCACCAGGTGTAAAAGCATAACATCACCCCTCGCACCCCTTGTAAGAATCGCTTGCATTCTTAAAGCCTCCTACTAGTTTATGGTAATTTGTTTTGGAGGTCATTATAGTTTCATAATAAAATGTGGCTAAAAAATTTCCCTCAGCTTTATCTCAAATAATGAACTTCAGCAAATGCTCCTTTGCATTTTAAAGTGAGGGGAAGGAAGGATCCTGCCTTCCTGAAGCAGCTACAATAGAAGTAACTTCTTTTTACAATTAATATTATTTATTTCCACAAGTTCACCATTTTGACTTGTCCCAGCCTGCCACATCAGCATATTTCATTCAATTGCCGGCTGTTTTCTCAGTGCTGGGAAGATATAGGTTTATGTGAATATGGAGCCAGTCCAAAGTCCTGACTGTAGATAATGCTCATAATTAGCCATTCCCAGGGGGCTGATGTGCAAAGAGGCACAAGTTTAACACGGTTAAAATGATTTCCAAAGAGTTCTCAGCATCTTTACTGAAGAAATCAATCAAAAATGGCTTCAGAAGAAAATGTAATTGCTTTCAAGGATTAAAATTCTAATCAGGAGTTTCAATTAGTAGTTAATGTTGAGATCCACAGTTTAGATTTTTATGTAAATTTACCATTCTTATATTCAGTCTTGAAGATAAAGGCAGCTCATAGCAAATACATTTCTGTCTCTCAGCTCATCAAGTCAGTGATCATTTACTTTGAAGAATATTTTACAGTTGCTACTTTTGGAAGTATGTAAATCAGTTCACTTTTGCCCCTGCTACTGTAATTAATCTTTGCATGAGTTTTTGAGGCAGCTCATAGCATTTTCCTTCATGTAAATCTGGTGGTTTCAAAGAGATTTAAACAATATAAGTAATACATATCAACTGTGTACCCAGAATGGAGATTTGCAAGACCTTGATCACATTTACTCTTTAAGAGTAACAGTTCTGGAATGGAAGATCTGGATTTGAAAACTGCATTTACTAAGAAACAGATCTTAAGAATTACTGATAAGAATGGCCTATTTTTTAGACTCTTTTCTTGAAACATTATATGTTCTGGGGCCAGGGGCCAGTGTAACTTGTATATGTAGAGATATTCTATTGACAATTCCAGAATTAGGACTCTTTTCTTGATCAAAATCTTGCTTTAGTTCTATGAAGTAGAATCTTGAATTCATGATTAGAGATAAATTTCATTATAATGTATTTTTAAATTAGAAAATATTGCATTTACATTTCCTTGTTTGAGGTTTGACAATATATCAAAAAGTCTGTTAATTAAAACCTCCCCATAACACATGGAAAAGTATGAGACTATTTGCTAGCTTATATAAAGCTCTGATTTTCTGATACATATCTTACGATATACTATTTTATCCTATCAGTATAGTCAGTAAATACTGGAAACTCAAAGAAATAGTTAAATAATTTAATTTATCCTCAAAAACTGCAGGCGGTGACTGTTAAAATGGCACAATCTACTTTTATGTAGTATCTAAGAGAAGTAGATTTTTTCTATGGCCTGAACAAGTGAGAAGAATTATATTGGAATTGAAAAGCTTTAGAACTGAACCTTCTTAGCTATCTAAATGATATTTTAATATTATTTATGTCACAATATTCTCATTTTTACTTGGAAGTCCTACATGAATATATGACAAAAGACATCAAGGTATACAATTTGGTATAAGTTGATTTTTGACCTTACAAATCTCTTTGACTGTGAGGCCATAAAAGATATCCTGAGTTGGAAAGGACATATGAGGATCATTACTGTCCAGCTCTTGGACCTGTACAGGACAACCCCAAGAGTCACACACCATGTGCCTGAGAGCATTTCCCAAACATTTCTTGAACTTTGTCAGGCTTGGCACTGTGATCCTTCCCTGGCGAGCCTGTTCCAGTGTCCAAAGACCCTCTGTGTGTAGAACTTTTTTGTAATATCCAAACTAAACTTCCCTTGACACAACATCAAGCCATTTCCTCAGGTCCTGTCACTGATCACCAGAAAGAAGAGATCAGTGCCTGCTCCCTCAGAAGGAAATTGCAGACAACTATGAGGTCTTCCCTCAGTCTTCTCTTCACTAGGTTGAACAAGCCAAGTGATCTCAGCCTATGATTTCTACTTTACCATCTTTGTAACCTTCGTTTGGATGCTCTCCAATACCCTTATATCTTATTTGCAGAGCCCAAAGCTGCACACAATATTCAAGGTGAGGCCACTCCAGTGCAGAGCAAAGCAGGACAATCCCCTACCTCAACCGGCAGGGGATGCTGTGCCTGATGCCCCCCAAGACACAGTTGGCCTTCCTGGCTGCCAGGGCACTGCTGACTCATATTCAACTTGCCATCAACCAGGACCCCCAGGTCCCTTTCTCTGGTGCTGTTCTCCAGCCTTTCTTTCTCCACACTGTACATACATTCCAGAGGCAGAATTCAGCATCTGTCTTTGTTAAACTTCATGTAGCTGATTATTGCCCACCTCTCTCATTTGCTGAGGTCTTTTTGTAGGGACTTTCTGCTTTTGAGAGAGTCAACAGTTATTCCCAATTTAGTTTCATTGGCAAACTTAGTATTCCTTTAAGTCCTGAATCTGAGTCATTTATGAAGATGTTGAAGAGCACAGAAGCCTAACATGGAGCCCAGCAGAACCCCATTAGTGACAGGTGACCCGCCTGATATTGCATCATTCACTATAATCCTTTGTGCTTGACCTGTGTCCTGTTGCTCATGGATAGAATGATGTGTATATCCAGCTGTGTGCTAGATCTTGTGTTCAGAAGGATACTGTGAAAGACAGTACTTTCTCCTCATGAAGTCATGTTGGCTGTGACCAATGATTGTTTTGTCCTTCAGATGTTTTCAATATCTCCCAGAATAATCTTCTTCATAACTTTCCAGGCACTGAAGTGAGACTGACAGGTCTATAGTTTTCAGGGTCATCCTTCTTGCCCTTCTTGAAAACTGGGACAATGTTAGCCAGCCTTACAGTCAGCTGAGACCTCTCCAAATTCCCAAGACTGTTCAAAAAATCATTGAGAGAGGCCTTGAAGTGACAGCAGCCAGCTCTTAGAGCATTCTTCGATGATTCCCATCAGGGCTTATAGAGAGTTCCAGTTGGAGTACCATATCCTGCAATACTTCAGGGTCAAATGGGAGTTTATTATTCTCACAGCATGGGCCTTCAGCTCAGGGCAGTGGGACCCCCTTAGCGCATCATCAGTTTTGCAGACAGGCAAAGAAAGCATTAAACATCTCTGCCTCGTCTATGTCCCTGTTTCTGAGGTGACAATAGTTATCATGCCAATGTTTCCATTCCCCAGCTCCCATCATTCACTGCCTAGTAGTTAACACTCTCACACAGCATTCAGTCTTTGTGGAGGCTGGTGGGAGGTAGGATGGTACACTCAGTGCTGTGTTTCCTGGCACAGATATCTCTGAGGCTATTTCAGAGATGAGTCCCATCAATTCTGACTCAATTCTTTTTGGGATGTCAAATTGTCACAGGGGTTTCCTAGAATGGTGTTTCGGACAGTGGCATGGATTGCAAAGTTTGTTTTCAGCCACCTGACATTTACCTCCACCATGGTAAGCATATGATTTACTTGGTGGATCATGTCAGAGTCCAGTACTGCCAGACCTTCTCATACTGATCCCATTCACCAGAAGGACTTTTCTCTCTTAATTATAATGCATATTTCACATTCACAGGTAACCCACACAATGGTTTTAGTGATCAAGTCTACCTGTCGATCAGGAGCCTGTCCCACTGATCCAAGTGGCACAATAGTGACACTGGGGCTTGTGATCAATACATAGCAGTTTCTCACTGCTGCTCCTTCCTTCTCACACTTTTCCTCTCCTTGACTGTGAGTTCTTCATGGGCTACAATCCTCTGGGCAAACTCTGCTCCATCGTGGGTCTCCCCTATACTGTTGTCAACAACTGCTCTGCCATCTTCCTCCTCCTTCTCTGTCCTTGGTGAATTTGGATCAGCTACTGGCTTTGCTATCCCCAAGCCTCTTGCACCAATCTACTCGTTTGGAAGGAGGACAATATTGCAGAGTAGGAAAGAGGGAAAGTCTTGACACTGTGCAAGCATTGTTTGGCAGTAGCCATAACACTGGTGTGTTATCAACACTTACCACAAACACAAACGCAGCAACATATGGACTGCTGTGAAGAAAGTTAACTCCAATATAGCCAGGATCTGTCTCCACTCCTAGTTCCATGCCATTGGCTTTATGCTGAGGTCCCACATTAAATGATATATTTATGTATGCTTGATGTCTGTTAAGTATGCTTTATGTCTCATTAACATATTATTTAAATTCTGTACTTCACTCAAATCTTCCAAAATATTTACCTAAACCACGCTGCTTTTCAGCTTCCAATCCTATCTCATTCCTTTCCTTTCTGTCTAGATCTCTTTCCCCAAATTCCTTCTTACCAATAATTTAAGAGTGAGTGGGTCTAGACTCCATCCTGAATCACCATCCACTGATCCTAGACATGTACACAATTGCAATTGTCCTTTCGGTGCCACCTTCACAAATGTCCACAAGGAGACAGTTAACATACATCCCTCAAGTGACTGCAGCTGAGTCACACAGGCACTGGTATCTGCCAAGTAGCAACTTATCCAACAGCATGTGGTCATTATCACCCAAGTACATGAAGAATCCAGTACTCTGACAACGAGAGATGATATTATTGCACAGCCTTGTCACTTTAAAGTGAAAGCAAGCAGTACTTTAGAAGTGGTTTAGAAACTCTAAGCACTTCACAGAGCCCCAAAAAATATGTAGAAATTTGGCAGTTGAAAACTACTATCACATTTTATATATATATATATATATATATATATATAATTTCTTTTTCTTTTGTGTCAATATTTTAAGCCATCAAGTTTTCCAAGCCATTTTCTGAAGTTTTAAATGACTGAAGAAGAGAACTTAACTGCTGGCTATTCTAGTTACTGATATTGGTCATGGTTCAGTAATGGAATAGATAACTCCTATTCTGCAGAGCAAGATCATATAGCCTGACTTCCAGAAATAAACCAGTTCAGCTACAGAAAGAAGGACTTATATTTCCTAAATGATTGTTTGAATGGGGTCTGAATGGAGAAGTGAATCAGAAATTATATACTGATCACTGACCTGCCTTCTCTTTCCCAGTCTATCTGCTGTGCAGACTTTTCTAGTCCTCAACACATGACAACTCTAGACAGGGAGAGGATTTGCTCTTAGTTATGTATACAATTGTATAGAGAAAAACTGTATTGTTTTATTTAGTGTTACAAATATGTATCATAGCTATCCAGAACATTTTTAATTCACAAATCCTTGCTGGAAAATATTTACAAATATTTGAATTTGGTTTTGTAGGTTGTCTCTGGTTTGTTTTTGGACAGTGCATCCTAGGTAAGCAATTTTTACAGCTTCACATCAGAACAGTTTCTTTTAATCTGTGGAAGGAATTCAGTGAAATATCTGAGCTGCTTAAGAACATGCTGAGTAGCATCTTCTACTTAACACTCGGTAGACCTAGGATAAACTGTATTTTAATTTATTGAAGTATATTAATAAAGATTGAAAATAGCATTACCACACAGATACTGATTTCGGTTTTTAAACTGATATATAGCTGATTCTATATTACCAACATAAGAAAGGTGCCATTGCCTAAGTGATACTCCAACTCAATACAGAAGCCATAATTTAACATGTTTATGCATGATATGCATAAACCAAACCTATTTAACAAAGTATAAATATATTCAGATACACAGATCATGTTGGGTTTTTTTCTGAGATTTGAATAAGGGAATAAACTACTTAATAAATCAGTAAGTTTCTTTTTGTTAAAAACACAAACAAACAAAACAAACAACTGTGACACTTCAGACGCACATTTTCCCCTGCAATGATCATCTTAGTTCTACACAACTGATATTGGACTCTGTCCCTGCTAAAGCATGCAAATCAAAGGTCAGTCCTGCTTAGGGCACCAGTACAGAATCCATACAGCACACAGTTAGACTAGATATGAACTCCAGTGGGTGTTAGCTCAGTCGCTCTGTCCCTCCTCAGGACTTCAATAATACTGTCCAGTTTCATTGCCAAGAAAATTGAAAGTAGATCCTAATTCAATTGTGACTAGAGAAAAATGCTGCTCAAAGCAACATCAACACTTGAGATTAGAATTATAGAGCACTCCTGATTGTAGCAATGCTTTCTAGAAATTTTGGAAGACTTCACAAAGACTTTGCTTCTCAGGGAGGCTATAAAAAAGTCCTGATTAACTGTTTTTAACTCTTGTTTAATAAAAATAACTGTAATCCTAATCTCATGATTTTACATAATTCATATAAGATGTTCTTTGAATGGAAATCACTGTGGTTTTCATTCAATTGGAAACTTCTAGAAATATTTTTTCATAGTTCCCTAACAACAAAAATGTTATGATAATATGAAAGAATATTAGATACAGCCACACTGAACACTTTGTCCTTTATTGTCATACTTCTCAGCTGAAAAAAATCAAAAGGTAAAGACTAAGAAAAACTAAGAGATGAGTCAGCTGACAAATTCTTAGGAACACAAATGTAACATATCAAGTGATACCAAACAACTGTAGAGGCCAAGGGATGAAATTATTATGATGTTATCAAGGTAAACCATGACACTCTTATTCATCTCATTTAGCTGAAAGGATCATTACTTGCCTGCTTTACAGGGAAGGAGGGAGGGAGAATAAATTCATATGAACTTAGAAATTTTTTTCTGATTATGAAAACCGCTTTATACCAGGGATTAGATTAACATGCATGTCTAAAGTTACACTTTTTTCTTATTTTATTTGAAACAGAAGATTTGGTGTTTGAATAATTTTGATAGCTAAATATATTATTTGAAGAAACAAATAAAAAAAAACAACTGAAAACTGGAGGGTGGGAAAGTAAAGAAAAGAAGAAGGAAAAGAGAAAAAGAATAAAAATAAAAAAGAGAAGAAGAAGGAAAGAAGAAAAAGCACAGTGGAAGAGTTTAGTCTCTGGCTCCTATTGCTTTTCAGTGGACTTCTTCATGTTTCTGGTTATTATCAGATGCAAATTGGTTGCTTTTTGCTTGTCCTTACCCACAGAAGGTATTCTTTTCTACTGAGCTCTTGTCAGCTAATTCTTTACACTCTGCAAATGATCTATAAACCATTTAGACAGATATGGCACATCTCCGCATGTTGCAATGGAATCTGCAGTTCCATAGGCCAAAAAAGTTTCCTGGCAAAGAAATTTCAGAATATGACATGAAAAATAAATGTTGTAATGTTATCTATTTTCAGTCTCTATAATGTTGTTAAAAAAAGTATTTGTTCCAAAGTATTTATACAGTGATAAGCCTCTTCCGAATTCTAGCACTATAAATTGGAAGCGATTAGAAGTAATATTACTCCTTTAAATGTATACTTTGTAGGTATGTCTGTAGTTCCTGTATTTTCTTTAGAATAACAACTGTAGCCTGACCTATTTTCCTTAAATCTTTCTGTGTCTTCAAGAGAGATAAAGTATAGTATTATCTGTATGTTCTGCAGTTTCCCATGAAATCATATGCGATGCTATCTGTAGTCACAAGTGAGGTTATGGTGTCTAATTCAGCCCAGCTTGGCCCTGGTGATATATGAAGCATCAGTTGTCAGTAGCAATCAATGGGCTACAGTTCGTCCTTATGTTCCTGTGAGGATCTTTCAGCCATATCTTATGATAATTAAAGCATTATTTGACAGCAACAATCGTAACTTGCAGGACATACCTGTTCTTTGGACACTGTGTTATGCAGCAGGAAACCCAAATTTATTTATGAAACCTGTTTTTTGAGTGGGCTTTTTTGTGTTGACTTTCCTGTACTACCCAGCAAAGTAAAGTCAAATAAATGCATGGAGAAGAGAAAATGAATGAAATAAAAAGTACAAGAAGGCCAGGATAGGTAAGTCTTCAAAAACTTATACTTTGAAGTAATAGAACATAGAGAACTTTTGTGTTTTTACCAGCATCATACTGGATTGGACTGTGATTGGATCATCCTAAAAAAAGGAATGGCATCTCCTGAGATCTTTAATGGTTTGGTGGACTTTAATAGTAAAGAGAATTTAGTTTAGATTGGAAGGGATTTTAAAGATTGCCTTGTTCCAACCTCCTTGCCACAGGCAGGGACACCTCCCATTAGACCAACTTATTTAATGTCTCATTCAACCTGGCCTTAAACATTGCCAGCGATGGAACATGCACAACTGTTCTGGGCAACATGTCCCAGTGCCTTACCATTTTCACAGCAAAGAATTTATGTATATCTAACCTAAATTTCCCCTTTCTGTTTGAAATTCTTGTATTTAAGCTTAGGAGGTCAATGGTTAAGGTAGATTGCTATAGTATGATTTTTTTCCACCTAAAGTTAAGCAATTAAAAAGAAATTTGATGTTAACCAGTTTTGTCAAGACCAATATTTTATAGATGTGAACTTTCATCTATTTTTTACTCTCACCTATCAAGCACATTTTTTAACATCCACAAACTCTAGTGCTAGATGCAACACCTTCATAAAATACAGAACTACTACAAGGCCTCCAGACAGAAACACTATACATTTCTAATTATGAGAGAGCTACTAAAACCAACATATTCCAAGATAAATAAGTATGGAACTTGCTCACTGCATTTGACCAAGCTATCCGCAAGGTGTCATTATAGATTCATAGTAATTTCTATGGCCACAAACAAATAATTGTCTTGTTAAAAATAGAAATTTGGAAATGGCAATTTACCTCTGCTGGGGGCATCTTTTCTGTTCCAAGTTTTGAAAGAAATATATTTTCTCAATCTTTTTTTATCAGCCATTTAATAACTGTATAACTTTCATATTTCTTATTTTGAAGGCACTAAAGGGCATTTTAGTAATGTGTTTATCTACAGCTAACAACTATAATTAGCTCAAGTTATGGAATGCCCCAAATAATTGAAGAGCAGTTTATAGTTGTTCAGAAACGCAGCTTGTTCTGCTGGTGTTTTGTTAAATATTTGCAAAAAACATGATTTGCATCATTTGCTGGTTACATAAACCTGTATAATTATGGCCTAAGGTATTATACCAAAGTTATTTAAGTAATTCCCAAAGATTGCTGCTCAGTATACCAAGCATTAATCATCTGTGTTGTCTATTATAAATGCAGAAGCAATTAAGTCAATCTGTGGTGAGAACAGGTTATTGCCAGGTTTTATTCAACAAGATTTTTCAATGGTGTCATTACTGATGAAGACTGTTGTGAGTTATTCTTTTTTACTGAAGAATAAAAGTATTACTTTGTGCCAGAAATTTTTGAGGTGTTTTAAAATTAAATGTGTAACAACAGAAATTTGATAAATCATAAATAAATTTAAGATGCATACCATAGGAAAAAAAATTCCACTCCCCTTTCGAGAAGAAGCAAAATTAATTTTGGTGTTATAAAATTAATATAAATCAATGTACTAAAATATGCACAGGGTTTGTTCAGAAAGCATACAGAAGCCTCAGTTTGAATGCAAAATCTGCTGTCTTCACGCCGTGAATTCACTGAAAGCAATGAAAATTTTACTTGAATGACATGTGTGTATGTGGCTCGGCTTTGCGAATGAAGATTTGGGAAGGGCTGTCCCCACGTGTGTGTGCCCTTCCAGCCTGCGCAGTGCATTTTTTTAGGTGAGTCACAGCATTGAATTTGAATGATATAAAAGACTGACTATCAGGCATGCAAAAAGCTACTACATGAGGAAACAAAGAGAGTGGAGTAGAAGCTCCATTGGCAAGCTTGCAAACATACTTTAACGGGCTACTGCCTCTCTAATGTATTCCTTTTCTGAGCTTGGGTAACTGATAGTAGATAGTATTCTAATCCTGGTTTAACTGCTATATGAGGGCTGTGGCACCTTGAAAAATGCTAAAATTTGTTTTGTTTCTGTAAGCATATCCATTTTTTTTGAAAATTTTAAAAGGCTACTGTTGCAAGGAGCTGGGAATCGTACACTAAATATATTGTACAATATACCCAAAACTAGGCTAATCCTAAAAATTGAAGTCGGGTTGGATCTTTCATAGTCTATAGCTTGAACATTCTCTGAGTTACAGTTCTAGCTACCTAAGATGAAAGAGCTCTCTCATAAGCATAGCTCTGAGTTTGTCTCCTTTAGGAGGTTGAAAACAACCTATCAATTAATCCAAGATTAATTTGTACTTTTTAAGGTTCAGATGCATTAAGCAATTACATTTGAGTTGTATCATGGCCTACTGAATTCCAGATGAACACTGTATTGCTTCATTGAACTTTTCTAGTGACTGAAGAGCACACCACTTCTTTCTCCATCTAGCTACATGTGATGCTTAACAGAAAGGAATTTATTTGAGCTTTTCCTTATTTACTTTGCTATTCTTTGGTGGAAATGCATAAGTCTGTAATTTGTGATGAGCATAGCTATTTAACATGCTTAATATTGTCCAAAAAGCTCACCTATCTGGCTCTTATACACAGGTAAGTATCTTACAGTCTAGTCTTTTACAGTATCCTCCAAAAGTCTGTCCAGATGATCAATAGGAAAAGCAAAACTGAGCATAGCAGTAAAATAGCAACTCCCTAATATAAATTTGATTAAAATAATACTATTCATGTTGGCTTCAAAGAACTGGTAAGAAAAAATCTAATTAATTTTGCTAGTAATTTTGTGTAATCATGATCTGGTCACATTAATTACTGTAAGGAAATAAGAGACTCTAGGAAATGCAGTATTTGAAGATGTAACATGATAGAGACAGTCGTCTCACTACTGTCTCCAGGAAGCCATTTGTTTAGTTGAATACATTAAATAAACCATTAGCTGCTGATTCCTTAGTCAAGATACAATTGTCTATTCATAGACAACTTTCTAACTTTCTTAATGCAACCTGTAGCAAGCAAATCAGCACATGAAAAATCAAGGCAATTTTCAGTTAAATGTGAGAGGAATCTGTCTTAAATTACTCACTAAACATGGGACTGTTCTGGCAGGTGGGACACCTATTTTTGTATCATAGTTACAACTACAAGAGCAATTAGTTGCACTTTCCTTTTTAGAGTTACATGGGACTTTATTAGACGAAATATATAAAAGAAATAATGAAAGAAGTTACCTTTTTAAAGTAAACCTTTGTAAGCAGTGGAAATTTGCTGTACATTTTACCCTAAACAATGAAAGGTAATACAATTTTAAATATTTATTTAAATTTGTGTGGACAACCTGTTGCTTATGATCCAGGTGAATGGGAGAATTTGCAAGGACCTTAACTGCCACTTATGGTCTTCTGGTTAGAAATTACCGGAAAACTGTAAAGAGATACTAGAGGTGTGTGTGCACTCTGTCACCAGGAGATATTTAGGAACAAGATAAATGTGGCATTCCCTTGGAATAACTCCTTGCAGTAGGAGATGCCACCCTGAAGCAGGAGAATGGTCTAGATAACCTCAAGGCTCCTTTTAACTTTCTGAGTTTGTGCATCGGCAGACATAAGTTTATTTAAAAGGCTGGATTGAGTATTCCTCTATGCTGCAGTGTTTCACCTCCATGCATTGCTCTTCTCTTCTTTCAGGATTGCAAAAAACCAAAGAGCTAAGGGCAACCAGAGGTTGTTTATATCAATTTCTGTTTTCTTTTGACCAGCAAACAGAAGGAGCAGACTATATATCTATACCTAGAGACTACACACACAGAGTCTACAAAGCAATCTCAGAGCAGTGGGCTGAGATCTTGAAGAGGTGATATTATGCTACTCATGTGGAAGGAAAAGGAAAGCATCTTTCTTGTGGTAACATAGATTCAGTGTATAAACACCCATAACTCCTAAATGGAAAACTATAATGATATAAAGAAAATAAAGGCTGTTCCAAAGATCCATGGCTCAGACCTTCAGCTAGTATCAGGGGTCTTGAAATACAGTGAGCTTGAACTCCGTTGTAACAATATTCAGATTTTGGAAAATTAGTATTCAATTTTAAGTTTTTAATGAAAATTCACTGGAATAAACTAAAGAAACTTCCTGTTCCTTTTGCAAGCAATTCCACATAAAGGGAAGTCAAAGACTGATATTCATTCACTAGTGGCAATTTCATGGTATCTCTCTTTGTCTACTGTGCAGCAATGAATTGCAGCTGATCTCAAAAAAAACCCCACAAAACACAACAAACCAAACCCAACAAAAAAAGCAAAACCAAAAAAATCCCCAAATTAAACAAATGTAAAAAATAATAAGATGAAGACAAACAGAAGATGAAGTACCTCTGGTATTTATGCAAAAATCAGAAAAGGCAAGAATAAAAATGGAGAATAAATGAAATCTTTCAACAACAACAAGTGGAAAATACAGTTTAGAATTTTTTTGTATACAGTTTAATACTGGAGTTTTTGTTAGTAGGACCAAAACTCTGCCTACTTGAACATGGAAAATGGGCAAACCTATGATGTATAGGCAAGGAAAGAGCAATGTCTCTTTACTGAATTTAAGAGTTCTCAAGTGACTTGCAAGCCATCTGTGTAGTTTCCCAATGTAATGGGAAGGCACTTGTGAAGTGCCAAATCAGGGCACTGTTTCAAATTAGATTTACTATGCCTTTCACAGTATTACCAGATTTTAGTTCTAGTCATCAACTATACTACAATATTTCCTTCTTATATGAGCTATGGCTTAGTATTCTGATAGTCTGGAAAATATGCTAATAGATTTGTTCTAATTTTTCTAAATAAGCAACACCTAACTGAACCCACGTCACAATTTAATCTGTCATATGAATTACTCAGATTTCCCAGAAGGTAATTTGTGGCCTTGGAAGCACTCATTGGCATTCAAAGGCTGAAAGATTTCACTTTCACTTAGACTGCTGCAACTTGTACATTGTCAGTAAAAATAATTTGTAGTGAGGTTTCAAGGGTTTTGCGACAGTAGAACAGATGCATCTCAGATGCATCCCAGCATCAGAACAATTTAGCAGGCATCCTGACCTTACAATTATAAAGTTTAAACAGATATAAATATCCAAGCAACAGGATTTAAATATCATACCTGCCTCTTGTTATTATCAAAAGTATCAGTAAAAAACAATACTTCACTTAAAAGAGGAAAGAAAATCTTTCAAGTGCAGCTGATATCTAAACATATTGAAGCATCTCCCTCAACTCCTATTTCTTTAGGTAACATTTGACATCTCAAAGGAATTTGTGGGATTAAGGTGTAGTATTTTAAATAAGTTTATAAAATAAAATGTGATTGATTAATTCTGCCCATACTTATAGTAGCAAAATATCAGAGAAAGTTCATTTTTTTTTTAGGCAGACATAAAATTTAAGACAGTCAAGTCATGATTGTCAAAGAGACGAGTTTCTCTACATAATGACAACTATGAAACTAATCATAAATATATTAAATGTCAGCACCCTAGAATACAGTAATTAGCATTACCCAAAGAAATTCTATTGCTTCAGTATTGCTTCTTGTAGAACAAAACATTTGAGCACTGAAAACAGAAAGTACCAAGACTAAGACGTAGCCACAGTGCCTCCCTTTAAACTGCTGTTATGACACTGTATTTAATTGCATGAACATAGAGCATAAAACTTTAGTACAATATTTATCCTGTTTAGCACAGCAGGTTGACAGAGGACACCAGCAAAGTACCTCTCTTTTCAATATTTCTTTTATCAATGTATTATATGTAACTCCATTACTGCTTACATTTCTGAAACTCTCCTCACAATATAAGTATTAAATTTTATGGATGTCACTCTTCATACATCACAGCACTGCTATTATTTTTTCTTTTATTAATTCACCAAAATTGATCTTCAGCCTAAGTTTTGAGGTTGGATTATTCCTTTTAAAGTTGTAGAAGGATGACAAAGAACTGTCACTATTTTTTTAAAAACAATTTATTTGTTTTGCTTCCATAAGTCATGCAAAGATCTGATTTTCCTTATCCTATTTCATATTTTCCCTACTGTTTCAGATTTTCAATTCACAGCTTCAGTCAATTTTCTTTCCAGTTGCCAATGTTAGATAAATTTGATGCCAGGCTCTGCCATTCTTGTGCCTAAAAAGTAAGTCTCGCAAGTCATGGCAATAATACCCATCCTCCCACAATCCCCGCCAAAAAAACCCAACAAAACCACAAAAACCCCAAACCATTAAACTATTAAAGGAATTCTGTAGATAAGCCTGGGTAGGTTTTCAATTACAGTGGCACACATGTTTCTAAAATTCATTTGTAATTAATAGTATTGCAGGATTATTTTACATTTGTAAAAATAACAAACATTAAGGAAGTAAATGGAGTTTTAAAAAGGTACAGCATATTTCTAGGGGTGGAGAAACCATGACTCTACAAAAGACTTGGGAATACTTCCTTGGATGTAAAACTAAGAAACCAAAACCAAAGAAGAACAAAACAAACTAAAAAGAGTAAAAGATTTTTATACTGGCAACACAGCCAATGTCAGTTCTATGGTTTTCAAAATGAGTGAGCTTGTTTTTCCCTGACATTTTCTGAATATAATACCATGTAAAATGCAAAAAATTTATAAGTGACTGACAATGGAACCACTTAAACAAAACTGTGCATCAGCAACTTGGTATGAAATGCAGGTGAATGAGAATAAACATGAGAGGATTTTGAGTCTGATGATTGTCCATTTTATCAGGCTTTGCAAAATTGTATGCCCATTTGTTCCAAAGAGATCATAAATTAAACTGGTAAGACAAAGTTTGTGTAAAGACAGTGAACAGAGGAAGAGCTACGTGGAGAAGAAAATACATTCTGTAAACATGGTCTGTGCAAGTCAATGTTATCTATGGCTAGAGTCATATACTTTGCAAAAATTATTCCCTGTATCTTTACTAGAAGAGTCTGGAGATTTTCTTAAGCTCTTCAATGAAACCAGCAATACAAAGAGTAGGGGTGACAATTCTGTCTCACAAAGACAAGCAACAAAGGTAGGGTTAGAACTGGTGTTGCACTGAAGCTGAATGGTCTAGTCTATATGAACAAAAATACAGACCTGTGGAAACAAGGTGAGATCCTGTACAGTAGCACATTTCACATCTGGTAGCAGTGATTTGAAGTCTTCTTTGAATATTAAATTAATATGTTGCATAATATGAAACTGTATTGATGTGTATGCCATAGCTAATTGTATTTTCTAAATTTAGGTAATATTGTGGGGAAAAATCCTTGTTAGTTTGCTTTTCTGCATAGTTGTTAAATTCCTTTTAAAAAAAGAAAAGAGGGGGATAAAAACCTAACAGAGTAATAAGCATTCTGAAATAACAAGCTATAGCTTAGCAAATCTTCTGGAAGTCATTTGTGGCTATCACCACACACTAACATTTCATCCTTTCCAAGAATGAGCACCCCCCCCAAAAAAATAGCAACAAATAAACCCCAATTACAACATCATCAACAACATGAAAAAAACCCAGCCTAACAAACAAAACCCAAAAACATCCAACCTAATCCCCACCCAAAATCCCCCTTCAAAACAAACCCCTCTAAAACCCCAACCAAACATCCTCATAAAAATTATAGAGACTTACCCTAAATTCTCCTGAGTCAAAGCCAACAGGTCAGGAAAATCTTCAAATTCAATGCTATTATTCACATTATCCCTCCATAGAACATTCTCAAGTGTTATTATTTTACTAAGAATAAAAAATTAAAATAGTTAATTTCCATTGTTCTGCAATGGCCCTAAACTCCTGCACAGGCCAAACCAGCATGATGGAATAAACAAAACAACACTCTGATGTCATTGACAATCTTAGTAATCCTGGTTTCCTAACAAAGGTCTTCAGTGCAGAAAAGGTAAATGCAGATGAAGTTAAACATTTAGAGTGGCCAAGTGAGGCAGAAAAGACATTTTAGACTGGCTCTCACTTAATGAAATGGGATTTGGTACCTACTGAGAATTTGTTCCACTCGGGAAAGTAATTCTGTTAAATTCTGTGCAGAAGACTGCAAATGCTCATCATGCACAGATAAGGAAAGCTGTGTAAAGCAGTTGTAGAGACTCCTAGTCAGTGACAGGGCCATGGTGTCACAGGGTTCTTCAGGCAGCCTCCTGGCATATTGACTCACCTGTCGTTCCTCTCTGTAGCACTGATAGAAGGGACATTACTTGAACAAAGTTACTGGGACCTTTGCTCTCATCTTGCTTGCAGGTTCACCTCCAGGGTTTGAAACCACTCTCTAACAGCATTGCATGGCAGCGGAGCCACAGTATTTTAATAAATTGATTGAGCTGTGATGGGTCCGTGTGTCTGAAATGTAATTAACATAGCCAATATCTAGCACTGGCAGCTGTGATGGGCTAATGACCATTCCAGTGACCTTAGCATTGCTCAAAACTTCAGAGAAAATTCTGTGTGAGATTAAGGAAGTGGAATGTAAAGTGAAGTAAAAAGCCAAAAGTCTGCAAAATTAGACTATTTTTTTTCTAATAGGCTATAGTTTGTTAACAACTGTCATACAGAGAGTGAACATGCCAATGCTATCATACAAAGCAGTCATATTGTCATTTTGCCAAAGAAAAACAGAAAGTGATGGAGCAACAGAAACACAGGCACATCTAAAAAAGACTGAGGAAGTGCAAAGACTAACCTGTTATTCCACTTTTACCTGCATTATTTTTTCAAATTGTAGCAGATGTTCTGGGTCTTGACACAAGAGTTGATCAAATTCTGCAGGAACTGAAAAGTGAATAGTAGATGTGGGAGTTGAACATGTTTCTCTGTATTGAGACAGTATATGGCCAGACCTCTCTACTTGCAGAGTAGGAAACAGGACCTGGCAGTGACACAAATCCTCCCTTCTGTTCTTGAAATAAGTTACACACAGCGAGAAAACGCCAAAACCACAGTCTCCGAATTATGGAATGGGGAAATTCCTGATTTCTTCTACACACAGAATCTATAATCCACATTCTAATTTTAGGATGATATTAAATACACCTCTCATAGGCTGTAATCTATGAGAATTGTTTCTAACACTATTATATCTTTGATATTACTTAAATCTTAATAGAATTAAATCTACACTCTCACTACCTTGGTATTCAAACTGCAGCTATACTGATATTTCTAGTTTTTGAGAACAGGAATCTGATTTGTACAGGTAGCCTTCCACTCTGTTCTTCACTTTTCCTTGCAAATGTCTCAAAACATACTGGAGTTGAAATGTGATGAGATGTAACTGCACCTTGCTGCCTGTAAGGAGGGTACCAGTTGCTGCAGATCTTTGCACAGCTCTGAGCGCTGCAGGATACACAGAGCTATTGGGCCTCCAGGTAACATCAACAATCAGACTGAGAGATACACCAGACCTAGGAAAAAGAATTAGTTCTGTTGTAATATACAATGGAGTTTTATTTATGCTTTTCTTAAAATTGCATATTTTAAATGATACTTGGTTAATATTGATCTCCTAGCTGTTTCTTCTTGTGAATGATCTCTTGCTAATTAATTACAAGCTTATGAGATCCCATTTTCCTGCTATATAGAAAATAAAATATCTGGGCATCCTACAAAAGTACTGCGCATTTTTTCTATGATGTTAGAAAGGGAATAAAGATATATGCAGCAGTGAAAGCCCACATTTTCAGTGGAATCCTTCTGACTGTACATTGATGAAAGTTAATCCATCTTTACATGTGCAGAATAGAAAGGGAGAAGTCAGGACACAATTTCTTAAACCAGGTTTGAGAGCTGCTGCATGCTGAGAAAATGAGGGCTATTTCTACTTCACATAAGAAGGGATCAATAGTTACCACTGCAAAAAGCTAGAAAACCTATACCTAAAAGCTTGAAACAAATTCACATACTCATAGTTTTCACTTCCTGTTGCAGATTTATTTTATTCATTTTAGGCATCCATTCTTTATTAAAGAGTCACTAACAGAAAGTTATTATCAGTTTTAGCAAGCCTTCCATAAACCCATTTTTTTCTTAAAGAAAATTTATCATGTGAAAAGATTTAATTTGATTAACAATGTCAATTGAAAGAGTAAACTTCTACAGATTCTAACTTTAATAATATTTTAAAAACAGCTGTTATTTGTGTCTTTTACTACTCTTAATAGAAGTATGATTACAGAATTATGAACTTTCTACACTTTGATGTAATGCATAAATTTAATGAGAAATTTACCAGATTTCAAAAAATGTAAGAAAGAATACTGCTACCTTAATAAAGAGAAGATGTAGAATACTGTGTCCACTTTCTGATGCTAGTTTCAGAGCCTATAAAGAAAATAATTTTATTCCTTTTCTGGACCTTAATGATTTATTTCTATATCTTTTCAGTACCTAATTGAGAACACAAAGGAAGCGAGGCTTTGAACTGTTGTGAACAATTCATAGATTTCCAGCAAAGAATCCATAATTATATTTTTAAAGTTTTCTAACAGTAGATCAAAATTTCCTTTATTGTTTTAAAAGTAGGTTTATTTTCAAATCAACTTTCTGTGGATGGCCACACTTCACCAAATATTTGCTCTGCAGAAGTGATGAATACTATGCCTCCTTGCTGATTTTCACTGACAAGCAAGGGAGAATTTTGTGACCAGTGTGGCTGAATGCTCCATGCTGCTGATACATGTGATTATCTCATGGTCTTTGATATACAGACTTTGACAGAGGAAGAGAAAATCCTTGAATTGCTGAATCACTCTATGGATGGATTGCTATCACAATAATCTCATTCAAGAGGAATTTAAAGACAGGAAGGATAGTCTGGAAGACTCCCTGGAAAAGAAAGGGATATTTTGGCTATGTCATTCTTTATGTGGCAATCAAAATAATGGATTTTTAAATGGCAACTGGGTGCGATCAATACTCTACTTGAAAGTTAAAAACGGAACAGTCCTAAGTCTTATTTCACTTGAACTGAATTAAAAATTTACATCAAAAAAAATACATCAAAAGCCAACTTCAATTTGGAATTTCAAAATTTTTATTAGCTTCAATTTTCCTTTCCTAAATTTAAGACATGATTTATCTTTCCTGTGCTTTATGTCCTTTAATTTTTTTGATGATGCTAACTTTTCATGAAAAAATTGTTAAAATCAGCAAATTTCCATCTAATTAAGTTTCATCTATTCAAGTTAAAATCTTTGCAGGTCACCTTTCAAACTAAAGTAAATTTAGCTTTCCTTACACTTTTTATGCAGAAAACAAAAATACTTCACCAGAAGAACTGGGAATTTACATAAAAGTAATATGAAAAAAGGACCATGTTGTTTTTTAGCAAATGGAAGACAAAGAGAAAAAGAGATGCAGTCTTCTTTCCCAAGCCATGGCAAAGTGATATTCAGAGATTACAACCAGAATGGCCGCCCTTGTATTTAATAATGCTAGTGGCATTTTCCACTATGATTTCTCAAATAATTTTTGAATCTATGTAAACATTCTTCATCTGTAGCCTCCTGCAGCAGGTTCATGTATCAGAAAGAAATTTGTGATTTGCGGCTCTAAATCTCAAATCAATATTAGGTAAAGTCTAGAACAAATTAAGAAAAATATAGATATATTTTTCCTTTAAATCAAGTTCTCATTTTCGCTAATTTTTTTGCAGAAGCATATGAAATCCAATAACCTGCGTGAGTTTGTTATTGTTCAACAGCCTTAAAAGTCTTTCCAGTGTACGGCGGGTTGCAGGCCTATACAACAGAAACTCCTACAGTATACAAGATCTCTCTGGATCTAACTCATAATCACAGGAACAACCTTTTGCTTTAAAAGCAAGCAAGCAAGAGGTGAACACGGTAGAAGAGAGAAGTTATTTTGATACATCCCATTTCACAAAGATTTTATTAGAGGATAGAAGAGCAAAACCGACATCATAAAAAGACTATAAATGCTTAAACACACTCTTTGTTCTGGAGTCCAAAATGATTCTCAGCAGATCTTTCTGATCTTGTACCAAATGCTTCTGATGAAGATGTAAGGAGATTAGCAAGTTATGGGCACATATGGGACAATTCTTTCCCCATAGGATGGTTTTGCCCTCAGGTCTGTATCTAAATATTAGCTTATTTCCTGAAAGAAGATCTTTTACATCTCTTTCAGTATAACAGTTAACCTTGAATATTACTTTTAAATAAATATTGTTATGCCTCTGGTCTGTGCAGTGATCTGTAGCAATAAGCATAGACTGTCTTTGAAATAGAAAATATTTTTTCTAAAGGTTTCTGATATGTCATTCTTCTATACTGTAAGTCATGTTTTCAATTCTTGTGGCAAGACAAACAACACAAATATTTTGGAATGTTGTTGCCATTTTCTTTCTTATTCATAGAAGGTACATTTAAAGAAATCTTAAGAAAACTAGGTAGCTTATTTTCAAAGCATAATATGAACAAAATTATTATGGTTTTCTTATTTTTCATCATGAGAAGGAATTATCCATAAAAGTTAAGGCATAATTATGAATTGTCAAATCCTCCAATTTTAATTTTTTCTCCTGTAATTAATAGTCAGTATTTTTTTCAAATCTTTATTTACTGACTTTTAAGTTTATTTTAACGTGTTATTTTGCACTTAATTTCAATTGAAACTAATAAAGAAATATCTTCTCAGAACATGAACAAGTTCTCTTATGCACTTCATGTATATGTCTTACTCACCCCACATATATTCAGATAGTTTAAGTTACTATGAAGTAACTTGCCATTATATAATTTATATATAGCAAGTACATACATAAATTGCATATATTAACTATACATGAGAGCATATATATTAATAAAATATACTAAGTAACTTATCATTAATTATAATTTAAATATTGTTCTTAATATTTATGATACAAAAGATTCAATGTAAAGAACCATTAATACATGTCTTTTTGTCTAATGATATGCATCTCATAAATTTTGATCTTTACAAGTACCATGTAGACGTAGTTTTTATGCTAGTTTTTACCTTTTTTTGTTCTATGCCACAACATGTAACTGGGATAGTACTCTTTAACCTAAGATCTTACAGCATCTTTCCTTAAGAAAATACAAAACAGCCATACAAAACCTCAATGGATATTATAAAAAAGCAATTCATTTATGCTTTAGTAACCACCAACTGAAACACTGACTCTTCCACTAGATGGAAAAATGAGCAGGTATTGATAAAGACAACGAAATTTCCATAACAGCATCAGTAAGATGCTCTAAAAATTTTGAAGCCTTCTTCCTGCACATAAAACAGCTAAACACTTTGAAGAGACTTAAATAAAAAGAAATTTCTAGGTCAAAGTTCATTATCTGATTTATTATTGAGAAGTCTCTATTCTATAGTAGTTCAGAATGTTGTTATTGAGGTCAGATAGACTCAGATTTAAGAGAAAAGAAAACTGAGTTGTAAGTGTTTGAATAATGACCATTCCCTACTTTCATTTTTCCCAGTGCCCTGCTTTGATTTAATAAGATGAAAGGATAAGATTGTACCATACAGATACATGCCTATGTACACTGAATATTTATAAAACAGATGAGTTGTGTATTAACATTTAACATCAGGTTCTCAGGGAACTAAGTTGACACTTACTCTCACAAAGCCGGAAAAAAGAAAAGAGAACCCTAAGAGAAAGTACACCAGAAGGAGTAATTTTTCCTTAGTTTGCCTGCATGTATAACACTTTTGTAACATTAGAAATTATGTCTGTATATAGTTAATTCAGTAAATTGTTTTTCTGATGCTTTAGAAGACACTGAAAATGCATTATGACCCGTGCCCTTCAAAATAACAGGAAGGCACTGAACTCAAATATTAGAATATAAATTTGATACAGTCATGATCCTTTCTATCTGAGTGACTTTAACTCCAAGACATTATAAATGAATTTGCTATTTACACAACACTTTGCAGTGCTCTAAGCTTTAATGTATGTAAAAAACCTGACAAACATACAACCACGTTATTACATATTAGAAGCTTTAATTATGGAGTGCTTCAAATATTTTTTATATTATGTCATTTGAGGAACAGGGACTTTAATGAATTTATAAATTTAATGGAATATTTTTTGCATTCAAATTGCCTGAAATTGGTCACTAACCAAAAATAAATGACAGAGTTATCAAAATAAAAAAAAAGCACAGTCTTTTCAACTTGGTCATTAAATAATCAGTCACTTGCTAAATGCTGGTAATTATTATTTAAGCATTTCTTTACCATTATTTTTATACCTTTTAAATCTTGAAACATGTTCCAAAAAGATTTTCCTACATTTTCAAATGTACAGTTTATTCCTCACATAACTTATAAATGCTACTGCTATCTTTCTAAATAAAAAAGAGAGCTGAATTAGTATATTAATCTATTCATTACTTATCTAAAAGTGTTCATGCAATTAGCTTCAGTAGTAGTGTATTCCTAATCAAGAGATAGATTTTTTTAAATACAAATCATATTTTATATTGTTTAAGAGAATTCAATAAACTCAAATATAGCAATTTATTTCTGGCCACGACTATAACAAGGCATGCACTCATGATAATGTATTTAGATGTACTATAAACTGAAAAGCATGGGAGAAATCATAATATCATGCTGACAAGACGTGTTGAAAGGGGATTAGACTCATGGCTGAGCAGGAGCCTACTCAGGCAAACATATACAAGAGCATCTCAGTGAAACTCATTTCCTCTTCTACTGAGGATTTTTGTTATTTTTTTCCATAAATTTCTCAAGTAAATGAAGCATTTAAGAAGTTTTAGAACAATTGGGAATAAAAAGTCTCCATCTCTGATTTATAAGCTTTGAAATAATTGCCAGTTAGAGAAGATATTTTTGACCAATCCATCTCATGGATTATATATTTCGATTCTTTGGCTGTATTTACTTTCTTTTAGTACAAGTTTCAGTCCCCTAAATTATTCCTGTAATATTAAAATTATTATCCTCAAAATACTCTGTAAGAAACATTAAGGATATGATTTACTTAAAAGGAATGTTGATGCAATATTATTCAAGCCACTTCACCTCCACATATATTTGTTTTCTCCTAGAACATCACAGGCTTTGCATATCACATGCACAACCTCTGTATTCCAGAAGACGTGAGCAAATACTGGCTTATTTTAGCTAAAGAGAAACTAAAAGTTTGACACAAAAATACAGGGCAAGGAAATAAGTTAGAATTTACTCATCTCAATGGTGAAGAAAATTTTT
This sequence comes from Pithys albifrons albifrons, assembly GCF_047495875.1. NCBI lineage: Eukaryota > Metazoa > Chordata > Aves > Passeriformes > Thamnophilidae > Pithys > Pithys albifrons. Next base: position 74,173,114 of record NC_092461.1, read on the forward strand.
TCTATTCATATTATACAATGTATACAGTGCTAAACTGAGAGGGTAAATTCATCAAATCATATTTTAAAAGAGAACTGTGGTGGATGAACTAAGTGAAAAAAATAGCCATATATAAGGCACAATGTCTAAGGTATTAAGAAATTCAGTACTGAGACAGTAAGTATTGGACCACAATAAAGATGAAATTGGAGTTCATTTTTGTATTCTTGAGAAAGGAAAGATTTTATTACACTATTTGAGAATACACAAGCATACAAAACCATTATGCATTAATGAAAGCGTAAACATACAAAAGAAAATATAAGTAAGCAAGAAGCTAAAACAAGGGAAGAAAAGATTCTCAGCTGAATTTTCTTTCAGGTATATTGGGTAGCTTCCCTTAAGGATGAGATACATACACATATCTGAGGGACAATTTTAGATAAGTATTGGGTCATCTGAAAATTGACATCCATTTAGAAGAAATAAAGATACATTATAGTACTGAGGAAGTTGTACAAGTATAAAGTGAAAATTAACATCAGACATGAAGGAGTAATCCAGACTGTTGCTGCATTTTAAAAGAGAAAACAAATTTATCTGAATAGAACTCAGGGCAGAGGAAAGAAAAGACTGGGCAAGGCAAAATGGAAGTCTCATTACACTGTAAAAGACAGGAGGAAACACAAGACATCATATCATATAATAAAAGCTACATCATATCATATAATAAAAGCTATTTGTACAAAACCCTTGTTCTTAGCTGGAGTAAACTCACTAACTTCGGAGAAGTTTTAACAGACTAAAATCTTTTATGCATCTATTTCAACAAAATTAATTTCATTTTACATGGAATACTGTAGGAGATAACACTCACTATTTTAATTAGCAACAGTTCATACCCTATTGTATTGTTGCCCTTCAATAGGAATGAATTCAATATGGTGAGGAAATAGATTCTTAACTTCTTTAAATATATGGAAATCATTTTTCTCTGATATATTTGGAGATGTCACACTGGATCTCTGTTTATATTTATAATTTTCAATGATGGATGACACTACTTTAGGTTAATATCTTGCATTTTTTCTTTAATTTCCTTTTTTTTCTGTTTGTCTTTAAATATAACTTAGAATAAATCAATTCCATTTATCTACATTTTCCATCCTTCCCTCAGGAGGACCTTGAAAATAACCAGAGATATCAATATACCTCAGTAGTGTCATTTAATGTATTTATGAAGAATGCTGATTTCTCCCAAACTTTGCTTCTGGGTTGCCACCTTACAGCCACTTAAACATTACCTCAGGGTCAGGAATTCTCCAGCTTTCAGGAATAAATACATGGATTTGGTGGGAAATTATAAAGCTAAAATTTCTCAAAAGAATAATTTCAGTCTCAAGTAAAATAACGATTCTTAATAAGAAATATGAGACAAGAAAAATCAATGACATCAATTTGCCCAAATGAATACTCTGGGCTCTGTCCTTCAGTAACTGGAAAACAGGTCTGGTTATTTATGAGACTCTGGGGAAAAAAACCCAAAAAACAAAAAACAAAACAAAAAAAAACAAAAACAAAAACAAAACAAAAAAAAACAAAAAAACCCCACCAAACCAACCAAAAAACAAAAAACAACAAAACCAAAAGTACTTTCTTAAATGAATCTGAAGTTCATGTTTTACTCTGTGTCTTCCAAAAAATAAAGAGACTCATTTAAAATATTTGCATGTAATCAAGAATCATGATTCCAACAAAACAGAATAAGGATTCTGGGCTTGCATATTTGTGGAAATGCTGGCATAAACAGTGTCTCATGAAAAAAACCCATAACAAAAACCAAAACGAGCCAAACCAAAAAACTACACCACATATTCCTATCAAAATAAACCATTGTTTTGGCTTCTGGCAAACCATCTAGCTGAAAGTTTCTCTATGTTTGCCTCTTAAGATTTAAAAATAAACCCGAGCATCATATAATGTAAACAAACACAAAATACAGTTCAAATTTCAGAGGCAAGTACTTGCCAGTCTGATTTAGTTATCGGGTTGTTCTCTGCAATTTGGATGTATCATTTGACTCAGGAGGACAGAGTACTTTTCTTATTAGAATAGCTAAATTGTGGCAAGTAATCTGAAATTGTACAGTTTAAGAACTCCTGTGTTCCTTCAATGGAATGATTTTTTTGTAGAAAATAATAATTGTATGTGATGCTACAGCTGTACATCACAACAGTGAAGGAACAAGGCATAGGAGCTTCAACACTTTAACATACCTTTTTGTTTTAGTGGTAAAAAGAGGTGTTTTTATCAAGTTTAGGAAACATTTATCAAGGGGACATGTCCTCACAAAATTTTGACAGTTCCTTGCAGTCACTGTTGCTGGAACAATTCAGATTTTTTTACTACTTTGTGTTTATTGAAACAAAATGAAGTTGATGTACATGTGTGTTTATTGACAGAAAACTATCCCTGAGTTTCAAAATCATTTGCCACCTTTTACCCTAATTTAAAGTTTCCAGTAATCCCTGCCATCTCTCTAATCCCACGTGTAACACCACAAGTATAGCATAACCTCCCTTGCAGGGCTTTTTTTAAAACGTTACCTTTCAGTTATATGGACCAAATGATGTAATTACAGATAATGTGTTCCTGCTGTTCATATTAACAGGCCTTGTTTTTGTTGGTCAAGCAGGACCTACCTTATACAAACCCATGTTGACTGGGCCTGATTCCCTAGTTATCCTGTATGTGCTGCATGATAGCACTTAAGGTGATCTGCTCTATGACCTTCCTGTGGCAGGATAGCCCCACTGAGAAGACCTAAAATATAGAGACTGCACATGATGCAAGCCATCATGCAAGCTATCATGCAAGTTCAATGCTCGTGCCAGGATGCTGTCTTGGTGTTAAATTGTGCTAAACCCATCCTGGTTCACCAGACTTCAAATACACATCCTGCTTTTGAAACAGGGTTTGACAGATAAGCTAGTCTCTCGGCCTCCAGATCTGTGCTTACCAATCAAACATTTCATACTATAAACGTCCAGTTGCCTTCCATACAGTCAGGTTCCTCTGACATAACCTTTTTTGGGTGTCTGTGTGGAGATTCCCCCCTTGGCTAGGGATGCCTTCCAAGGATACTCCTCAAGGTTGAGAAAAAGAGATCTGCCCATTAGCATTAGTATAAAGCAGTTACATCAAATCTCTACTTAACAATTATTCCTTTTTCTAGCTTTAATATAACTTTAATATAACTTACCTTAAAGGTAAGGAGGTCCATGAGGGATGGACATGTTTTAAGAGGGAGATTTTGAATGCACAGCAACAGGCTGTCCCAGTGTGCCGAAAGGCCAGCTGGAGGGGAAGACAGCCAGCTTGGTTAAATAGGGAGATTCTGCAAGAAATCAGGGATAAAAAGAAAGTTTACAGACTACGGAAAAAAGGCCTGGCTACTTACGAAGAATTTACAGATAGAGCTAGGTCATGCAGGAAAAAAATTAGGGAAAGAAAAGTGGAATTTGAAGTAAATTTGGCTATTTCATTTGGGGATAACAAAAAGTCCTTTTATAAATACATTAATAACAAAAGGAGGGGCAAGGAAAACGTCCATTCTCTGTTGGACTTGGAGGGAAATATAGTTAAGGAAGATGAGGAGAAGGCTGAGGTACTTAACACCTACTTTGCCTCAGTTTTCACCAGTAAGACAGGTGGCCCTCAAGACAACTGGCCTCTGGAGCTGGTGGACAGGGAGAGGGAGCTGAATACCCCTCCTGTATTCCAGGAGGAAATAGTGACCGACTTACTGAGCCAGCTGGATCCTAACAAGTATATGGGACCAGATGGGATCCATCCCAGGGTGATGAAGGAGCTGGCAGAAGAGCTTGCCCAACCGCTTTCCATCATCTTCCAACAGTCCTGGCTCTCTGGGGAGGTCCCAGATGATTGGAGGTTGGCCAATGTCACCCCAATCCACAAAAAGGGCTGCAAGCAGGACCCTGGCAACTACAGGCCTGTCAGCCTGATCTCCGTGCCTGGCAGGGTTATGGAGCAGTTCATCCTGAGTGCAATCACACAGCACCTTCAGGGTGGACAAGGGATTAGACCCAGCCAGCAAGGGTTTAGGAGGGGCAGGTCCTGCCTGACCAACCTGATCTCTTTCTACGATCAGGTGACCCACCTGATGGATGAGGGGAAGGCTGTGGATGTGGTCTCTCTGGACTTCAGCAAGGCCTTTGATACTGTCTCCCATAATATACTCCTGGAAAAGCTGGTAGCCCATGGCTTGGACAAGTGTACCCTCTCCTGGATTAAGAGCTGCCTGGAGGGTCGGGCCAGAGAGTGCTGGTGAACGGAGCTGCATCCAGCTGGCGACCAGTCACCAGTGGTGTTCCCCAGGGGTCTGTATTGGGTCCAGTCCTTTTTAACATCTTTATTGATGATTTAGATGTGGGGATTGAGTCCATCATCAGCAAATTTGCTGATGACACCAAGTTGGGAGGGAGTGTCGACCTGCTGGAAGGCAGGAGGGCTCTGCAGAGGGATCTGGATAGACTTGAGAGATGGGCTGATTCCAATGGGATGAAGTTCAACAAGGCCAAGTGCCGGGTCCTGCACTTTGGCCACAACAACCCCCTGCAGCGCTACAGGCTGGGCACAGAGTGGCTGGAGAGCAGCCAGGCAGAAAGGGACCTTGGAGTACTAATTGACAGGAAGCTCAACATGAGCCAACAGTGTGCCCAGGTGGCCAAGAAGGCCAATGGGATCCTGTCCTGTATCAAAAATAGCGTGACCAGCAGGACCAGGGAAGTGATCCTTCCCCTGTACTCTGCTTTGGTGAGGCCACACCTTGAGTACTGTGTTCAGTTCTGGGCCCCTCAGTTCAGAAAGGATATTGAGATGCTGGAGCGGGTCCAGAGAAGAGCAACAAGGCTGGTGAAGGGACTGGAGCACAAGCCCTATGGGGAGAGGCTGAGGGAGCTGGGGTTGTTTAGCCTGGAGAAGAGAAGGCTCAGAGGTGACCTCATCACTGTCTATAACTACCTGAAGGGAAGTTATAGCCAGGTGGGGGCTGGTCTCTTCTCCCAGGCACTCAGCAATAGAACAAGGGGGCACGGGCTTAAGATCTGCCAGGGGAAATTTAAGTTGGATATCAGAAAAAAATTTTTTACAGAGAGAGTAATCAGGCATTGGAATGGGCTGCCCGGAGAGGTGGTGGATTCACCATCCCTGGAGATTTTTAAATACAGATTGGACGTGGCACTGGGTGCCATGATCTAGTAAATGAACTGGAGTTGGACCAAGGGTTGGACTCGATGATCTTGGAGGTCTTTTCCAACCCAATTGATTCTATGATTCTGTGATCAATACTTGCCTCAATATAGTGCACTATCCTATCTTATACTATAATACTTTATGTTATATTATACTCTACAAGTGGATTTTTCACTTTTCATATTGTGTAGTAAATAATTCTGATTGAAATATTTTGATAATTTTTAAAAAGAAATAATTCATTTTATATAAATATTCTCATTTTTGCCAATCATCAAAACCTGAGGGACAAATGTGGTTCAGCCACACTTCTGTAATTCCTTGAATTTATAAAATCGACCTAATCCCAGGCTAACATTGGATTTAGCTGTATCTAGACTCCTCTCTGAGAAGGGGTTTAGTAAGCAAGGGAGTTCTTTCTGCACCTTATGACTGAACGGCAGGGCTTCTTTAACATATATTTATTTTGTCTAAGCCTTGCACTCCCACCCACAACACTTCCTCAGCACTGAGGTCAGGTTAACTGATCTGTAGTTCCTGGGATCCTCCTTCCACCTTTTTTTGTGGATGAGTGTCACTTTTGAAAGCTTCCAGTCAATTGGGACCTCTCTGGTAGCCAGAACTGCTGATAAAGGATGGAGAGTGGCTCAGTGAGTACAGCCAGCTCCCTCAGTTTCCTTGGGTTGATTCCATCTTACTCCATAGACTTATGTGTCTCTCAGTGGTGTAGTAGGTCACTGATCAATTCCCTGGGATTATCAAGGCTTCATTCTGCTCCCTGTTCCTGTCTTCCAGCTCAGGTGCTCAGTACTCTGAGAACAATAGTTCTGTTCACCAAAAACTTATAAAAGATGCCATTAAGTACCTGTCTTTTCCTCAGACTTTGTCATTATGCTTCCCTCCCCCCCCCCCCAAATAAAAGATGGAGATATTCCTTAGTCCTCCTTTTGTTGCTAATGTATTTATAGAAACATTTTTATTGTCTTTCAGGGTGGCAGCCAGATTAAATTTTTGTTGGGCTTTGGCTCTTCTAATTTACTCCTTGAATAATCTCATGTCATCATTGTAATCCTTCTAAACTCCCTGCTGCTTCTTCCAAAGGTCATAAACTCTTTCTGTTTTCCTGAATTCCAGCGAAAGTTCTCTGTTCATCCAGGTCAGTAGTATTCCCCACTGGCTCAACTTTTGGTACATGAAGATGGCTTGCTCCTGCACTTTTAAAAGTTCCTTCATGAATGTACAGCTTTCCTGGACCCCTTTGCCATTCAGGAGTGCCTCAAAAGGGACTATGTCAGACAATCTCCTAACAGGTCAAAAGTTGCCCTCTGGAATTTCAAAGTGACAGTTCTACTGGCCCCCTTCCCTTGCTTCTCTGACATCAAATCCTCTATCATGCTGTGCCCAAGATGACCTCCAACCCACAAGTCCTTTTCTGTTTGCAAATCTCTTCCTCACATTCTAGAAACCTCCTGGACTATTTCCTCTCTCCTGTATTACATTTCAAGTACCCCACAAGAACAAAGGCTAGAATGTAAGACTTCTCTCAGCTGCTTTGAGAATATTTTGGTTGCCTCTTCATCCTGATTGAGTCATTTATAACAGACTGCCACCATGATACCTCCCTTGTTGGCCTTCCGCCAGTTCTCACCCATAAACACTCAACCCGGTAGTCACCATCATTAAGCTCTAGACTATCAAAACACTTCCTAACATACAGGGCTATACCAGCTCCTCACCTTCCTTGCCAATCTCTTCTGGAGAGTTTATAGCCATCCATGGCAGCAGTTGTGCAAGACGTCCAATGTTTTCATGATGGCAAATATACCATTGTTTTCCTGCTGCACAGTAGCTTTTAACCATTCCTTCTGGCTTTTGCCCATGCTGTGTGCATTTAGTCAAAACACTTCCTCCCAGGATTCACTACAGTTATTATTTTCTTTATCTGTCTGAAAACAACACATAATGAGACACATTTCAGAGATGCCCTCAAGTTTTTCAAGGTCTGTCTTGGGAGTACAAGTAATTGTGTTACAGCTCTCAGTGGGTGAGCAACAAGTTCTTACTGAAACATTCTGGAATTGCTGCTTTACATGTTCATTAATTCCCCACTGTTTTCCAACTTCAGATGACTTTGCTTCTTTAATATGGTAATCCTTATCTCAGTTTTCCTTCTGAAAAACATCTCATCTTTTGATGGGCTTTTTAGTCAGAACATATATTCAGCCACCCTCTAGGATTAAAAGAGGAAAAAAGGCTCCAATGCAATTCATATAAAAATAGTTCACTCCTCATTCAGATCACTATAGATTGCTACTGTCCACCTGAACTACCTTGTTTACTTCCCCCAAGGCAAAGAGTTGTTTCCTCAGATCACAGCAGTCCTTATTATTGCTGTTAGAGCTGTTAACAACTTTCAACATTCTCTGCTTAATCCAATCTTCATTTAATTTTACAGCTTTAGGGCACATTTTCTTAATTTGTCAGCTTTAGGACATATTCATAAAAAAGTTAATTTTTAAATAATTCAAAAGTACTTGGATTTCCTAAAAATAATTATTTTTGCTTGGGATAGAAGTACAAACAGATATATCTACCACTCATTATGAAAAGAGCAAATAAATTATTTCACAAAAGAAAAATATCACTTTTACACTTTGTTTATCCAGGTCTTTCTGGATGCATACTCTGCTCCTGACCAGATCTCTTAAAAGCTTCTCAAATTTCCTTACAAAATTCTTTACAACTCAAGGCAGTCTGATTCCCTTCCTCCCTCTACTCAGCTCAAAACAACTCAAAGTTTAGGACTTGACACAGATGCAAGTCTTTTATGGTCCTATGGTCACAAGACTTCTAATGACCATTGTTCTTATACTGCATTTCCCAAAATGCCCTTAACTTGAAGTAGGACTTTAAAAAGTCAATATTCCTGCAGAAAGGGAAACCAAACCAAACCAAACCTAAACAAAAGAGTAACACTTACATCTTCTGTTTTGCAGGACCTTCCTCATAGTACTTTAGAGATATGTTATAGAGAGCATCTCTGAAGCATTAACTTATTTCTAGGAAGAAAAGTGATTTGAGATTTTTGATACTTTACACCACTTGCTCTGCTATATAATTTATGACAATGAATGATACTTTTAATACTTTTTGAATAAAGCAAAGGGAATCTCTTCTTTCATACGAAGTTTCCTTTTTTAACCTGAAATACTGTTCACTCGTGCTTATCAGTCTCCCACCCATTCATTCTGCCTTCTCATATTTGCTTTCTCCAACTCTTACAACTGGCCTTTATCTCCCCCCAAAATTTCTGTGTGTTCTGCTCCTAAAAATCTATATTATTCCCACCTTTCAACTGCCATAGTAATTTTCTCTTTGCAGATCCACCTAAGGAATACCATAAGAAAGTTCTGAAATACAAGTGGATTTTATTTTAAATTGCTCATTGTTATCAGAATCCAACTCATACTGTTGCTAAACATTATTTTTCAACTGCAAAGTTTGAAACAAATAGAATTGGACTTTTTTTAAAAAAAATTATTTTTAGTTTGCAGTTTTGTAACAAGAAGTTTTGGCCTCGTTTCAAAAATGTCACTTGATAAGAAGAAAACCTGGGCCTTCTAGAAATTTAAGTGATATGTTCATGAAGTTACAGGAATATACCTTAATTAATAAAAAGGAAATTTTTGCTGGAGGTGGTGGAGACATATAATCAGCAATACACATAATTACTTCGATCACATATTTTGCAGGAATACATTGCATCAGCTGTGAGATTGCGTAATTGATCCTAAAATATCTCTTGGCCAGATCAGTAAATCAGATTCCATTAAAACTAGTCAGAAAAAATTTCTATAACTTCTTCTTGGAAAATGGTGATTTACTGAGATCAGAGTATATTATGACAATTCTCATCTGAGTTCAGAAAGATTTTTAAGGTTTGTATTCTTGAGATGACAGAGAAAATGCTCACTGTTGTGAATGTTACTAACCGCAAAAATAGAAGAACAAGTTTAATGGTTCAGTTTCCCATTGAAATCATGTATTTTATATTCCCAGAGTGTGATCTTATTATGGGTCTGCAGAATCAGACTCTTACACTTTACAGATTTCTGTAATTTCTCTTAAGTATCTCTTGAACTAGAAAAAATTAGATAGATAGGGTAGCTTGGTGAACAGGTAGTGGATAGATAATATGAGCCACTTAATTAGTGTGAGAGGTCAAGATTCTCTATGTCAGTGAGTATTCATTTATTAAAATAGACTAACAGAAGACACTCAGAGAAAATTTACATCAGATGTCAAATGTGAAGGACTTGTCTATGATGTATGGTTGATAAAATAAAGACTTTTGCTTGGATTAGGTAAAGTAAAAGCTTAAATGCGTAAACTTTCTTACAGGACATATTCTTAATCTGGTAGCTGGATCCCTCAAATAACAGGCCCTTTTGGATTTAAAGTCTTTTTTAAAAAAAGTGCAAACATCTATTTCTACAATTTAATTGTTACTTACAAATAATAGCCTAATCCTGAGCACAATGTTAACATAAAATACTGATTTTTTCTGGCTCTCTTGTGTATCTAGTTCTTAGGTTATTTCTCCCATTTCACCTTTTTGGTTTTTTGCCCTTGTGCTTAATGAGGCTTAGCCAGGCAAGATTTCAAATGTTATGACATTGATATGAATCTTTGACCATAATGACAGCTAAAAGAAATTTTAAAAAACTCATATAGAACAAAAAAAAATAAAACCGACCAAAAAACCCCAACAAAACCCAACCAAAACCCAACCAGACAAAATAAAGCAAAACAAAAAAACCTCAAACACCACAACTCCCCCTCCCCCCAGAAAACAAAACAAAACAAAACAAAACAAAAAACCCAACCCAAACAAACAAACCCCAAACAAAACAACATAAAACCCAAGCCAACCTATACATGCTGGCTGGTCCGAATTTGCAGGTGTTTGAAAATCTAGAAAATATTTAAATTTTTTATAACAGACAAGCTGCAACTGAAGTAATCACTAAGAAAATATACTTCTCCTCTCTTTTAGGTAAATTTTTGACCTGTTCTGATTTCAAGGAACTGGGACTGAAAAAGAAATGACTCCTTCAGAAACTTCCAACTTATTTCTGTTCTTTTCTTTTAGAAGGACAGCTATTATCCTATTTTAACACTCTAAAAAAGACTACAGATTGATGTTTCTTTTCTATATGTCTTTATAGAGCTAAATTAAAAATAAAGAAGGTTAAATACATGGCCTAATATTTTACATTGTAAATTATCTTTCTTTTTCATTAAGAAAGGTAGAGGGTATTCTAGGTAAGGTCATTTCCACCCATTTAAATCTATGCTTGCAAACTGATGCCTTTATTGAGTAAGCGAAATAGAAAAAAACCCATTGTGCCTCAATTCTTTTACAAAAGAAATTTAACAAATGAACCAACAAAACTAACATAAAAAAGAAGAAAAAATAATGAAACTTTTCAACTGCTGTTAATCACTAGCTAGTACTTCACTATTCAGTTTACCAGTTTGCCAGCCATGGTTTTGTGAACTTTATATAAGAGAAAGGATTAAAAATAATATTTTGGTGTACTCAAAGCATTAGTCACATATAGTGAGTGTGGCATGTGTAGGGCTTGGTCCAAAGATTTCCATTTTTGTACCTCTCAGGTGATTTTAATTTTCTACACAGAAATCAGTGTCTTTTCAAATGGTTAAAATGTTTTAAGAAAATAAAGCTGTGGATAAAACAAGTTCGCAATAGTGGAGCAGAGGCAGATGAGGTAGTTTGCAAAACCTATTTTTTCCTTTAAGAGGGAAAGGAGAAAATCAGGATTTTCCCCTTGGGCTCTCCCATCCTGCTGAAGTAACTTTTTACTTATTTGTCTGGAAAATGGCAGACAACAGCCACAATTCTCCCTGCAGGTGTGGAGAGCCATGGAAAGCACTTTGTAGTTTTGTTATTACATCCAAAATCAGGATACTGGATGGCATAGTCATTAATCAGTTATACTCTGAGGCTCAAGATGGCAAAAAAAAGAGTAGTCATGAAGAATCTCATTTTCTGTTATTAAACTGCTGAGAAAACAACCCAAATGTATTTGACCTACCATATACCTGCACATTGCCCTGATGAAATCAGGGAATAGTACTCCTAGAAGTACCGATGGGACCATTGATTCTGAATCACATTGCAATGGCTCTGCAAAATTGAATTCCTACAGAGCAAGTATTCAGGCATGGCTTCAGGGCAGTCACCAAGGCTCCATCTCGTAGCAGGAGACATATGCTAGATTTACACTTACTGGCTTGGATGTTGCTATCAATGTAGCCATAGCAACACATTGCATAGCCTGAGCTCATCTTTGATCTGCAGCAGAGATGTGCCAGCAGCCACAGTGTTTGCTAGTTAGTCTAATACTAGCTTGGGTGTGCTTGTATGATCTGGAGTGCCTACACTGAACACGTAGTCTGAGAATACTAGGAGGTAGAAAATTCCATTTTGAAATCTTTATGCATGCTGACTATCTGTTAGAAGACTGAACTTTCAGATCCTTCAGCATTCAAAAGAGAAGTGTTTTAAACACATGATTTTTTCAGTTATATGAGGGGTATGATGAGGGTTTTTCTACAATTGTACTCCTTGAACTTTTTATTATTATTACTGTTATTAGTTGTTGTTGCTTTTGCTGTTGTTTAATATGGAAGAGCTCTAACCTACCTTTAATCTATCCCAGATCACTTATACATGTAAATAAATATCGTGTGAAGTTTTGGTCATCAAAATATAAGAAGGATTAATATCTTATGAGCTATTAGAATGCATCCAAAGGAGGTCAAGGAAGATGGTGAAGGGTCTCGAGGGGAAGCCATATGAGGAGCAGCTGGGATCACTTGGTCTGTTTAGCCTGGAGAAGAGGAGACTGCAAAGAGACTTCATTTCAGTTACAACTTCCTTGTGAATAGAAGAGTAGGGGGTCAGACTCTGGTCTCTGTGGTGACCAGGAACAGGACTCAAGGGAATGGCCTGAAGTTGTCTCAGGGGGTGGTATAGGTTAGATATAAGTAAATGGTTCTACACTCAGCAAGTGTTTAGGCACTGAAAGAGGGAAATGGACACAGCACCAAGACTGACAGAGTTCAAGAAGTGTTTGGATGATACTCTCAGACACATGGTGTGACTCCAGGGGATGGTGCAGGGCTAAGATTTGGAATCAATGTTCCTTGTCAGTCCCTTTCAATTCAGCATATTCTGTGATTCTGTGAAATAAAAGTTTGTGCAAAGGAAGATATAATTTGAAAGACAAATCAGAAAACTTTAGCATTTCACTGGAGTTTCCTGGTGTTTATATATTTGCAGCCTTGAACATGTTAAAGTATCAAGAACCTTATAATTATCCAAAAAGTAATATGTAATGGATGTGGGATAGGTTTATATGTAAGGAAATTGGATAAGGAACGCATCCTGTCATATGGTTGTTTCATCTACAAATTTAATGTCTATTTTGGTCCTTGGATAATTAATGAAAAATGAATAAAACATGATTTTGATGGAACAAATCACTTGCTTTCCTTTTGTTTGTGGCTCTACAGTCTATATAATCCATTGTTAATGGAGTTCAAAACTTAATATTACTTAAATAAATCTTAAAGTAAGATTTTTGAGGCTGTTGCAAAATATTCCTTATTTTTAATTTACTTTCATTACAAAAACTCTCTCTCTGGTATGGTCAGTCTTTGCCAGTTGATAATTTTTTGACAAAGGATATGGAACTCAAGGAGAGATATTTGTGAAAATATGCTGGTTTATGCAACTACATTTAAAAATATAGAAAGTATTTTCTGACTGATTAAATATTCTACTTGACATTTTGGAACAGAGCTTTCCATTTTTTAATTTTATTTGTTTTGTAAAATATTAAGATGTCTTACCTGAAAGAATTTTTTTATTTATTTCAGTAATATAAATCAACAAGATGCAACTACATTGCTTCTTATATTCATTGGTTTAGAAACAACTTTTTTTGCTCCAGTTTTTCCTTGGATAGAAAATGTAATATATGGTAAAAATTGTGGAAAATGAAATGATCCACAAAACTTTTATCCACATTTTATCGCCTTCATTTTTGTAAAAAGAAGAAGTTAGGTTTGTATATTAACATCTCATTTTCGAAGTCTTTTGTGACTGTCTATATTAGCAACCTTATTTTCTAGTTTATTAACATGCTTAATTGTGAGAAGGCAATATTAAATTTAAGTAGGAATATTCATCTTGTTTTTCCTTAGTGGTTTTTAATTCTTATACATGTAAAACCTTCTCCAAAATAAATGGAAACTTATTAAATTAAAAATGACTCTACTGCCAAGCTGAAGCGCTGGCAAGTACTTTCCAGTTAGAGATTTTTTTTAATATATGGGTTTTGAGGGTATGTTTAGGTCAAGTTTTCCTGTACAAACCTTTACTACAGAGGTTTACAAATTAGATATAATTCCCACAGGTGGTAACTCTGAAAGGTGTGGGTAAGAACAGTGAATTTGACAGAAATTCAGTAGTTCCTATACATACTCAGACTTATGAGCTCAGTGGAAACAAAGATAGAAACTCAAAACCGAGCCTTGAACTACACCTCACTATTCAAGGAGGCTGTGCCTGTTTCTTTTTATCTTCCTGGCTGACTCATCTTCATCAGGATGTTTTTCAGCAAATCACATTTTTCTGCTGGAAAACAATCATAATTATTCAGTGAATGCAAAACTAAGCTTAAAAAGCATTGATTCCTTACCAAGACAGACAATAACCAGGGAGAAGTGACTGGATATGGCCTTCTCAACCAAGACTTTTTATCTCAAAGCAGTGTGGAACTCATCTGTGAGTTTTCAAATAAAGATGGGAAGAACCCTGCTTCTACATGCCAACAATTATGCTGTGAAGAAATGGTAGCTCAAGTGAAAATCTCAAATAAACCATGATATCCGTATACTCATCCACTAGGCATACTTCCAATTGTATTCTTACCAATAAACTATTTGAAAGCTACTCATGGAAGGTTGTGCTCTCCTGCTACTGTTTTTTTTGGATTGTCCAAGAAAACTGTTGAGAAAACTGTTTCTGAGTTACATGAGAGTTCATTTCATTCAGTGTCAATTTTTTTTTTAATTAGAGTGGTGTCAGTAAGAAAGTATATATGTCCTAGACTTTTCAGATGGTCACAATATTTTCAAAATAATTTGGAAGGTGGCAGTACAGGTAACATTCTCTCTTTTAGTAGGACAGTTGGTAAGACATTGACTGTAGTAGGTTGTTGGGTGCTTCATAATGAAGGAATTGTTCTGTAGGACACAATAATCCACTTGCAGACGATAAATGTTCATAGAGGTCCCCTCTCATTTCTTGAATGAAAAAGTGTCACTGACTAATTATAAGACTTGAAGAAAAAGAATATGACACAAAACAAGTTTAGCAGCTACTTTTTAAGTTGTTCTTTGGTTTTCATCCATACAGATAAATTTAATTTTTGGCAGTCAACAGAATATTATTTTTTCCTGAATGTCAAACCTTTGTTAAGGAACTGCTTATAAGAATTGTGATGATATCTCAACACATAAACCACAAAGCATCTTGCAAATCCTATCACCATGTTAAATAAGGGTCACTGTCCTTAGCAGCCATTCTTAGAAGAGACAGGAAAAAGATAAACTTTGTCCAGCCTTTGGTAAGCAATTATTCACAGGAAAAGACATTTTCTCATATTTGAGCCATCCGTAAACCTGTCCCCTCTGCTTCAGCTAGCTCTACCGGAGATGACCAGCAACTCAACACCTGTTGCTGCAACCAACACCTCTGCATATGAGGTGCTGGATGCACAGGGTTTGGCTGCCTGTGCTCGAGGCCGTCTATGATGCTGCTGAAGCCCAGCCATGAAGAAGAGAGCCGTGTGTTGAAAGAGTTGTGCAAAACCACTGAGGGTGCTTTTCCCCCTTTTCTCAGGGGCTGCTCTTGGTTCTGCTACTTTGGAGTGGTGCCTATAATGGCACATGTATGGTCCTTGGTCTGGTCCTTGAGCAAGAGCTTGAGCAGTGCTGGCTGACTGGGAACTGTCACTAGATCATCTCTGATTGTCTGACTGGGGCACCATGGGGCTGCCTGTATGGGTCCACTGTCAGTCATGTGGCCACCCTGACTCCCTCAGCCTTGTGGAGCCTTGCCTCCAAACACTCTAAAGGCCAGACTAAGGCATTTGTAAGAAACAAAGTTGTAACAGGGCTGAGAAAAATGGTACAGAACACTGCTAACAGGAGGATGTGATTGGAGGAATTATTTTCTAGGTTTTCCATACTAATGGAGAGACAGATCTGGTCTGGATTTTTGGTACATGTTCATGAACAGGACTACACATCACGAGGGGGGCTGAGAAACCAGGTCTAGAGGTAGGTGTTCTGCCTGTGGGGGAAGAGGATAAGGAGTGTGGAACCTCCTTTAAAGTCTTTTCCAATGCAAAACATTCTATGATATTATAAAGAAAGGCTGTTCTAGGTTGACCTGTCCATCATCTTGTACAGGTACTATAGCTTTTGCCTGAGGGGTTAGTGGACACAAATCATGTGTAGGCAGGTGAATAGAAAATATCTGTGGATTTGTGAAGTCTGGGGAATCCTTCCTATCCAAACTGAGGATTATTACTGTTAAGTTTCTCTGAACTTGTGTCTACACCTTTTTATATATTATAAGATTTTACTGACTCAAAATCAAAAGTGTTCAATTTTGAGAGGAGGGAGAAAGGAAGGTCAAAGGAAGTAGCAGCTGGAACTGGAGCTGCCGAGAGGTAAAGTGGTAACATCCACAGGTGTGGAGGTAACCCTGGTCAGTAAGACCTGCTAGCACTAGCCGGTGTTTCGCCATATTCACAGTCTCTTCTTTACGATATTAATCAGTATTCAATATATCTTTTTTAGTATACCTTTTCAGCTTACTCTACTAATGATAATAATTTTTAATTAATTTTTTTTAGTAAAATATATTAAATAATCTAATTCTATTTATACTATTGTTAGAAATAGATATCAGTATTTGAATGTTAAAGCCTTAATTTTACTACATGGCTTATAAAGCCATGATATAACTTCTACGTAATCATGCTATGTTCTGAGAGAACATTTTTCTTGTGTATATATTGAAAAAAAGAAAATGGCTGACACACCCTTTCTGTCATACTGAGCACATGTTAATAAAACTGCAGAGTTGTTGTGGGTGAAAGTAACTGAAAAAGTACTGCTGAGCTCAGGTTCAGGTCTTGAATTTGTTTGGAGATATAAGGAGCATACTCTTAGGCACAGGACACTTTCCTGAATCTTTTGTCAAGCTTTGACATTTTAAGTGGTACAGACAAGAATTCACGAAGTTCCTACCAATACCATTCTGTTGTAGGCAAAAGACTATATGTACATGCAAAGTTAGTCCTACCATTAGTGTAGGGAGAGCTAGGGTTAAAAAAAGAGAGATATTCGAAGTTTCAGAATGATTGATCTGCTTCTTCCCAAGTAATAAAACTAGCAAAACATTTTTGAAGCATTTTTATTACACTGAACCTTTGTATCATCAATAATTTAATAAACGATGTGCTAGAAAAACCTTGAAGAATCTGACTGAAACATTTGAATACTGTTTGGACTGCCTTGTCTAGTAAAATGGTCCATCAACCTCTTAGAAGTAATAGAGAAAACATAGTTCCAAAAGTACTTGACAGAGGAATATCCAGAGAGAAATATGGGGATATGAGTATTTCCCAAACTTATTTATTGTTTTTTTTTGTTTGGTTGTTTTTTTTTTCCACAAGCACATCTACAAAACAAGGATGAGACTGAAGCTTGCTGCTGTCAGATGTTGCAGAACTTGAGGGCTGACTTTCGTGTCTTTCTAAGCACTTTGATGTTTTTTGTCTTTCACACACTCAATAATTGCACTCTAAGCAAATATAGCTATAGTGACAAGATGCTATTGCCTCAGAATTTTGCAAAATCTAGCCACTATACTTACTGTGCTTTATATAAGCAATTTTTCCTTTTCTACGTGGTATTTTTACATCACTTTCTTAGTCAAACAGTTTGTGTCATTTTATGATGTATTTCTTTACAGAAGTTATAGATTCTTCGTTCTGAACATGTTGTGTGGTCATCATAAAATTTGTTTACTATCGCTCATGAGATTTTAGGTCAACATCAAACATATTAATTGTGAAAAAATCAAGACATTGAGCATGCAAAATTTGGCATATTGCTAATATAGCAATCTTAAGTTACTCTATCCCTTTAGTTGCACTAGATAAAGCAATATATAACTGCATAAAAAATAAAGGTAAATTGTACCATTATCAATAAACTGCAGATTTCTTTTATTCTGTGTAGTTATCAGGTTGTATTCTTATCAGATCATAAGACTTGCTTGTATTCAAATCAATACATCTGTATATTTAGTATATATTTAATAATTTTCTTAAGCAGTTTCCTCTGAGTGGAACAGTATTTCAAATATATTCCTATAGACAAAACACTAAGCTTTGTATAATAAAAGAAACCATATAATTTATCCAAAGAAGCTGCACTCAACTATGCCCCAAATTTCATGCAATCTATATGATGCTTGCCAGATGGATGAGATTATTTAGCTATTTATGCATCATTCTGATTTACATATCTCTTAAATGACATCTTAAGATTCCATTCCTTTTTTGTTCTTCTATTTTGCAAGTAATTTCACCTAAATTACTATTCTGGAAGCTTTTTCTTTTACAAAAGCTTCAGAAAATATTATAAATATAATTAAAATTTTGTACAAAATAGGACTAAAATGTGAGATTTTCCTGGTTGCTCAGCCATGAACATTTAAACTTCAACACCTCCCAGGCAGAAAAACAGGATTTTTCTTTCCTCTATTGTCTCCTACAATTTTACTGCCATTCTTTTATGATGTTAGCATTTGACTAGTAGCTAATTACACTTGGGGACCCTGAATCACTCATTGGATAGTAATATGAACAGTATACAAAATAGAAGGAAATATTTTAATCCTAAACTAACACCTTTATGACCAGACAAAAGAAACATATTTGAGTATTGTGGTAAGTTTTGATACTCATAAAGATGCTTTAAATTACTGGAGAAGAGAGGGCAAAATAAAAGAAAATTTTCACTTTTAAGAGAAGAATACCACATGCAGTATTAAATTATAGAATCAAAGTTACAGGGGCCGGTGCCAGTTTATGATTATATGGGTATAATCAAAACTGTGTATTCTACAAACTCTATGTCATTGCCCATAAACTGTTAATAATGATTGTTTACAGCAGCTGCCCAGGGCACACCTGACACCTCAGGCTATAATCTTGGTGTTAAAGAACTCTGTGACGCAGGGGAGTGCTCCATATCAATGACTCAGCTGTGATAACTCCCCACTGGGAAGGCATTAGCACCTGCACACCCAGTCTGAGGGGTCATGTCTGCTAAATGGACCATTAGGGACTGGGATAATGGGCAGCTGAAACCACCTAGACCATCAAAGATTCCAAAAATATCCTATGATTCACAGAGTTAAATCACCCATTGTGAAATTTCCCACCCTGGGGGAGGTACTGGGCATTGCCACCTGAACCTGAGCATATATAATATTGGGATCACTTTGAGAATCCAGAGGCGGACCAGAACCTCAACAGGACTATGACATACTCTCAGCAAGACCACAATCATTACTTCAACAGAGGACCGTCATCCTCACCAACAAGTTTCCTTTCCTTTTACCTTGGACTCAGGGGGACCGTGTGGCACTCAGCACAGGGCTAATGCACACTGTTCTCTTCATGTCCCAGTATGCTGGGTTATACATCTGTCTTTTTGGGTTAAAACTAGTTTCCTCTGAATCATTGTGTTTATTGTAATCTTTTTTGTAAATTCTAACTTTGACTTGTGATCTCTTGAACTGGGTTCATTTCTCCCATCAGTTTACTTTTAAACCAGCACAGGTTGTTTTAGCAGGTATTTTTGCTCAAGTAAAAAGTAAATATCAATACCTTTATTGCCATTTTTTCAGTATCAAATTTAGTTTTTCTGATCAAAACCCCATCCAAAGGCAAACTCAAGTTTCAACCAAATTAAAAAAGAGTCACTGTTGAAGTTGCCATGCATCTCTTCTACCTATTGAGGAAACAAAGACCTTTGGTCTTCTATGATTCCTTTTGTTCTTTACATGTTATACTTCTAAGAAGAAAAATTTCAGTAATTCTGTTTCTACTAAATAGTTAATGCTGGATAGTCAGTTCTAATCCTTAGAAAATGAGGCAGAATCCCATAGCAATAACTGTATTGAGTAAGTCATCACCCAGTATCTTTTTTTTTGTTTCTTAGAGAATGCATTACATCTTCAAATTATTAAGAACTATGTACAGAAGCTCTTCTTGTCCAAACTAATTTCCTCTTACAGGTTTCTTTTCTGTTCAAATCCCTATCCAGCAGTCATATAGAGATAAAAAGTCCTGAAGCTGCTCTGCTTTTTAAATCCAGTGGCACAGGCAGCACTTCACAGAGACCTTGTACAGTACACACACTCAAAAGTGACTTTGTGATTGGATTGACAGGTCCTGTCCTGTAAATCAGCACAGAGAATTAGTGATCACACAGACATCATCCCTCTAGGAAAAAATCACTTTTATTTGGATTTGTGTAAACATTGAGAAAGAAAACATACTGGAAAAATCTGATTTTTCATCCTTCTCTCATGTTTTTCTTTTTCCTACAAAGTAAGAATATAAATTTATTGCAGTTTCTATATATTCTTTTTTTGTTTGTTTGGATAGTTTCCACCAAATTCTTTTTAGTTCCTGCATATATTTCTAACTGAACTTTCACAGGACAATGCCAAAGAGGCATGTTATATTTTTCTGCTATAGTGGGGACATGACAAGGTGTCATTGACCTGGTAGGCCTATTGGTTCCAGTTCCACATGTATTCATGTCTGAGCATCTGATACAAAATGGCATGGCAATTTCAGTATGAAATCCATGGACATCAAATATTACAGAACAGGGGAAATTTAATGCAAGTTATTGATTCACAAATCATATATCTTATTAGGAGAATTTTTGTTCAAGTTTGTGACCACAGACTAAAATAATGAGCAATTTATGGGGAAGCGTAGGGATATACACTATTATACAGTGACATATAGTTTAATTTAGGTTTGTTCCTTTGTGGTTTTAAACAATTCACAGCTTTATGTAACATCTTATACTGTCTTCCCTTTTAGAATTCCAAACTGTCAAGTTAGCATCACTCACCCAATAACACCCATTTAAAAATTTGATTAATGCTATGCAGGTTTAATTCTGACAACATTCATTTATTATTTTATCTATTTATAGAGTCTAAATTCTGCTAGCAGCAATGTGAAAATTGTTTGTATTAGGACTGCTAGAGCTGATCGTCAATATTATTCCATGTTTGGAGGAGCAGAGGTAGTCCTTAGCAAAAATAATACAGCTCCCATAATATTTATCAGCATCTCTATGTCATGTTGAAAAAACACAGTTTTGCACAGAGTAACATTCTCAATTGAGTAGACATGGAATGAAAAATCAGAAGACCTTCTGTGCCACAAGGAGCACTGATGGTTCAAATCCATATAAAGTGTAAGGTCCGGAAACCTAACATTTTTAAAAGATAAAAAAATCATTATGTGATAGAATTATGTAAGAAAAATAGGAACTGGGTCAACTCAGAAGAATCAATACACCCCCAAACCAGTTTCTCCTTGCTCTAAATCCTAGTAAAAGCCACTTTGAAAGATGTAGGTGAAGAATGGCCGTTACCTCAGGTGCTGCCAGGACACAATATAATTAGTTCCCTGAGGTAATTCAAACAAGGAAATTGATATAATTCCTGTCATTTCTTTCAGTTACTTTGTCATCAGTCATTGTATTTTTGCCCTGATTAGACTTCAGCTAATGGTTTGGTAGTCAGCTACTAAAGATAGATAAATTGATATGCATACAGATAATATATGAACAATATTCACCTACCTCTGTCCCTAATATACCTTAGTCACCTGAGAAAACTCTACATTATTTTCTGTGAAGTAAGCTGATAGCTCCAGCCCATGCCATCAAATGGCAGCATTTTAGAATATTAAATCATGGTTCAGTGCAATTTAGATGGGACATTATTACACAGACTCTATAATGGCATTTTCTGTCTCCAGGGATTAGACTTTAAAAACTTTCTTTTCTCTTGTCTGTTTTCTGGTGCTCATGGAATATACTTACATTTTGCTTTTATCAAATGCTATCAGAAAACTACTGGAGATACCTGAAAAGAAGTGAATACTTCATTGCCAAGACATTAATACAAATTATCAAGGAATTTGTCATTGTTGATTTCAGGTCTCTCATTTCAAATTTTTTTGATGAGGTGAGGTTTCCTTGTAGTAAATTGCATAACTGGCTTATCTCACGGGTCTTAAAGCTCCATGGACCAAAAAAGCTGCATGGTTCATCAAGGCAGTAATTCAGGAGTAGCTGTAGAGGGACGCACCTCCTGAAGACAAAAGCTCATGGAGCAAAATGGTAAGGAAATAATTTTTCCAGACAATGTGAATGAAAAGGAAAATGCAAATACAAAATTTTTAGGAGATGTTGGTAAGGGTTACTGGCATAAATGACAGATACCAATGACAGATTGGCACTTTTCGTACAGAAGAAAACAAAGGCTGAGATTAGTGAAGGAACAAAGAAGTTTTCAGATAAGACTACTCTTGAGACAGGTGACATAAGCTGACTGATAAAAAATGAAAGTAATTTGATCCCAGTAGCCACTTCCCCTCCACTACTTAAACATGGTTGAGAAGTTCAGACTTCTGTCACTAAATCAGTTCAAAGTTGTTGAGCAGCAGCACAGCATACTTGCTGTAATCCCAAAGAAGACAACAGTTCCTTTGGAGGCATTGAGGGGCACTTGTTAGGCTTCACATGTGCAGTGATTTGATCAGGTTCTCAAAATCTGAATATAGGTAAGACACTGGCAAAATATTCCTGAGGTTGTGATGGTTAAGATGGCAAACCAGAACCTTTCAGGATGATCTCTGTGTGGGCCATGGCGGTCTGGAAATCTGAACCAGTGGCACAGCACTGCTGTGAGTAAAACATTTCTGTGGAGCACCAGGCATCATAGCTAGCCAAGGCCTCTACAGGAAACCAGGAGAGTCATTAGATCAGTTCAAGGGAAACGATGCTATGTGAGCACATTGGAGAGTGTGGAAAACATCCTACTCTATTTCTCTGTTTTCTGCACAGAAGAGAGAAATGGTTGTTCTCAGCTGGAACTAGATAGAGGAATAAAGGCTTAAGGCAAATCATTTGCCTTAGAGGGTATACAAAGTAAATGATATGTCACCAGCACGGACAAGGTAGCTGTAGGAGAATTTTGGGGTGTTGATTCTTATAGGGCCACACATGTCTAGACAATCATGCTAGTGATATCTTGTAAGGCCAATATTACTTGAGGAACAATATCAGAAACACCAAATTTGAGTACAGAAATAACAGGATTGAAACTAATGAGGAAAAAAGCAATTAGGGGACTGTTTTGGAGAAGTTTGGACAGAGAAATGGAAGTAAGAATGGGGGGAAAAGATCAGTCCATACACTGAAGAAATGGCAAACAAGATTAAAAAAATCATGTAAACAACCAAGGAGGTTGAATCTTTTGCCAGAATGATTGTGGACACCTGTGGATGGGAATGGAGTTGTGGACTTGAGACCACTGAGACACCACAGGGGAAACTCCTTGGACCAACGATTCCATTAGGTCTATGCCCAAAACCCTGGAGTAGAAGAATAAAGATGGATTAACTTGAATCCCAGTACTAACTTATAATAACTTATAACAGCACATCATAGATTTAAAACTAGTTAATTAGGTTATTGATTTTAGAGTTGGTTTATTTTCTTGTCATTACTGTGTTACTTAATAAATGCTTTTGCCTCTTAGCTAGTTACACTGTAAGCCCATAGTCTTAAAGATAGAATCAGACTTTAAAGTAAGAGTTGCTCTTTTCTTGGGAAACCACAGGATAAAATGCCTGTCCAAGAAATAATCAGGACATCAGGATTATGAAATTACCTGAGGTAACATATTGCAGCTTTTAGAGCACTGCCAAACAAGGCTATACAAAGGAAAAATACAGTAAACTGCATTCCTTCCTCCTTTATCAATGCAGATTTTTTTCAAATTTGTGAAGGGCTGTTCACTTGCCACAAAGAAAAGTCTAAAGAAGACTCATCTGATGACATATAATTAGGATGGAGCAGGCACTCATCTTCAGGCAACGAGACAATAGACACAGGTAACTGGAATCTGCACTAACACACCTAACGATAGCTATGTGAAGTCTCAGAAGCCAGTTGAAATTCTGAAAGATTGAAAGGAGAAAGACCTTTATAACAACAGAATTTGCTTTGCAGTAGATCTGAAAAAATAATGAGGGTTACAGGCTACTGAAGCACAAAACACGCTTCAAGATAGGCTGTGAGAAAAAGAGGAAGCAGAGGATCTTTTTTAATTCTGCTGATTTTTGAAAGAATATATATGAAAACAATGCTGAGAGATTTGGATATTGGACAGAGTATTGATTGTGTGCATAAGCTGTAATTCCCTGACTTTTTTATGTGAATTATAAAGTCCTGGCACTCACACAGAGACAAAATATAGCATCCCAGTGAAGAATTAATTCTGCTAATCATGATCATCCTTTCAGGAATCCTGTGGAATGGCTCTCACATGCAATGGACTGAATATATAATCAACAAGTTATAACTTCCTGGAGTGCAGACTGAAATGCAGGAGATAGTCAGCATCAGAACTTGTCCCTATATAGAAGAAACTTGTAAGTCATCCCTTATCAGTGGAGAACTGTGGATGGAGGGAAGGAATAATAAAATTATTTAACCTGACCATCTGCAGCAAAGGATATGATGTAGGAACATACACTTGTATCCTCTGCATGAGGTAAATATACTGTTTTAAGAGCTCTTATATTCTTGCCAGAAAACCAGATGACTTTTGCACAAGAGTTCTCCCTACTGCTATCTTCATGCACTGGTGTTGATTTTCAAAAAACCCTGGAAAACCACCAGAATTTAAAGATATTTGAGGACTGTCAACATAATTCTAACATTAGACTGCTAAAAAGGATGGCCCAGAGTTCTGTATATTGCCATCAGTAATGTAAGAATAATGAAAATAGTGCAGTATAGTGAAAGTCAAAATTAAGGACTCTGACATACAATAATTAGAAATTATTATGCTTTCAAGAAAAGTATGATTTGCAGACAAATCCCTTTCTTATTGACAAGATTATAAATCTGATTGTTATATGCAGTCATGTTGATAAATGCATTTGACTTAATATCACGCTCCACTTTGATATACATCTTTAATTGTATGAAATAATGCAGCCTATACTCAGTTTCTATTCAGGTGTTCACAAATGAGAGTAGTTCAGAGTGGAGAGATATTAATACGCCATAGTAGCTTTGGCAGAGCTTAGCTATTGTGGGATCAGGTAGTTGCTAGAGATCTCTGCAGGGTGAGCTGGGATAAGCCTTCCTTGTCCCCATCATTTCCCCTTTGCTTCAGAGCTGCATTTATATGCAGGTCCTTTCTTCGGTCCTACAGAAGCTATGCTGTAGTTATGCTTGCCATGTGCCTTGTTGATCTTTACGTTCTGACCTGACTTTCTGACTTGACCCGAGGACTGTCTCATTCCTATGGACATACCCAGCAATCACTGGGCTGTGGCTGACCCTGGTACCATGACTAGACCTGCTCTGCTCCTCTTGCTGAGTTTTACCTTGAGGTTGCTTCTTGAGAAGGTGAAGGTACTTCAGTGACAGCCATGTCAACACCCCAGGCTCCCAGCTTTTTGAAATACAGCCAGTCTCTGTTATGATGTACAAGTTGTTGGAGACTAGTTTCTCTAGGGATTTTCTCCTGATGTGATGCTGCTCTGGAGACTAAAGTTGTCTCCTTTCTCTAAATTTCTATAGGCTCTATTGTCTCCTTTTTCTATTAAAAAGTATAGGTTACATTTCTCATAAACATTTCTTTCAATTCTATACCTTATCCAGGAGGAGAAAGAATGGGACTTGTTTGGGGTTATTTTACTGATTAATTTTGCATCTGTGATCAAAATCTATGGATGACCAAGAAATAGAAGGTATGCTTTATACTGCTGTCTTTTATTGCAGATGTAATTAAGGGTATTACTTATGGGCTGAGAGAAGGACAAAGGGAGGGACAAAGGGCAAATACAAATAGATGAGAACAATATAAATGAGATAAAAAACACAAAACAAAACTGGACATTGGCAGTAAGCTGTGTTACTATAATGAATACAATCGATGGATTGTCATAGGGGAACACCTATATAGACACAGAAAAGAAATCAATCAACTTTTCTTTGAATGAGAAGGCTACTCTGATGTCCCTTGTCCTCCAACATGCAGATACTGAGACGGACCCTGGCTGCATAATAGCAGCTAAAGCTCCTGCTGGAGGCAAACTACAGCTTAATGTTGTTTTTCTGTCTTGTGTCTTTGAGGAGAATCAATCAATGAGGATTACTTTGATACCGTAAGCTCAGTGTTACTGTACATTAATACACTAATGGTACTGTATCATCTTTTCCTGTCCTCAGGCAGCACTGGGGAGTTAGAGTTATATAGAAATAAATTAGAAGTGAAATTTAGATGCAAAACTAAGCAGAAGGCAAAAACCTCCAAACAGAAGACAGAAGAAGTTAGCTACAAACAGGCTCAGCAGAGGAAATGTAAACCAGCAAATTGACATTTAAAAGAATCTCAAAGGGAAGACATAAAGTTAAGACTGCCAGTGTTACTACTTGATGTACTTCAAGGAGAGCTTAGGAGACCAAGGTGACAAGCTCAGTGGGAGATCTTGAATAGAACTCTACTTTACATTATTATTCATTTTCCCCCCTCCAAACAGCACATCAGTTTTAGTGTATCAGAAAAGGAAACTGAAAAAAAAATATGACAATCATTTGGGATACCAAGGCATTCATCCAGAGCCTGGGAACAAACTTTTTCCCAGGTAATTTTGTTTTTACTGCAGTGTCTTTGGCAGGCTTTGATTAGTTGCTGGGATAATTACCCCACCAGTGGAGAAAGTGAGCTGCTAATTGTCCACCATGTCCTGCAGTCTTTGATGACTAACCCCAAAAGCAGTAAAGAGACTGTACTCAGCTCTGTATAGGCATTGCCTTTGATTGTTCTGAGAGGTGACAAACCATGAGATCTAAGCAAAATAAAACCCAGTGTCTTATAAACTTAGGAAGCCCTGTCAGTCAGTCCAGTCTCAAAATGATGTTACAGCTTTATATAGCAGACTACAGAGTAACATGCATTTTGAAAAATGTGCACAGGATAAAGTCATTCACTTGTGCTGCAGTGGATGAGCAGGACTGCACTACACATGCAAGATATACAGAAACCAATATATTTCAAAAACCCAACGATAATTTACTGACTGACGCCTATTCTTGAGTGTATCTTCACTATTTCTTCCTAAAAGAGCCACTGAGTTATTCAGTGCTGATGCCTACACTTCATTCTCATTCTTTATAGACTCTTCCTTCCAGCAGTGTATATAGTAGAGCTCTACATCTAACTGAATCAGACCATGCCACAGCCCAGTTCTTCTCCTTCCACATGGCATGTATCAATAACAAAACCTGAAAGACTGAGAGTGGTTGGGAGCTACACTTGTGCCCACACATATATACTGACTGGCCAAACTGCTGTTGCTGAACCAATGAGTTACACTTCTTGTTGTCTTTTCTCTGCCTCTCCTTGGGTTTCAAAAACTCTGCAGAAACTACCTTTGCAAGTCTTAAGAAGCTTTCAGGTGGGAATGAAATTGGCCAGTAGGTCCAAGGACCATTAGAGGCAGAAAGAAGTGGAAGAACAGCAACTACTCAAATAGTGCCCATGTCAATTTAATAATCCATCTTTCTAAAAATATGGCACAGGCTTTGAAAATTTAGATGATGGAGAGGCAAAACAAAGCCATGTTTGAAGTTTCCAATTGAGTACCATCAAACTTGGCTTTCATACTTCTATCTGAAATTCATTATCTGTGTGGGCAAACTTCTATGACTCAGTCATACAAGTGTATTTCTCTGTTTCACTAAGTATTATGAGGAAAGACACATATTTGCAACTGGAAGGCACTAATGTAAAACACCAATGTGCTGCATGATACACTTTTATATGACTGTGTCTGCAAATTAAATATGTATCTGAGATAATTTAAATTTACTAGTTCACTAGGTAGCAGAATTATAACCATAAAATCATACAGCTGGATGTTGTGGACACATCTATGTAAGTACTTAGTAGCTATTCACTGAAAAACTTTGTAGCATGCTTCTACTTGTACCTGAGCTGCTAACTTACACTATTAGATAAACACATCATGAAACACGCACTGCATACCATTGTGCTTAAATGCTTCCCTGTGTAGGAAAACATACAGAGTGCTTTGAAATTCCCTGTTTCTAAGCCTCAGGAGAATGAACCCTCCCTTATCTATTCTGGATCTCCTTCTAACCTGCTGTGGCTTTGATACATTAGTAATTTCTTTTGAAACACAGACACTGCAACTAAGATTATGGTTTATTATAATCCTCCAATAAGTAAAGTTTTCAAAACTTCATTAGCAACTTAAAAAATGTCATTCTACTTTCTCAACTATCATTTTGCTCCTTTTCAATTAACCTCTTAGTGCTGTTGTTCTTAACTTTTAGGAAATAGAAAGAAGTTCTGAGCCATTTTCCCATCCAGCCCAACAACAGATGAAGCTGTGAACCAACTCCACAGGTGCACTCTCTGTCTTAAGAGGTTTATCAAGGAACACACAGCAGATATCACTCCTGTGAAAAGACTTCAACAGCCATAAGCAGGTCAGTGAAGAAAACACTGGAGGGTCAAAAAACCCCAGCACAACAACTGTGGGGTGATGGCCCTGATAAGACTGGATGGGTTGAGGGAAACACCTCAGCCCCCTGGAGGGGTGCTCCCAGCTGAGAACAAAAGCTTTCAAACTGATAATATTAACATAGGGTGAAGTGTTGTTAAATAATGACATGGCCTCCCTTTGTGATATCTTCTATGACCACTCAAGGAGCCCAGTCCCCCTCAGGCATCTGTTCCACCCCCCAGAAAAGATTGACTTCAGTCACAAAATCACCTGAAAGAAAAAAAGGGGTATAAAAAGAGATGCGGTTTTAACTGCAGGGAGAGGGGGAAAATGCCATGTCTCTATTGGGGTAACTTCTAGCAGCTTGTCCGGCCTCCTCCTACCTCCTGGAACAATGTAAGGGTAAGAAGACCATGTGCTTTCTCTTTTCCTATACTTTATTAACTTTACTTTCTTACAAAGCTTATTGCTTTATACATTCTATCTTACGTCTTATGCTAACAGCTACTTTGATTCTTACTTTACAAGCACCTCCTGTGTTTTGCTACCTTAATACTAATAACAGGAACTTGCTTTACACTTTGCTACTTCGTATTAGTTATTGCTTTCTTTTGCAATGTGCAGTTGCTTTTTCAACATGTGTGTTGATAAGAAGCAGCTCTGTTCCTTCCTTTTGCTTTGTGTTACAGAGAAAGTGCTGTGCAAGCTATTTTATTGTCCTCTGTTGTTGAAAGAGTGTTTAGATAAGTGTTTTAGGTGGCTGTGCTTCTGGTTAGTAATATTTTGTTGCTGGTTGTTGTCTGTTGTGAAAATGAGATATGTTGCTGTATTGAAACTTGAGTTTGGTGTGTTTGTCTCTGTAAAATGTGTTTTGTGCTGGTTTCTTTTGGGGTCTTTTAATATCAATTAAATACAATCTTGCAGCTAAACGTTATCACCGGCAAAGCACAACCCACAATAATTGTCACATATTTGTATTAATAAATGTTATTTCAGGAGCTGTTGTGGGAAAAGTTCTTTTCTAGCTATTAAGTGTGGCTTCAATAGCAGAGGTTAGAAATCCTTCCAGCCTGTGTTCTGTCCAGCAGTTCGGCAGGCAGTGCTGGGTTAATAAGGCTCTAAGTTTCTGGAAGCGCTTATTTAGTTGATAAGCTCTCCCCGGCTTAAGTGTTGGCTTCATATGAGAGGTCAGAAACCCTACCAACCTGTGTGCTGTCCATAGTCGATAGCCAGTGTTGGGGACAAAAGGATCTGATTGTCTGGAAGCACTTATTGCTAATAATTTCTTATTAATACAGGTAAAACTAGAAATATTTACATTTCTGTCTCCCTACTCCCTTTCACATGACAACAACAAGCCCTCTGTAAAGAAATATGACTATTTTCTACTATGCACTCCTGTTCTAATCAGCTGAATTTATGCAATGGTGATGTAGCAAGCAACAGGAAGGATTGCTATAAATCAGTGCTAGTGTTGTACTAGTATGCCTAGAAGCCAATGTGTTAAATCCACAATGGTCAATTTAAACACTGCTTGTTGACTTAGCCAGTGTTCTAGTTCTGAAGTTGATCTTTCAACACCATTAATTGTGTCTTTGCTTTTAAATAGATGTTATGGTAATGTTTTTTAAGATAAAACCAGTAGGGTGTTTGCATTCTTCTTGCCCTTGAAAAGGGATGTTTTTAAGTGCTAATGAAAGATCAAATTTGTAGTATTGTAAAATAAAGCTAAACATGAAAGAGAAATTTTTTATCTTTCTGAGGAAATATGCCATATGTTATATTATAATAAGATCTAGAAACTTTGATATGGAAGTACAGAAAATTGATGTAACAGAGAGTGGCAGGTAGAGGTCAGGTAGCATGTAAACTTCCCTAATGCTTGTCATCACAGGTGTGAGAAATTTGATGTGTTCATTTATACCACATTAACATCTGTTGCCACAGTCCTTAGGAAAAAATAAAATCAGTGTATGAAGCTGGATGATTGTATGCGACAACTAAGAAAATATTTGCCAGCTTTAGTCATTGTCCTGTACAAAGCATGAAATTTACATAGCAGAAGTTGAATTATATCATGCTGCTGATTCTGGTCCTGGTATTTACTACGAGAAGCAAAAAAGCAAAGAGCTGGAGCAACAGCAAACAAAGAAATAAAATGAAAGACATACAAGGTATTTAAACCACACAGAAACTGGAAGTCTGAAATTTTAGTGGCACCATTCACTTTTTGATGTGAATGTTGTTCACCTCAGAGTCACAGCATTATTGCTCATGTCTTCCTACTTGCATTTCTAAACCATGGGGGTTACAGCTTGCATTTTAGGATTTGCTTTGTCCTGTACATTATTCACTTTTTGCTATTCTTAGAACAGCTTCAGATAAAACACCCATTAGATGGCAAAGTTATAGATAACATGGAATTTAACACTAGTGCAATTGAAAGCCATATAGAGCTGGAATAGATTCTTATTTCACTCCAGTAGCAGACATGGTGGGGTCCTCCATTTTGGCTTCTGAACCATTGCCAGGGTACTCAGAACTTATCAGTGAGAGATGGAAGGGGGGAAAAAAGAGGGACACTTGGAGACAAAGAAATACAACTGACCTTGGCTAAACTGAAATCATTGGCTTGACAGATTTCTGAATGCTGTTTAAAATACATTGTCTTATCCCAGCATAGCTGCCCTCTCAGAGCCCTTTGTGCAAAATTGGTGGTCATTAGATTGGAAACATTTCCAGCCATTGACTCAGAAATGTTGGCATTGAACATGTCTAAACAAATGGGGTGGCTATGTGAAAGGCGAGAGGATGATGGTGCTCTTCTGCTAAGATACTTTGTGATGTGATAATGAGGTGCTCTTTTTGTAATAGGCCATAGTACTGTGTAGGTATGAGGATTTTACACACCAGCAAATTTCAAAGAACTGTTTTCAGTATTCCAGGAAATTAAGTGAGAGAACAAGTCTTTATACTCAGTGTGCATTCTCTGCTCCCACACTGTACACCTCTAATGCAATTTACCAGTGAATTAAGCATAAGATGTGATTTATCCCACCGACCTCATATTTTGTGTTAGTCAGTGGGGTGACTGCTTTTATGGCTTAGCTTTATAATGTCATTATAGTTGAGCACACTTCTGCCTTAGCAGTATGCTTAAGTGGGTCTGTCTTTGATATGTGCATGTAGCTCCTATTAACTTAAAGAACGGAATTCTTCCTCGGTGAAAGCTTCCTGTTGTCAATACAGATAAACCAGGGTTCTTTGCCCCTTAGGACTAAGCCTTTGTAGTCAGCCTTTACAGAAACAAAATGTGCCAATGTGACATAAATTTATATGAGCCCTGCTCAGAGCATGTATTGGTGGAAAGGGGAGGTGGATTAGCACATCTTTATTTTATGATGCATTGTTTTAAAGCACAAGTTTTACTTTTTACATTAGTGAACGTAAGCTGAATGAAATTATATTATATGATACAATCAGTACTTGAACTCGCTTGTGATCTCCATATAACTAGAACATTCGCTATGCATGGTCTGCTCTCATGGTGATGTAGGCAAAGTAATTTTCTTTGGTATTGTTTCCTTTTTTTTTTTTTTACTTTATATTATCTTGAATCAGAGATTGCCTGCATTGTACTTGATCTTTTCCTGAAAATGGCACCATGTTATTTTTCATGGGAAGAAGTGGAACTGGCTCTTTTCTTCTCCTATTTACAAATCCACCCAGAGTTATCTACATAACCATTACAGACTGCACCTAGACAGTGTGCAGCCTTTCCTGATCTCTCATGAACTATGACATTTCACATTGTTAGGTAAAGGTAGTACATTTTGTAGAATGCTGTAATATTGTTGTGGTACTAAACATGACTTTAACACACTGTTGACATTCAAGCAGGATGGAAAATTTTCATATTGTTTATGCTCAAGTAATTTTTTAATCATTACTGCAGTCCTATTTCTTTTTATGTGTGTCATGGTTTACTTTGTAAAAGCTATCTATAATATATTGGAGCTGGATAAAGTTATGAATTTCCCCTAGATTAGAATTTATCCACAAATGTTTTGCAATGCCAATTTCAGGGTAATATTTTGCTACTGAAGGTAAAGGACTAAAGCACTTGCTTACAGAGTCTGATATGACAATATAAAAGAGAAGGTCACTAAATGTTTATGAAATCATTATTTATGTTTATACAACTGCAAAGATATTGCTGGATCCTGAGACTTTTGGCAAAAAAAAAATAGTGCTACATCTTGAAAAAGGCTTTCTCTAATTTAGATGCAACTGTAGAGACCAAGAACAGTCAGGCTAACATCCTAATGCTTTACTAAGTATTAAAGTGGTAAGAGCTGGATACTTGCAGAGAAAAAAAATAGTATTAGCTGGTATTGGAGACAAGAACTGAAGGGATTGTTTTTTTAACATTTTGTCATCCATGTTCTTTAAATCAGAATTGTTTATGATGGTATTTCCTATTGGATTAAGAAATAATTTATTTATTTTTGCATTTGTCATTTTTTTATTATTTTAATTATTTTTTTAAGTTGTAGGAAAAATAATTTTAAATTGGAACCCATGGAATAGATAACATGAAAATCCATGCCACTGTTGTACAGGATCACTTAACACGGTGAAAAAAACTTCTTATCAAAATGTAAAAATAATATTTTAAAAGGATATTTTAAATGAAATATATAAGGAAGAAATGCTGATAGGTGGAAACAACAAAAGATATAAGAAAAGTGATAGGAAAGACGTGGAAATGAAGAACTAAAATCTCAAGAGAGATACATAGAGAAAAATTGGGGAAAAATAAAAGGGAAAAAGTGCAAAAGCATAAATGAAAGGGAGATCAGTCAGAGACTGTGATACAAGCAAAGAGAATGTACAAGAAGCTAGACAGATATTCTTTCATGCTTCCTTGTACACTATACAGGAAAACTGCCATGTAGAGACAAATTTCCAAATATTTACCAGTGAGTACCCAGGAATGAGAGAATGGGTCTTTACATCTCACTCTTTTGAGAAAGCTCTCCAGCATGGATGCATTTGGTGTAGGAGAGACGTATTCTGCAAAGTGAAAAGAGGAAGAGGTACTAAAAAGATTGAAGTGGGCTAGACCACTACTGCAAATGCACAGTGATGCACTGCTCTTACACAATAGTAATGCGAGTCTGTTAGTCGTCCTGTTAGGGACAGACAATCATTGAATCATAGAATGGCTTGCACTGGGAGGGACACCTTTAACTAGACCAGTTTGATCAGAACTCTTTCCAACCTCACCCTGAATGCTTCCAGGAATGGAACATTCACAGACTCTGTTACAGTGCCTCACTACCCTCACAGAAAAGAATTTCTTTCTAATATGTAATCTAAAACACTCCCCTTTCAGTTTCCTGTCATTACATGCTCTGGTAAATATTGTCTGTCTTTCTTGTAGGCTCCCATCAGGTACTGGAAAGCCACAATTAGTTCACCTGGCAGACTCCCAGGCTGAACAAACTCAATTCTCTTAGGAGAGGTGCTCCATCCCTCTAATGAACTTGGTGGCTAGACTCTGGACTTGTTCCAACAAGATCTATGTACTCCCTATTCTAGACACCTCAGAGCTGGGTGCAGCATTCCAGATGGGTTCTCCCCAGTGCAAAGTAGAGGGACAGAATCATCTCCTTCAACCTGCTGACCACACTGCTTTTGATGCAGCCCAGGACGTGTTGCCAGCTCATGTCCAGCCTCTCATCCATCAGCACTCCCAAGTTCTTCTTGGCAGAGCTACTCTCAATCTATTTATTTCCTGGCCTGTATTGATACCAGGGATTGCCTTGATCCACATGCAGCACCTTGCACTCAGTCTTATTAAAACTCACAAGATTCTTATGCACCCACTTCCCCAGCTTGTACAGATTCCTCTTAATGGCATCCTGTCCTTCAGGTGTGTCAACAGCACCACTCAGCTTGATGTCATCTGCAGATTTTCTAGGGGTGCACTCTATCCCTTCATCTATGTCCTTAATGAAGACGTTAAACACTGGTTTTAGTATAGACAGACCCCTGAGAGACATGACTTGTCACCAGGACTCTGAGCTGCTGAATGCTCCTCTCTGGATGTGTCTGTCTAACCACTTTCTAACAGGACATGCATTGAATCCATCTCTCTCCAATTTACAGAGAAGGAAGTTGTGGGGAACTGTGTCAAAAGCTTTATGGAACTCTAGATTAATGACATCTCTAACCCTTCGCTTTGTCCACTGATGTAATTACACCTTTGTAGGAGGCCATGATGGAGCAACTACATCAGTGAACAAGTGTGTGTCTAATGGACCTGGACAATGGTCACCAGCAAGACTGGAGAGAACACTAAAGGAAATTAACATTGAATGTCACTAATAAGTGGAAAATAGACAAACTGTTAGTCAACAGCTATCTTATTTTTTTTTCCTTAAAGGATAAACTTATTTGAATCTATAAAATGGAAGCCTTGAAAAGCTGAATTTTCCATTCCTTTTCTCACCATTTTACCGCATATTTTATTTTACGAAATGACTGTGGGGCTTTTAAATATACGTATAAACTGCACAACATAACTTCAAATGGTCTCTGAAATCAGTAAGGAATTTTACAGTATGTTGTCATTTTCTTTTATTTCTCTCATTTTCTAGCTTCACTAGATTTTAACAAGAGACTTAAATACAAGGATAGCATAACAGGGCAGTGTGGATGTCAGTCTCTAAATCTCAGGCATTTCTCCCATATGAACAGTACAATCTTAAAAAACCCACTTCGTTTAAATTCTTCAACTAGATAAAATATTGCTTTGTATTCCTTTGGCAAAATAATGCCTTGGCTTTTTATATACATTCTGCAATTAAAAGCAGTCTCATGTTACTCCAGAGAATACTGGGAGGAGGGAGAACTACCCCTTATATGGGGAAAAAATATTTGACACTAGATAAATGCAGAAAAGCATGCTCTGTTTTCTGAGCAGTGAGCACATTCCACTGCCTTGCATCTTTGCAGGTGTTTCATTGGCAGCTTCAGATCCCCAGCCTTTGATCCCCAAATTCCTACATTTCTGGTTATCCACATCTAGAAGACTGATGACTTTTTGTGAAGACTATGCATTAAACAAGACATGTCACCACTGTGAGAAACATAGGGTCATGGTGGCATCTTCTCTCAAGTGTCTTGTTTACTGGTAGTAAACTGGGATGTTGGCTATGCAAAATCATGGTTGTGTGTCTAGGGATAGTATTTATATCAGGGTGAATACTAGCCTTCCTGCCTGCTGACTGGAATTGGAATGTAAAAATATAGATCAGTGCAGAGTAGTGAATCCAGAGAAATATACAATCTTCTAATTCCAGCTCAGCTCATTGAGGGTTTCAAGTATACATGAGGTGTTGACCAAGCACCAGGTGTTGATTTCTGACCTTAGTTTTCTTCCACAGTCCAGTTGCTGCATCAGTGTTTTTGGATCATGTTTTATTTCCCGTTGCTTTCATGCCAGCACAGGTATTTACTTACTACGACCTCAACATTAGTTTAGCTTTATTAAACATATTTTGTCTAAAATCAGAGACTTTCCATGAAATTACAATTCATGTTATAATGATATTACTTGCAGTGACATTTTACCTGAGAGGGGATTTGGCTTTAAGAGGATTGCATGATAATCAGTAGAAAATATCATCTCCCCAGATTAGCTTTGTTTAATGAATGCTAAAACCGCTGGAGTGTGGGATTTGAAAAATCAGGCACAGTCAACATTTAGATGTCTTGTTTCTGTGTTTCCCTCTGAACTTCTACATGGTTTCAAACATTGTTCAACGTTTGGGCCTTTTTTCTTTCATACCAGTGCTGGCCTCTGGTTACCTTGATATTGAGATTGGGCTCCTGCTCATGGGAAACAGTGTGAAATCCTTATTGAAGGCACCTTTTAAAAGAGGCTGAGAGAGCTGAGTGTCTAATTTTTACCAAACCTCCATTGGAGTCAGGTTCTAATGTGCTCTGAGAAATCCCAGCCTGACTGAAAAAGTTCCCATGAGCTAAAATCCCAAAGGTTGCTCAATGCATCCATGGTCCTTGAGTGCTGTTAAGCTTTTTTTCCTGAACAGCACCATTCTTAAACTCAGACAGGGATACCTGAAGGATTTGGAGCCTGAATGACAAGCCAAGCAATGAGGAAGAGCAGGCAATCAGGTATGAGTGCATCAGAGAGCAGATGGACAAAAACAACAGATGAAGCTGACTGCAAAACAGATGATGTAGGCTGGTAACAAACATGCTACCTGTTTTGCCTGTATCAGGAAGCAGCTTTAAGCACACCTCTGTCAGAGGCATGTAAATATTATAGAAAGAGACAGACTCCCAACAGAGCCACGTTCTTCCACATCATGCTGTGCTCTACTGGGCTTCTTCAAATGTAGAGGGTAAATTGAGATTAGATGTTGGGAAGAAATTCTTTACTGTGAGAGTGGTGAGATGCTGGAATAGGATGCCCAGAGGGCCATGGGTGCCCCAGCTCTGGTAATAGTTCATGACCAGGTTGGATGGGGCTTTGAGAAACTTGATGTAGTGGAAGGTGTGGCAGGAAAGTTGGAACAAGATGATCTTAAAGTCCCTTCCAACACAAGCCATTCTAATATTTGACTGATGTTGGAGGCCCTTTCCTACTGTTGCAGGCTGGTACCAGTTGCCTTTGGCAGCCCTATAATGCTAGATAATACTGTACCTATTTTGCTTGACTGGAAAGATTTGCAAATGCTGTAAACTTTAGTTCAGAAACAAGAAAGTTTCTGAAATGACAAGGATTAACAATACCAAGTACTCTAGACACTAATAAAAGTGAGATGGCCATTGGTGCAGAGGATGTGCTCACCAGGGAATAAAGATACCCACCAGACAGAAAGCCATGGCCTGTTTCAAGTCTATACCCATCACAACTGATGCAACTTCCCAGAAAGGGTGCTGGTGGGAACATGTTGGCAATCAGGTGCCACTGCACGTTGTGCTGTTCTCTTATGTCAGTACTAGACAGAAGCCATGAGCACAGCTGTTGAAGCTGCAGCCAGGGAGAGGAACTCCTCTGCTTAGTGACAGAGCTTCAGGAGAAGGTGAGTAGGTTGAGCAGTATCAGGAAGTGCAAGGGAGAGAGATGTTTTACTGGAGTTGCATCCTGCCTTCCTGAGGACAGGCTCAACAGGCAAACAGAATGCATGACATGAAAAATTTCCCATCTTTTCTCCCTGACTGGAGGTATAGGGAGCAATAGTGAAAAGTTCCTGCCCAGCACAGTAGGCATGTCTCCTCTGTGACTGTTCCACCTTCCCAGGAGCCCTGGAATAATAGATGAGACTCATACCTATTACAACAATAGGTATAACAATGAAAAATATCAGGGATGATGGTTTACCTAGCCAACGTTAAGTCAGCCTATGCCTTGTGTCAAAACTTCTTTCATAAATTAAAAAGACCATTTAATGTCATACAAGACCTCCTTCTGAATAAAAGGCACAATGTGCGTACTGGACCCTCTTTTTAGGAAGACCTTCCTCCCTGTGGCCCATGTTTAAGTTGTCCTTGTTTGGCCCTTGGATTATTATCCTAAGCCCTGGAATAATAGGCATAATTGGTATGAGACTTCATCACTGTCATCCTGAAAAATCAATATGCCACGTACCCTGTGGGAAATAGATAGCCAAGTGGATTTGCTTCAGGATATGTAGCGGTGTAAAATGGGTGAAAAGGTAAAGGGTGATCAGGGTGCAAAGCAAAATTGGTATAATTAACACTTTTTTCCAAGTTTATATTTGTAAACATAATTATTTACATGTTTGCAGGTCAATATGTGTTTCCAGCGGTGATGTATCTCCTCAACAGGGTGAAAGTGGAATTGCTGTGGCATAAATTTATCATCAGGATCTGTATTTCAGTGCAAAGATGTCAAGTACACCCACATATATATAGGGGGTAAATAGTCCGAAGGAATTTTATTTTTTTTAAGTTTTTTCTCTAGTCATCATTAAACCAACTAATACAAGTTAAATTGATCTGTAGCATCTTCAGAATCTAAAAACCTTGTGATATTTAATTGGTATTTTTCAAGGTATGTAACTAGATTTCCAAAGTGAAATGCAAGCAAACTGTTTATTTATGTGCTTTCATTGGGTACTTCACAGAATACTACACCCAGTAGTATGTATGTTCATATGTCAGGAATATTCCACTATAGGTACTTTATTTTGTTTATTTATTTGAAAATTCAGAGTGATATCAAAAGAAGATTTGTTACATGAAGGAATGTTCCTTTTTGCTGTAATAAATTTTTATGTCTGTTGCTATGGGACAGGTTTATGATTCACATAACATGGAAGATTTGTAGAGAAAAATTGCTTTTTGTTTCTTCTCTAACAGAAAGTTTCCCTGCATACAGTTGTAGAGTAATACAAACTGAAGGATATATGTTCATAGTGATTAAAAAATTTGGCGAAAAACATATACTGGCAACAAATTATTTATTTATTAGAAGCAATATGAACTAAATAACAATGAAAGAGCTGGTTATTTTGCATGAAGAAAAAAAAGACCCAATATCACTCATGAAAAATTTAAATCTCTTTACTACATATGAAATGTTCTAACCATAACTGAGGATTCCACAAGGATGAAACAAGGGAAAAGAAAAGCTGCATAGATATAGATAGAAAAAGCATTGACATGGATTACTGAGGAAGAGTTGGCAATATGTTCATAAACGTTTAGATTTTAGAGGGCTTCTTCCAAAATCATTTCACCCTGTGGATATGGCCTGAGTAACCTGGTGACAGCGTGGAACTGTAGATAAGCTGATGCTTAAGTATAACAGTAGCTTCTGAATTTGAAATGATAAATAAATAAACAAAATGTTCCTGACATTCTTACTTTTAAAAGAAAACTATAGATGAAATCAGAATGGATGAGAAAGTTTTACAATATATTTATGACAGAGAATATTTGACCTTGAAGAATGAGGCTATGTGGGGAGTTGTGGTGTGAGATTCTTCTTTGTCATGGATTGGAATAATGTTCTTAGCCTCTTTGGATCCTGCTGATTGCTTTTTTTCTAAATCCCTTGAGTGTTGAGACTCACTGGTTGAAAAGCAGTGGTGGATGTAAATTTCAAACAAAAATAACAAAAAAATAAAAAGATATTTTATTTTTATTTTGACTTATGTATATATATTATGTCAAATAGTGAACTGCTTACTATAGAGTACTATTTTTTAACTTTGTTGATCACTTAAATGGATGACTAGGTATAAGTGGCTGAGTAAAATCTTGAGAGTGTTTAACCAAAATTTACTATCCTGGTAAGAGAATTTTTTTCTTTCATTATCATTATTTGGATACTGATCTCTATCATGATTTAAAGGGTAGTTTTTTAAATAAAACTACATGGATATAAAACCTGTTAAGCCTTCACAGCTGATGCTGAAAAAGTGTGGTGGAGTGAAAGCAGGTTTGGTTTGTTGTTGTGCATTTTTTTTTCCCCCATATCTAACTTAAAAGCTGCTTCCAGGAGATTAAATGGTAAACAGGAAATACAATAACTGTGTGCACCTGCAGTCCAATTATATCCTGGGCCGCATCAAAAGAGGAGTGACTGGCAGGTCAAGGTAGGTTGTTCTCCTCCTATATTTTGCTCTTGTGAGAGCCTACCAGTAGTACTGCATCCAAAGCAAGGCCATGAAGATGGTCAGAGGGTTGGAACACCTCACTCCGATAAAGACAAGCTGAGGCAGTTGGGCCTGTTTGGTCTGCAGAAGAGAAGGCCTGGGGAACAACTCATTATGGTCTTCCAGTACTTAAATGGGGCTTATAGAAAAGAGGAAGAACAACTCTAAAGAATTAGGTAGCATGACCTAGAAGATCTTTGTGTACTAGTGAAGAAATTGTACCAAGTGTGACGTGGATGATCTGTATTACTGTGAGCTATATATTTTCAGTGTTTCGTGCTCCCAGCACAATTGCTAAATTTCTGCTGCCGAGAACTGGTTTGCTGCCAGTCATAAGACTTCACTTCCATAACTGTCTGGTCATTTTTATTACACTACGAAGAATTTAGTGTATGCAGCTGCTCTACTCATAGTGCATTTTTCCTCTCTTGATCAAAAGAAAAAATTTCTGAAAACACAAAAGATTTTAAAGTTAGATTTTTCTATAATTATATTAGCTATTATAAAAGAGGAAAAAAAGAGAGAAGGATAATTACTAAAATGATTGATGGCTCACACAGCAAATGAAAGAACCCTCTCACATCATTGCACTTGCTACAGAATTTTGAATATACTATAAAAATAATAATGAGCTATATCACTGTTTTTAAAAGTGGTTCCAAAATTGGATTGATGTGGAAGCCTGAAAGAAGAGTTAAGGGCTCACTAAGCAGATGCAAAATCCTAATTACATATACTAATAAACATTAATCCAACAGCACACTTGAAAGTTTTATGTTTTGCAGGTTTTTGAAATTCTGCAAAGACTATTTTCTGCCTGAGAATTTCAATGAAAAAACCCCCATAGTATTTTATGGAAATTAGTCCTTCCTACTGCAATGTGCATAAAATACAGTTGGAAAAAATGATGACATGGGTACAGAACTGCCAATATATTTG
The DNA here is from genome assembly GCF_047495875.1 of Pithys albifrons albifrons. NCBI lineage: Eukaryota > Metazoa > Chordata > Aves > Passeriformes > Thamnophilidae > Pithys > Pithys albifrons. Next base: position 74,214,077 of record NC_092461.1, read on the forward strand.
GTTTAGTTGAATGTAATTTTGAAATTTGTTTCAGAAGGACTTTATTTAAATTTATTTCTCGAATTAATGAAGTTATTGCAAAGCAACAGAACTTCCAAAAGACTTAATTTTTTGTATACAATAGGATCACAGTTCCAAATGTGAACATTGGATATTATAGCTATTTCTTTATAGTGCAACTGCTTGGCACAAACGAGAATTTTTCACTGGTGTTCTTTACTGAATCATTACCATTTTTGTTGTGAGACAGAGGTACAACTTTTTCATCCTCCTCTGTTCTGTGAAGGTTAATATAAATGGTACTACTCTGACCTTTTTAGTATTCTATAATTTGATTCACTTGCCATTCCTATCCTCTTCTGTTAGTGACCTCAGCAACCTGTGACTAGAATGGACACTCAGTCAAAACACAGAATACTGAAAAGGTCACAGAAGTAGATTTTACTGCATCTGCTTCTCAGGACACACTAAGAACTAAAGTAGTGGTACCTTGTTCTGATGATTTGTCTTCATGAGGACTGAAAAAGAGGTAATGGGATAACACCTCTGACAGGAAAACTTCTGCCTATACCTATATGCATGCTGTCACGTTGATTAGAAATCTAACCAGGACATACACTACCTTAATTTCTTTTTATTTAAAAAAGCAATAAATTCAATAAAACATATTTTCAAAGTTTACTGGCCTTTCAATTACTTTTGTTCTTCCCTTCAGTTGAGTAGACAAGTAAATGATCTGGGAACAGTGCAGTCTATTAAAGAGAGTTTATCAGGATGGAAAAAGTCATTGTGCAGCTAATGTAAAATATTCGTAGAGCACAAAACATTCCTACAAACGTTTTTCAGTCTCATGCATACATGTTTATAATGTAAATGTAATGCAATGTAATTATATGCAAAATGTATTTCTCTGAAGGAATACATAGCTAGAGGGGTTTTATAGTATTTTCCCATGTAAATATGAACAGATTTCTTTTAAGTGTAATCCCCCTTCCCCAAAATCCATGCTGTTGACTAAATAAATGTGTTTAGCTATACGAAAATGCAAGCAGGAAAAAATTAGGCCTGAGGAATTTGCCTAATGAGTGAACTGTGACTAAGTCATAACTTGAGTCAGATTCTCCATTTTTGTGTCATAAACCCATAGACACTCTAGTACTGTTTTATTAGCTGGGAAAAATATGATAGTTTATTAGATTTGAATATGAAGATTGTATATCATGTATTTGGATATTTTGGTTTTAGAAAAAATAAGTGCAGCTGTTGAATGGATATACCTTCAAATTAGGCAGCTGTTTTGTATTTAGTAGGAATTGTGTGCTTCAATATATTAGCTGCACATGGGCATAAAATTGGCTGGAAAAACAATAACCAGGTAATATAAATGGTATTATTAATTGGTAGATCATTTGAAGTGTTTCTCAGTGCAACAGAACAATCTGCACATCAAAGAGTAAGCAAGTTGTAAGTGCATACACAAGCCATGTCTATAGCACTGGCAGCAATTCTCTGCATTCTGCAATGCATTTGCTAGTCCTTATCCTCTGACCATACAGACATACTGGAGCACAACACAATAACATCCCAGCTCCTGCATTCCTTCCAAGGGATGTATGTGGAAGGGGAGTTTCCACTGAGGTATCAATGCCACACCAGGAGGAATGTTACCAGGAAACCCACTGAGAAAGCATTCGGGGGGGGGGGGGGGCAACTCCTGAGCAGAGGTAAGAGCTAGATTTATCCTACAATTTTATTGCTTCATGAGAAACAAAAGCTTTGAAAACATGTCAAAACTCAGATAATCTTGAAGTCAGTAGGAGCCTTCCCAATCACTTCAGCAATATTGAAGGGGTCATTGAGGGGATGACAATTGCTTTCATTTACCAAGACTGTTGGCAATATCAATTGCAACTACAGAAAACTTGCTTGGAAGGACATATGTGAACCTATTGGTGTCTCCCTTAAATAACAAGTATGGCATCCTACTAACTCAGTTTCCAACCTATCATACACTGAGAAAATAATAGCTGTCTCCTCTTCCTGTTTTAGTTTTTTGCTAAATGGATTATTTATTACCTTTAAGTCACATATGTTATTTTTAAAGCTATGGAGAAATCTCATTTAACACACTGAACCTAATGGATTGTATGCAAATAGAAGCACCTCTAAAATGTTATTTCTGGATGTATACATACAAAAAGGGAAATAATTATGACTGAATCTAACTGGTAATGTTTAACTTTTTTGAAGATAATTTCTATGTGAATTACAGTCCATTTGTTCCTCTGCCAGTCAAATTCTTTCAAAGACCTTTTGAATTTGGGGTTAAATCCCAATATAATTTAACAGAGGCGTCAAGGAAATGACAAGTTTACTAAAAATTGATACTGAAAGGAAGAAATTGGTATCCTCACTGTCAGAGGACATCTGTCTCTGCAAGGCTTGCTGGCCAGGTACCAATCAAAAGGTGAGCACACAGCTTGAAAATAGACAGAGCACATCACAGGAGAATGCTTTGAAGAAACTGGGAAACATATAATTTCTTTATGAGATCTTTTCCATAGCTTTTGATATTGCAAATGAGGTCATATTGTGCACCATTAATTAAGAAAAACAAGTTTTGTTAATTTAAAATTCAGGTACCATTCATTTGGTCTGACCAAAGTTTTGTGTATCCTTATTTTCACTGTGTCTGAAAGAAGAGGTTAAATTTCTGTTTCTATTGTGCTCCTTTATCACCCTAACAAAGAACATGGGAAAGGAAACCAAATTTTCTTCCTGACCTAAAAGAAACCCTGCAATAGCTCTTATTCTCAGCACCTATGCAGAGCAGGAACAGAATGGGATTTTCACCTTTCATATTAAATATATACAATAATATTAAATGAATATGTTAAAGTGCCAAGAAAGTAAATAGTTTTGGAACATTGGAACTTCATTATCCATACAGTTAAACTGTTGGAAAAATCCCTTGCGTGGTTCTGTCTCGGACCAGTAAAGACTCTCCAGGCAAATTCTGAGCATAGCTGGAAAATGGTGAGGAAAAGAGAATTTAGACAGGGGCCATCCCATGACAGCTTACTTCAGCACAAGGAACTGATCCCAAACATGTTTAATTTACCACTCTAGTCACAGCCTAAGTGTCCAGGACTAAAAATAAACACATTCTCTGAATATTTTAATCATGCAACAATCTTTACTTGCTACCTCCAATTACCTTCATGCTACACAGACTCCCATCTCAAATTCAGGCTCTCTGTTTTCTAGAGGACACAGAAAGCAATACCAACCAACTGTCTGTCCTCACTATTGTATTGCTGATGCATGCTGAGAATCTATTTCATCAGACTTCTTATTCAGGAAATTATATAAAGCAACTAGGAAAGTTACTGCTTGTGGGTAGAAAGGACTTTAGTGTACTGATGAGAGCAACCTTGAAGTGAAAGACTTGACAGTGTTGGTTGATAAGAAGCTTGATATGAGCCAGTAATGACCACTTGCAGTCCAGAAGGTCAACTGTTTTCTGGGTTGCATCAAAATAGTGTGGCCAGCAGGTCGAGGGAGGAGATTCTACAGCTCTACTCAGTTCTCACCAGGCCCCACCTAGACTACTGGGGAACACAGCATCAGAAAGAGATGGACCCGTTAGAGGAGGGCCATGAAGATGACTGGGGGAAGGAGAAGCTCCATTATGAAAACAGGATGAGACAGTTGAGGTTGCTCAGGTTAGAGAATTAAAAGTTCCAGGAAGCTGTTATAGCATCCCTTCAGTATCATTCTAGGATTCTGTGGCACACAACCTTATGGTTCAAGGGTAAAGCACACATTACTGTGCCTCTTCGTAAATAGACATTGCATATGAGTGAGCTGGTTGACAGTTTATCCTGTGAAGTGTTAAAAATATAGATACTGGATTTCTGAAAGCTGGGAAAGAGTTTTTGAGGTCTTTTATAGGTCTCTTTTACTTGCACATAATGATGTTTGTAAATAAGCCCATTTTTAAGTGAAGCTTTCAGTTGTTTCAGGTGAAATATCTGGTAGGCAATGCAGGAAATCACAACCTTATAGGATTTTGCTAATGGGACCTATGCCTTCCCTTCTCTTGTCTCTAGAATTTTACTGTTATAATGTGTTCACCATGATCTGTTAGAAGGATAAAAGAAAGAAGTCAGAGATAGGCATGTGGAGTTTAATACCCTCTACTGTATTAGACTTATTTATTATTAGGAAGAGTTGATGTTGTTAATACTTTCATATTTTTCATTTTTTGTCAGTTCTAAACAACCATAGCACCTTCCTCTTGGGCAGTTGATTCAGGCTCTATCTCATACCAGACAACTCTAGATGGACCAGAGGTTTTGCAGTTGTGTTGCTTTCCAGGCTAGGTCTGTGTTTTCATGGAATGGAACGGCAGCTAACAAATTGGTCTGAGAAAGAGTTCCTTTCTTTTGCATTGTTCACTAAATGATGTTTGCATTCCTGTCCTGCTACAGTATCAACTTACAGTATACAATTATTGATGTATTTTGATGACAAAAAATTGTGTTTTGTAACAAATAATCTGTTTTTTTTTTTCCCTTTAAACTCTATTTTGTGGGCTGCTTATTAGGGGAAATCAATCCTTGAAAAAGGATTTTTAGTCTTTAGAGTAAGCTTAATGAAAAGTGCTATTCTGTGACTGGAGTGAGTAATAGTAGAGCATATGTGATCTTGCTGCATAAAACAGCCTCAAAATAATGACTTTTATTCTTCAAAAATATAATTTTTTTAATAAAACCCTTTTATTACATTAGTTCTGTATTAACAAATCTTTTTGTTGATTTTTTGCTAGGGTTGAAGCATTTCTTTTCAATATATACTTAAGCAAAGCAGTCCATAGGATCTCAAGGTGAAACAGACAAAATGGAATCACATGATGTAACCTGGTAAAGTTTTCACAACAAGCATCCTGGTTTGTGCAACGTTCTGTTAAGACTTCATCAACAATTTTCTACATAATTTTGAAAATCTAACAAGAAGGAAAGGTAATCCCATGGAAGGAAGAGAAAGGAGTAAAATTAAACTTGAGCAGGCATAAAGGAGATCAACACCAGACAGGGAAAAGAGACTGTCATGTGGTGAAATATTAGATAAAACAAGTTTCTGCAAGCTGGAAGAAACCAGATGGAGCTGTGTTTCTTTAGAATACATATCAAAATAATGCAGATAAAACTTTTTTTTTTTAAGGCAGAACTTGATTAAATTCACTAAGACCACAATCAGAGTTCAAAACACCACAGTTTTATTATTTATAGATCTGTAGTGCTTCTTTTGGATTTCTGTCATTTCATTTCTTGTTTTGAAGGGCGGGAGCAATGTTATTCTTCCTATTCTAATATTATTAATTGAAAGAATTTCAAGCATATTATATATGGACTGTTCTTAATGTTCTTATGTCAACAGAAACATTCTTATTTACTTCTATGAAGTCAAACTCAGAAGAAAGGTGAATTTACAATAGCCAAAGGTACAAGACAACCTTTTCAAACTGGAATGTCTAAATGAAGGCACCAAAGTACCTAACATAAAGTTACAGCAGTGGCCAATATTCCTTCGTTGACATTTAAGTTTGAATATTTTTCTCTGTGTGGCTTGTTCAAACTGACACTACTGATCTGAAGCATAGCTGAGAAACCTTGATTTTTTGTCATTTTGTAAGAGCTGCATTGTGTCATTATACGGTCAAATTCTGAAAGTTTTTATGTACTTGTAAAAGTCTACGCTTTCATAACACCACTGAGAGCCCAGGCACTGACATGAAAGTGAACCAAGTAACTTTACTGAATTAATAACAGTAGTCAATAATTTGGATTCTTGCTTCATTTTCGTTATAGTTAGATGTTTGCATCTAAAAGGAAGTTATAACAAAAATGCAATTTTTGAGTTAGATTTACAGAAGTAGTTGATTAACAATTGACAATGGAAAGTGCTCATCCTCTACTCTATGGACACCCCTAACCAAATGTCAATTATAATTGATTGACTGGGGAGTGTATTTCACTGCTGTTAAAACAAGAATGAGCTACATTTTTTTTGCCTACAGCTAAGAGTTCTGAATTTCTGACAATCTTTTGTACACCTTCTCAAAAGAAAATTTGTAAGATTTTTCATTTGACAGGTATTTTGTGTTCTCACTTTCTCGCGAATGTGTTTTCATCAGTTTTATAATGAACAACTTTTCTGAAATGCACTGCTCATTGTGAAAGTTGTTACTGATTTATTGTGATACAGAATGAAGATCACAATTTCAAAAGTAGTTGCAGTTACCTGGAAGAAAATTCAGTCTCTAAAACTAAAAATAAAAAAGAAAAATAAAAGGAAATAAGGGGAAAATACTTTTTCTTTGCTAATACATCTACAATCGTTTTTAGAGGTAGCACTTCAATACAAAGTAATAAGGGTTTTTTTTCCTAATTTTTATTAATGGGGAATGTGGTGTCAGTATAATTACCAGGTAGATTATGGGCATTTTATCCTCAAACCTACTCTCAATGTTGTTTTTCTATTCTTTTTTGATTTGTCATATGAGCGAACTTTGTACTCTAGAGAACAATTTAAATGATTGGACTCAATGATCTTGGAGGTTTTTCTAGTCCTAATAACTCTATGAGTCTATGAAATACTCTAAATGCCAGAAAATTAATTTCCAGTATACATTAAAACTTAATAAAAAATAGCCTGTATAAATGCATGCATGCACACACACAGACACACACACACACAGACACATATATATATGTATATATGTATATATTTGTATGTGTATTTATATACACATTCATATATGTATGTATGTGTGTACTTTTGAACCATTACACTCTGCCTAGTAATTTTGAATAAACACTTGCAGGAAAGCAACTAGTATATCTGAAAACACCACAATATCAAAGAGAAACATTAATTAAATTATTTTGCAAGACAGATTATTACATTAATTAGATTGTGATCATACTGTGATTATTGTTTACCGATTTTTTTTCAGAAATAACTTTTGATTTCTCTGTAATAATCTAAAAAAATACATTAGTCCTTTTCAGCTGGTATAAATTGGCATATCTTTATTGATTTAAATAAGTTTACACCTGATTTACACTTCCTGAAAACCCAGTCCACTTCCACTGCAGCTGCAGTCACTGATCAACATGCATTGACTCTCCATAGATGAGGAAAGTAAGGGGTCACACAAGTTCAGGTTTTCTTATATTCAGTATGTTACAGGGAGACAGAAAGAGACAAGGAGGGGATGTTTTATATATTTAACTGGAAGGAAAATCAACGAAAATACTGCTAATACTGTAAAGAGTTAAGAATTATATGTCGTTCATAGTTAGTTGCCATAAAGGTCAGTTCATTTCTTTTATTTGAGGTTAACTGGACTATAATGGAAAGTAATGGGAAAATTTTGAAATCCCTTGAGAATAATCATATTTTTTCCCATCTGAAGTGCAAATCTGTTTAGTTCCTCTCCTAATACATGTTATGCTTTGCAAAATAATAATGCACTCAATAAGTGCTTCCTGTTTGTTAAAAATGGATATGTGTAAAATCCTGCATGTGTATATGTATGGCAAGGCTTCACAAACAAAGATTTGGGAAGGGCTCTCCTCACATGGGTGTGTCCTTCGAGCCTGCACAGTGGATTTTTTAGGTGAGGCACATCATGCGCAGAACTGGCCCCACCATTTAACTCCTAAGCTTCATCTGCCACAGCCGAGCGAGCTTGGATGGTTACTGAAGTCCTCAGGACTAGAACCTACAGTCCCCGGTATTCCCAGGAGGTTTCCCATCCACATACTAACTGGGGATGGCCCTGCTTAGCTTCCAAGATCTGATGGGGTCAAGTGTCAGGGTGGCATTTAACTGCCCAGAAATCCCACATGAATTATGCATTAAAGCAGTATTGCCTTTCATTTCAATCATCTCAGAAATCAACCACTGTAAAATATCAGCCTGAGGTAGATCTGAAAACAAGTAATGAAGTCCTAGGCCCACTGAATACAAAGCCTCAAATTTACCAAAAAAATGAACATCCATTTTCCATTTGAATTGAGATACTATGGAAGTTCCAGGCTCAGCATTTCGCTATGCTAGAAATTGAAGAAATTAGCAACTTCTGTGTAAGTACTGTGGATGAATGAAACTTCTAGTATTTGACTTGATCGGTCTATGCAAATATGGGTTACATGCTAAGAAAACCTAAATCATTCATCTTTAAAGTGTGCCGACACACAAACATGCACAGAATTTGAGAGCACAGATATACATACACAGCTATACTACAGGAAGTATAACTACCCTCAAGGTTTCCTCCATTTAGAAACATATCACCACCTTGAATTGTTCATAATGTTTTTGCAGACTGATTTTGACATAATACATAATTTCTGCAAATTCTTTTACTTAATTACTAGGCTCTAGGCCTTTAAAATTAATTTACATATTTCTTAAATATTCATTGAATCTATTTTAGGTAATAGTATATTTATCTTAAGTTCTCTTATGATATGATAATAGCAAAATAATTCAGTGTGGCATATTAGTTTTACTCTGCTGTGGTCACATATGTAATAGTCTGAAATATAAAAAGTTCCTTCTTTATTCCCTTGTGATTACTAATTTAAATCCTTATTAAAATAATTATTTAATCCCATTACAATAGTATCCTATTGGTTGCTCCTTGGAAATGTTGAAATGGGTTTTGTTGGAAAGGACTCTAAAGATCACCTGGTTCCAACATCCCTACTATGGTTTGGGACATCTTCCACTGGATCAAGTTGCTCAGAGTTCCATCCAGACTGGCCTTGAACACTTCCAGGGCTGGGGGAATCCACAACTTCTCTGGGAAATCTTTTCCAGTGCTTCACTGCCCTCACAGTAAAGAATTCCTTTCTAAGATCTAATCTAAATCTGTAGTTTTTCAGTTTTAGGCCATTACTGTTTTTCCTGTCACTCATCCCCAAACACATGGCTTCAGGGGGAATCACATAGGTGTGTACACATACCACACACAGTGGTAGTTGTCATAGGCATACAGAAGCAAGAACCGCCATAACTTGTGTCTGTAGCCAATAGGGAGACCTGGATGTACTCTCCTGACAGGAAACTTGCTGCCTGTGCACTAGGCTGCCTTTTGTCAGGCCTTATTATGCTTCAGCAGTGCACAATCTTTTCATGTCATACAAATATGAATAATTGAAACAAATGTGATTATTCTTCTTTTCTTTCTTGCACAGTATATATAATGACTTATTAATGATTTCTTTGTTATAAAAATACAATTTAGACTGAACTATTTCTTGTTGAGTGAACTGTGACAGGTTGGCTCAGGGTGACTGATATACAAAGCCGATGTATGATGTTCAAGATTTTAAACATCGTGCTGAAAGATAGTGGGAAATAGGCACAGCAATAACACTGAGGACCAGGAAGAGAACCAGTATAGCTAATTTGTGAACTACTTCCATAGTAGTAGTTGATGCAGCCACAAACCCGATGGAGGCAAAAAAAGTGCCACACTACGCTTCCCAGTCAGCACTGATACAGAGTTCACCAAACAATATTAATAGGGGAGGCTGGGCCTCTCATAAAGGTACTTCTGAGATTACCATTTTTCCAACTTGCCATTTCAGACTGCCTATAATTTGCATATTTTTAATATTTTTATTATCCTTTAAAAAAACAGAACCACAAAAATTTTGGGAAGAGATAAAAAATAACATTAATAAACATTCGGTGCATTGAAAAAAGCACTGAAGGGTCAAAAAATTGAAGAAAACATGGGTAACATTTGAGAGAAGGTGACTCTGCTTTGCAGCACTGTAATTCTGTAGCTAAGACGGAAGCACAGGTCTCCAGTTCTGCCTCTGACCTTCAGGTAATTCATATGCCTCTATTTGTCTGTCACTGGATAACAATCTTCTCTTTGAAAAAGAGATTGGTTTTATGGAGCATGCTTGCACTGTGCTGACCACAGTCAAGCTTATGAGTACAGCCCAGCCCTCTGAGTGCTGCATGAATAACAATAATAGGATCACATTAATAATTTGCAATATAACTTCATCATTTGACAACTTTAGAGGTTAGACATAGAATAACACAGATTTATACAGAATAATACCTATAATACTCTATTATATATTGTGAACTTGATGCAGAAATTATTGTGCACAGTTCTGTCCTGTGATATTAATACAAGTGATCAAAAAGTTTTCTTCAGGCATTAAAATCAGTGAATCAATGATAAGTAATGTGATAGGCTTTATTCCTCATGTTTCAAATTAAATTCAAATTGCTTTAGATTTTTTTTAATATCATAAATGCAATCTTAATATGATATTTCTTGCAATATGGCCAAGCTAATGCCTGAGGAACAATCTCTTTCTTTAAAAGCTCATTTTCCTCAGAGAGCTCAATTTTTCATGTTTAACATTAAATTCACTAGAGCTTTTGTACCATTTTTTTCTATTCTTAAACAAATCAACATTAATCTGCATAACCAGTCCCTTGAATAACAGCAATATCTAAGTTTTAATTAGGCATTCTTTAGTATATTAAGAATGCTTAACCAATTCCAGTTGAGAAGTGAAATGGTTAAGTAATGCCACTGACTAGTGATGCAGGTAAGTCAATGGCATTGTAATTTAACCCAGACTTCTGTTCTTGTATTATGAATCTATGTAGAACAATGCATATCTTCAGCTTCAACCTCCTATTCCTTGGAGTTTATGAAGAACATTCTGGTGAATATTTATTTCCTCCTTTCTTATTTTTTAAACTTCTTATTTAAAAGAATCAGGGTTTTCCCATAACTTCTATCTAGCATAAAACTCAAACACTGTGTTTTTCTAGGTACATCTACGTTTATATTGTCATTCATCATGGCACAGATATGTGAAAATAGCTCCATATTTCATTTTGTTATATCAGGACAGTAGTAATGGGAACATTTTTGACTCAATTCCCTAGTTTAATGGAATTGTGGCTACCCTCTGTCTTGTTTCAAAACTGACTTCATGCTCACAATAACTCTCAGGCTTGATGATGCCAGCCACTTTTTATTGTTCTATTCAGAATAAAATATAACTGCAAATACTAGGATTTTAATGCTGTGCATATCACCCGTAGTCTGGAAATCTGGGCACTGGAGTTCTTTGTCATATTTATACATTTGAGATGCTCCTGTGTTGAAACACCAAGGGAAATCTGTATTTTTAAGGCAAGTAATTTACTTAGAAGTATATGAATTGCATATTGGGATTTAATAGTAATTTAGAAAATATCAGAGTAATAAGATTAAAATAGGACTGGATGTGAAATAACAGACTAGAAAAGAAATAATCCAAAGTTAAAAATAGTTTTTTATGGTACGAGACAAGAAACAAAAAAGCTGCTAAATTTGCTGTAATTAGAAAACTCATAAATTCTCTAAAAAATGCTGTGTGAAAACCCTGGGAGCATGCAGTAACTTTTAAATGTTGTTAAACTGGCTTCGGTTCTGTGTTTTGAAAGAACAGCACCAAATTTAAAAGGGTGACTTATTTGATTTTTTTCATGCTACATCAATTTTTCTAGGAATAAAGATGATGTTGCTTATGTATCCATCTCCAGTCTGTACAGAAGAGATTTTATCCTTCTGTGGGGAGGACAGCAGACACCTTTAGGGTAACACTAGGAATTTATCATTGATTAACTGTGCAACCAGCAGGGAAGCTTATAAAACAGAAAGACAGTGTAAAGTTTTCTAAGCACAAAGAATCCATTTGCTGTAAAGGCCCTGCTTCCAGGTCATCTGAAATACTCGACAAATTAAAAGTGGTGTTGGTATCACCTGGCACTTGATCATCTCGTGTATTTTTCATCAGACTTTAAATGGACATCTCTTATATGGAGAGGTTCTTAAATTACCTGGAACCTAATCAGAAATCCATCTGGTACAAAATCACATTAAGTTGCTAGCTGTGATTCATAACAATCACATTATGTGTTTTTTGCAGTGCATTATTAGTACTTTTCTTGCATGCTTTCAGAATTGAAACAAAGCTTGTTTTTTATGCCAAAGCACTGGGCCAGCCCCATTATGCTAATAGTGATGCTGCTTAGATGACCCAGGAAAATGCATACTTTCACCAGATGAGTATGTTTTCTCACCTGGCTGCACACTGGGGAAAAAAAAAACAACAAACCAACCCAAAACAAAACAACAAACAAAACACCTCTATTAAACACCAGACCTTTATAATGGAGACTGACAGTGTTTAACTGTATCAATTGGAATCGACATATAACCATCACTTGATCGTCAAAAGTCTTGTCAGGGAAGTAATTAACTAATACTTTAATAGGAAAAAGAATCTTGAAATATTAACATCTAGAATAGCTACAAGCATGTTTAGCATTCAGATCGGAATGTTTCTGTGAATATGTTTTTATGTAAAACCCTGGCCTCTCAGAAGCCAATGATAACATTCCCTTGAAGCAAAGAGTTGTAATGGACCTGTTGAACAATATTTAAAGAAAAAGAACATAAAGGCTAAGAGTGAGCCATGTGATCACTCTAGCATGGAGAATGGCTCAACAGTTGAAATCCTTTTTCTTCTAGTCTCATTCATATGATTTTCTAAGCAAAGATCAGGAAGAGGTATGAACACTTCCTTTAAAGTCCTACAACCCTGGGTATATTTCTTTCACTGCTTTGCTGATTTTAGACAGCCCTTCTAATTGCAAACCCTCTAAAACTCATGAATAAATGATCTCTTCTTTCCCCTACTTGGAAAAAGGAGCTTATGGAAGTCTTGATTTTTTTTAATTTAATGATATGTTTGAAAAAGCATCATTTGACTTCTGTTTTGTAAGTCATGCTTGAAGATTCTTGTGGCAACATCTGTCAAAAGGAAAAGCTGATATTTTGAATGATTTCATTCTAAAAGAGGTAAAGAGGTGACCAAGCTGTAAGTTTATAAATAGAAGGCAGAAGCTGCTGAGAATTTTCACATGTTCCACCTCATAATTTCATGTGGTTAATTTTGTATTTCTAATATACTAGATCACCCAACAAGACTCATGTTCCTGATTCCTTTTCTACTATCTTAGCCAGAGGATGTCAGCAGGGATTTTTCATTTGTTTCTTTTATACTGGGTCTACAGAAGATCTTGAATGTTTAGATAATTGCTTTTGATTCATAGATCCTTTTGTCAGCCTGCGTGGCTTCATTATTGATTCTTTAAAGTGTCTCTGTTATTATTTGTTCACAATTATATTAATGTGCTAGTGTTATTTTCATTTTAATGTAATTAATTATCATATGGCTTCTGAAAATTAGAATCAGGAACCCACCAGAGAAGTGTTCAGTTGTGCTACAGTTGCTTCTGTCTTAGTGGGAAGAAAAAAATGCCTTATGATGTTGTAGGGATAGACAGTCTTTTGGAAGAATTTGTAATGGGAAGCTAGAACTTGTTTTCACTTAGAAAGCCTTTCCTGCCTGCAAAGTGCCTCTCTCAAAAGGCTTAGATAGTTTTTATCCTTTCCCTTCTGCATTCCTGAGAAAGTTGAAGAAAGAGTTGTGAATGAGCACTCTCCTTCTGGTCTGCGGGACAGATAATGTTGGCAGATATGTACAAGGCCTTCTCCTCTGGAGAGGGTGGGGCAGGGGAGAGAAGATAAAAAGCCCTGAAGACCATGGGAACTGCCTTTCCCTGAGGCCTGGTGCTGTCTCAGAACTGTGAGTTTCTGTAAGTTTTCAGCATTCTTGCCTCCCAAATAAACATTTCTGAATAATTTCCACTGTTTGTCTTTTTTTTTTTAATACCTGTATATATTTTGCTTTACAGATGCATAAGACTGATTAGAGAACAGGTTGATAAGAAAAATTTACATTTCTTTTAAAAGTAACTACTCTGAGTGCTCACTATGATTTTCCAAGGCAGGTAAGAATCGGTTATCAGACGTATTTGCATTGTCTTAAAAATTCACATTTCCATTGTTGGAGAGGTGTACAGCTAAAGTTATTACCTGTGAACTTATTTCCCCTCTGAGGATGGAGATGTCTGGGTTTGGACCAGCCCAGGTGGAGCAATGAAAGTTAGTTTATCACAAAGTGAAAAACGACTTATTCTAGGTGTTCTTCAGAGACAACCTAGGGATGGGGGGTGATTTTTATGGACTGGTTCTACCTAATTTTCTACATTGTTGGGCCAGGTATCTTCTAGGAGAGATTGTTACTGAGGACTTGTTTTTGAGGGTCGTCTTCTGCTTCCATGACCCCTAACTAGATTTTCTGAGAGTGTGGATCAGTTGGTATAAGACTAAGAACTATTCAATCACCTTATGTTAGACTTCAACAGCTTCAGTCTGTAGAGATACATTAGCATCATGGAGACACAGAATACTTCTTCCCAAGGTGGGAAAGCATGAGGAGAGGACAGGGTTACAGCTTTCAAACAAACCAACCACATCTGACAGAATTCAGAGCTGAGGACCCTTCTGCATTTGCATATCTGTGCAAAGCCATCCCACAACATTTCTTTTGTAGAAAGTGTAACATCTAGATTATAGTAATTTGAACTAATATTCCCTCCCCACAAAAACTATTAATAATATTTTAAACATTTGATTGGAGGCTATTTTAACTCAGTTGTTTATCTTCCTTGTGAAATTATGATTGCTGATTTCCCTCATATTCCTCTCCCTGCCTTCAGAATGCCTTATTTCACATGAGCCAGTCATCAGGGAAGGAGGTCTAGCATGCATGCATATTTTTTAATAGCAACACTTCTGGCAAAGGCTGTATGTTGAGATGTGCTGCAGTTATATAACTAGTTGTGTGACATTCTTACAGCTAGCAAATACATTGATAACTAATGCAGTTTTAAAGGATTGAATCAGTTCTTCAACTCATGAAAATCAATGCATTTAAACCACAACAGAAGTAACTAGGACTATTTATCTCCTTTACAGGCCCTAGATTTCTGTAATAAATCTGACATTTATATTTTAAGCATCATAAATCCACAAAAGTGTCCTTAACTCTGCTAGAGTGTTTCAGTATCATGTAGGGGTCACAATGCTCATTCTCTAAATCAGGAAAACAGTTAACCACTAGACTTTTTGGGGTCATCCATGAGTAATTAGGTCTATATTCTCACAGATAAAAAATTAGCTGCCAAAATACACAGATGGAATTTTCAAATAATGCTTAATAAGGTGAGAGGCCTAACTTATATTGATTCCTTTGAAAATCTGACCTTTAGAGCTTAATTTTAAGCTTTCCCATTATGGTTTAAGAGGGTGTGAAAACTTAAGTATATGCTTGAATGCGTTTCTTGTAGGAAGACTGTTCCGCAGACAAAAACTGAAATACAGGCCAAGAGATGGTAAAAGCAGTGATCATCCTGAATCAAGAGGGATTTTGTTCATGTGTTTTGTGCAGCAGCAGGATGAACAATGCTCTTTCACAGTTAAGAGATTAGTTCAGGGGCAACAGCTTTTGAGTGAATTATTTCAAACACATAGATGTGTAATTCTAAGAGAAAAATATCTACCCTGGTTGTGGTTTGTGAAGCAAGATGGATTGCTAGTTCCTCAATAAAGCTCTGTGCTTCTGTTTAACTCAATTCCTTTCTTTGGTACGCTTATCTTTGTCTGCTGCTATATGCTGTGACCTCCTGTAGTGGAACTCCTGAATATCCATGATGACATTAAGGGAAAAGGAATGTAGAAAGTCAGAGCACAAGTTCTCAGAAACTAAGAGTAAATTAACTTGGTTAGTGGAGAGAAGAAAATTCACTGTTTAGTGGATTGTTATTTTGAATTTTTGTGGCTCAGAATAAACTGGCATTGCTGCATTGCTCCTTAAATTGACCAACATGGGGCAAAACATGGATTTTTGATGGTACAAACTTTTGACCTTAAATGCCAACCATGGCTTCTCTGAGGTCACCCTGGAGATCTAGAGTGCTGCTATTTTTTTTACTGTGTATTTTTCAGTTCTCATTTTAGACAACCTACCCAGAAATAATAGTACATGACTATGCAAACAAAAAAAATGTTTTCTTAATAGTAGGAATATGAACAAAACACACTGTTTAGCATGTACTCCCTCCTATGCAAACAAATACATCTGGAAATTTCTAGTCTTTTTTGCAAAGAAAATAGACCCTTTTTAATTTTAAAAGGTTGTTTCAAACATATTCAAGTTTGAACTCTGATTTCACCTGTTCAATCCACTTTGACTAGTTTTCCTTACAGTCAGCTGAACCTTTCTGCAGGCGGGTATTGAATCAGCCATTTAGAGCTTCTGTTACATATATCCTACAACATAACCAGTAAAGGGATATTAGCTTGGGAATTATGCAGTTGGGACACAACAGGGAGAAAAAGTCAGTTACAGCCCATAGAAAGTCAGTCTCCTTATCTAAGATAGCTGTAAAGGAAAACTCCTGACAGAAGAAGTGAACAAAGTGGCTGAGGGCTAGGTCTGGCTTTCAAAACTGGTTTCTGAGGTGACAAAGAGAAGAGTAATCCCCTGAAATGCAGATCTCTCTAAGCAGCAGTCTTACTTCTGTGGCAATGACACAGAGAAAGTCTGAAGGCTGAGAAAGAATGACCACCTGAAAAGACTGAGGGAAACATCAAAAGAGCTCCAACAGTGTTAGGGACATTGGACTTTACTGGTTTTGCATAAATGCTTTACTGTCTGGGAATTTGAACTATCTACCATTAGCCTCTTAGTCTGGTATTTGAGTTGTTTAGTTGGTAGGGTTTTTTTGGTTTGGTTGGTTGGTTGGTTGGTTTTGTTTCTTGTTTGATTTTTTTTCTGTTTTGGTTGGTTGCGGTTTTGTGTTGAGTTTGTTTTAGGGTTGTTTGTTTTGGTTTGTTTTTTTTTTTTTTTTTAAATACGAGATTGCAGTTCTATCCATCTACCTAGATCCAGTTCAAGGATTCATTGCATTCATCTAAAGATCTCATAGTAAAAAAATATAATTTTATAGTAAACTAAAGGTAGCTGAAGAATATAAAGTATTATGCAATTTGTTAGGTTAACCTCAGTTATATGCAGTAAGTAAATTTTCTCTCATTTCTGTCTCTGGAGAGACGGAAAATCTATACTTGTACATAATGTCTATTATATTTAACAAAGAAAAATCACTTTATTCCCAGGTGTTGCCAGTTTATCTGGAACATCTGTAAAGCAACACACTATTAAATTTCCCAAAAGATGCATGGCAGAACTAGCTGCTAAAAAATGCAAAAATGGGGCTAATATTCATTCAAGTTGATCCTTTAAACTACAAACAAGATGGGACCCATAAAGTGCACAGTGTGGTTTTGTATTGGATTAGTTTTCTACATTTTTGGAAAGCCTATAACTTCTTATTTTTTGCAAACCTGAAGAGAAAGTAATTAAGACAATACAAATTTTGCAAATGCAATACTGAAGGTGCTGAAACACCTTGGAAGTGCATTTACATCATATTGTTCACATATCTCCTCTTTCTGCAAAAATACTGAAGTATTTTTTTCCGATAGAAATATAAAAATAACAACAAAATGCCATTTTATCTACTTTTGCTTTGTAAAGCTTGGATTTTGACATGACTTTAAGAAGTTTTGAGTGCTATGAATTTTTTGTCCGGTAACAGTGTCCATCATTTTGGTTTTTGTTGGTTTTTTTGGTTTGTTTGTTGATTTTATGTTTTTTTAATGGAATGAAAGATTCGTATTTTACTAGCCTAACTCATTCCTTGGAAAAGAAACCAAAATCACTGGTTTGACTAGCTCTTGCATATATTTGAAATGTTCCTGCAGCATTGTAAATTACTTTGTGAAAGACACTTTCACACATTACATATTCTTCTTTCCTGTACTGTCAATACGAATTGTAAGGAGAAACTCTGTATCAAAAATTCCTTTCAGAAGAATGTAGAGTGAAAGAGAAAGGAGTTAGAAAATAGTCTCTAGTACTTTCACTACTTATAGTGAAACATATTCATGGCATTTTTCAAGGAATTCTAATGCAGATTTATTACTGGTACCAGCACCTCTCTGTAAAATGCAGTCAAAAGAACAGATAAAGAGCAATGCATAGGAAGTAAAGCTGTCAGGTAGTAAAATGTCTCTTTTTAAAAACCTGTCTTTTTCACAAGCCTTTTTCATTAACTTTTTATGAAGTTTCTAGAGTAGACCAAAATAATTAGGGAAAAATGACCTTGAGGTTTATGCTGTGTTCAGAACAGTGACTTGTACAATCACTGTAGGAAAGGATGGCAGATTGTGATTGATGTTTTCAGAAGAGCTGCAAAGTGAAGTATATGAATGGCACCTTAGTTTTCTAACCATGTATGACAAATGTAGGCACTGTGAGAAGCTCTTTATCCCCAGATGCTGTGAAAGCACATAACAAATTTCACATGGATGAGCCTATGAGTAGACTATCTAAAGAGCTAATCTAAAATCTCATTTTCAGAATTGATTCTGGTGTTTCAGAAGAGAACATATCCCTGAATATAGATCTTATATCAGGAGGATTAGGATGTCAGTGATTAATAAGAATTTCATTTTTAGACACGTTGTGGGATTTCTGTGGCATATATAAAACACTGAACTTGTTGAACAGCATGTCCCTTTTCAATTACAGTTTTAATGAAGAAATGACTTTCACAAGGAAAAACTCTCATGAGTTTAATATTATAAAAAGCTGCTTCTTCCCCTACTCCCCTCCCTCCCCTTTAAATCAGGTAGATTTTGTTGTTCTTGATGATACAATAACATTTCCATTATCCTGCCAGGCTGTGCCGTATTTTATGATGAAGCAACCCTGCTCAAGTCTATTTTATTTACCCCTCTGTAGCTCCACTAGCATCTCGGGAAAGAGAACAGTTTGAGTGAAGTCCAGTGACAGCATTAGAAAAAAAAATTGGTAAATAGTTACCTAACTCACATCCATAGTCAAAGTGGTTTGAGTATCCCATCAGCCTTTTAACTGAGATTTAAGTTTAAAGGGATTTGAGTATATGACAGTCACACAGTTCACAGCCAGAAAAAGGTAAGGTTGGAAGGGACCACCAGAGGTCATCTAGTCCAACCTCGCTGTGCAAGCAGGATCCCATAGAGCACATACTCAGGATTGTGTCCAGGCAGCTTTTGAATACCTACAGCAAGGTATTTCTCAATGTCCCTGGGCAATCTGTTCCAGTGCCCAGTCACCCAGATAATAAAAATTTCTTCCTCACATTCAGACAGAATTTATTGCATTCCAGTTTCTGTCCATTGCCTCTTGTCCTTTTGCTTGACAACACCAATAAGCCTGGCTTCATTCCCTTCTCTCTCATCTGCCTTCTCCAGGCCAAACAGGACAAGGTCCTTCAGATTTTCCTCATAAGGGAAGTGTTCCAGTCCCCAGTCATCTTCATACACCTACAATAGAGGATCCAAGAGCATCATGTCTCCCTTGTACTGAGGAACCCAGAGCAGGACACAATACTCCAGGTGAGGCCTCATCAGTAGAAGGAGAGGATCACCTCCCTCAGCCTGCTGGCAATCCTTTTCCTCGTGCACGTCAGGATGCCATTGGCCTTCTTAGCCAAGAAGGGATGAGTGAAAGGTTTCTACAGCTCTTGTATGACAAGAAGAAAAAATGCAGAGTACCAGTCCGTTTGCCATCAATCCCCTTGACTTTCTTCCAGAGATATGATAATTCAGTCCTATCAAATTAAAGTTGTTCTCTCTTGTCAGACTTCTGGCTGAGACTTTCCGGAACAGTACTAATTTTTTAATGCTCTTTATGAAGGCTGCAGGTGCTACTCAAGGGAAAGGGAGTAGAACTCCTAGTCAAGTTTATGTACACTGCCAAATAATTTTCAGGGAAAAAAAAAATTTGATCACACTTACAGTAACCCCAGTTTCACTCATATGTGTTTGTTTTATTTGTATTTTATAAGACCATTAGACCTACCTTTGATTTACACTATCAAACTTGTGGCCTGACTTCTAAATTACTCTGGAAATTGTTTGACTGAGAAAGTCATTACTGAACATCTAAAGCATTTCCCCTCACCTCTTACTTTTATGTGTGTAGTGTGTAAACTAGTGTGAAATATAAAGCATAAACTACCTTTCTGTTGGTTTCCATTCACAGTAATTCCATACATAAATGATCTTCATTATTTTCTAGAGCCCCCCCTCCCCCCCTTTCTCAGCCCATCTGCATCTGAAACCTCCATTTTTTTCGATTTCAGCCATAAGTGAAGATGGAGGAAGTTTTCAGCTATGGGAAATGTTATCACAAGGTCACCAATTTTCTCCCTGATGAATTCTTCACTGAATTTTGTAAATGCACCAAAATAAATATTTGAGATCAATTGATTAAATATTTGAAGCTTTGTTTCACTGTCTGAAAATTTTAACACTCATCTTCCTTCAAAATCAGAACATGTTTGAGTGAAATATTCCTGTTTGTGAAATATTAATGGTAAGGACATAGTACATAGTTATGAAAGTGATAAAGACCAGGTTCCTGTGGTTAAAAAGGTATTGAAACTTACAGTCACCATTTCATAAATGGTGCCAGTGTTTGAATGTCAGTCACCAGGGAGTTATGATTCAGATCTCTTTTCAATACAATTTGCTCTGTTTGCAATGTAAGAAACCTGTGAAACTGCAGGACTTCTTTTCCACATAATGCACTGAAATTGCCTTTGAAAATACAAAAATACATGCACAAGGTGCACACAAATGGTCTTTTATTTTACAGTTATGGCTCAATTGGAAATGCAGAATGTACACCATATAAATCCCTAGAATATAATCTAAGAAAGTCTCTGGTCCTCTTTTTAAATATCAATAACAATTTAATTTTATGTGATAGTTAAATAAATAAGATACAAACAATTATGCTTGTTTCAAAACAACTAATTCTACTCTTTGACTATATAATGGTTTCTCTTTTTTCTGTCTTCCCTAAAGCAGTGGAGCTATTTGGATGTATGACTGTTGTTTGGATAAAAAATGGTTTTTTCTTCCAAAACAGTTATGAAGCTGTGTTTCCATTTAATCCTGTGGGCTTATTTTTCTTCTGGATTACACGTGCTCTCATTTCTCCCTATGGGTACCCTGAGTACATTGTTAGCACCATAAAAACCCAGTGAAGGGCTGGAATGACTTCTACAGGCTGGAGAGACTTCTCTAGGCTGGAGATTCTTGACTCCTCATAAATCTCTATTGGTGCTATCTTCTTCAGGCTCTGTTACTCATTTTTTATTTGTCTTAGAATGCATTATGTTCTCACAATACATTATGGAGTTAAAATAGCAAATGGCTCCTTAGCATAGCTTCAGCACCACATTACATGGTATTACTGACACAACACAGTTTGTCTCATTCAAGACATGATAATATTTTATAAATAGCATTTTATGTGGTCACTGTATCTTGGGTGTATATTCCAACAGTGCCAAAATCTTTTTATTTTCTTCTTTCTCCTTAAATATTATCCAAAGCTTTGAGTACTTCTGGGCTTGACATGTGAAGAAGCAGCACTCTGTGCATTTCAGGTGTTTTTTTCAGCACCCCCTGTGGTTCTGAAAGTATTTTCCATGCTGCTTTAATGGATGGCATTTCTCTGTAACACTCCCTCGAAAATAACCTGTAGAAAATAATTGCTCCATCTTAAGTCTCATACAACTTCTGACAATGTGTAAATGGTCAGAAAGCAATTAATAGTCAAGTTTGGCAGGAAGGAAGGGGTTAGAGCTTACTGTTGACTACATAAACAGAGAAAGTCAACTGTTTGAGTTTGCTGAAGCTTATGGAAGCATTTAGTCTCACAATAGACATGCTTAGAGTTGTATTAAATGTTAACACAGACATTCATTGTTATTCCTTCTAGTCAGAACACTAAATCAGCCTTTCAAATTGTCAGAAAAATATATTGACCCTAGCCTGAAGACTGAGGATGAATGCTCTTGACTGAAAATATATTTTCTATCAACATTTAATACGACATTATCATTTTGATATCTTTCTATTCATTGATTTTTGGAAAAAACCTTTTAATTATAAGCCTGTCATCCAAGGGCTTAATGATGTATAAAAGTAAAATAAATAGTATGTTAAGAATATACTTAGTAACATAAGATGGTTTTACTATGATAGTTTTAAATCAGGTCTTATGACATATGTGATTTGCTTCTTAAAATTTTGCTACTTAGGTTGTCAATGTCATACTATCTACCTAGTTTATCTTCTGACCTGACTTCAGATAAAGTATTTTTTCCTTACAATATTAGTAATTATACATATATGCAAATATATCTACACACATTTTTTAAGCAATCATTAGCTGTTTTGTCTTCGAAAAAGATGCTTACTGAAAAATTTTAAAGGGCCATCCTGTATCAACATTGATAAAAACATAAACTGCAATGCTAAAAGATAAATTTTAGTTTGGATTATGTGTATTTTATGACTAATCTGTTGAGCGGAAGCTTCTGTCATATCAAAACTGGTGTAATAAGCAAGGTGCTTAGAAAAAAAACAAATAAAAAAGTTTCTCTAAAGAACAGCTAGAGGAGTATTGTTGAAGGTTCTAGAAAGGACAAATGTTAGATGGCAAGAAATCCTGGAGTCCTGCTCTGTTTCTTGGAATTAAAGATGGAAGTTCTTTCAGCTCTGTAATAAGATTTGAATCACATATTTGCTGGATGTGTTTGTGAAGCAGCATATTTATCCCCTCATTTGGTCAGACATCATTTTCCAAACACAACCCTCTGCGGGTATTATTTTGTAACTTCCTTTAAAATTTGATATTTAAGCAGAAGCTGCCAGTGATGAAACTGCTAGCACACACTGCAGTGATGATCTCTGCTAGCACACACTTGTTCTGTCATTTAATCCATATATGTTATTTTAAAGTATCCACAGTTCAGACAAATCCATCAGCCTGATGAGACAAAAGGTCTGGCCTGGTACAGAAGCCTTAACTCCTACTAACAAAAGCATAATAAGGACTGTGAAAGACCAGAGAATTAACATAGATTCTCTGAGTCTGTGCTAAATTATGCTTGTTAGTGTTGGATTAAACATTTAAAAGTATATTTTAAAAAATGCATGGGGATTTCATAGCAAAATTTTCAGTGACACTAACGGGCATCAAATGATTCATTTCCCACACGTTTGAACATCCATGCTTTGTGCTATACAGTGTCTTGTGCCAGTGTATTTCATTACAATATCTCAGCATCTTCCAGTCCTGCTGTAAACTCTGTGAGTCACATTTTTCATAAATGGCTTGCTCTTTTACATATGTCCATAATTGTTCTCTTTATAAATTGATTGAATACAGTTTTACTTGCCCCAAAGTATCTCATTGTTTCTCTGTTTCTTTCCTCTTTTGTCTTTCTTTTTTTTTTTTCTTTTTCTTCCCCTTTCTTTCTCCTAAAACAAAATTAACTTGGGGAGCACCAAGCTCTTTACTCACAATTGTTCACAGAAACTTGCAGCTTTAGTAAAGGACTGAAAGATAGAAGTGCATTATTTCTAAACCCTATATCTGGTACTTCTGGTCAACAACTCCTTTTGCTGCTCTTGAGATCAATAAACTCAAGGATCTCTGCCACATGACAAGGTTCACTATTGTCATATAGGACTTTAAAATAAAAAGAAAAACAAACAAACAAACAAACAAAACCAAAACAAAATCCCTCAGATTACCAGGTTTTATGATTTCAGATTACAGTTTTATCATAAGTCTTTGCAATTTGATATTTCTATTACTTAGTTAGAGGGTTTATAGCATATTTCTTATTAAAAAAAAAGAAAAAAGAAAAAAAAAGCCAAGTAAGATCTGATTGTGTTTTACTAGTCAGACATGTACCTTTCATAAAAAACTCACGTCTTATGACTTTTATGAGTGTGCAATGTGTTAAAGGAGAATTTTTGTCTTAAAATCAATAGGATTTTTAGAATCAAATTTTCCCTATTTAGCCAATTTAAATACTAAAAAGAAAATAAAGCCATCTTTTAAAACACATCACAAACTATAGTTTTTTTAAAAGAAATTTGTGAGGAGTAATTAGGGATTTTTTTTCCCCTAGTTCTCCTGGAAGCAGGCTAATAACTTTTTTCCCATCCCCACCACAACAGCATCAACAACAATAAAATCCTGAGCTCTCATGACCTCCAAAACCAAGGTTGGTCAGAAAGTGTACCCCTGAAAAGCCAGCCTGACATTGTAAGGTGTGTATATTAGGCATTTCTGGAACTGCAGAGGGAAAGAGATTTTTTGCAACAAAGCAACTAACTTTTAGTCACATATAAGTTTCACATCAAGGATTGGGTATCCACAGCTGATAAATAGGATAAATTACTTCCAACTAAAGTGCCAGCTCATGTGCATCAAAGAGACCAAAAAGATATTTTCTCTTTCTCTTTTCAGGAGATGTAAATTGAGCTTTAGAAGCAAAGATTTCTCTGCATGGTGCAATTAAAAAGAATCTAGAACTTTTAAACCCAGGGAGCCTTTGAAAGCTATTTTAAAAATTGTTTTCTCCTGCAGGGTTCTACTGAGCTTAATGGACCTCGTGGGCTTGGCAGGCAGTCCTGCTGGCTCCTGCATCCATCTCCACGTCTCATCTCAAAGCAGCAGCTCTACCAGATGTGCTAATGGAACAGCTCTGCCAGCCCAGTTGATAAACACATTTTAAAATTCTTTGCCTGCTAAATTACTCCTGTACACTTAAAGCTACACACACACATATGCTAACAGGCAAGTCAACTACAAGCCTAGCAAGCATAATAGCAGGAAGATAAAGGCTACTCAAGCCATTTGCACATTTCTTGCAAATCCCAGGTCAATGTAGGTATTTCAATATGTATGTATGTATGTATGTATGTATGTATGTATGTATGTATGTGTGTATGGCCAGACTTTGTGAATGAAGATTTGGGAAGGGCTCTCCCCACGTCGGTGTGCCCTTCGAGCCTGCGCAGTGTATTTTTTTAGGTGAGGCACAGCATGCGCAGAACTGGCCCCACCGTTTACGTCCTAAGGGTCCATCTGCCATGGCCGAGCAAGCTTGGACAGTGACAGTGAAGTCCTTAGAACTGTCTACAGCACCCGCTACTTAACTGGGCCTGACCCTGCTTAGTATCCAAGATCTGATGAGACTGCCAAGGGACGGTCCCTATTGAGGCTCGACTCAGATCCTTGTGATTCGGAGTCCTGAGTGCTCTCCATTACACCATGGGACCGCCCTGGATCTTTCAATAAATCTATACTGAAAATATCTCCTCCACAGAAAGAGCCTGTGTAACTACTTGTTTGAATTCACAAGCTGATATGTAGCAAGTTGAATGTCTAGAAGCAGGCTTACCATTATTGCATTAAAGAGGAATATAGAAATCAAAAAGAAACATTTTCTTTTAACAAAAAGCCAAGCACTTTATTAAGGCCTGTAGATGCCATTAAAATTCACCAATAATTTTACTGTTTAAACACTGTAAGATTTTAGTTTCATCAAAACTAAGAAAATCACTAATTAATATTAAATTGAAGTATTGCCATGAATAATTTTACTTTTATAAGAAAACAGGCCACTGATTGTAAAGTTCATATCACAAGATGGCAAGAAGCCATCACCTGCCCTAGAGCTGAATGTAGGAAGTGTACAAATCACTGTGTTATTAGTGCAAACCTATTTGATGTTCATCTGTAATCTCATAAAGTTTACTTGTCCTCACAACTTCCCCTGCTGCTAAGTTGCCCTTTAATTAAGCATCCCTAGGGTTTGGAGGAGGAACAGTGTATGAGTTTGACATGTCTCCCATGGAATCAATACCAATATTTTCATTCATTTCATTGGAGAACAGTGAAGCCTTACTAAGAATCCAATGTCTAAACTTGTGGCAACTGTTCATAAATGTAGCCATCCCTGAGTTTTCTTAATATGATTTCATTTCCTAGTGTATTTCTACATTAATGCTTGACAAACACAGAGAAGAAACCTAACATGTGTTTCCAATGGTTAGGTTTCAGGTATTTTCAGTCTCACTTCTGTAAGAATATCTAATATGACACTGCAGATTATAGACTAAAACTATTGGAGAGGAGTGCAGCCCAAACCAATGCCTGAGAAAACAAAGTGCTTTTAAGATCTTTTGTAAACTTATCTGTAACTCATGTTTTGGGTTCTGGCCTTTGCATTTTTTAATGTGGTTTCACTGGAATATGAACCAAAGAGATCGCAGAGTTTGGACACCTTTGAATAATGGGGAAGAGGTGAACTGAGAAATTGGATTTCTTCAGGCTTTGTGGTCCAAGTCCTCAAGCTAAGCCCAAGTAGCCATATTTATCTCCTGACCTAGACTTCTGTCATTCTATCCATTGCTGCAGATGGTAAAAAAATGTGGTAGACACTGAATGTTTTCTGTTTCAAAACATAATAAGATGAAGTTTCTATAACTTTAGAGGAGTAAAAATTAGTAATTTTGATCTTGCAGGCCAAGAACTTCAAAGATTACAGGACTTGAGCAGCTGCAGTAAGAGAGTTTATCAGAATGGAAACTTCTGGCCTTCTATTTTAAATGTAATAATAGACAAAATACCTTGTTGAAGCATCCAGACTTGGTGGGGGAGGAGGGGAGGAAAGGCTCTGGGGACTTTTTCTAGCTTGTTTTTAGTGATTGCCTAGTATTTTAAGTGTGTTGAAAAATCAGATCTGTGGGGAAAATCCACTGATATTTACTGTTCTGAGTGGTGCAAGGGAATTCAGGTATGAATGATTTTGCTGCTGCCATTATTAACTAACTTTTGGGTTTAGGTGTATGTGGAAATATGATCTGAATGGAGAGGAGCTGCTGATGGCAAAAGTATTTACTAAAAGAGGTAAGTTTTCAGAGATAAATAAACTGCATAATCTTGTTCTACCCCTCCCTAAAATCATAGAACCATAGAATCACTAAGGTTGGAATAGACCTCTAAGATCATTGAGCCCAACCATTAACCCAGACCCACCACATTCAGCAGTAAACATATCCCCAAGTTTTACATCCACATGTTTTTCATACTTCCAGAGATGGTGATTCAGCCACTTCCCTGGTCAGTCTGTTCAAATGCCTGAATATCTTTTCAATGAAGGAATTTTCCCTAATGTCTAATCTAAGCCTCCCCTGGTGGAGAGGGAAGTTGTCAAAGATTAGATTGTGGAAGAAATTTCAGATCCCTGATCTGAACAAGTCTGAGGAATTACACTTATGGAAAGGCTTTTAGCTTTTTCTCATTTGGTATGCTTCAAACAGTTTGACCACTGTTTGCAGTACTTTAGATTGTCTCCTTAATTTGCTTTTACTGGCATCTTCTGGATGTTGAAGTTATCTGAGAAGGAAGTGGGATCTTCAGACATAACAGGGAAGTATACAAGATATTGCAAGATATTAAAGAAAAGAGAAAAATACTGCCTTCTACCTGAGAAGTGTGACAATTCTGTAGTTGCTTCCTAGAAAAATTATCTCCATAGGAATATGGGACATGCCAAGCATCCTGGACCCTCTGTGAGGCTGGAGTAAAATGTCTTCACAGGTTGGTAACAGTTTGGTCTCTTCCGTCTCAATATCAGTTCAGAAGACATAAATAAATTCTAGCAAAATCACTTTCAAATCATTAACTGATATAACCCAAAGATGCTCTCAAAGCAAAGGGCAGATGAAATAAAAAATGGGCTCCACAAACAATAGGAGTCTTATTAGCAATAGGAAATGTTATTTGGAGATGCTGAGTCTATGGTTTCATTTCACTGACTGTTGAATCAAAATGCAAATTCTGGCAGACAGGTCTAAGAGGCAGAATGAGCAAATGAATTCTACAACACAGCTTTAAAACTGGGAGATTAAATCTTCCATTTGTACTTTTTAATGAAAGGTAAATATCTTACAATATGAGAAAGGGATAAAGTTACAATGAAGAACCTTGCAAGTGTTGGCAAATTAAACTTTGCAATTTTTGAAAGAGTTTAAATATATATCAGTTCCAGACTATGAGATGGTGGGTTTGACCAGCCTTTGTTTTGGGACAGTGGATTAGAAGTAAAAGAAAAATAATTCAAAACTCTTGCATGTTTCATCCTGCTATTCCATGTCTTGTCATATTAGCCTGTATTTTGTGTGATATGATTTGATATATATCAATATAATTCAGCAAAACATGATATAAAAATTTGTAGCACAATGGAAAGAGAAAAAAAATACCTCAGAAATACTGTGCTGCCTGAGAGATAATGGACTGCCTCCTTCTTCTTCCTTCTAAATCACTTACTATGTCGCTAGCTTTTCAAATCACTTCAGAATTATAGCATACTGGTAACGTGACGATAATCACAAAAACTCAGTGGGACATCACCCTCAACATAGAAGAGCAAAGTCTGTAAAAAGGAAGCACATAGCTCTGTGTCAATCTCACAATGCAGCCCTGCACAAATACAATCACATACTTGAGTGTTTCTAACATTACTGTTATGGATCAAAGGAAATGTGTAGCTGTTGCAAAGAGTCTCTGAGACAAATGCACTGGTCCCAGGAAAATGGCAGCATGTTGTAACTGATTTGCTTCAGGTGTTTGATGATACTGGGGGCTTGAAGCATGAACTTATAAAATAGTGTAGAGTTTAGATCTCAATCAATGTCAAGAAACAAAAAAGCATTTTAGTAGGAGTAAAATACATATCACAGATAAAACACTTATGACATTTAGAAATGTAATTTTTCCACATTCTGTTTTAGATCACCTCAATACCTCAGAAGATGTAATCTAAAGACTGGTAAGGTAAAGCAGATTCTGACTCTCTTTAGTAGAGTTTGAATTAGGCCTTAGGTAAACAATAAAAGCCTTGGCTTTAGACAAAAACTAGTGAAATGGGCAATCTTTCTATTAATTTCTGAGGGTTTTGTATTGAATGCATAGTAAATGGTCTTTCTCCAGAGTCTTTAACTGTAAAAATACTGAAGAACACACAGGTTAATTAGATCAAAAATAGTTTTTGAGGTTTTTGTTGGTTATATTGGTTTGTATTTTTTAAAGCAGACTTCAATCTGCTTCTGTGACTTAAATACATTTTTTTTATTTACTCTGTTTCATTTATATGTAAAATAGAACAGCTTTTCTGCTGTCTTTTGGCAATCAGGGTTTTTTCCACTCAAACGGCCTTGTATTTATTCTGTAAGAAAATATTCACTCATGTGAAAAAAAATTTAGCTTTTCCAATTTTCATTTAATTTGCTTTTGTACCTTGGAGTGAGTCAGAGATTCAATTTTCCAAATACATAATTTTTAGCTTTAATGCTTGAGTTGTAAGTAGCATAGAAGGCAAAGAGCAACATCAGAATAACAAGGTACACAAATAATATTGTTTTGTTATCACAATTAAGATCTGATAAAGTAAAAGTTTGTAATATTCCTTAATGAATCAAGATACAGACGTGCTATAAAGGTAAGTTGTTAGTGATATTTTCTTGTTATTGCACTATGAAGCTTTAAAGATAGATCTAATCTCCAAAACTTAACCTGCTAATGTGCCCTGTTTTTCCCTTTCCCATTCTTCCTATTAATTTAGAAATGGAAAATTATTGTAACAGATTGAGCTGCATTTGCACTGCAATTCTATGCAGTTAACACCTGCAAATAACTTGTTTTTGTGTTCTCTGGTGATATTTCAGCAGAGGGCATAGGACAGATAATTAGAATTAATTTTGAAGTAATCTTTAGTGATCTACCCACATCTGAACAGCAAACCCAGCATCATCACCCTGTTGCATTTTACCATGATGAAAAAAGCTTTGTTCACCCATTTATGGTCTCTGACTCTCCTGTCACTCCCTTCCTAGCATATTCATTAAAAATACCAGAAATCATAGTGAATAAGAAGTTCAAAAAGTCCCTATTCCTGTGTTATTGTTGGCAATTTTTTTCAGCAGAAAGCATCCAAGATCAGTAGAAGCTGAATATAGTCCATAGCTTATTCATAAGACAGAATTAACATAAAAAAGATCCACAGAGAATGACTCATAGTACCTGCTTTATGCACATTTTTAGGATAAGAACAATTGTCCTTTAAATGTTTGCCTCTTATTTTCCTCACCCTTCCCCTTTCCTTCTCGGCTATATGTGTACTTAAAAAATTAACTGAAGATAGCTAAATGTGAGATGAATGTCTCCCTAAAGGTCAGTGAAGAAATACCATTGAGGACCACTGAAATATAGGACTGAATTGTGTCCTAGTTTGATTTTAATGGACCTTCACAAACTGGAAATTATAATACTGGGGCTACTAACATCATGAGTTGTATCTCTGCAGACTTTCTGATGTCCTTTTTCAGAACTAACAGATATTTGAAATTTGTTTTCGAATAAAAGATATGAATTTTTTTTCTTTCATAATTTTCAACTCTTTTTCTGGGGCTTTAAAATTCAGACCATATTCTGTTTTCCCCAAAATGAAAGCACATATGAGAATAGAAATAATATCAAGTCTGAAACAATGCTTATACTATATTTTCTGAAGAGGCAAGGCCAAAAGCATGAGGTTCAATAAGGTAGAGTGCTGTGTCCTGAACTTGGGTCACAGCAGCCCTACACACCACTACAAGACTGGGGAAGAGTGGCTGGAAAACGACACAGCAGTAAAGAACCTGGGGGTCAACAGATTGCTGAACATGAGCCAGCAGTGTGCCCAGGTGGCCAAGAAGGCCAATGCCATCCTTGTATGTATCAGAAATAGTGTGTGCTGCAAGACCAGGGCAGTGATTGTGCCTCTGTATTCAGCACTGGTGAGGCCACACCTCAAGAATTGTGTCCGGTTCTGGACCCCTTACTAGTAGAAAGACACTGAAGTGCTGGAGCATGTCCAGAGCAGGGCAGTGGTGCTGGTGAAAGATCCAGAGGGTGTTCATATGAGAAGCAATTGAGGGAGCCAAGGTTGTTCAGACTGGAGAAAAGGAGGTTCAGGGGAGACCTTCTTGCTCTCTACAACTACCTGAAAGGAGGTTGTAGCTGGTGGGGGCCGGACTCATCTCTCAGGCAACCAGTGACAGGACAAGAGGAAATGGCCTCAAGCTGCACCAGGGGAGGTTCAGATTGGACATCAGGAGGAATTTCTTCACTGCAAGTGTCATCAAGCATTGGACTGGGCTGCCCAGGGAGATGATGGAATCACCATTCCTGGAAGTGTTCAAGAAATGACTGGACATGGTAATTAGTGCTATGGTCTAGTTGGCAAGGTGATGATACATCAAAGGTTGGACTCAATGATCTTGAAGGTATTTTCTAGCCTTAATGACTTGGTGATTTTCTGTAAAGGAGACTTCATTCTGTTTCTTCAGATAGCCATGAAGTCCTAGCCATAGAGCAGAGGGAACTGAGAATATGATTTGGCTATGACTTGAGTGGTCTGAACAGAGCAAACCCCCTCCCCCCAAATGTTACAATGTGGATGAAAACATAGTGAATGGATAGGAGCATAACAGATATTCTAGGATTTATTTCATTTTGGCTCTAAGATGGATATACCCTACCCAAACTAATTTATGTCTACATGAGTCTATTAGCTTCGTGCAACCTTCACCTTGTACTTTTCTGAGCATTTTATGACACTACCATGTCCTTATTTTCTTCCTTTCCATATTCTGCAGTTTCTGAAGTTCTCTGGGGCTTCTTCTCTGTTCTTTCTAAGTGTTGGTGGTGGTCTCTGGGGGAAAGGGCCTTTTCTATCTTCCTACTCCAGAGGTTCGGCTTAATGAGCCCATTAAATGTTCATTACAAACAGTCTTCAATTCTGGTTTGTTAATTTAGTGATCCTTGTTTGAGGGGGCCTGTTTCCTTTTTGAGAGGTATATACCTTAAAAGAGGTAAATACCTTTCTTAAGGTATATACCTAAAAAAAAATCTCATTCAGGTTGTTTCTTTCAGGTTATGTGGTTAAGGCAGAGAAAGGAAACATTGAGACTATCATTTGCAGCACGGTGCTGTCCAGTGGCAAACAGCAAAGCTTCAGATTTGCTCCTTTCAACACAAGTTCTTTGATGCCTGGGGAGATCTGCTGCCGAGGAAGGAAGTGTAACAGGTAACATTTTGTACCTTGCTACGCTTCTTTCCAACAAACAAAAGAGCAAGAGCTTCTGAAACTATTCCTTGGTGCCCTGGATAAAACACTGACGATATTAGCTCTTTCTATCTGTCTTTATTATTCTTTTATTCCCAAAGTACATACAAAAAGAAGTTTCATCATGTTTCTGTTAACCAGGGAACTTTATGTCAGTAGAACGAGACAAGTGGTGTGAATGGGAAATCAGAATTGAGGCTACAGTCTATCATTTTTGACATTTTTCAATGGAAAAAAGTCCCTTTGGCTAAATTATTATGGTTTCATGTATGACATTTAGTCATTAAATTTGACTTAAGATTGGGTGCTACTTCTACCAAGAAAAAAGAGAGAAATATGTCAGGGAAGCATATACGAGAGCAAATCTCTCTTCTACAGGATGTTTAAATGTTGGTTTTGTCAATGTTGAAGACTGAAACCCACAGCATCACAACAGACTGCAGAGATTACAACAATTTTTAAAATAAACATTGCACCATACACTGTTGGAAGCATTTTTTCTGTCTAACTCTAAATTTTCCAGATAAAAGATTCTGTGAATGAAGATCAACAGAAGACTGAAAAGTGTATAAAAATAAACCTGTAACATAAAAAGATATTTGCTCTTGAAAAGAAAGGTATTTTATGGTGGTAAGAAGCCCAAATTTGATAAAAAGGCCTGATAAATGAATTTTGATGAATTAGGAGCTAAATAATCAAGATAAAAAGTGAGATCACTCAAAGAACTGCTAAGAAGGAGCTGGACCAGATTTTGCAGCTTCCTTTGGAGTATTAGGTCTAAATAATTGAAACATTGTTCTGTGCTTGTTGTATTGATCCCAAAACCTGGCTGGCTAAAAATCAGGTCCTTTCACTCACCCTAGGAATAACTTAGATACAACAGAAAGCTGGCCAAGTGCTTTTAAAATGTTCACCCATGCAGTAAAGTAAGATTACATTTACCCCTTTCCAATGATTAGGCAAATCTATAGATAGTCCTCAGGGTCAGTGGGCACATGAATGAGACCTTGATGTGCTGAACAGAATTTTAGTTTTCCCTCAAACAATAACAGTGTTCATTATGCCCATACCAAAAAAAAAAAATGTTTTGGCATTTCTTCAGTTTCTTTTTACAGTAGTCCTGTGGTTGATATACTCTCTGAGGCTATGAAAGATTCACATTCAATTCCCTCATTCTCCTAAAGAGATTTGAGTCTCTGTAAAAAATCCCCCAACATTTACATGACTGTTTTAGCCATCAGGCTAGATAGAAGGTGCACTGGGCTGTATCGATGAATGATGCTTGTGGCATGTTTTCATTCTTACCCGGAGTAATGGTACCCATCATCTTGCATGCATGGCAAATATATTCTTACTGGGAACAGAATGATGAATGGGATTCAGTCATTGGAGGTTTATGCTTGTTCCTGAGGAGTTTGTATATTCTTATCTGCACTTGATGCACTCCAGGCTTGTGACTTATTTGGGGAATAAGGATGGGTAATTATAGGTTTAAAAAAAAAAAAAGTAAATAAAAGCAATTTCTTCTGTCTCATCCATCTAATCTGTTTTTCTCTGTTTGAATGTCGAAACCCAAAACCATACTCATATACGTACACAAGTCCTGCAATGTGAACAGTACCACATTGATATTTGTTTGTTTTATTTTGATGTTATTTGGCATATAATGAAAACAACCTATTAGATGTTGCAGTTTTTGTTCTATATGCATTAACACTTACATTTACAGTTTGCACTTAAAGCCCGAAGTCCTTAAAGCTACACATAGTTTAAGAAATGGCAAGTTTGTGTATAGACATCATCTGCTCAACCTCTGAGAATTGCCGTGATAAGTTTAATGCATTACTTTCAATTTTATTTTTAGTTGTATTTATATTATTCAGGGACACTTGGTGAACAAGGTAAGTCCTTTGACTAGAGGCAGGGGGGAACATATCAGACAGAAACAGGACCAATGCACAGACGCCTGTATTACTTGGCCTTCAGCTTCAATCCTAACAGGCCATCTGAAGCAAGACAACACACGTTCTGTCATATCACATGGTTTGATTGCAAGAAGTATTATCACAAAGAAGTGTGGATTTTTAGCATAAGCCAGTGATTATACTAGGACTACTAATTTCCATGGACATGGCCAATGCTTTTGAAATAAGGGATTATATGTGGCTAGTTACTAACTTTGTTTGGTGAGGATTTTTATAAAGAAACTTAACAGTAATGAAATGCATGGTGAGTATATATAAATTGAATCCCTCACCAAGACTTAGGTGTCAGCCACTGTAAATTTAGATTTATGTTCCTTTTAACTGACTGTTAACATAAGCAATTCATTTCCCCAGACTCAGAAAACTTCTGGCAGCAGTACATATACACCTTACATTTTAATTTTTTTTCGTCATATAACTAAGAATAAAACTACATTATGAACAAAAGAAATACATACAGAATTCTTTTGATCTTTAGGAGAAAAAATTTTGATTACTGAAGTATGAACATCATTATTTGTGTCGATCTCTAAACAAACATCATGAACATTGATGTCTATTAAATGTTATTGGAAATATAGATTAAAAAAATCCATTGTTTTGTAGTCATGGACCTTTTGCCCTCACTGTTTGATTTTGAATGTGACATTTGGAAATATGAGCAAGCAGTCATTGAAATATGTTTCCTAAATTATTCCTAAGATGAAATTGACTTTTTTTAATATAGAAAATTGAACCAAGCTAGAAACAGTATGCTCTAAACATGACTCTTAAAATATATAACAGCTAAAACTTTTTTTTGTAATTTTTTTTTCAGAAGATTGGGTTTTTTTGTTTGTTTTGCGGTTTTTTGTGGGTTTTTTTTTTGATTTTGGTGTTTTTTGTATGGTTAGTTGGGGTTTTACTAAAATGGTGCCTATGAAGTCAGCTTTATTATTTTTTATACTGATAAATTAGCAGTGCTATTTTCTTGTACCAAAGCTATGTAACTGATCACTTCATCTATCCATACTCCAGAATTGCCAATAACATTTTATGAATGAACTGCTACTGGAATAGCTTTCTGCCTTTAATGCTGCAGTGGGGCCCTTCACTGCTGCAGATGCTGCTACTCTTTGAAGAGTACTTGGATATCTGTGAAGATCTAGAACTGCAATTCTCATATATATTTCCAGTCAATCTCTGAACTGAAATGGGAATGTGCCCTTCTCTGAGGGGTTGACCCTGGCTAGACATCATGTGTCCATCAAAGCTGTCCTATAATACCCCTCCTGGAAGGCGGAAGAGGAGAGGATATTTAACAAAAGGCTCGTGGGTCAAGATAAGGGCAGGGAGAGATTACTTGCCAATTACTGTCACAAGCAAAAGAGACTTGACTTGGGAAAATTAATTTAATTTATTACCAATCAAATAGAGTAGGATAATGAGAAATAAAATCAAGTCTTTGGACATCTTCCCTTCACCCCTCCCTTCTTCCTGGGTTCATCTTCAATCCTGATTTTCTCTACCTCCTTCCACAGAATCATAAAATATGCTGAGTTGGATGGGAACCACAAGGGTCCTTGAGTCCAACTCTTAGCCCAGCACAGGACGATCTCCAAGAGCCACACCATGTGCCTGAGACTATAATCCAAATGCTTGAACTCTGTCAGGCTTGGTGCTGTAACCACTTCCTTGGGAAGCCTGTTCCAGTGTCCACCCACCCTCCAATGGAAGAATCTTTTCATAACATCCAACCTAAACCTCCCCTGACACAACTTCAGGCCATTACCTTGGGTCCTGTCACTGTTTGCTACAGAGAAGAGATCCTCCCCTCCTCATGAGGAGGTTGCACCTTCAGTGAGGTCTCCCCTCAGTGTCCTCTTCTCCAAGCTGAATAGACCAAGAGCTCCTCAACTGCTCCTCATATGGCTTTGCCTCAAGGCCCTTCACCTTATTAATTGCCCTCCTTTGGACAGTGTCTAACAGCTTAATATATTTCTTTATTGCAGTGCCAAAAACTGCATGCAATATTCAAGGTGAGGCTACCCTAGTGCAGAGCAGAGCGTGACGATCCTCTCCCTAGACCAGCTGTCAATGCTTTGCTTGATGTCCCCCAGCGCACGGTTGGCCCTCCTGGCTGCCAGTGCACTGCTGACTCATATTCAACTTGCCCAGGGACTCCCAGGTCCGTTTCTGTGACACTGCTTTCCAGGATCTCATTTCCCAGCCTGTACGTTGTGCTGGTTTGAAGGTGAACCAGCAAGGGAGAATGAACTCACCACGAGAGAGATTATAAGTCAGAGCTAAAATTTAATAATAATATTATTATAGCAACACTGACACACAAGGGAAATTGCTTTCAACTCACAATACCCCAGCAGTATAACCCAGTGTCCTGGGGCACAAACCCAAGGGGGTTTGTTTGCCCTTGTGCTGAGACCCCTGTGGCTCCCCCAAGTCCAGAGCAAAAGGAAAAGAAAGACCTGTTGGTGCAGGCGAGGGCTGTGGTCTGGGCGAGAGCGGTGATCTCCTGCTGTCGAGGTCCTGCTGCTGCTCTGGATCCGACGAGAAGTACCCGAGGTCTTCTTACCCACCACTTATGTACCCTCAGGGAGCACTCAGTCCCTCCCCCTGGGCGGGGACTCACACAATGGGTGATTGACTCTGGGAGCCAGGGGGTGTTGAGCTGTTGATGGCCCATTAGCAGCTCCGCCCCCCTCAGGCTGGGTGTGAAGGTGATAATGGCTCCCTGGGCAGCTGCTGCTAATGGCCCATTGTCCTTGGGGAATGATTAGAGGGGGTAGAATACACAGCTTTGATCACCCCCACACAGGGTTAGCTGGTCCCTCCTGCTGAACTAGGACATTATCCACCCCTTATTCTACTCCATCTAGTCATTCCCAAATTAATCCCCTTTTTACCTATACATATATATATATACATAAATGCAATGAAACATTACAAACTCTTCTCGCTCAAAATTAGGTCCCCTTGTGGTACACAACGTGTTTCTCCATCTTTTTGCATTACCCACCAAGTGCAACCAGGTCCTTGAGCAAAGACAATCCCTCGGATGGGTTTGCCTTTGTTTGAGGTGGGACTCACCCAAACAGTCTTTCCTAACATACCTCTCATATGGACCACAGGGACTTTATCTCCATCTACAGTATTCAAGAGTTCTGATTGGGCAGGGCCAGCTCGATTGATGGAGCCCCGAGTGTTGACCAACCAGGTGGCCTTTGCCAAATGCAGCTCCCAGTGTTTGAAAGTTCCCCCACCCAACGCCTTCAAGGTTGTTTTCAGCAGTCCATTACATCGCTCAACTTTCCCGGCAGCTGGAGCATGGTAGGGGATATGATACACCCACTCAATGCCGTGCTCTCTGGCCCAGGTGTCTATGAGGCTGTTCTTGAAGTGGGTGCCGTTGTCAGACTCTATTCTCTCTGGGGTGCCGTGTCTCCACAGGACTTGTTTCTCAAGGCCCAGGATGGTATTCCGGGCAGTGGCGTGAGATACGGGGTATGTCTCCAGCCATCCAGTGGTTGCCTCTACCATGGTCAGCACATAGCGCTTGCCTTGGCGTGTTTGGGGAAGTGTGATGTAATCAACTTGCCAGGCTTCCCCATACCTGTATTTCGACCACCGTCCACCATACCATAGAGGCTTCACCCGCTTGGCCTGCTTGATGGCAGCACATGTGTCACAGTCGTGGATAACCTGTGAGACACTGTCCATGGTTAGATCCACCCCTCGGTCACGAGCCCATCTGTATGTCGCATCTCTGCCTTGATGACCAGAGGCATCATGGGCCCATCGGGCTAGAAACAATTCACCTTTATGCTGCCAATCCAGATCTACCTGAGAGACTTCAATCTTGGCAGCTCGATCCACCTGCTCGTTGTTACGATGCTCCTCATTAGCCCGGCTCTTAGGTACATGAGCATCTACGTGACGGACCTTCACACTCAGCTTCTCTACCCGGGCAGCGATGTCCTGCCACATCTCAGCCGCCCAGATGGGTTTCCCTTTGCGCTGCCAGCCGGCCTTTCTCCAGCGCTCCAGCCATCCCCACAGAGCATTGGCCACCATCCACGAGTCAGTGTAAAGGTAGAGTCTTGGCCACTTCTCTCGTTCAGCGATATCCAAAGCCAGCTGAACAGCTTTCAGCTCTGCAACCTGACTTGATCCACCTTGTCCTTCAGTCGCTTCTGCAACTCGACGTGTAGGACTCCATACAGCTGCTTTCCATTTCCGGCTTGTCCCTACAATGCGGCAGGAGCCATCTGTGAAGAGAGCATATCGCTTCTCCTCTTCTGGTAGCTGGTTATATGGTGGGGCCTCCTCAGCTCGTGTCACCTGCTCCTCTTCTTCTTCAGAGGACAATCCGAAACCCTCACCTTCTGGCCAGTTGGTGATGATTTCCAAAATCCCAGGGCGATTAGGATTCCCTATCCGGGTTTGCTGCGTGATCAGAGCGATCCACTTACTCCATGTGGCATCAGTGGCGTGATGGGTAGAAGGAGCTTTTCCTTTGAACATCCAGCCCAACACTGGTAGTCGGGGTGCCAGGATGAGCTGTGCCTCAGTGCCAATCACTTCTGAGGCAGCTCGAACTTCTTCATAAGCTGCCAGGATCTCTTTCTCAGTTGGGGTGTAGCTGGCCTCAGATCCTTTGTATCCCCGACTCCAGAATCCCAGCGGTCGTCCTCGAGTCTCCCCAGGTACTTTCTGCCAGAGGCTCCAGGATGGGCCATTCTCCCCGGCTGCAGTGTAGAGCACATTCTTCACATCCTGTCCTGTCCTGACTGGCCCAAGGGCTACTGCATGGGTAATCTCCTGTTTAATCTGCTCAAAGGCTTGTTGTTGTTCAGGGCCCCACTGGAAATCATTTTTCTTCCGTGTCACAAGGTAGAGAGGGCTTACAATCTGACTGTACTCAGGGATATGCATCCTCCAAAAGCCCACGGCGCCTAGGAAAGCCTGAGTTTCCTTCTTGCTGGTCGGTGGGGACATAGCTGCTATTTTGTTGATCACCTCTGTTGGAATCTGATGACGCCCGTCTTGCCACTTCACTCCTAGGAACTGAATTTCCTGAGCAGGTCCCTTGACCTTACTTCGTTTAATGGCAAAACCAGCTCTTAGGAGAATCTGGATTATCTTCTTTCCTTTCTCAAAAACCTTCCCTGCTGTGTTCCCCCATACAATGATGTCATCGATGTACTGTAGATGTTCTGGAGCCTCACCCTTTTCCAATGCAGTCTGGATCAGTCCATGGCAAATGGTGGGACTGTGTTTCCACCCCTGGGGCAGTCGATTCCAGGTGTACTGCACCCCCTTCCAGGTGAAAGCAAACTGCGGCCTGCACTCTGCTGCCAACGGAATGGAGAAAAAGGCATTGGCAATGTCGATGGTGGCATACCACTTGGCTGCCTTGGACTCCAGCTCATACTGAAGCTCCAGCATGTCCGGCACAGCGGCACTCAGGGGGGGTGTGACCTCATTGAGACCACGGTAATCCACTGTCAGCCTCCACTCTCCACTGGACTTTCGTACTGGCCATATGGGGCTATTAAAGGGTGAGTGAGTCTTGCTGACCACCCCTTGGCTCTCCAGCTCACGAATCATCTTGTGTATGGGGGTCACAGAGTCTCGGTCAGTGCGGTATTGCCGACGGTGCACTGTGGCTGTGGCCAGCGGTACCAATTGTTCTTCAACTTTCAGCAGTCCTACAGCAGAAGGGTCCTCTGAGAGGCCAGGCAAGGTGCTCAGCTGTCTGATTTCCTCTGTCTCCACAGCAGCTATGCCAAAGGCCCAACGCAGTCCCTTTGGGTCTTTGAAATATCCATTCCTCAGGTAGTCTATGCCAAGGATACACGGGGCTTCTGGACCAGTCACAATGGGGTGTCTATGCCATTCCTTGCCAGTCAAGCTGACTTCAGCTTCCAGTACAGTCAGCTGTTGGGATCCCCCTGTTACCCCAGAAATAGAGATGGATTCTGCCCCGACGTATCCTGATGGCATCAACGTGCATTGTGCGCCAGTGTCCACTAAAGCTTTGTATTTCTGTGGGTCTGATGAGCCAGGCCACCGAATCCACACAGTCCAATAAACCCGATTGTCCCTCTCCTCTACCTGGCTAGAGGCAGGGCCCCCCTAGTTCTGGTCATGGTATTCACTGCGCTCTCCCTGTGAATATGACCGGGAGGTTCCTTCAAGAGGATCGGGCATAACATCATCATTCCTATACTGTCTGGAGCCTTGCCCACGAGAGACCGGAGCAGCCTTCAACCTTGAAGAATTCCCTGTGTTAGTTGTGCCTCTTTGCAATTCACGTACCCGAGCTGCTAAGGAAGAGGTGGGTTTCCCATCCCACTTCCTCATATCTTCTCCATGCTCATGGAGGTAAAACCACAGATTGCCGCGTGGAGTGTACCCTTTCTCCTTAGCTGGAAGACGCCTGCTTCTGATGGCGGAGACTCTTGTTTGTTCTGGAGAGATATGGAAGAGTCCTTCCTTAATCTTCTCTTCCAGTTCAGCCAGTTTTGTTTCCACAGCTGAGACATGGGCTCGTAATGGAGCAGTGACAGTGTCTTCATAAATCCTGAGTTTGCTGACCAGTGCACCCACCTTGTCTTCTCCCTCTCTCCACTGCAATGTTGCAAGGTAGCGAGAATACATTTCTGGCCCAAGTCGTGCAAATTTTAACCACATCTGGGATGTGCACTGGACACCATCTGGACTTTTAGGGAATCTCTCATCCTCTGAAAAGATTATCTCCAGTACGGCTAATTCCCTTAAGCACCGGATACCTTGTTCCATCGTGTTCCACTGTCCTTGCTGTACGTGGAGGTCCTCCTTACAAAGATATCTCTCCCTCACGCTTGACAACAGTCGCCGCCAGAGGCTGAGAGTTTCCTGTCTCTTTCCAATGCCCTGATCAATGACAACATCTCGAGACAGGGATCCCAGCTGCCTTGCCTCACTCCCATCTAGAATGGTATCATTGGCTGCAGCATCCCAGATTCGAAGTAGCCAGGTCAAGATGGACTCATTTGCCTGTCGTGTGAACTCTCTCCGAAGCTCACGCAGCTCTCCCAGGGATAGGGACCGGGTGATTATTTCTGGCTCCATTTCTTCTGCTTGAGATGAAGGTCCTGACTCTTCCTTGTCATGCACTATACGAACTGATTTGGTCTTTGATTTTCTTTTCTGGACAGGGGCAACTGCTATCGGTTTCTGTTGTCCTTCTGGCTC
Source organism: Pithys albifrons albifrons (assembly GCF_047495875.1). Classification (NCBI taxonomy): domain Eukaryota; kingdom Metazoa; phylum Chordata; class Aves; order Passeriformes; family Thamnophilidae; genus Pithys; species Pithys albifrons. The sequence continues at coordinate 74,255,476 of NC_092461.1, forward strand.
CTCCATGGTTTGTGTGGACATGGTGCTGGTTGATGTATCTCTCTTCCTCTCTGGCTCAGTCATGGTCTGGGTGGACATGGCGCTAGTTGATGTATCTCTCTTCCTCTCTGGCTCAGTCATGGTCTGGGTGGACATGGTGCTGATTGATGTATCTCTCTTCCTCACTGGCTCAGACGTGGTTTGGGTGGACATGGTGCCTGTGGATTTGCTCCTTTTCTCCTCCTCCTGATGATGCTGTACCACACCAAGCAGTGTGCGGTAGGCAGTGGCCAGGGCCCAGCAGGTTGCTGTGAGCTGCACATCTCTGGGACTACCAGAGCATCTTCCTTTCACATAGCTTAGCATTTTGGCAGGGTCCTGCAGTTGTTCCGGGGTGAATTTCCAGATCATTTGAGGAGAGAAGGTCTCCAAATACTGGCCCATATCTTCCCACTTCCCGTGCCACTCAACATCATCCGCTCCCAGGGCAGGCCTCCAGCAAGTCTCCTTAGAGAGCCCAGTTCTGACCCTAAACATGGTGTATACAGTACAGAGGAGACAAAGCAACACTAACAGCAAGATTATGCTGTCCCTAACATCAAAAGGAAGCTCAATATTTTCAATGATTGTTGTAGCAGAGGTGAAAAGGTGGAAGTAACCATCTCCGCCTGTTTTCCCCACAGTCTGGGTGCTATTTTTAATGAGACCCCAGAGGTAACAACCCAAACCAGGACAGGCACACCAGACTGAATATACATTCACAATGAAATTCATTGCTTCTGATGTTATGACAACATAAACATAGTATATTAATAAAGCAATTTTGATCCTTCTCCCTGGTATTAAAGAGAGCATCAAAACAGGCACATGGTTCCCCATGTGTCGAAATATGAACAGGCCCAGATACACCATCCACATGAATGCATCAAGCAACATGGTAGTCAGGGAGTTTCTGTACCCAAATACACAAAATGAAATTGTAGTTCTGACTTCTCTCTCGTGCCCCACGTTGGGCGCCAAAAGATGTGCTGGTTTGAAGGTGAACCAGCAAGGGAGAATGAACTCACCACGAGAGAGATTATAAGTCAGAGCTAAAATTTAATAATAATATTATTATAGCAACACTGACACACAAGGGAAATTGCTTTCAACTCACAATACCCCAGCAGTATAACCCAGTGTCCTGGGGCACAAACCCAAGGGGGTTTGTTTGCCCTTGTGCTGAGACCCCTGTGGCTCCCCCAAGTCCAGAGCAAAAGGAAAAGAAAGACCTGTTGGTGCAGGCGAGGGCTGTGGTCTGGGCGAGAGCGGTGATCTCCTGCTGTCGAGGTCCTGCTGCTGCTCTGGATCCGACGAGAAGTACCCGAGGTCTTCTTACCCACCACTTATGTACCCTCAGGGAGCACTCAGTCCCTCCCCCTGGGCGGGGACTCACACAATGGGTGATTGACTCTGGGAGCCAGGGGGTGTTGAGCTGTTGATGGCCCATTAGCAGCTCCGCCCCCCTCAGGCTGGGTGTGAAGGTGATAATGGCTCCCTGGGCAGCTGCTGCTAATGGCCCATTGTCCTTGGGGAATGATTAGAGGGGGTAGAATACACAGCTTTGATCACCCCCACACAGGGTTAGCTGGTCCCTCCTGCTGAACTAGGACAACGTACATATGGAATTGGCCTATCCCAGGTGCAATATCTGGCACTTTCTCTTGAACTTCACGTGGTTGGTAATTGTCCAGTCTTCCAGTTTGTTAAAGTCTCTCTGTAGGGCCTTCCTGCCTTTGAGGAAGTCAACAGCACCTCTCAGTTTTGTACTTCTGGCAAGTCTTCAGATGATACAAGTCTAGGAGGAACTGTTGACTTCCTCAAAACAGGGAGGCCTGCAGAGAGACCTTAAAAAATTAGACAGGAAATGGAGCCTGCAGTCAGTTTAGCGCATGTCTTTGACTTCCTCCTCAGGGGGTAGACTTCTCACATTCTTCTGCTCCAACATGGAGTCCTTCCCATGGGAGATAGTTCTATATGAACTCCAATGTTAGTCTACCCACAGGCTGGAGTTCTTTATGAACTCCTTTATCATGGGTCCCTTCCACAGTGTGAAGTCCTTCAGGAACAGGCTACTCCAGTGTGGGTCCACTGCATAAGTCCTGTCAGCAAACCTGCTCCCACATGGACTCTTTTCTCCATAGGTCCAAGGGTCCTGACATGAATATGCTCCATCATGGGTTTTCCATGGGGTTGCAAACTCCTTTGGGTATCCTCCTTCTCCATCTGTTTTGTGGTTCCACCTGGCACCCATGGGCTGCCGGTGAATATCTGCTCCCCCACCATGACCTGTAGGGGAATCTCTGCTCTGACACCTCGAGAACCTCATCCCACTCCTTCCCTGACTTTGGTGTCTGCGTGTCTGGTTTTGTTTTGGGGTTTTTTTTCATATATTCTCATTCCTTTCTCCATCTGAAATTTGCTTTTGTACAGAGTTGTGATTTTTTTTTCCATTTTTTTATTGCATTAAGCCTTGAGGTGCTCCCACAATTGCTGATGGACTCTGCCTTGGTCAGCAGTGGGTCCAACTTGGAACCAGCTGGCATTGAATCCATCAAATACAGGAGAAGCTTCTACCAGCTTCTCCTAGAAGCCACGTCTATAGTCCCCCACTGCCAAAACCTGGCCATGCAAACCCAATACGCCTTTCTAACTGAAAAAATTCTAATACAATCCCTACATATTTGGAAAACCAGTTCTGATACTTCACTGGATAGTCACAACTTGGGAGACCTGCCAATTTTCCAGTGACAGTCTTGGACTCCTCAGGTGTTATAAACAGGGAGTAATGATTTAATAAGACATCAATAGATCAATAAGAATCCTAGTATATCCAAACTGCCTTTGCTTTAGCTAAAGAACAGCTTGAACCAATACGTGAACATGTCTAGGTTCTGTCTAAAATGTGTCAAGATACTGATTTTCCTTTGATATAAACTACAAAAAATATTCTGAAAACCTTTGCTAAATATTGAGTTGGAAGAGATGATACCAAATATGAAATATAAATCTCTCTTTGGTTTGATACCCTAGTATCTAAGTTTAAAGCCTTATGTATACAAATTGGCTCCATTTTATAAAGATTCCCTGAATGCAAATATGATACCACACTGGTTCTCACAACTAAGATTTCTGTCATATTCACCAGGGGAGTGACACAAGTCTAATATTTTTTGACATTTGGACATTAGAAACATGAGAGTCACATACATCAGGGGAGTACCTCTGGAATAACAGTAAAAAAGTACCATAGAAAAAAACCCTGCAGTGCAAACCTTTGTGCTTCTTTCATCTACTGCATATTTCTGCGTCTGCTTCAATGGAAGAAGTTACATTAACCCTGTCACCACTCTGGTAGGATTCCCAGAGATGCAGAGAGAAATAACACATATAAATCCAGATATGCCAAAGGTAAGCAGGAGAAGTTTGCCTGTTGTTAATATAAGTAGGCCTGTGTATTACAGAGCATCCTTAGAAAATAGAATGGTAAAATGTTGACCTCCTTGAAGAATTGAAACTGTACCTTTTGACTGGTAGTTCAGGACCTGTCCAGTGAATCTTAAATTTGCTGGTGCAAAAGGCAGTTTCATGTTAAGAGAATAACTGATACTGGGCCAGAATCATATACATTGCACTATTAAACTGCATACTATTTTAGAAATTTTTACACACCATTAAATAATATCATACAATGCTGATTTCAGTGATCTATTAAAATGAACTAAAATCTGATGTGAAAAGTGTTTGCTTTCACTATGTCCCATGCATATAGAAAAAAGTCATATGTCCTTTCTTTCCTCCAAATCAAAGAAAGTGTATTAATGGCTATGTCTTGTTAAGTTTTTATGACCATACATTAGACACTGAGCCAAAGAAAGCAGATTAATATGCCAAAATCACAAGAGCTGATTTTGTCTGACTGCCTTAGGGACACTTACTGATTGTGTCAAGATTTGCCATCTTTTGAACTAGGAAAAAATTTCTGTCAATAAACTTGAATTCCTTTCCTGATAAAAATATCTTCAATGTTGTCTGAATGCTGAAATAACAAAGGAGAGAAAAAACCCCGCAAAACGACCAAACAACCAAAAAACCCCAAACAACTAAACAAAAAAGGAATGTGTTTGTTTGGAACCAGAGAATTAGAGATTAATAGATGTCTAATCATTTTAAATATAGTAAATCTAACTGGAAAAGCAAGATCTAAAAAAGGTTGCTGAATACTTGTTTGATGTCAATAAAGCTAGCAGGTCTCTCAAGCTAGACTTGAGAGATGGGCTAATTCCACTGGGATGAAGTTCAATAAGGCCAAGTGCCAGGTCCTGCACTTTGGCCACAACAACCCCCTGCAGCGCTATGGGCTGGGCACAGAGTGGCTGGAAAGCAGCCAGGCAGAAAGGGACCTTGGGGTACTAATTGACAGGAAGCTCAACATGAGCCAACAGTGTGCCCAGGTGGCCAAGAAGGCCAATGGGATCCTGTCCTGTATCAAAAATAGCGTGGCCAGCAGGACCAGGGAAGTGATCCTTCCCCTGTACTCTGCATTGGTGAGGCCACACCTTGAGTATTGTGTTCAGTTCTTGGCCCCTCAGTTCAGAAAGGATATTGAGGTGCTGGAGCAAGTCCAGAGAAGAGCTACAAGGCTGGTGAAGGGACTGGAGCATAGGTCCTATGGGGAGAGGCTGAGGGAGCTGGGGTTGTTTAGCCTGGAGAAGAGGAGGCTCAGAGGTGACCTCATCACTGTCTACAACTACCTGAAGGGAAGTTCTAGCCAGGTGGGCGTTGGTCTCTTCTCCCAGGCACTCAGCAATAGGACAAGGGGGCACGGGCTTAAGCTCTGCCAGGGGAAATTTAAGTTGGATATCAGAAAAAAATTCTTTCCAGAGAGAGTAATCAGGCATTGGAATGGGCTGCCCAGAGAGGTGGTGGATTCACCATCCCTGGAGATTTTTAAATGCAGATTGGATGTGGCGCTGAGTGCCATGATCTAGTAAATGGACTGGAGTTGGACCAAGGGTTGGACTCGATGATCTCGGAGGTCTTTTCCAACCCAATAGATTCTATGATTCTATATTCAGCCTTACTAGCAATCTGCTATGTTCAGTAATGTTTCGGGCACATTTTGGAACATTCCCCTCTGCAAATACTATTTTTAAAAATATAATAATTCTCACAAAGACTAGTAAAAATTATCACATTAAAGAGTGATCAGACATGCATGAAAACAGATCAAATACTCTTTAATTTCATTATTTTACTTCCTAAAAGAACTTTGTTCACTTGAAACTCTTCCAATGTTATAACATGACCAATCCATGAAAAATCCATTAAGAAGTATGAGTATGTCAAATGTGATATATGTCCATCAATCCCTGTCCTTTGCATTATGTGTATGAGAAGAGAAGGCAGAAAGACTTGAGTCCGTCTGAGGGTGGCACACCAGCTCTCTGGCCCTGAAAAACCTAACCTAGAGTGAGGGAATTGCAGAGTAGCTAGTCCAGAGTTTTGGGTATCTGGGAGCATTGCTGAAAGGTCAGTGCCCTCACCCCATGGTAGTCCCAATCTGCTCTTCTTGCCACGCTGGCAAGAAGAGCAGATTAGGTCTGATTGTGTCAATATCAGGCACAGCCCAGATCTCCAAGCAGACCCAGGACCAGGTCAGCAAGGAGAAGTCAGACAGGGAGCAAAGACAAGGACCTGATCAGCTCCCAGGGTAGGTGGGAAGGCCCTGGGAGTTTCTGACAGCTCCTTCTCACAATGTTGCTGTTTTCACAGTGATGCAGTGTCTTGGTTTGAGCCAGCAAACTGCCAACGCCCCAAGTACAGAGAGAAAAGCTTTTTGCCGCCCACTGAAGGAAAGAAGGAGGCGGGGGGAAACTTCAAAACTATGTTTATACTAACACAACATGTATTTTACAGAAAAGGAAGAGAATTAGAAGAAATTAAACACACAAGCTAGAATACCGCAAGGCACAATTTCCCCACCCCTCAGCAAACACACAAATTCACATTTTGACCCCAAATCACTTGAGAAGACTCAGTCCCCAGAGAAACAAAACCCGAGCAGAGAGGAGAGAACTAGAGCAACACATTTTACTTTCCCGTGATAACTGTGAATCAGTGGTGGGCTTGGTCCTTCCCATCTCCTCTGGGGCAGCATCATGCGTCCTCCCAAAAGGAAGGCTAAAAAGCGACTGCCTTAACCACTCCCACACTGGATCCTACTTCCCTGGAGATGATGTTGTAATATGGTATGGAATACAAAATAACTGGCTAGAAGAAGTCAGCTGTTAGCTCAACCCAACTCAAGTCAGCTGACAGCTTCAGGCCTAGTCTAAACTTTAAAACCTAAATTTAGGCCCACCTAGGTGAACATCCAGGGGCATAGCTGCACAGTAACAGAGCTGACTGCACACACCAGCTGCCAGCCCTCATAAAGGCAGTGATGCTGCAGAACTTGCCCGTGCCATCAGCACCTGGACACAACCTGGCACATCTGGACACACGTGTGCTTTGGAAACAGGTCATGAGAAAAGTAGGAGGTTTACAGCAAGAGGTCAGATGGTGATGTAAGAAGTTGAATTTGAGTCAATAAGAAGTTGAATTTGAGTCAACAATGTCCCCTTGCCACAAACAAGGCCAATGTATCAGACAAAGCATTGCCCCAATGTATGGTCAAGGGAAGTGATCCTTTCCATCTACTCATCACTGATGAGGCCACACCTGGAATACTACGTGCAGTTCTGAGCTTCTCTACAAGACAGACATGGGCATAGCAGAGAGTCCAATGCAGGGAACACAACAATGATGAGATACTGGAATAGCTGTGCTATGGGGAAAGGCTAAGACATGGGAGTGTTTAGCCTGGAGAAATGAAGGCTCAGGAGGCAACTTTTTATTAAATGATGACTACATAAATCTTATAAATATAGGGAGAGTGTATCATGTATACTATATGTATAAGTATACAAATACCTGAAGCGAGGGTACAAAGAGGTCAGAGTCAGCCTCTTTTCAGTGGTGCCCAGTGACAGGATAAGAAGTAGGCACAGACTTTAACATAAGAGCTTTCCTCTAAACATCAGGAAAACTTTTATCCTTATAAGGATGATAGAGCAATGTCACAGGTTGCCCAGAGATGTTGTGGAAATATACAAAAGCCTTCTGTGCATGTACCTGGGCTCTAGGTGGCCCTGCTTGAGCAGGGTTGGTGGACCAGGTGACCTCCAAAGGCCTTTTCCTACTTCTACCATTCTAATACTATGATTCCTCCAGGATAAGGAGATTCAACTGGATCAGCTGCAACAGCACTGCCTAGTTTACCTAAGACTTCTGCACTCTCAGGTCATGTTCTTCCTCTGAGCAGGTTGGAGTATCACGTTTACACTCTGCCTGAGAACTGCTCTCTTCCTTTCTCCAAAGCACAGGATAGTTTGACTGACCATCTTAGTGGCACAGTAAGGAATGAGAAAAGTGGGGAGTGATCCTGTATTCCCACAAAGTTAGGCATGCTTCTGAAAAGTGTTAGCTTCAATATTTTGGGATTGGGTCACACAGTAAATGCAGGCTCCTATTCATCAGACCTTGCTTAATAGGCTAGAGTGGTTATTTAACACATAAGAGAGGAAGACAGGAAGGTAGGATGGCTTCCCTTTTTCATCTCAAGCTGTGATTTAAACTAAAGTGGCAGGTCTTACTATGATTTGAAGGGGTTTGAGAATGCTTTTGAATACCCCACTAGTTCAAGCACCTACTTTGTGGATCTTCGTTGAACTCACCTCTATGCAAAATCAGGCACTTGTCCAGAAGGCACTTAGGGAACTAAAACATTAACTGCAGCTCATATGGAACTGAGGTTCCTCAATAAGTTAGTTGATTTCAAGCTGATGACTTTAGAGTCATAGTACCTGTCTGTGTGTAATTTATTTAGATTCTTAATCCTTTTTCTTTTTGAATAAATCATCACACTTCTATCTTTTTACATGTCCTTCTTTTTATTTTTTTAAATCAGTCTTCAACTTTTACCTTCAGTCTGCTGCCTTGCAGTTAACAGCATCATTTTGTGTCTGAGTGTCTAACAGTGAAAATTTGGAATGTGGCTCAGATCATTAAGAATGTACTATATTGGAGTGGTACTATATTTTGGATTATTATGGGTGGTTGGTAAAAGTAGGTGATTTACACATCATCTGTTGCTGATGTTCATTTGCAATATTATTATTATTATGCTGCACCCTGTGACAGTGTAATAAAAGCCATCAAGAACATACTAAAGCCATGGTTTAGCATTTTAAACATCAAGTTTTGAGTACAGATATTTCCTGAAATAGGTCAAAATCATATTTCTGATTAACTTACCTTGTGTCTTTTTGACATAGGTTTAGGTAGGTTTGCTTCTAATTCCATTTAAATTGTTGGCTCTCTAGACGCCAGATGAGATGCAGTCCATTTAAATCCCACCTGCAAGAATAAGCATTTGGCCAAATTTCTTGTGTTTTCCCAGCATAAGGCAGTGATTTCTTAATTCACTTGCACTTCAATAAAAACCAAACAAACAAAATAAAAACAACAAAAAAAATCCATGTTAAAGACTACTATGTACTGATTTTGCCTCCATGTGGAAGATGCTTTAAAGAACAGACCCATATAAAGATAGGACTTGCAAGTGACTTGTAGCAGATGAGCATGCAAAAAAGGAAATATAACTGTTAAAGCAAGAGTTACCACAGCCAAAAAACTTTGCTATTTACTGCACCTTTTCCCATGACTGAAAGAATTTCTGACATAGTCACCCATGTCTTATTTTCCCCAAAAAAGGTCAGAGACAGTGGGAAGAAGATTAATTACATTTAAATTTTTGACAAAGAAGGTCTAGAAATGAAAGAGCAATTACCTAATACAACACCCAGCTCTGAAGAATTCATATGACACATATAGCTCTAAATGGCCAGTGCTGAATACCATAGTGAGACCTTCATAGAAGACCAAGCATGCATATATATATATATATATATATATATATATATATATATATAATTATGTATGCAACATATATCATGAAGTAGAAACAGATCATGTTTGTTGCTGCCTCCAAAAATGCTTTAGTAACTACCTAGTCCCTTAAGTCAACAGGAATACTTACCTTTACTTTTGAATGTGGCAGTTGAAGATAATTCTAGTATTTGGAAGTCTGACAGTTTTATTAGTTTCCTAATTATCCTATCACATGTGATTACATACATATTCAGTGGAAATAAACAAACTAACCATACCAAGTCTGAGGTGATAACTGCTAAATGTTTTAGAAGGCCAAGAAGCCTAATAAACAGCAGTACACCCAGTGGCCAAGAGTATCATCCATAGGAGAGCATATTATGTCTATCATATTAAAAACAATAAGCTAATAAGATAATTCCCATGATACTCTGCTATTTGGAAGTCTATAAGGCTGGTAATATGAAATGACATATAGAATAGTTCATATCAGGTAAGTTAACAACTGTAAAGTGAAGGAAAATTAAATAAATAAATTCTTTCACAGCCAAAACACATTTTTGAAAGCAGGCCATTGATTGTGTCAAATTCTTTATTTCAGTCCTTTCCCACATAAAGGGGACATAAGCTGAGATGCACAATGCACAATTAGTAAGAATAACTGCTTTCCTCAAATTATATGCTGGGGTGGAATTAGGGGAAAAAACCCACAGAAGTACTCCTTTCTACACAAAGTAATGAGGCCAAACAAAGAAACTCTTCTCTAGCACGTGCACATGAGAAAAACGGCTTTCAGAGACTTTCCATCCACATTTCAATCACTCCCTGTTGTCTGTTCTAACCTTATTTTTTTCACGATGAAGGAGCAAAAGCACAAGTACCTTGAGATTTACAAGTACTTTCAGTCTAACCTCTTACTCCCACATGAAGGCTAAGATAACCAGTTCTGATGTTTTCACTGTTTACTGTTAACTGTGCAGTGAGTTTATGAATCAAGACCTCACTGCAGAGGATTATGCCTAGAGCATAACCTTTCTTATGTTCAGATAAAGCAGTAACTCACACTGGGGTTGAAATTTAATGACATTGGGTTCCCTGCTGTGTTTAAACAAAAAAGGCTTTGGTACACATAAACAGTAATACATTTAACATGCAAATAATTTAATCAAATTGTTTCATAACATAGCAAATAAAAATGAAGAAACATACTGATCTTTTTTTGGTGAGAAATCTGCAATTAGTTAAATGATTTATTTCTTTTAAATCATTTGGTTTATGTTACAGAATTATCTAAATGCCTAATCCAAATCAGAATGATACTGTGAATATACATTGTACTTTGTGATCTCAGTCCCAGCCCCAAAGGTGTTTATAGTGCAAACTGACATTATAAACAAAGAGAAAAAAAAGCACATTCTAAAACTAATATCAGAAAAGTGATCTCCTGATACTAGAAATAAGTGAATTAGTGGTGGGTTTTCCTTCTATTTTATGCTGCCTTAAAGGCATTAAAAAGTAAAATAGAAAAAAAAATCCTTGCAAAAGTTCTCTTTTTCCATGCTTTCCAGAAGGTATACATTTAAATCAAAAGTACAATGTCTTTAGTAGAACTATGGGTCATTGATAATGTCTGTTATGCAAATGATTTTGGCTGACCTTTCCTGTGCCCTTTAAAGTGAACAAGAAACATCCCTAAATTTTCAGTCCAAAAGATAATTATAATTAGCTCTTTAAGTCTGAAATTTGTATTTTTTTCCAAATAATTTAAAACCTATAGTCCTTTCTTTTATGAATCTTACCTATTAAGAAATAATAAGTAATTGCTGCATTTCTGGAAGACACAGAGATATGTTGTGCTATAGCTAATTGATCTTTAATATTTCATAGGAATTTTTTCCTCCACATAGCCATTCCTTAAGTGTTTCTTGAACTCCTTATCATGGCTAGGCTTCACAAATGAAGATTTGGGAGGGGCAGTACCCATGCTTGCTGCAAGCATGCTGGTGGCTAAAAAGGCCGATACGGGATAGACAAATTCAGTCACAAAAGGCACAGTGGAACTTCTCCTTTGGCAATATTGGTGAGGAACAGTTCTTTCTGTGTTGTCTTTTTTCCCTGATACTGACTGTGCGTGCATTCTCAATGGAAGCAGCAGCGTTGTGAATGCTGTATCTGCATGAATCCTAGTTGGAGGCCAGAGTGGACCACTGATGGCAGTCAATATGGCCAAGGCTGAGGTGTTGTTTCAGGGAGTCCTTGTATCTCTTCTTGGGGGCTCCTCTCTTGAGGCAGCTGGCGGCGAGTTCACCACAGAGCACAGTCTTCAGAAGGCGGTGATTCTCCATCCTGGAGATATGCCCTGCCCAGTGCAGCTGTGTTCTCAGCAGCATGGTCTCGATACTGGTGACCCCTACTTGTTCAAGAACAGACACATTGGTCAAGTAATCAGTCCAGTGGATGTTTAGGATTGAACGGAGGCAGCGCTGATGGAAGTGTTCGAGAAGCCGCAGGTGGTGGCGATAGATGACCCATGATTCAGACCCATATAAAAGAGTAGACAGTACAATGGCTCTGTAGACACTAATCTTTGTACTTTTCTTCAGGTGTTTATTGGACCAGACTCTTTTATAGAGCTTTCCAAAGGCTCGGCATGCCTCTGCTAGCCTGTTGTCTATCTCTTTGTCAATCTTACCATCTGAGGAAATGACACTTCCCAGATAGGTGAACTGTTGGACTGACTTAAGCTCTGATTCACCTATGGTGATGTGAGGATGATGGAAGACTTCCTGAGGTGCAGGTTGGTAGAGAACTTCTGTCTTCTTCAAGCTGACTTCCAGCCCAAAAAGCTCAGCAGCCTCTGCAAAGCAAGATGTTAATTGCTGCAGAGCTGCTACTGTGTGAGCAACGAGGGTGGCATCATCAGCAAAAAGCAGCTCGTGGACAAGGCGATTTAGGGTCTTAGTGTGGGTCTTCAGTTGCCTTAGGTTGATAGGCTTCCATCAGTATGATATCGGATGTAGATGCTGTTTTGGAGCATCATGCTGAAGAAGATTGTGAATAGAGTTGGCACAAGAACGCAACTTTCTTTCACACTGTTGGTTTTTGGAAAGGGCTCAGAGAGTGCATCGCCATATCTGACTTGTCCAAGCTGATCCTCATGTAGCAGGATGATCATTTTGAGGCACTTGGGGGGAACATCCTAAACACTCCAAGATCTGCCACAGGCCTTTTCTGCTCACAGTGTTGAAAGCTTTGGTGAGGTCAACAAAGGTTACATAGAGACCTTTGTTCTGTTCCCTACACTTCTCTTGGAGTTGTCTGAGAACAAATACCGTGTCTGTGGTGCTCCTATTGGCTCTGAAACCACACTGGCTTTCAGGTAGAAGATCTTCTGCAATAGTGGGTACTAATCTGTTCAGAAGTATTCTTGCAAGGATTTTACCAGCAATGGAGAGCAAAGTAATACCTCCGTAAGTTGAGCAGTCTGATTTTTCTCCTTTCTTCTTGTACAGGGTGATAATGACTGCATCACAGAGATGTGATGGTAGTTCGCCTTGTTCCCAGCAATGCACAACAAGCTCGTGAAATTTGGCATGGAGTGCTTGACCTCCATGCTTCCAGATTTCAGGTGGAATTCCATCAACCCCAGCTGCCTTGCCAGTTTTCACCTGTTGTATGGCCTTGAGTATCTCTCCCATAGTAGGGACTGCATCCAATTCATGTTTCACCGGTTGTTGCGTAATGTGCTGAATTGCTGAGCCTTGGACTACACGGCTGGCACTGAAGAGAGTCTGAAAGTGCTCAGACCATCGGTTCAGGATGGAGGTTTTATCTGTTAGAAGCAGTTGACCATCTGCACTGAGTAGGGGGCTTTGAACTTGGTGTGTGGGTCCGTACACTGCTTTCAGGGCCTCACAGAATCCTCTTTGGTCACCCAAATCTGCACATAGTTGGGTCTTTTCTGCGAGCTTGAGCCACCATTTGTTCTGGATGTCTCGAAGTTTCTGTTGGAGCTTACTGCATGCAAGACAAAAGACAGCTTTTCTTACACGGCAAGATGGCTGAGCAAGGTGTGCTTGGTGAGCAGTTCTCTTCTTCTTCAACAATTTCTGGCTCTCCTGATTGTTTTCATCAAACCAGTCTTTGTTTTTTCTTGGCGGAGAACCCTAAGGACACTTCAGAAGACTGCAGGATGCAATTTTTAATACGTTGCCCAAGTGCTTCAGGAGAGGGATCTATGGGATTATCTTTAAGTCTAGTTTGAAGGTTTCCCTGAAAGCCGTCTCTCACTGTAGCTGTTTGAAGATTGTTGACTTGGTGCCTCCTCTTTGGAATGCCGCCTCTCTTAGGTTTGGTCTTGAAGTGGAGGTTAAGTTTGCACAAACCATCACCAGCATAGCTCTCAACCTCATGAGGGCACGCAAGCTTCTCCCCCGCAACAAGGGGGTGTCCCCGGAGAAGTGAACTCCTTATAATGAAGTTTAAAAGACAAGTCTTAAAACAATGATTTGTCAAACTAAGTCATATGTGTCGGAGGAGACCAGACTGATGAGGAATTCACCAAGTGGCAGATATATTACAAATGCTGGGTAGACGAAGATGCAGAGGTCCAAAACCCCGGGGAGCACGTGCAGCGGCTGGATCGGGACCGTAGGGGCTTTTGGATGGACACTTCCCCAGTTTAAATGTTATACCCTTAATGTGGCTACCCTGGTTATTTTTCCCTTAGTCGTTCCTTATCCAAGTTTCCTCTTCCCACAAAACCCTCTGGGTCGCTGCCCCCTGGCGCGCCCCGGCCATGGGGGCAGTTGCCGGCGGGGCCTCCCACGAGGCGCCGCTGGAGCCCAGGCGGGGGCTGTCCCTGCCTCGGAGTGCCAGAAGCCCTACGGTAGAATTTCTCCGCCCACCTCATTCTCCTATTGGTCCTTTTGCCGCTCCTCCGCTCCCTCCTTCCCTTTGTTTGCATGCACCCAATGAAGCCCCATCTCCGCCCCGTCTCCACCCAGTCCCCGCCCCATCTCCGCCCCTCTTCCCCGCCTACATCCGGGGAATTCACATGCTCTCCTTAAAAGCTAGCGTGCACCATTAAAACTGGCTTTTCCTCGTGGACCTCTGGCTGGTGTGGACTTATTCTGTTCGGGGTGGTCGCTGGGCCGGGGGCGGGAGGAGCCGACCTCGTTTCTAAGGGGCCTGATCCTAGGGAGCCCTGCAGGCCGCTTTCCTAGCTTTGCTCCTGGAAGCTGAAACCTCTCCACTGTATCAGTGGGCCTTTTACAATCTGCTGATAATATGAATTAATGGAGTTTGCTGTCTCTGACTGAGTAATAGAAACTTGGAGGATTTTTGTGTTAACATGTGGGAGTGTACACTGAAAATTAATCTTTGGTGGCCACAGTGCTTTAACAATGGAGTGGGAAGAGAATTTACCTTGCAATCAGTATTGCCTATTTGCCTTAAAAAGCAGTTTGAAAAATAGCCATTTTAGTCATATATTGAGCATAACCTAAAAATTCACAGTGACAATGATAAATCCAGAAGCAAATAACAGCAATTGTTCAAACATGCAATCATTTGAGACCAAGCCCACTGCCTCAAAATAAGCAGTTTCTGGGTGTTAATTGTTACAAGTGTTTTGGCTGAGTGTCGTTTTTCATTGATGGGAGGGTGTAACATTTTAGCCCTGGGCTGTTTGCTTATGAGCTCTGCTAAGTATATTACTTCAATATTTATATATATAGGGTTCTTTAATACCTTAAGAAAAAGTCCAGGAAGAAAAAAAAAAAGCCATGACTTTGTTTCTAAGGAGTTTCTTTATTAATTTAGGGGCAAAAATAAGGGAATTTGCAATGGTTCAAGAGGGCAATACTAAAAAATGCTAAATAATATATTCCACCACAATACCATCTCAGCTCATATTAATCAACATCTCCAGCAATATTCAACCAATTCACCACACTTAAGTCAAATCCAGTACCTCCAGCTCCAAGCCACCTGAAGCACCAAGACAAGGAGTAAAGAAAAGGAAACAGGGGAAGCAAGCAAAGATAGAAGGAGAAAGAGGAAGATATATCTATCCTTGAGGCTTTGTGCAAGGCCAGCTTCTCACATGTCCAGGTGAAAGGGTTGTGACCTGTGGTACCCTAAAACATCTGGTTTTATCTGTTCTGGTCTCTATGGTCAAACCCCCCACGTGTGGCCTCTGACTGAGTGGCCACTGTGGGGTCCCAGGCCAGAGTGAGGGGCTATATTCTCATTGTTCCTGCCAACCCAAGCCTGGGTCAGGGGCTCCAGGAGTTGTGGTGTGTCATAGTTTTCCAGGGCTGTTTGTGACTGGCAGCTGCTCTGAGGCTTCCCCATGTGGGCTCTGGTGGCTGCCATGAGGGATATGATGCCGCCCCAACTGCATGAGGTTCGACCCATCCCTTCTCCTTCCACACACACATATGCACCCCTCACAAGTGGTTCTCACCCAATAATTACTGATCTGGAGTGTAACAGAGGACAAAGCAGTGTTGTCTCTATTACACTCTTACGTTGCAGCTAATTGTGTAAGCTAGAAAGGGGTTCGTGCTCTGAAAGCAGAATCTTCTGTGAAGAAAAAATGCTGTCATGATTCTATATTGAGACTGGCAAACAAAGTCATAAGGCCTCTTAGTACAAGAGAGGGCATTCTCAGTAGTCAAAGGTCAAACATAACTCCTTAGGTATATTTTCTGTTATCAGAGAAGGGAGACGACTTCCTCACAGAGGCTGATGCAGATCATCTACTTGAGTTGTGTATGCTGAAATGCAACTTGAGGACATAACTTTCATACAGTGGCATGTCTTTCTACAGACTAACTCTTCAGGGAGTCTTGAAAAAGTCTTCTGAGTTACACAACACACATATTACTGACATGCCTCCTTCACTGGGTCCATTTTGTGGATTTGGTGAATTATTACACTAAATCTATTCAGGCTTTAAAGCAGAGAAAAAACACAGGATTTCTGTAAGCAACACTATAGTTCCTAAACTACAGACAGTGACTGAGGCAAATAGCTATGCATGTACATAACAATATATATTCATGAATGGCAGCAGATCACATTGCAAAATGCCAGATAAAATTGTTTCAACCTTCTCTGTATCCTCCGATCATCTAACTCCACCTCAGATTGTAACATTTCAGTAAATAACATGCTCTAGCTCTTACACTAACATACTTTTTTCTTCTAAATAGTAATTTTAATTAATTCATCCTTTCTGACATTTGCATTTGTCTTTAAATGCCACTAGATAACAGAGTTTTAATCATTCCAAATAGCTTTTTAATTATAGACCTAATTACTTTTGCAGAAGGTTAAGCTGCACAAACAAGAATAAAACTGTTTGCTTGTGCTCTGTGTTAAGAATGATGTAGTGTTTTCTCATTAGGTATTCTGTAAACTTAGTCAGTTTTATGTGACATTTGGAAAAAAAAGGAAAAAGACCCCAAACTGTGTATCAGAGGCTGGAATTAGATTCTGGGACAGCTTAACACCCAGCTGTGTGGAAGAGTCATTGATCTTTTAATTAATCATGAAATCAAAGTTAGGCATTCTTTTCCATTGCAGTGGTCATTCTGAGTAGACATAGATGAGAATGTAAGGGCACAGGGGGACATATAATATTACAGAATCACAGAATTGTTGGAGTTGGAAGGGACTTCTGGAGATCATCCAGTCCAACCCTTTTGCCAAGTCAGGGTCACCTAGAGCAGATTACACAGGAATGTGTCCAGGTGGTGTTTGTATGTCTTCAGAGAGAGACTCCACAACCTCCTTGGGCAGCCTGTTCCAGTGCTCTGCACCTCTCAACATAAAATTCTTCCTCATATTGAGATGAAACTTCTTGTGCTGGATAAAGGTTTGTGCTTTGTAAACACTTCCTAATGTGAGCGGTTTTTCGCAGACAACTTTCTACCACTGATGATATTCTGCTGGTAAATGGAAAATAATTTCTTACTTTTTATGGTTCTATGCCTATACTGGTGAGTAGCCAGTTTGTGTAGGCAAAACCATGAATTAATTTACAGATTACTTTTGTCAAGCATTCTTCTTAAAGTGCAGTTCATCCTTTGTGGGTAAAGAAGGTCTGAATAAGACCTGTATGTGTAGGAGTTCTTTCATCCCTGTTGAAAAAACATGTCAGGTGCATTTATATTTTATGGTGTTACTATTATACTAGAACAGATGTCTAATTGCATAGCTTAATTTGTACATCAGACACTATATATGGTATTTTTAAAAGATCACAAAGCTATATTTAGCTCAGAAACTAAAAATTACAAATTTTACTGCTCCTCTAGTCCAAATGGGCTAATTAGAACTGAAAATTCAGAATATATTCTACACCTATGGATTTGACTTCCATTTGATAGTCTATATCTCACTATGGCTAAATAATACCAAGAAGACAACATATTCTTTTAGAGTTTATTCCATCCTTTTGCCCACTAATGATTTAATCATGTTAATATATATATTTTAGTTACACTTTTCCACTGTACTTATTTTTATTCTGTTCAAGGGAACCTTACTGTTAGGCTGTGCTGTAACCATATTGTTTTAGAAAAAGTAAACTCTTCTTTCAAGGAAGCTAAAAATAAAAATAAGCCTAGGCACAAAGTTAAGGACAAGAAAAAGAATTCAAAGCCTCTTATCAAACAATCAGAGAATGATAGAATCCTTTTGGTTGGAAAAGACCTCTAAGATCATCAGGTCCAACCATTAACGCAGCACTGCCAACTCCACCACTAAACCATATCCCTAAATACAACATCTATACATCTTTTAAATATCTCCTGGGATGGTGACTCCACTGCTTCCCTCGGCACAGTGTTCCAATTCCTTACCACCCTTTCAGTGAAGAAATTCTTCCTAATACCCAGTTTAATCTTCTTGGTGCAACTGGAGGCCATTTCATGTTATCCTACCATTTGTTACTTGGGAGAAGAGACTAACCCCCGTGCTGTTACAACCTTCTTTCAGGTAGTTGTAGAGAGCTACAAGATCTTTCCTGAGCCACCTTCTTTCCATGTTAACCATCCCCAGCTTCCTCAGATGGTCCTCAAAAGTCTTGTAGTCCAAGCACTTCACCAGCTCTTTTGCCCTTCTCTTGACATGCCTTTCTCTGGCACCTCAATGTCTTTCTTGTAGTGAGGGACCCAAAACTGAACACAGGATTTGAGATGCAACCTGACCAGTGGCAAGTCCAGGAGGGTGATCATTGCCTAGGTCCTGCTGGCCACACTATTTCTGGTGCAGGTCAGGATGCTCTTGGCTTTCTTGGCCACCTGGGAATACTGCTGCTTTATTTTCCACTAGCTATTGACCAACAGCCCCAGGTCCCTTTTGGCCAAACAGCTTTCCAGATACTCTTCACCAAATCTGTAATGTTGTCTTTAGTTCACATCTAGTATGTAATATAACAATAAAAAGATATATATTTGAAGATTTTGATGCAACTGCAATTATATCATTATCAAACTAGTCACTGGACTATTCAGTAGAAAAGGGATTGGTTGGATGATTTAACTTAAAGAATTAGTCAAAGGCTAAAGTTCTGGGTGGTGATGAGTGGTGTTCCTCAGGGGACTGTGTTGGTATCAGTATTATTTAATAACTTTGTCAGGTACATGAACTATGGGATTGAGCACATCCTCAGCAAGTATGAGAATGGTACCAAGCCTAGTAATGCTGTTGACACTCTAGAGCTGAAGAGACTGAGAAACTTGGCACTGTTCAGCCTGGAGAAGTGAAGCCTCCAGGGAAACCTTATAGCAGCTTTTCAGTAACTAAATGGGGCCTACAAGCAAGATATTTTAAATGTGCATGAATGAGTAGGAAAAGGAGGAATGGCTATAAACTATTACAGATTGGATATTAGGAAGAAAATCTCTACTGTGACAGTAGAAAGACTCTGGAATAGGTTGCCCATAGAATTTGTGGATACCCCATCCATGGAAGTGTTCAAGGTCAGGTTGGATGGAGCTTTAAGCAACCTGGTCTAGTGGAAGGTAGACCAGTTGAGCATGGCAGAGGAATTGGAACTAGATGACCTTTAAAATCTCTTCTAACCCAAATGATTCTATGATTACTAACATGAAGTTCCACTTGGAGCATTGTTACTGTCAATTTCTACTCTGCAAAAAATTACTATTACGTAAAAGGCATTAGAGAAATCTTGGTTTGGATAAAATATATGCATGGAGTAATAGCAAGACCTGTAATACTGTAAAACTGGTAGAGGAGATAACTTTTTTCCTTTTTTATATAATTTTTTATGATTGTTATAGTTTCAAAATCTTTCATGGAATTTTTCTCTCCCTTACCAACATAGAAGTTTGGGAGCTAATGCCCAACCCCTCACTACCAGCTAACAAAAGGGTGGTCAATTGCTCTACATTCCAACTTAATGGTTGGGAGGTGGGGCAGGGTGGGGAGAGAGGTTTTTTCCATGTTTTTTGCCACACTTTGATGCTCTGGCAGTGGTGCGGATGCCGGCCACATTCACTGGGCTGGTGCAGATGCTTGGAGGGAACTGCATTAACTTGTCCCCTCCCACCAGCTCCATGTGCCACGAGCTGCTCTTCAGAGCAGCAGCTGCTGCCTGGATTTGCTGGGGCCCAACGCAATCTGCAGAGATGTTGCTGGCATCTCACCACCATCCCCTTCCTCTGCAACGCTTGCTTTGAACAAACGACGAGAACAAGGTCTTTGCACTGCACATGGGAAAGGTTCCATCCCAACCCTTGTGACCTCCATTCTCCATGTGAGTCTTTCAGAACTAGTTTTCACCAGAACCTGGAAATGAATTCTGTGGTCAGGGCCTCCCAAGGTGCAGCATCACCCTCCTCTGACCTCAAAATGAACTGCACTGAAAGGGGGAGAGAGAGGACTCAGTTGGTTTGAAAATTTTGTTTATGGTGTTCTGTTTGTTCTGTTCTGGTTTTGGTTACATATATATTTGTAGGTAAGAACTGCTATCCTTTTCTATACATTTTTCTGATTAAAGTCTATTAATTTCAAAGGTTATAGTGGCTTTTGCAAAGCAGCCTCCTGCCTAGTTCAGATAGACATCTTAGTTTTCCTCTAAACAAAGACAACGATAGATAATACTTTTTTATTGGATGAATTTGTGACTTAAAATAAAGGAAAGAAATAAACTAAATAGATATTGTTGCATTTTTCTAAGAATCAGTGAAGAATACCCCAACGATATGAATATGGTGTCCTTTTCATACATATGAATATTTTTAATATTAATTTTATATACTAATCTCTAAAAAACAGTCTGCTGTACTAGTCTCCAGTAAGCACTCAATGCTTACAATTAATTGAATTAAATTTGTTTAAGTGAAAAATGGTGAGATTTATGAAGGTGTATGGCACAAAAAAGCAGTTCAAGGCCTCATATGGTAGTTGTCTTACATATTATTATCTAACAGGATATATTCAATCTGTTGTTTACATTACTGTTTGATATTTACATCACAGGAGAGGCAATAAACCCCAACCGCGACTGGAATCGTATTCTGTTAAACTCTTAAATTCTATATAAAAATGTTTATTTTAAAAAATAATTAAAAGAAAAAGATGAAAAAAAGATTCCCCTGTGTCTTTTCTGTAGTATGAACAATCCCAGTTTTCTCAGTCCCTATGGAATACATTAGATTATGTCATCCCTTAATCAGCTTTGTGGCCTTTCCCTTGACTTGCTTCAGCATGTCCATATCTTTGTTGCACTGGGGAGCCCAGAACTGGACAAAGTACTCCAGAAAGTCTCAACATTGCTGAGAAAAGTGGACAGACCACTTCCTTCAACCTACTGGCAACACTCCTGCTTATGCAGCTCTGGATGCTGTTGATTTTCTTTGCCATATGGGTACATTACTGCCTCATGTACAACTTGAAAACCAAGCTGCTCTCCAGATGGTCAGTCCTTAGCCTGTACTGGCACATGGGATTACTCCTCTCCAGAAACAACACTTTGTTGAACTTCATGAGGTCCCAGTTTCATCACTTCCTCTGAAAGGCAGCACATCCTTCTGGTCTATCAGCCACTTGTTAAAATTTTGTATCATCTGCAAAGATGCTAGCAATGTATTCTGAACTCTCATCTAATTTACTAATGAAAATTCTCAACAGTTTTGGACCCACCATTGACCCTGGAACACATAATTACTGACTAGTTTCCAGCTAGACTTTGGTTTCCTGATCACAACCTTCAAAACCCCTCCCATCAGTAAAAAGCATTCCCTTGAATGTGATCTTGTTCATGGGACTTGATATGATGCATTCCAGAGACTTGAGGGAATTAGCAGATGTAGTTACTAAGCCACTCTCCATTATATTTGAAAAGTCATGTCAGCCAGGTGAAGTCTGCAGTTATCAGAGAAAAGGTTAATAAAGAAAAACCTGAAAACTATCCACCACTCAGCCTGTCCTCCATGCCTGCTAAGATCAGGGAACAGATTCTTATGAAATATATAAAACATCTGGAAGACAGAGAGATTGTTAGAAACAGCCAACATGTCTCTGTCAAGAGGAGATCTGCCTGACTAATCTATTGGCCTTCTACGATGGAGTGACTGCCCCAGTAGAAAAGGATAAAGCTATGGATGTCATCTGCCTGGACTCCTGTAAGGTTTTTGATACAGTCCACCATAACATTCTTGCTTCTAAATTTAAGAGATGTGTGTTTGATCAATGTACTGTTGGATGGCCATGTCCAAAGAGCTGGAAGCAATGATACAGTAACTAATGGTTATTGTATCAATACAATAACTCATGGTGGTCCACAAGGACAAGTACTGGCACCAATATTTTTCAGTACCTTAATTAATGACATACTGTGATTGACTGTTCTCTCAGAAAGTCTGCAGGAAGCAAGAAGCTGAGAGGTGCAGTTGATTTTTTTGAGGGAAGGGATGCTATCCAGAAGGACCATCACAAGCCTGAGGATTGGGCCCATGTGAACTTCAAGATATTCAGCGAAGCCAAATAGAATAAGGTCTTGCATTGGGTTGGGGCAATCCTCAGTATCAGGTAGCAGAGAAGTTGTGGATTCCTTACCACTGGAAGCGTCTCTGCCCATGGTTTTAGAGGCCCCTCCCATTCTATGGTTCTATGATTTTCTTCAGGTTTGTATTCTGTGGGATTTTTCCAGATAAATCCTTGACTAGTTTGCTCTGCTGAAATCCAGAGTCATTATACTGCCTTTTGCTCCCTTCTGAACTCCACCATCTCATTAACACTGATAACCAAGGGTGACATCAACTTCCTCATTCCTGACCAGTTCTTCCCTGCTTGTAAGTATGAAGGCATATCTGAATTTTCAGCATGTCAACTGACTTTACAGTTTGAAAGTTCTTGGATTCTCACAATGGTAAGTTACTTCTATTCAGTTTCCATTCTTCCAGTTGATCAACGGTATCTTGCAAAGACAAAATCGTGGATATGGTAGTATCTTGATAACATCTTCCTACAGTATAAACAGGGCATTCTCAGGGTTTTCAGAATGCTGATGCTATTTTTTTGGTTTGTTTTTTTTTTCCCCCTCTCTGG
The DNA here is from genome assembly GCF_047495875.1 of Pithys albifrons albifrons. Taxonomy (NCBI): domain Eukaryota; kingdom Metazoa; phylum Chordata; class Aves; order Passeriformes; family Thamnophilidae; genus Pithys; species Pithys albifrons. The sequence goes on from NC_092461.1 coordinate 74,278,075, forward strand.
TGTCAGCTCCTGTGAAAGTCAAGAATCTGTATCTGAAGATGCATGAGGTCAAAGAAGCAAATTCTCCTAAAGTCACTGATGGACTGGATTAATTTATGCCAATCAAATATACTGCTTTTCATATTTCAAATACTGGAATTTATGGTAAGGTTCTGAACTCATAAAGGGAGTTGCTTGAGTGTAGAAATATGAACTTAATTATTATGATTAGATACTGAATTTCTAAGTTAGCTTTAATGTACTAAAGCAAATTTAGTTTTAAAATAGCTTTAAAGTGCAAGATGAAAGTGCCTTGAGTCATAATGGAGTTGCAGCTACAAAGCACAGCCCTAAAATGTCCAAAACTTAATTTTTGATTATCTGCATTTTCTCCTTCTAAGTGAATCTGTAACAACATTTCCCAAAAACATCATTCTTACATGACGGTCGATCATACCCTTATTGGTTCCACTCAAGGTTAATTTTGTAACCAATAACTGAAGTCTCATTAATGCAAGATCAGGTTCTCCTTTGCCATCCAATGCTTATAGTTGTCTTTTGTGTACTTACAACATTGTATTCATGCTATTCAGCAAAAAGATTAAGCAAAACATCTCAGAGCTATTCTGATGAGTCAGAAACAAACAATAAAAGGTAGCCATAAGATTATTACATATCATTTCATACTTAAAAGTTCTTGTCCTCTTATTTTCTTGCCAAAGGAAGCAGATTAACTTTAATAATTCAAAGAAACTTGAGCAACAAAATGTTTTATAGCAGCATGACATAGATACCAAGCCAAATATTCATATAATGTTGGATAGAAAGAGTAAATAAAAACAAAATCATGGGCACAGAATTGCGAGCGGTATTGTTTTATTGTCTTATTATCTTTCTTGGATAGTTACAGTTCAATATTTTTTCTTCTTGATTAAATTATTTACACACAGACATCCACTGCCATCTGAGATGCACTAGATGTACTTATGACCCATTTCCAGCTGTCATTCCAAAGAGTAATGAGTTGAATGTGCCATCATGTCTGCCAGACTGCAGCAGACTTCTCAGATACCCTAAAGCATATCAAGTAGCATTGGATACCTGAGTGCACAAAAATGAAAAGTGTTTGGTTGGTAAACCTGGGGGGACCTTAAGAGTTATTCAACTGGCCACATAGGGATGTCTCCTTTGAGTCAAGCAGTTCTTTAGCAGTCACAGACTCCACTAGTATTAGGTAGTTCATGGCTGAGACCCAACATCTTATCAGGAGGCCAGAGCAGGTGCTCTTGAGCATATGAAATTGTACTAGAGATCCAAGTGAAGACAACTGTACTGACCTTCTTTTCTCTTATTTACACACATGGGTTGGGATTCAACTGTGTAAAACCAGGGCATCTTGCGTCATTTTTTTGATGCTGGGGCAGTATTGCAACTTTTTTTTTTCAGCTCCCTCTACAGAGGCATGCAATCATTCATTTCACCTGGTGGGTTTACATTGATGTATGTAGATGCCAGTGCATCACATAAAGTAAAAGATGCTTGTGTTTAAGCAACTGATTTCACTTCACATGTTAATCTGAAGATGAATCCTACAAAAACCTGTTCATAAACAAACTTGTTTTAGTCTAGATGGTTTATTTTACTTATACAGATGAATACCACTGACTTCACTCTAAAATTCTGTTCGTTAAATTAAACTACATTGTGTATGAAAAGTAATGAAAGTTCAGATCTAGTTTAATATTCCTAAAAAACGAAGAAATCATGAGTGTTCTTGACCTGATCTCATTTCATGAACATAAGAAAAAGTCAGAACTGATAGCAAATTCCTGGTCACACTGACAGATATTATGTAGGTGCTATGTAATGCACGAGTTTTGTCATGTCTTGATTTTGTAGTCAGGTCTGAATTTATCCACAGTGTCCAAAGATATCTTTTGTCATAACTAGTGGCAGCTATAAATCAATATCAGCAACACCTATTATTACTTCCTATGAATAATTCTGTGCTTAAGAACTCCTTACTTATCATATTTTAAGAAAATGTCATTATCCCCATTTATTAGTTCACACTATAAAGAAAATTGATTAAGGTGCATTCTCATCTTGTGCTCATTTGGATGCCAGTTAGGAAAAATAAAATGGGTAAAGGAAAGTGAAATGTGAGCCTATCTCACTGTGGATTTTAGAGAAATAGTGTTTGTGAATGTGGGAACATTGGCATTTTACAGAAATTACAAGTAGCTTTCAGTCATAGCAACATAACTACTTCCATTCCTTTTGATGCTTGCTTATTTCTCTTTCTGCACTTCTCCTAAATATAAGAATCAGTGATGTTACAGGTGTTCGTTCTTAATACACTGGGATCATAATCTTAAAAATGTAATTGACTCACATATTGCTGACACAGTAAATCCTTTCCTTGTCTGGCCTAAGTTATGCCATGATATTGAACTTCAGTCCTATATAGACAAAGTTTACATTTATTTTAGAAAAGTCATAAACAGTTCTCCTGTGCAGAAAAATTCAAATGTCTTCTTCATACCTTTTATGAGAATGAATAACCTTTTGGGTGTTATTCTTTGTGAGCGATATATGCCCTTCAAATTAATGTCACTTAGAGTGTGAAGACCTCAAAATCCTTCTAGGATTATCTTTTTTTTCCTTTAAATATCAGTAAAACAATATGGAATTTAGTGACATAATTGTACTCAATAGAAATAAGAACTTCACTAGTAAAACTCCAACAGTTCTCAGAAACAGGTTTGGGTTTTCTTTTGGTGTTTTTTTTATTTTTTTTCTTACTATGACTGTTTAGTTTCCACACTCTCAAAAATTCCTTGTGATCTTATATGCCTTTTCAACACTAAGCATTCTCTGCATGAAGTGCTGATATATTTATTCGATGTCCCCTCACTTGTGATGTAAGAGTTACTCTGTAAAAAGAAATGCATTTAAATTTACATAAAGTATTAATATTTTGACATTTTTCAATTGGATGGATTGCTATTAATTATAGACTTGTACTTTTATTTTTTTATCTGTATCCCTATGCATGATATGAACAAAAGAAGTACTAAAATGGATGTCAGCAAGTAATAAGAATATGTCTCTTTTAACAGGACTTAACAATGAATAGTAGTGACTCAGAATATCCACAACCCTGTGTAAATGGGATAAGGGTCAAACAGGTAAAACTTTCCAAGGAATACCCCACTGAAATGTTTCTGAGTACATCTTTGAAGATGATTTAACTTTGTAGTTAGACTAAAACAGAAAGCAAACAGATTTTCGTAAAGCAAGGCCACCACCTACTTGGTTACTGTGTGTCTGAACTTATTCTGGGTCACTGAGCATGGGTTTTGACATGCTGACTAAAATGTCAAAAGTGAAAGCAAGTTCTAGTAGAAAAATGTTTATCTGAAACAAATGTCAAAGGTTGCCATGAAATTTAATAGAGTGGATAAAAAACTTTTTTAGCTTGATTTATCAATAGATAGTCACATTTTTTATGTATCACACACAATGCATTTAAATTGGAAGGAATACACAGGAAAAATCACATGTCTGAGCTCAGGAAATAAGTGAAATATACTTAATTGAGAGAGTGAATATAAAGAAGTAATCTAGACGGGGGAACAGACTGAGCATGTCTAATTGTGTTAAGAGTCAATCAATTTAATTTGGGACAGAATATAAAAACGTATAATAATACTTCATAATAGGTATTTTCAAAGTGAGTTTTGTTTTTACAACTGTCATTTATTCTTGTGTCTTGCAGCATACAAATCTGAAGTGTTGCCATTGTTAGCACTGTACAAATCAGGTTGTTTTACCGGACTGCAGTGTGCTGGAAGAATCGTGGTTCTGTTGGATTTTTTGCCTGTATCAGAAGACTTCTTCATTTAATTCACAGAATGAATACTATCAAAGCAGTGAGTCCCTGTCTTCTGTCACAGAGAGCAGATTGAATTGGACTGTGGCTGTTCTATATGGAAATTATAGGCAACAATGAACACTCGGCAACAACAGCAGACCATCTTTTCTCTAACACTTTCCCAACTCACCCAGGTTTTGACAGAAACAAACAAGAGGCACTGGATAGTGTCAATGACATAGGATTGGTTGTACAAGAAAAGGCAGAGAGGCAAAAGATTCTGCTGGACTTTTTGAGAAGAAAGGAGTGCAAACTAGAGTCAGAGATGTATGGGAAAATTGCTCTGTGGGGCACAGCCTTCAAAGATACTATGGACAGTGGTTTCATACTCCAGGTAAGTTTTGAAAGCAGAGAATTGATAGAAGAAATAGCTTTAAGTCAAATATGTGATGCATTTTTCACATAATGAACAAGTTTAACATCTACTATATGCTATATTTGAAGTCACTGTATTGCTTTAATTTCCAAAAAATACATCCTCTAGATTTCTTGGAATCAATCTTGTTTGATTGTATGGAGCATCACTGTGAAAGCCCTCCACTTACATAGTTGATTCTGACATAGAAGAGGGAAAATAAGTAATTAGTCAAGATAAGTACTGTTGCTGGAGTCAGTAATCCCAAACAGGCAGAGCTAATTAGTTATCCAGTGCCAAGAGGTCGCATGACTACCTTGTTTTCAGAATAGACTAATGCATATGACACATTTCTACAGTTAATACCATGCCACTGTTTTGCTTCCCAGTGAATTGAAATGACATGGTTCAAGTTAAAAAGTAAAATTTGCTTATACTGTTCTAAGAAATGAACAAATTACATTCTGTTGTTTTAAAGTGAAAACACTGTTGCCACTTAGCAAAACATGTAATTTCAATTTCACCATGTTCCACCAGGAAATCAAGTTGTTGGCAGATTTCCCATTTCCCTTCAAGAACATCCCAGGATAAACCAACTAACAGATGAAACTAGCGGAGAAGGGACAAAAGAAATGTGGTAAGTATGGGCATTGTAATGTTGAGCAGATCTAATAGCTACAAGGTAAGAATTTATAATGATAATTAATGCATAACTGAACAAGGGATGTCACCAGAGAAATGAAATTTTCCTACTGACATATTTTTATACACAAGATTAAATGATATTATAGACCTATTTCACAAAGCCTCACTTATGGAAGTCTTGTTTTGTTTCACCAAAGTTCTGAGCATGGAAATTTTCCAGACTTCTGTGTCTTTTCAGATAGGTCGCTCTATCTTTATAAATGTAGCATATTTGGCAGGCTCTACATTCTCTGGTATGAGCAGTGAAATTCTTCAGATAAGGTACATTTTACCAGAAGCAATTATGCTCTTTGCAGAGAAGTTTCAATGGGGAATCTTCTTAGATCTGTCATAAGTTTCAGCGTGACATATTTGGCTTTCAAAGTCATAGAATTCCTTGCTTTATTTATCTGAATCTCTTTATAATTGGGCATTTTGGAATTTCCATGCAATCTTGTTAGACTCTTACAGCACTGCTGAAAACAACCAGCAAAATTTTGAAGTGCACAACTATTCTGGTCTTTGATTTTGTATTTTTATGTTGAGCCTTATTATTTGGTGACATTTTAATATTTAAAAAAGCAAATAAGGAAAGGCCTTTTAAAATATATAAATCATATAAGGTGGAGGAGTGTTTACAACAAAGTAAAAACATTGTTTAATTGTCTAAAGTAATTGAACTGATTAGAGAAAAGGCAAAATTTTAGTTTAATTTTCAAGGTACAAATTCAGGGAGACTCCAATGACTTTCACATAATAAATATAAATCTTCTTTAAAGGGAAAGAGCACTGAATTTGGCCCATAGACTTCTTCATAAACCTCAACTGAGAAGCAAAAGCGGTTGATATGTTGACTGATTACTTCATGCTTTTTGAAAACCAAATGTTTTAGAATTTACTAAAAAATAGATGGAATTGCATATTTACTAAATGTTCATGAATAATTCATAACAAATCATTTATTCACTGAATTTCACCTCGTCCTCAAATTTAGCAGATTGCAATTTTCTTTAATATCTATTCATTAAGCGTACAGCTTTGGTGAATAACTGTCATTCTCCCAATAGGAGTATGACACAGAGAGTATTCAGAAAAGAAATGGCTGGTTTTAATCCAGAGAAATAGATTTTTTTTTCTGCAGTGGTATATTTTTATTAAATATATTTATTAGAACATTTCCCATTGAAATGGGAATGGAGCAAAATAATTTCTGACACTACCTATCAAATTTTCCTGCAAGTTCTCTGCTTCTGTGAACATGAATGTACTTGTTACTGCTTCTACAATTATAGCTGCCCTGAATATGAATTACATTTTCTTTTTTTCATGTCAGTTTTTCATATTGAATACTAGTTACTGGGTAATGAACTAAGGATTTACTCTTCTGGAAGACAGAGGATTAAAATTATTATCCAGCAATGGTTTTGTAGCAACCCTTATTATTTATCTGGTTGTTTTCTTTCAACAGAGGCACCAGGTTTCAGTTGTCTTTTGAGACAGGGTATTTATTTGTTATTCCATTTTCACCTCCACATTTTACCTTTGCAGGTCACCACATGAAACTATACATTATTTTAGTAGACTTGTTCTAAATTGTTAATTGTTTTCTTGTGGAATTTTCCATATGTTGACCTAGTTGTTGGTGCTTTAAGCAACCAACTTATGATACATGTAAGAAAATGTCATACTTCACAGTCTGCTATCTTTCCCAAAACTGAAAAAAAAAATATGGCCCTGAAATTTGTTGCTTCGCAGTCTTCAGGGAAGAAAAAGTACAAGACAGTTTTATTTTTCTCCTCAACTCATGTCTTGGGTTAGAAATTGCTTTGAATCCAAAGACATTAGGCAGTCCAAACATGGTAGATAACTGGTAAAAATCTGAGCCATCTACTTGAAAATAGATCCTAAAAAAACCTAAATGAAGAATTTTTTTTTTGTTTGTTTTTTGTTTTTTTACAATTTGATTGCTGAAATGAACCTGTTCAGACTGAACATATTTTATAGTTTTGCTGTACTGGAAAAAACAAAACAAAACAAAACAACAAACCACAAAAACAAACAACCAAACAAAAAACCAAACCCAAACCAACAAAACCACCACACTACCATGTCAAACTGCAATTTCATTCTGTATGAAATGTTTAATTTTCAAATGAAAAGAAAAATCAATGAATAACAAACTAGATATACACATCAAGAGAAGGCCATCCTTTAAGAAGTGCTTGGAGATCACCAACAGGATAAAAAATACGTTGTATGCCTTCTTTTAAGTAGACCAAAAAGTATGAGACAAGAAAAGCTTAATGGGAAATAATATAGCCACTAAGCATCCCAACAGGGAAACTAGCATGGAAACATCAGTCTTTTGCACTACACGGGGTTTGTTTGATTACATTCTTACTAGTTATATAAAATATTTTTCTAAGTGTGCAATATTTGTGCTTCATGGTGGCCCCTGAATTTTCATCTCCCAGTCAAGAAGTGTCAGAGCAGACCACAGATCCTTTGCTGCCCACATATTCAAGTTTTATTTCAAATGGAATTGGGTCAGGCAAAGATGTTTTTGACCAAATTTCATTGAATATGCAGGGAAATGGTAGTACAGTTCCACAATAAGAATGCATGCTCTGAGTTGGGAGAGAGACTGTAAATTTATAGGAAAAACTTTTAGGACAGTGAGTATCTGTGCTCTTTACTCTACTCCAATGACATTTAAAGAGTTACAGAAATGGGAATATATGTGATGGATGTATATGGATGAATGTGATGGATAAGTTAATGTGCATTCATATTCACTGTCAACATTTATATGACGATGAATCCATGCTTCCTTTGAGGAAAAAAAAAGGATGGGGATCTCCATTCTCCATACCCCCAGTGAAAATGGTAACTCTGAGATTATACTTCTGTGGTAAGAACAAGCATTTCCTTCCCACTCTGAAGGAGCAGCTGAAAGACAGAATCAACCTTATATTCTTACCTGCAGTCTACATGTCCTCAGCACAACTGAAGGTGATGAGGTAGAAAGAGGATACAAGTGTTGTGGTTCATAGTGCCCATAAAATTTTTAAGTTGCTTTTACCATTCTCAAGTCCCAGCCTGAAAGTTAACTGCTTGCGTTTCCCCCAGCGAGTGAATTCAGAACTGAGTTACAAACTATCTGTCTTTAACTTCTCAACAGAGCAGTACAAAAGAACTGGTCGGATGCATAATGTGACCTGATGAGTTGTCCCAGAGTTGAGCTGCTGTATAACAAATGGAAATATTATCACCACAATTCACAGTCACAACAGAAAGGCCAAAGGAATTTGATGGCCTGAAGACTGATGCTTCCCCAAGTACATGGCTCCTTCATGCAAGATTATTAGCAGCGCAGTACAACACTGACTCTTCCATGAATATTTGGTAACTAATCACCGAGGTAATGTAAGGCAAAAAAAAATCCTTTTCCTTGAGCACCCCTATCTCTCTGTAAACCTTTAAAGTTCTTCTTATTCATTTTTCAATACATAATAACAGTTGGACTTGACGAATATAAAGATCTTTTCCAACCTAAATGATTCTATGATTCTTTAACCACAATAAAAATCTACTATCTTTGATCAGACCAAAGTCATTAACTCGGCCTTGTTTTACATGTGTTTTGTAGAATCTGTTGACTGTAGTGCTAATATTCATTAGCTAAACTCTGGCAGGTATTGTAGTACAATTATTTATTGCAAGTCTTTCATGGATTTCATTGGTCTTTATCTACCGAACAGACACATTTAGTACAAGGCAGGATATCCATTATTAAGCAAGATAAAACAATTCTTCTCTGCACCCATCTAGAGTTTTCTCCCTTCTAGAGAGAGAAAGAGACCCTCATTTTGATTGTATTTTGAATTATGAACTGCTGCTTGTGGGTTATTTTTTTAATCCTATGTTTAGTTATCAGAAAGATAATTTCATGTAGGTAACATAAACCCAATGTATTTCTGAAATAAAACAGGAAGAAAGGGTTTATGATTGGCAGAAGAAGGCTGAGGCAGCGGTGGGAGAACAGCTGCTTCCTCCGAGTATTTTCTTTTATGATTTTTACCTTTAAATGTCACTTTCTATTTCATCGTTGCATATGGGTTGCCACAAGAGCTTTATGTAACCAAAATTTGCACTGTATGTATGTCCTCTCTTCACTCACAGGCAAGGCACAATGGTTGATACCTCATTTCTTCTTGGCTCTGAAAAGAGACCTCTGTCTTCCAAAAGTCTCTGGACATCATTGAGGTATTCTCACATGCCTACAACCTTTACTTGGCAAATTATTTTAGGAAGGGATAATTCCTTCTTCTTCCTCGTGGCTGAGCAGAAAGGACACAGAATGCCCTTGTTTGTGTTATGAATGCCAATATAGAAAAGGGGATTTTTGTTATCCTTTTAAAAAAGAGATTGATACCATTTTGCATAGCAGATGGTCTCTTGGTGTGGATCTACCTGTTGAACTGAATGCAGCGAAACACATAGCTAAGGGACAAAAATACATTAGTACTTTATATAACATGGCTTTTTTTTTTAACCTGACTGTGGTCTGAGTATATTAGTGCAGAAATAAATCTTCATGCATATATAGGTATGTCATTCAATACCAAATTGCACATTAATTGCAAGTCTTTTTCATTTTGAATATATTGAACTATTTAGAAACCCACTATCAGGTGGTCAACAAATCATCTCTACCCTTCCAGAAGCATAAGTTGCATTCCTGGCTTGCTTCCTTAAACAGTCTCTGAGGGAAGACAGCAGGCTGTGTCCATATGCTGCTCCCGCCATAGATGGATAGATGGCCTCAGTGATTCTGCCTCCATGACTAATCTGGAACATACCTGAATTAATTTGGTCAGATTTCTCCCATATATTTGCATTCAGGAAAGGAACATGGAGCTGCAGGAGAGAACTGAGAGATTTTTTTATTTCATTATCTTTAGGCTGTCTTCCATCATGTCTGCCAGTCAGTGCAGACCAGAATGACTTTCCTCTGTTAAAGACTAGCAATGAGGAGCAAGTACATCTTAGACACTTGTACCTGGAAGCATCTATCTCTCAGCATGGTTCATCATATGCACTATTCCTTGCTCAGGGCTGTGCTTATAGGCAAAGTTCAGTACACAGGTATTTGAGTTGTCTACTGAGTTGCCTAGTCCTCTCCTATACCAACAAGAAAGGGCTCCATTTCATGTATTCTGAAATGCTTTGCCCATTTTCTTTTTGAACTTGACAGCATAAATTATTTTCTCAATTTTGCACACAATTCTGGTCCTAGTAATGAACATTTCTCTTTTCAGTCAATCCTCATTTGGATGCAAACTCTGCTCTCAAGATATGCATGGCTGATCTTGATTAAGATATTCTTCTCTTTTTACAAACATAATCCTTTGAAGTTGCATGCATATGGGGAAAAGAATAATATTGGAGTGGAGATCTGCCTTGCAGAGCTCAGAGGAAAATTCCAACCTTTTGATTAGGATCATCCTTTTTTTGAATATGACATAAGCAATTCAGTAGCTTATTTTGTATCTTCTACAAAAAGGAAGACATTTTGCAGCCAGTCTCATGTGAATGGTTAGATTCTTTCATACATAGACTGCCTGAATCCTACTTATTTGATCCAAAATGATTGTTTATAGTGTAAATTATTTTATTAAACCAAAATTAACATGAACTACCTCAGAGTGTGCATTCATGATCATAAAAAATGAATCTGAAATCTGTAAAGGCTGATTTCAGCATATGCATGCATGTGTGAGGGAAGGACAGAAACAGAGAGGAGCCTGCTGAAGTGGTGCAGATTTTTAATCCATTAAGAATGACTGACCTCTGCTCAGTAAGTGTTTCTGTTTGGCCTGGGAATTTCCTGAATCATTAAGTCAAGGTGGCTTGGATAAAAAAGTATTTTGAAAATCCCAGATACAGTAACTACCTCCATGTGCCTATCAGAATGAACACTTCAGCATAGTTGTAACCAAAAATGGCTCATATTGCCCAAGAATAAAAAAGAATCATACCACACTTTCTAAAAAGTGTTGAAAACAGATTATTAACAATAATCTGCTAACCACATTTAAAAATAGCCTATTCCCTCTTGTCAATATTTAATGTTAAAACACCAAACCAATATTGGTTAAATGATTCCAGTGTTTAAACTGTAAACTAGTCACTGTTAGAGTCCATACAATTAAAGACATTTTAAGTTTTTAGCAAATTGCAATATCACAGCATAAATGTCACCACTGTAGACTTCTGGTGGCATCCAAAAACTACTATAAATTTTTGTACCTCCTTCTAAATAATAATAAAAAAACCCTAACAACTAACTAACTAAACTAACTAACTAACTAACTAACTAACTAACTAACAAACAAACACTGACTTTTTTAAGAGAAAGGCTTTTGAAATCCAAAGGACAAAATTGGCACACTGTCATTCTCTTGAGAACAATATGGGCTTTCTGTCAGCTATGAAATAAATCCTATCACTGACCAAAGGAAAGCTTTGAGAGCTATGGAAGGTATTATACTTCTGTAGAAATGAGACATACAGCATTTTTTGCCTGGTTCTGAACATGGTACTGGTTGCTGCTAACTCTAGGCTATGAATAAGGGTGAGGAGAGTTCAAGCAATCCAGTCCTTTCCCTCTGGTGCTCCAAGGCACAGAATTCCATCTGAAGTAGGATCTCCCTTACCACAGTCAAATATGTAGTCTACTACAAACAACTGTTTCTCATCTCCAGGCAGATTCAGAGAAATGTGAGTAACTGTTACCATCTTCACCATGGGAAGAAAAAAAACATCAGTAAAACTGAAACAGCAAAACTTTTGCCTCAACAACTATAGAAAAAAAAAAAACCAAATCCCACATTTTTTTCAGTTTCCTCAATTATAGTCGATTTTATAATCAATATGTGGGATAGGGTCATTTTGTATCTTACACTGAAAGTCAGAGACCCACCAGTATACAAAGATAAGGGTCTTTCAAATTTTCAAATTTAAAGCGCTTCATGTCTCTCTGTGTATCTTTCATCTTACCAGAGCTTCTCAGGATTCAGAAAAAAGCACTATTCTAGTTTCTTGTAAAAACTAATTTCTCTGGAAAATCAATCTCAAATTCAAGGGATCCAGAAGATCCTGGGGATATTTTTCTATCACTTCCATGAATATGAATATGAAATGTTGTTCTGCAAGAAGTCCAGTAACAGAAGTTCATCAGTAAGACCTTTGTTAATGGTCCATCTCCAGAATATGGTCAGAAAAGGTACTAATGCAAAAGCATAAAAATATATCAGGAATAAATAAAGGATTTTATCATAGTTTCCTTCGTGGTTTAGTTCTTATGTATCTCTGATAGATACTCTGATTCAGTATCTGCCTGTAAATGGTATATTAAAAAAAAACAACAACAAAAAAGCTGGTTTATGTGCAGCTTTTGTCAAGAAAAAGAATTTTCATATATCAATTTTCCTTCAATTGTGAAAAAAAGCCTGAAATCTTCAAGAACAACTTGTAAATCCTGTGGTTTTATATGTATAGTTATATTCAGTCTATCTCTCTGCACTTTTTAACTGTACTTGAATGAATTAAATGACAGTGACTCTCTACATATAGGGCATTAGAATGGAATTTGAATATGTTTCAAATTTTCTTGCTCATCACTGTTTTACAACAGTGAAATCACTGGAATAAACTGGTTGTTCTCCAGCTATTAGTAAAATCCTTCCAGCAATGCCACTTCCTGCAGACCTTGAAAATAACTTCAGTACATGTTCTGAGGTATAAATCTATTGGTACATAAAGAAAGATACTGGAGTTATTTCACAATCTTGAATGTTAATGACCACTACATTTGAAATGCTGAACACAGCACATTATGCACAAATCCCCTCTGAAAACAGACACAAGACTAATCTGTGAATCACAGTCACTAGTTCCATAGTGAGCCAATATGCAAATAAAGTAAAATGTATTATTTATCTTATGTTTGCCAAGTCAGGAAGGTAAATGTAATTTACAGGATGAAAAGTCAGATATGGATGCTTTTAACTGTCATTCACAATTAAATTATATCATTCCTCTCATTTAAGTAGCCAGAAATGTTTTATTTTTAATATTTCAAAATGGCTGAAATCTAAGTTCTTTTTTTGCCTTTGTGCAACAATAAAACTGTGTAACAATAACGTTTCTAAAGAATCTTTTTAAAGGTAATAATTTCATTAAGCACATGTTCTACATTGATGTAGGACGAACATTCCTTTGTTGTTCTACATTAAAAGCTTTCCTGTGCTTGCTCTCAGAGAGGAAGAGAGGCAGAATGCAGCTGCCAGATTTCTTTATGCTATTTTTTTGCTCAGTGCACTAAATTCTAAAGGAAAGAAAAGTACTTAAATTGTCCATTTCCAATAGTACTCCATAGGCTTTATTGACTTGGGTGTGATTCTTTGGCAGCAGTAGAGACTGGGACAAATATTATTGTCCAGGATGATTATATATGTGTGTGTTTCGGGGCTTTTGTTATTTTTTTATTTTTTTATTTTCCCAGCAATGTGACCATGAAATGAAATGGCACTACTGAACCATATATGTGCTTTTGATACCAGCTACCACAGTGAACAAAAGCTTCTCCTCTAAATATCTAGTTCTCAAAACAGACTGCTAGCTAAAACAAAACAAAAATCTCAATTTGGACTCAGCAGAAGAGTTAGATATTTTATGGGCTGAAATAACTATGGAATTTTCAGTGAGGTCAGACAGTTTCCCACAATTGCTGAGCTGAAAGAATATGCTCTTCTCAAATTTCCAGTTGTTGTTTCTGTCATCTTATTCTGTTGTGTTTCGCCCCCAGAGTAGCTATGCCATATATAGGACATTCAGATATTATAGCGTAACAGTCTCTGCCTCATTAAAGAAACTCATCAATGTCATCTTTTTATGTAATTATTTATCTTCATGGATTTCTGAAGAAGATTTCAAACTCAGACTGTCAGGCTTGCACAGGTCAGTAACTGGGTTCATAACTCCAGTACTAAGTTCATAAAGTCTGTTAATAAAGAAGAAAGGAAGATCAAGCAAATATCCCATTTCTTTTCAGAATAAATTTTGCAAATCAGAACACAAGGTGTCCAATAAAAAACCCCACACCTTATTATCAAAACCCACTTATTTTTAAATATTCATCCTTGTGTGCTACAGCCAAACTGTCCATTAGAAAAAAGAAGCTGCTTCTTAAACATGACCATCTAATTGGTTTGACTTTTCTTGCCTGACCACTGTACAGGCCCTGATATAGACAAGCAGTTAAATAGAGCTCGATTTTCAGCTTCATAACCATGGAGTAACCTTTTCATATGGACTGCTCACCTGCTTTCCTCAAATAACTTCACAGATATTTAAGACTGAGATTTGAGAAAGACGCAGGATTGTTATTGTGATTCTAATTAATTCTATTTCATTTAAGGTTGGTTTTATTTTCTTTTGATGCCACTCCCTGCTTTTTAGCCCTGCTCTTTTGAGTGGCTCTGCTTCGTGACTTGAAGCACTGCTGATTACAAGAGCAGAAAGGAGGGAAATGTGGAAAATTAGATGACTTGACAGAAAGGATGAATTAATTTAAGGTAAATTTAAGTACTGACCTTCAGTTTCAACTTATTCAACAGAAATGTTCATATTATAATTCTTAGTGGAAGAACCAGACAAAGAATGGTACCATCTGTTAGAGTAAGAAACTCCAATTTTATCCTTTTGTCCCTTCCCAAAATGTCAAGTGATTTTAGTTGTTCCTTTGGAGCTCTGAAAATGCTTAGGACTGCTCAGTATCACCTCCTCTCATATAGGAGTTCAAATAAAACCTACTCAATAATTTCTTTTGAAAACCTAAATTAGATATCCCGCCTCCCCCCTCCCGCCCCCCCCCTTTTTTGGTTGCAAAAATTCCTTTCAAGTCAGGCAGATTTTCATAGATAAAAAACCAGAAAGGTTGTGAACTCACTTAATTTCCTTTAATTTTTGATGTTATAAAAAGGACTGCCTCTAAACAAGAGGAAGAGAAAATTTCCCTGTTAGTACTTTCTGATTGACATTTTTTGCAAGGCTTTGTTCACTGAAACTTGCAAAAACATGGGCACCCTAAAAGAGTTGTATAAGTTAAAGAACTATTTGGAAACCCTGTAATTGGAAGTTTCTGTAGGTTTCAGAATATGCTGCTCAGTTATCATTGAAGTTTGCTGCTTTCATTATACTTTAGTCTGCTGGTTGTATCTGATCCAAAAGTACAGAAACAGACTTGTTTAAACTCAGCCATTGTGTAGTGTTTGTGATGTGTGCATAATGAATTCTGAATGCAAATACATTCTGTAAAGTGAAATACTGAAAACCTGTATGACAAGCAGTAGAACTGCACAACACAAAATATGTTTTTATAGCATAAATATTCACTTGTGTCAAAAATATAGAAGCTGTTCAAAACAGCATTCTAATTATGCACAGTTTGTTACTCACTCAGTCTTAGCTATTGAACTCCTTCATTTGAAGTGTTTGACCTTCACTACAAGAACAAAACAGAAAGGGGATATATCTGACTTTTAAGAGTCACCCACCCAGTGCTGCAGCAGCAGAATATTTTCCACTTAGTTTTTTTATATTTAACTTCCTGAAAGCATTTGGAGATTTTTCTGGTTTTTAATCTGAAACAAATAAAAATGCCACTCCCTGAAAATAAAATAGCATTTTATACCTGTAGGAACAAGAACAGCTTTTTTCCCAGGCTGATTGATAATGTAAGCTAAGCAAAGGTACGAGAAAAGATGCAGGTTAGACACATAAGGTTGCGATTGGTGAGAACAACTTTAGAATTTAATATGTAAGAGTCTCCAAACTTTACTAGAGCCTCAAATAACTCTTTCTTCTGTCTTGGGTTGAGGGGCACACTGTGGATACAGCAGATGTTCCTATGGCATTCTCTGAATTGCTGAATAGCATCTATTATGTCTGCAGCTGCTTGCAACTTCAGATCTGGAGTTTCAAATTTAAGTCCTAAGGCATTGTATGATACTTTATTAGAAATAATATTTAAAAAAATATAAATTTAAAAAAAGTTAAGAAGAAGCTAAGCCTAAGGGAAAAAACCCAACAAACAGCTTAGTTGATCTCAACTTCAATCAATTGTACATATATAGGAATGCAAAAGGAAGTAGCAAGTCATGAAATCATCTTATTCTACCTGCACTTGGATTATAAATGGCCTTTGCTATAGTTTAGGAAGCGTCATAATAATGTGTCAGCTCAGCTGGAGACACAGAGTTCTTAAAGAGAATGGACATGGACATCAATATTTCAAAGCCTGACTGAAATGAAACCCACAGAATATCCCACAGATAATAGAAAAATCAAAACAAGAAAGTAAGATAGCAATGTCAGTCTGTAGAATTTCTTGTCAACAGCTTGGAGATTTACAAATTACATTCAGTTCAAATACCATGAACAACCTCCTCCTTATCTCTCTTTGCAATAAACAATTTCAACCAGAAAGGAAGGGAGACAAAGCCTGCCTGTTTGATAAAAGACAGACAGATAGACACACACAGAGACACAAATGCACACACATGTTAGCAATTATCTGGAATTGGTGACACACTGAAGACACACAGGACCAGATCATAGAATCAGTCATGGAATCATAAAATATCCTGAGTTTGAATGACTTTGCAAGGATCATCGAAGTGCAGCTCCTGGTCCTACATAGAACAACTCCAAGAATCACACCATGTGCTGGAAAACATTGCCCAAACATTTCTTGAAATCAATAATTCTATCAGATTTTCATGTGTGGAGCGAGCTGAAGTGTTGGGCTGTGTTGTTGCAGAGTGTGGCAGTATCTGCTCCTGCATTTTGTTCAATGTCGCTGTAGGACAAATGCTTGCCCACAGGAATACACAAATCTCCAGGCTTCCTGCAGCATTAGGGTCGTGGAGATAAATATGGGTGGACCAGACACTATGAAAATGATTCTCACCTTTCAATTTATAGGAGGAAATCACTCCAAACCACTCAACGTGTTCCCCACCCCTGCCACCATTATATGTCTAAATATTGACAAAGTCAACAGTTTTTCAATGTTGTGCCTAATTTACTGGGTAGTTAACTGAAAAACAGAATTTAGGTATAATTGCCCCATCAAAGAACAGAAGCTCACTTTAAATGAGTAGGAAAGAATTAACATTAAAAAATGTAAGTCAGTTTCTGGGATACTGGTCCAAATACGGGTTCTTAAGAGTAGATAAATGGCATTTAAAATTCAATCTGTGGCTATAAATTACTGGGAAAAAAAAAACAAACAAACAAACAAAAAAAAAAAAAACAAAAACCAGCAACAAAACCCCCAACAAACCACAAAAACCAAACCAAACCAAACCACCAAAACCCAAACAGTTTATTATTCACTAGAATGCAAAAGCATCCTATCTTTCAGCACACTTTCATAAACACTGAAAAATATATTGTAAATGAAAGACTCTCTTATACATACTGAAGGTCAGGAAAGCCACCTTTAACCAGCCGTTTGGAGAAGATATGGACACACAAAACTTTGTCAGAAAATAATTTGTTGACCAAGATTTTCCCAAATTGCAGTAATTCTGACACTATATTACCTAGAGTTCTGGAGTAAGACTTAGAAAAGGTGCAGTTATTTCTTTAGTTATTTTCATAACTAAAACTTCATATTATTATTTCATACCTGGACAATTTTGAACAGGATTAATATATAGGTATGGAAGATTCCCAGTGAATGGAATTGTTCACCATGTTGTCCAGATGTCTGTACCCTCTGCAGCAAACTTAGATGATGGCAATCAATGAATGAATTTTCCTAATTCAACAATTGCAAAACTGATTGTGAATGAGTTTCTTCAGTTCTAAATACAGACAGCATAGTTTTTCAGCACTAAGATACATACTTGAGTATTCAAAGCTGTCAAACACTGTTTTCCTGAGAATTAAATTCTTTGAAAAAATGCCTGCCATAACTTGGGAAAGAAAATATAAATGCCTGAAATTTCATGCTGCACTTTATGCTTCTCTTAAGAGTTGAAGGTACAGAAAACATTCAGGCATTTCCCATGTGGATAATCTGAGTACATTCAGGATTTTACAGTAAGTTAAATTTATTCATGGTAAATAAGAATCACAGAAGAAAACTTTGGATGTGAGTCAATGTTTTTTCAATTCTTGCAGTAGTATGGTGATTTTGCACCATCAAATACTGTGCTTCAGAAATGCTCTTTTTTCAGAGGCTACTTTTTACATGTAGAGGTACTATTATATTAAAAAATCAAAACTCAAACCATCAATGTTCCTAACAATTGTTCCCTAGTTTTATTGTTTTGCTTTCCAGGCATACATTTATTTTAGGCTTGATTAAACATGTGAGGATGTAATAAAACTGATCTTGATACCAGCAGGACTAGAGTCAGAGAATGGGAATTGAAATGACATTCATGTTGCAGGCTTTCTCTACTCTTTAACAACAGTTCATGTTTACATACTGTCTCATTTTCTCTTTCAGAGTGTGTTCATGTTCATAGGAAGTGTTCAGCCAAGTGTGGTTTCTGCTTTCTTTCAACATAGTTGGCACAGTCAATTCCTAGTAAACCATTTGTTCCAAAATTTCTCTTTATATGTTAGTTTCTTTCAACTTTTTAAATTTATTTTTAAACCTGCAGTACTTTGGCATCTTCTTAGTTATAATATTTTTTTTTGTTTTCTCCTCCAGAAAATTCAAGTTTCTGACTTTTTTCCTCCCTTCCAGTTCATCTGCATTCCCAGAAAAAAAGACATCAACTATTTCTCAGAAATATCTATTTATTTCTTTAAATTTTCCTTTCATTTGCAGATATTTTCCATATTTATTGCCATGTCATCTTATTTATTGCCCATTTAAATCTTTACAACCCTTTCTACTTTGCCCATTATTAATTTACTTTCATTTACTTTTAAAATTTGTTTCAGATAATTTTAACATCTGTACATATTGCATTATGGGGTTTTTTGTTTGGTTGGTTTTTGTTTTGTTTTGTTTTTTTTTCTGGACAATGGATTTTCATTACCACTACATTTCTTATTATTGCCTCTATATTATGATTGTAATAGACATTCTATTTTTATTTCCTTGTAGAATATCCAGTGAGTTTCAATCTACTAGCCCATCTACTAGCTCATGTACTTTCTCTTCCTCTTTTTTCTGTATGATGAAAAATAGTTATTTCAGTTGGAGTCTGGACCTAGAAATGAGTAGATTATTGGCACAAAATTGCTTCTAATTTGTTTTGAGTGGAATAACTGCTCCCGCTGCTGACTCCCCTCTTTGTGTTCACCAATCATTCCAAGTTTTTTAAGGAACTGACAATGATGAGTCATTTTTTTCATCAATGTAAGAGAGATGGGGTTTTACCTTTAATTCATCTACATGCAGTGCACTTTCCCCAAGACATCACCTGCCCTCCTTTCTCTTTTACTTATTGCATCCTATTTTTTAAAACAGGTGTGCTATACTTCACTGAGCATATGCATTTGCATATTCATTATTTGTAAGACTTTTGGCTTGAAAATTCCTTCTTTCAGTCCTGTGTCTAATGAAAGCAAGTAGTTTTTGAAACTTGACATGAAAATATACAGGCGTGTTTTCAATTCTTTCTTTACAAACTTGACAGCACTGACTATAGCTGTTTTTCACAATCTTCATCTTGGAAATATTTAAATCAGACCAACATTATGTTGCGTACAAGAATCCCAGTGCAGTCAACTCTATCTTAACCACTGCTCGGAAAATTCTGTGTGATTCCAATATTTTATAGAGAAAAAAGTCTGATGCAGAAAATAAAATGCAATATCTTATCTATTTACAAAGCAAATGCCAAGCAGTTATGCTTGGGCTATAGAGCTCAAACAGAAAAGTCAATTTGCCTAACTCATATCTAGGAGCACAGACATGGGAGAGTGTTAGAGGGCAACTAGAAGGACATTACAGAATAATCTCTGCATCAGTTGGCCCAGACATTTCTTTAGGATAAAGAAGAATAAACATCATAAGTGTGAATTCTCCACAACAATGGAAGTGGTATACCAGTCTGGACATGAGGAATACAAAACAGATAGTGATGAATTGTGGGACAATATTTCTATTGGGTGGTTCTAGTGAAGGTGTGAACTGCACAGCTAAAAACATGATTCCCAATATGCTTATCTTTTTTTTTGTTTTGCATAATTCATGACTCCAACAACATTCAAGGTACAGTTCTTTTGCATTTTCTTCTGTTTCACTAGAGGACAAGACAAATACATGCAAATAAATGTTCTTTTTTTTTCTTAATTTATCTCTATTGTCTTGCTCTTCATTTGTCATGAAATCAAATAGCTTGACACTTTGACAGTCTATATTATATTCCTAGGGCACAAGTCAACTGATAAAAAAAGATGATACCTGACTTTCACTATTTTTGAGATAAGATTGCTTCTAGAATAAATAAATCCATGACAGATGATTCTTATATATTTTACATATTGATATGATCCTACATTATTCAGGTACTCTGTGATGTCATTCCTTTAAATGTCAGTATTTACTCATGCTTTTTGTGGTATGATTCTTAAATTTTGGTAAATATTTGGTCATTTGCCTAAAGAGGATTTGCAAATGCAAGTGATGTTGCTAAATATCTTTCAGAAAATGATTGGGAGGTGCAAGAACTCACGGAATTGATATGTGCTATAATACTACACAGATTAAAAAAAATCAGGATGTGCTGAATGGGGATGTTTTCTGCTTCATGTAAAGACCAGCTGAGTCAGAGAGAAACAATTGTGATTAGGATGTTGCAGGTTATATCTGAGATGGGATAAATCATCATGTGCTTTATTCCAAGGTGCAGTTTAGATAATCACAGGAAGCTGTCACTGAATAAAATGTGAAGAATTGGGGAAAAAAAACAGAACACCTTGTCTGTCTACAGGTTCAATTTTTTTTCTTCTCTTGAAAAATTTATTATTTTAACTAAATTCAGTTGAAACTGATTCATTCCTCTCCATTTTTCAGTTTTGTAACAAACACAAAATCAGTTACTCACAGAGATTTACGTGGGAATCATTGACAAAAAATAAGATAGTTCAGAATTGACTGACTCTGTCACTGTCCTCTAGTTCATCCTCTTGGCCTTTGCAACCTAGTGTAATTTCTTCTGTCCTAATTGCTTCTTTTTCCTTTCTCTTCTGATCTTTCATTCTTTTCCCTTGAGACTGTGTCACTTTCCATCTCTTAATTTCTTATGCAGACTATACAAGCAGTTCTACAGCTTTTATATCACTATTATATCTCAGTATGTTCTTCTTTCCAACCTTGTGGAATTGATTTTTTTCTTAATCTCTTTTCTCTCTTCTTTTTCTCACTCAGGTTTCCTTGTCCTCCCCTCTGTTTCTTCCTCTACTTTATCTCTTATTTATTTTCACTCTCATTCTGCTCTTCATCCTCTCTGGTTACCCTCTTTCACTTTCTCATCATTCTGAACATGCCACTGATTTTTACCTCATTCTCCATCCCACTCCTTCTGTGTATTTTTTTCGTCACATTTTCTCTAATGCCTCCTGACATGCCCTGTAGCTCCTCTGCTTTAAATTCTTGTCCTTTACTGTACTTTCCAGACTTTTAAAAAGTGATCTTAAATCCTTGTAGCCTTTCTAAACCAGGAAATTTTTAAACATACTATTTCTTTTTGTATTCCTTATTACATAGAATTGGCTTCTCAAAACCAGTGTTTTAAGGGAGATGGAGGAGCCAAATATAAAGCAAATTTTCACAGCCTGGACAAATTACCCAAAAATCTTTTTACTTCATTGACTCAGAGAAAACAATTCCCTGTGATCATTACAATTAAAAAAGAAAATAGCCACTCCTTTATGATGATTTTTCATTTGCAACTGAAATTTTGGTAATATAGATATAAAAAAGTTTGTTGGAAACCAATTATCTTTCTTACATTACTAGAGCAAAAAGCAAAAAAGTTTTCTTCTTGTTATTAGGACTGATATGAACAATTACATATAGAGATGAATCTGTACACTCTAAGCCATTCCAATACAGACATTGAGTGTCCAAGTCATCACAAAATAATGCCATTTATAACTATTCTAAATCTTTATTACAACTTGTATGGCAATAGATGAATGTAAATATAAAGTACTAGCAATGTAAATAGAGTGCAAGGAATGTCAATACTGTGTTCAAGAACTGCTCAGCAGCCCATGGAGAGTCAGCAAAATAAGAAGTTGAATTTGTAAAACTGAGCAATTAATCATTTAGAACTAGAACATACAAGTGTAAACAATGATCATTAACTCTTCCTCACTTTGCAACACTTTCTATCCCCTGATTTACCCATTAAAAGTTAATATTTTTAGATTTTAAGATGAGCAAAGAATCCACCCTTACTCTCTGGGCTTCTGATGTAATTTACTCTGTGTGGTATTGCATTGTGTACAGAGCATAACGTGCATCTTCAGTCATAGCAAATACTTTTGTTAAAATACTGAATCTTTCTGTTTATGAGAATTTCTACTGTAAAAACAATGGGACTTTGAGACAGCCTTCCTTGATGCCTGATAGATATCCATTAGTAAAATTTTACAAAATAGTAGTGGGGAAAACAAAGAAAAATATTCATGACACAAGCACCAGATCTTTGCAGCAAGGTAGCATTATTGCTAACTAAAATAAATCCCTTTCAGACAGTTGTGGACATTCCCATGACAACATCTAGTTCTTAAGGCAGTGTAATTCTGAATGTGTTCTTTTGTTTTGACTATGGGTTCTCCTCAAAATTAAAACATGTTAGCCCTACAAGACTTCAGCCTTCTAATAAATATCATGAAAATTTGAAAACCAGCACAACCTTTCTGTAGAAGCTGTAAAAAAAGTTAAAACAATAAAATTTCTACAATAGCCTTGATCACTGACACTAAATTAAAGGTTTATTTTTGAAATAGGTTATTGTAATATAAAGCTTTTGGGTATGAGAAATGGTCAAGGGATAGTGTACTTGGACTTTTTTAAGGGTATCAACCACTCACCTTCTTTGATAAAAACAGCTTTGACTTATCATCTCCTTAATAATTTTTATTCATGCATCTCAGTAGAGTGCAATGATCTTTCTATGTTTTTATATATAAAACACATACTTCAGAATTTAAAGTTTAGCCATTAGGTGTTTTGACTAAATCTGAAACAATAATCATCCACTTACTAAATCTGTGGTTCAGTTGGTTTCCCAGATTAAGTATTTGCTTGGGCTGACATGCTCCATAGGAGGTTGTATCTGGGAGGCAGAAATATATATAATGCCAAGAATGCTGTTGTCAGACTAATGTAGACAGATAAGCATCAAACCTGAAGTTATCAATTGGCTTCTGCATAATTTGATGGTGAGGAGGCTTAATCATAGCACAGGAGATTTGAGCTGAAGAACCATTTTGAGACTTTATATCTTTAACTGATATATCTACTGAGTTATGCTAGAAAGGAGTTTCTCTTCCTGTTATTGTCATCACTCTTTTTCTTCTGGTAACAAACAGGACTGGATTAATAGGACTAGCAGAGAGAGGCTGCTATCTTTCCCTTCCTTTTCTGTCTGCCTCAGAATGAGGAGTAAAATTTCCTTTGTTCAACAACTTCTCCATCTCAGTTATTCCACATAAAATGAGAGCATAGCTGGCTCCAGTATTACCTGTTTTACACAGAGAAGGTCCTCTTCTTTTTTGTTTTAGGAGACATCCAGGTTGAGTAAATCACAAGGGGAGAATTGCATTTAATAATCCATAATTATATCATCTATTTAGTAATCTAATATCATATTTCTTTACCTTCAAGAGATCTCTTCAAAAAAGGGAAGTAATCTTGAAAAGATTGTTTCAGGATCATTTTCTGGATGTCTTATTTCTGATAACATGTCAGATAACTAAGGTTCTCTCTCTCCTACTTTCAGAATAGTTTTAGTGAAAGAAATGGATCCTATGTTTCTGTTGTACCACACATAAAATGTCTTTTCTATTCTTTGTTTTAATTGGTCTTAAAATAGTAATTGCAGAGCATTCACTGGTCTTGTACTTAAGGCATGAGGACATTTGGATTCTGTCCCAGATTTTCAGAATCAACATCAATTGATGAATATTGATTCTCAGTGGATTAACAAAGTAACAAATAAAACAAACTCTTCTAAAGTCTTTTATGTAGCTGGTAGGAGGACAATTCAGTAGAAAGACATGTATTTTAGCATTTGTTTTGAAGATTTGTGTGGCAACATCTGATTTAAACTGCTCAGACTTTCCAGCATGAGTGGAAAGACAAAATTCATCCTAATCTAGAAGACGAGTCAGAGTTCACCTTTCCTTTTATTTACAGTTAGAGGTCATAAAACTTGATACTCAGAGATATTAAAGTCACTAAATAAATCCAAACTCTAGCTATCTTTCTCTCAGCAATTAAAATACTGATGAGTATTTTTTCATAGTTTTGTAATTATTACATGATTGTGATTAGTTCATGTAGACTGTAGAAAAAACACAGGCTTCTCTCAGTGAAAACTAACAAAGATTTGGCTGTCATGAAACTATTAAAGGATTTGTTCTCTGCTAATTAAAGTAAATGAAGGCTGTATCATAATACTAATATGAAGAATAAATTATTAAAATGCAGTGTCTTTTATGCTACAAATATTATTGCTGTTTTAATTGCATATTAATAATTGTAGCACATGGCAAGGCTTCATGAACAAAGATTTGGGAAGGTCTCACCACACATGGGTGTGTCCTTTGAGCCTGCACAGTGGATTTTTTAGGTGAGGCACAGCGTGTGCAGAACTGGCCCCACCCTTTAACTCCTAAGGTTCATCTGCCATGGCCGAGTGAGCTTGGACAGTGCCAGTGAAGTCCTCAGGACTAGAACCTACAGCCCCTGGTATTCCCAGGAGGCCTCCCATCCAAGTCCTAACCGGGCCCGACTCTGCTTAGCTTCCGAGATTTGATGAGTTTGGGTGTCGGGGTGGCATCAAAATACAAAAGGAACAGAAGACTTGGAGTTAATGTGGATTTTTTCCAGCTTTTGAGCTTCTACACATTTTTTAGCTGTATCAAGGTCATCAGCTCTCAGATAATGCAGCAAAAATTGATTTCTGAGTAGTCTCCTGCTGTGCTTGATGTTGTTTTCTGTTCTTATAAAAGAGAAAAAACTCCAGGAAGAAGGTAAAAATTCTTGTTTTTCAGAAGATATTTTCTTTTTATGCCCTACTGTTACCGTTCTTTAACTTGCAAATTTGTTTATCTGATGATCAACCCAGAAGAAAAGTCAATTATTCTTGAGTTTAATGTTGCTTTCTAGAAACCTAACAAACATGTCTGACATTGACTTTTTGGATAAGTGGCTTCAGGTACTGAGAAAGGAAAATTTAAACTTTTTGAGTCTGATTTTTTTCATTTTATTTTGCTGCTTTTGTGAAACCATTTATCTTTGGTTGGACTTTTCATAATCCCCAAAAAATCTCAGTGTTAAAAAAGCCTGATCCCCAAAACCTTAAAAACCAACATTTTAATTTTAATTGGTCAGGAAGTGAAAAAATAATGAATAAAATGAACAATTTTAAAGGAATATTAATTTTATGCTTAAAAATAATAAGTCAAAAGCTCATACAGACATTACTCTTTTTCTTCTGCCTTCTTCATCCTTCAGGAAATGTAAATTGACTACAGCTCTTTCATTGCATTAATCTTTGTAGCACCTTGCTACCAAGAAATTTGAATATACTCCCCTGCAGAAAGAGGAAAACAGTTGCAAAGTCAGAACATGGAACAAGCCTAGTTTAATTCAACATCTGGAAAATGTTTATTTAACAAGGGTTTTTTTTCTGTTGCTAATCAAAAAAATTAACTTAAAACCAGAAGGTTCCAGAATACTAGAAGAGTGCTAATGAGTCCTGGGGATTGACAACAACACTATACTTGCTATACGACATAAAGTAAAGGTAAGATTAGAAAGGGCTTGCAAAAGACTTGAAATAGCAAAAGAAAGTCATGAAAGAGTCTTTAAAGTCATACCAGGGAGCCATGGAAGAGAAGAACAAAACAATTTGATTTTTGGAAGAAAACTGGCAGTCTAAGATCAGTAACAGCCTTATCATATTCATGAATAAGGATACATTTACTCTGGGTGAGGCCAAGACTTGCATTGTCCAAGAACACTCTTCATGAATAAACCATACACTTTCTCTATTAATAAATAGTTGTTTTTTCTTTTTTTTTTTTCTCCAAATTAAGTGCTTTGGAGATGAGTTGTGCTATAAGACAAAAGTGCTGTGACCCATCCATCTAAGAAATACTTTTTTCTATGGTTGTCTTTTGGAACATGCAGCAGGTGCAAATAATTCAGTGTGTACTTCAGAAGGTGAAGTATCTTGAATAGATACACTTGCAATATCATATACTGGGAAAATATTTTTTCAGTGTACTAGGAATAAAGGGAATGGGGGATGGGAGTCAGAGAAAATAGTGAGAAATAAAGATACATTTTTTTACATGACATTATATTTAACATAGATTATTTCTCCATATTGTTGACTGTTGAGTGGAAAGTGAACCATAATTCTTGAAATCTAAAACATCGTGCATGATTAAAATGACCAATCAAGAATAAAAATACTACATATTGAGATAATTGACCTCCTGACTCTGCATGCAAATGCAGGGATTCATTAGATTTGTACGGATACTGGATAATACCAGGACAAGAATGAGTAATCTTACTAATAAGAATGAAAAGAGATTGGAAAGGGTGAGCTTTTTTGCTTCCCCCCGTGTTATGGGTGTAAGTAATATGTAGAAACCCACTATAAGAATCGAAACAAAACCAGCAGGGAATATCAGCTAAGTATGAAGAACTGGAAAACAGAACAAGTGAAAAACACTGGATCATAAAGAACTTCAATCAAAAACTTAGGCAATCATTTAATATTTACTTTTAGCTCCACTACCTGACCATATTTGAGATTTCCATTACATTTAGACAACTCATGTGTTTTATTGCAGTCGGAATGCAATGATAAAAGTGGTGGGTTCAAACTATGTAAAATCAGGCATAGTGGCACTGTGTATACAATTGCAAGTTCAAAGTATGTCAGTGATAGGAGTTCTGAAGATGGTGTAGTTTTGATTTTTTTTTTTTTTTACTTGAAAAATTACACAATTTAACAAAATAGATTTTATATGAATTTGCAGTCACACTTTCAAAGACCAAAAAGACTGTTACAGGAAAATCCCTGCACTAGTGATGGAAGGGAAGGGGAAAGCTTGAGCATGATGAAGAACTTTTTACCTGTGTTCAGGCTTTGACTGAGATAGTACATATGCAGTAATTATTTAGGAATTATTAGACATGATGAGAATATCTACAACAAAGATACTGAGAAGCTGGTAAAACAGAAGTGGTATCATCAACAAAAGTTAGGTTTTAAAGGCATCTCCTCAGTCAATTAGACTTGGGTATCTACCAGAGAAGTTCATGAGACTTCCAGCCTTAGAGAAGAGAAACATTCAGTAGTCTGAAAACATGAATTTAATTCTTCCTGAAAATAAGCATATCACCAAAAAATAAAGACTTGAATGATACTTAGTAAATATTATTAGGAAAATTAAATCAAACTTTGTTTTAAAATATATTTGGAAATTAAGGTAGCACTTAGAGAAATTGTTCATTCAAAGACGCATGGGAGGAATAAAAAAAGAAGAGAAGACTTGTGGCTGCTTGGAGATAAAGGAATAGAGGACTTGGTAGGAGTGAGGTTCAGGCAAGCAAATTGTCAGGTAAATGTTATTTGTTCAATCAAACTGTTTGTGTCACTGACTCTCAAGTTAAAGATAACTGTATGTAATAACAAAAATAATAGAAAATATTCCTCAAAGCAGCACTGATGGAGTTGTACAAAATTATCAGTGTCAATTTTCAAAGGACTATTCTGTTTTAAAAATGTTAATTTTACAGATGTGATACTTAAAGTTTCTGGGTACTTGTGCTGTGAAAGCTGATGTAAAAAAATAGGCAAAACTTCAGCACAAACAACCCAGTGGAAAAAAATGCAAAAAAAAGGGCAAGGGTCTATTTTTTTTCATTTCATTTCACTTTTTTTTTATTTGAGGCAAATACCACTACATCAGCAGAATCTCATTCTCCTAGGAAAAGTAAAATTTTCATTGGCACAGTAATTTGGAGAAGGCAAGAAAAAACAATTATTTAAATTAAATCTGCTACAGAACAAGACACTATGAGTTTAAAAATATTTTCTTGATTCGTGACAAGGATAGAGGTGAGCAGGTACCCAAACTACACATCTGGACTAAGAAGAATTACCATATACTAAATCTGTTAAATTTTAGATGGATGACAGAAACTTATGTCAAAGCATCTTTTTGTTTTTCTTTTACACTAAAGATAGTGACAGCTTTTTAATAATATTTTTTTTAATCTTTTATTTTTCATTTACCCCAGAAAATTCTATTCTTTCTCTTTTTTCACTTCAGTTCTGATTTTTTAGTTTTAAAAATAGTGTGTTAAAAACACCAGCATCATCTAGCCCTTGTATGAGTCACATTTTATAAGTAGTTGATTTCAGAATATAATAAAAAACCTCTTCTGTGCTTTTTCACAGCAGACTCATATAAACTGGCATCTAAGGAGAAGAGCAGTCTGTCTCCGTAATGCCTTGAAATATCTAGTTACCATAGTACCCACAATTTTAAAAGATTGGTCATTCCAAGCAGTTTAGTAGGAGCACAAAGGAACTAATCCAGGATGTATTTAAATGCTTGTGTCCTATTTCAGTTAACAGCAAGTTTTTACCAGACAGCAAGGACTTTGTTTAATAGCTTGGTCTGCTACTGTTTCCTTTGCCATGTCTTGCATGGAAAAAAAAAAAAAAAGAATAGTTTCATAATGAAAAAGACAAGCAATAAATTTATAATTACAATTTTTAAAGCCCATTATCTCAGAAAACAAAAAAAAATTCTCTTTGTTTAACCGTTAAATTCTGCCCTGACAAATATTTCAAAGGGTCTGTCTAAGCAATCTTTTGCAGATAGCTCTAAGCAGATTGAGTACATCTCTCTGACAGTGAGGGGCTATAGATATTTCCAAAGCTTTGCATCCTATTTGTAGCTGTTAATTTTCAAATCCAGTAACAGCTATTTACTTAATTCTTGTTGCTTTATACTTTCAATTCCTACAGTAACATCTTGCAAAAGGACAAACCATTTGATAGAGAAGATTATGGGATATCCTTTGGGATTGTGATTGCAAGTAGGAAAGTGGACAACAAAAATAGGATTCTGTAGATATGGAGAAAAATGGAAATGAATACAAAGAAAGATTTGAAAAATATGCTGAATGGCTGAAACTATGGTTAGTGGAAGTAGGTGCTACAAAAGTTTTTATTTTTGTTAAAAAATTAAAGAACTTGAGTTCGATTGCAGAGTCTGGTCTTATGCATGGATATTATTGCTGCCTTTGGTCTTCCGAAAGCTTACACAATTGTTTTACTGTATACATTTTAAACTAAACAATGTACTCACAATATAGCAGAGATTAAGAGCTGCTGAAAGAATATCCCAAGTAATGGTTGAGTGCACTGACGATCAATTTACATTTTCTAGTTAAATGATAGGAAAGTAAGACTGGAGTTTTTAACCTAGTGAACTCTGGTAAGAGGAAAGAGCTGGAGTTTTGTTGCAAAGTTAGGTGCAACTATGTGTTGACCTAAGCTGGTAACAGTGAAACTGAGTCAAGCTTTTCTGAGTGTTTAAGTGAGGTACAACTCAGAATACCACATACATCTAACTCCCGCTCTGTAAACAGCACAGAAGAAGTAAATGCCTATCTATTTCCAGATCCTGTCTTGCAAAAAACCTGCATTTTTTATCATTCTGCAAAAAACAAAACAAAACAAAAAACCCCAATTATCAAGATAAGAGAAAAACTGGCTATGCTGCACAAGTAAAAATTTCACTTAGTTCTTAATATCCAGCTCCCCAGTCATTTAAGCTACAAAATCATGAATAGTTTGTGTTTAAAAAACAAGAAAATATTTAATTCTGATAACTGAAAGCAAGAAAGGTGTATGATTTACCATGGACTGTTGGCTTTAGCATGATAGAGATGGTAAAGGTCTTCCTCACTAGATACTGGAGTGCTGAGCTCTGCAACTAGGTCTTTAACTTCTGGTTGAATGGATTGAAGGGTACATTAGCAAAGACAATTTGTACTGGGAAGTGTAAATTTAATTTGATTCTGATTTAAAGCAAAATAATTGCATATAAGCTCATACCACCCATGCATAGAAATTGAAGAGCTAGTTATGCGGAAAGTTCAATTCTTAGTTTAGAAGTCTTGGATTGTCTAACTGAAATGGGGTTTTACTACCTGCAGCACAGTCCTGATCAAGTATGTACAAATATATTTGTATGCCTCTTACTTGGGAGAAATATGAAACATGCACTTTTTGCTATAAACTATTCAAAATCAATTTCAAATATTACAAAATAAATAAAATAGACTCTCTTTTGCAATTGCTGTGTATGAGCATTAGAAACAAGTGACCAGAAAATTGTTTTAATTGACTCCAAATTGTCAAAATCATAAGCGAAGCGCAATTGAAATAAAAAATCCTGCTATGCAATCTAGTCATAGATTCTGAGATTCAGAATGTCTGGCAGGTGAGCTGTCAAATCTGTATCTGGCTTTTGGGATAAATGAAGCAAATCCAGGATCTTCCTCATTCTTTTGCCAAGTAACAATAGCTCCTTAAGGGAAGTTCTCTCAAAATGTAATTGCAGCAACACAGGAACTTTTAAACCCACAAACTGACTCCTTATAAAATTCATACTCTGACTGTTTTTGCTGGATAAGGCAAGTAGCCATGTCTATATTGCTGTCCTGTTAGGGTTTCCTCATATATTAGGAACACCCAGTTGTCTGTTAAGGGAAGCAAATACAACATACATACACAGAGCAAGAGTTGGGAGCTCAAGTGTGTCCTTCACACAATAAGCATCTAAAAATGTTAAAGTGCCTTGAAATTACAGTAACTTATAACCCTTTTTCTCATACTATGAAACACAAAAAACACCTCACCATTATTCCAGAAGCCTCAGGCTCTCTTTATGAGGGGTTTTCAAATCTGGCAATGTCACAAACATCAGCAAGTTTTCCTGCCAGTTACCTGAAAGAAAAGTGAATGACTAGGGTATAAGCTGGAAAGCAATTAGAGAGGACTGGCAGATGGCAGTTGAGCATGAGACTGGCAGTGGAAAACTGCAGCAGACAGCAGTGCTTATAGTGATGACAGATTGCCTACTACAAAAAAAGCCTGAATTCTCTTGTGTGGTTTCCCCTGGTGTTTTAATGGTGGACACAGAAGTTCAAATTTACCTTTGAAGAGATAATCTAAATTGAACATGAAATGTACACTATCTCTATATATCCTTTTTTGTCATCAAAATGTAATCCCTTTCTCCTAAGACTATGATGCTTAACAGAAGTCTGCAATGTCTCAATGGATACAACTCCACTGTGGTACTTCTAAAAATACTAACCTGATTACAATAAGTGTAATAATACAACACATAAACTACAAATTCTCTAAGAAATTTTTCTATTCACTAAAAGGGCAAATCACTTTTAAAATTACAGGGTTTTTTCTGGTAGACCTCATTTGATTGCTCAATCAAGATAACCTTAAGTCAGACCTGGACTTCATCCTCCCAGTTCTTTGAGATGTGAGCTTATCCACAGTGTCTATGTAGAGACTGAAGAGTTTCCAAGTCCTCTCATAGTTAGGTCACCTTTGTCTAGTGGACTTTATTAGCACTACAATACTTTTCAATATGTCTCATTTGAATAAAAAAATGTTGGTCCACTCTTAAAATAATTCATATTCCTTTAAATCCTATGCAATATTGTTTGATGAGAGCTTCAAAATGACCTCTACTGTTTAAAAAATGAAGTGAAAAATAGCATAAGTTCAGGTAGTTCAATGAATATTGGACTAAGATGTCTGACAGCCATCACATTTGATTTGCTTTTGTCAGAATCCAGGGACTATCAGGTAGTCTTTAGCAGTCAAAAAATAGCTTTACATTCTGTATTCAGGTCCATTTTCACTCTCCAGAATCATTGATCTTATCTTATTGTTGGTTTTTTTTTTCAGCTCTCAATTCTATTGCATTGTTAATTTAAAAAACTTTCCTAACAATGTTCTTGTCAGAACTGTAGACACTACAAGTATGGCTGCTTCTTGAACTTATTTTGCTCTCTCCTTCCTATAATACATTATATTATCTGTGGTCCTGGTAGTTTTTATATCATTTTGATGCTAAAGATCCTTCAGTTAAAATACAAATGCATCAGTTGTTTCTCTCTGACTTTCATAAATACCTTGCCAGCTGGAAACAGACTTTCACTAATTATATCACCTTAGTAGCTGTTACTGCCATCAATATTGCAAACCTTTGCTGTCCATTCTGTTTATTTATGCCACTTTCCCCAACACTGTATTCTTTGTGAGTGGACATATTCTTCTCTATAAACTCAAATAAAATGTGAAAACAAGAAAAAAATTACTATTTTTAAATTTCTCATAGATAGCTACAGTGTTAATGATTTTATGTATTGTATTTATTGTTTATTAGGTATAATGTTTTCCATTTAGCACATGGCTTGTGGCATGTTGCATTTTTAACTAAATTAAGCTTATTCAAATAAATTTTCTGTAAAGATATAGTTTAGGATTATGAAATCTGAGTTCTCTTAATAGTTTAATATGCTTTTCATGGTTCACAATTTCTGTCACAAGTGAACGGTGCAAGTCTGTTTTATATGAAAATAAAGAAGTTTTTCAAGGTTACCAGAAAGAAAAGTTGGTACTATTTTCGCTACTACTCTCCAGATTAAAACAAACAATCAAACAAACAACAAAACCAAAAAACAATAAAAACCCAAACAAACAAAACAAAACAAAACAAACCCACAAAAAATGCCCAATTTGAAATATCATGAAAATGTATCCTGATAGGCAAAAGGTCTATATTCATAGAATTATTTTTATATGAAAATGTCAATTCTGTGATGTAGAAGAACCAGAGAAGCATGAGTTCTTGATAAGTTAGATTTCAATTTTTATTTATATCTTACGTTTAAACTGCAAGATACATAAGTGAGACACATTCCTGGCCTAGTTGTATGCTTACATTTAAGTGTATGCCAAGAGATTTTGCAAACACAAAAATTGATCTGTTATATCTATAAACTTTTTAGACATCTAGTATTTCATGTAGATGTAGCCTTTCATCTTAATTTTCTGTCCGTTAACAAATTTTATGTACTAAAGAAAAGCTTTCAAACAATTTATGTTTGAAAAAAATATTTAAGTCAATGTTGACTCCAAGACCACATCATGCCTTTGACAGCTGCCATCCCTTAAGAATAAATAGTTAAGTTGCCAAATACTTTTTGTGTAGTGTAAATGTACAAAACATTGTGCACATGAGGCTCTTTGTATCTGAATTTTCCCTTGGATTTTCTCCCAGAAGGAAGACATATACCTACATTTTTCTTGTAACCATATGTCTAAGATCAAATGTTTCACCTTCATTAGAAACAGAAAGGAAAGCATGACGAAACACAACCCTAACATCATTATAGCCTAGTATTTTAAACAGTATATATTGTACTATAGATTTTCACTACGAATTTTACTAAAATACTGTTCATCATTCATAATAGAAAAGACCATATGAATTAATTAGAAAGGAAATTAATAGAAATAACTAAGTATAATTAATACTAAAAACTAAAGTTACTGGTGGGAGATGTAATATGGATCATGCTGAGAAAGGCATAAATGAGAGGTAGCAAGGCCATCAAGAAAAGAAAAATCTACTTGTTGACTCTAGCAGGAAATACATATTCTTCCTAAGCCCCAATTTTGATTGTTGTAAGCCTTTTCTCTCCACATTAGCTTTTATGTAGCTCCCAGGCAATTCAAAATATAAATTAAACTATTCACTATAGCCTATGTTGAAATTTCTTATTGTAAATGTACCAGTCTAATTCCTCATCTCTGTGAAGGAGACAAAAATTGGTACATTTTATTTTCATTAGATGACACACTGAACTTACATTGGACTTTCAGAGGCTTGTTGCCTTCCCTATTCTTCATTTTTACTCTTTAATATTTTGTTTCCACACTAGTTCAATTTTTCTTTTTGGCAGACAGTCTTATTTTCAGTTGGTTTTTCTTTTTTTATTTTTATTTTATACTTTTAATCCCTTGCTTGACAAGTATTTGACATTTGGGAAATTAAAGAGGCACAAGAACTTCAAATCTTAATAAAAGTTTCAGATTAACAATACCAAAATAACTATAGTATATTGTCAAACAAATTCTTAGAACACACTGAAGTTAAGCTCCTATTGAGAGTTTCTCATCCTACTGCAATTGTTTGTACTTATTTTCTTTTCCCAAGATACTAACACACAATGTATCCCTTCTTTCATTTTCTTGCATTCATTTCAAGTCTCTAAATTCAAGATGCAACTGTGTGGTGCAACTCGCACCTAGAGGGTTTTATACGGCCTTCTTCATTCTATTGTAAACTGGCAGAAGATGACAGGGAATTCTGGGAAAATGCTACAAATTTTTTGTCCTGCTGTGATCTAAAAAGCTATATCTAGACAGGGGCTGCTTGAGCAGATAAATCTTGGATTCATCTGGCTCCTTTGTGTGTTTTTGTGTTTTGTCCTGAAATTCACCTCCTACCCAAATGTTTACACCAGCATCACTCTACATTTCCTTATTGTAGTGGGATAAATCTTATACTGGCCGGTTCTCTTTCATCTGGGAAAAAAATATACAAATAGGTTTTATTAAAAGATTTAAATACTCTCAGTTATTTTAGCTATTCCCTTCTTTCTTATCTGTAAACTTTGAACCACAGGTGCTTTTAGCTTCTGTACTTTGTTTCAAATATAAAAAAGGAGTCCCATACTTTTACCCCTTTATGTAAGATCCAAAATATTCTGGAATGTCACTGGATTTATGGCCATTTATGAATAATAACTGATGAGAAAGAGAGTGGAGGTGATGAGAGAAGGAGTTTAAGTCATGCCTAAAAGTCATAGGAGATAAGCTGAATGTCACCGCAGTCCTCAAGAAACATGCTAAAGAAACAACTATTTTACCAAAGGGAAAATTCTTCTTGGAATTTCTTATATAAATTTGGGAAAGGATATTTAAATTATTTTAATATTAGTAACTAACCTTTTGCAGTTATTCCTCTTCTGGCCAATGTGGCCAATCTTATCACTCACCCAATTCCTTCACATTTGCAAAGAAATAATAGCTTTCCAATGCACACCTTCAGTGCAATGTTTTATTGCACAGTGGAGAGCAATAAGTTTTTATAAAGAGGAAACATATTTCTTTTGGAATACCTAACGCTGTTTCGATCATCATTCTGTATTGAACATGATCACTGCATTTAATTATTATTCCTTTTTCATACTGCCCACCTCCACGTAAGAGCAGCATAACTTCCACTACTGGGAAATCATTGAATTTCCCGAGGAAACATGCTGGGTTGTTAACTCTATAAATATGCATGGGTTTCCACACAAAGTTTGCTTAGCTTATAAGAGAAAATGAGCAAGTCAGATGTTACTGGCTTCCAGAGTCAATACATGGCTATACACAAAATAAAAATTTTTGTTTACATCTATTGTGATCTCATATTTCTTACAGTAAAATGAATCTAAATTTTTACAGTATTTATTTTTCAAACCTCTCAAATTCATTGTCAGTCTAATATGTCTGTAATGGTTTATGGGTAAAAATAAAACGAGAGTACCATCAAACTTCATAGTTTTAAAGGTGTCAATTATAAACACATGTTATAAATGTATTACAAACAGAAGAAAAGAAAAGCTCATTGTTTTTCTCATGTGTGCTTTCAGCAAAAATTTTGAGCTCATTTAAGGCTCTATGATTTTCATCAATGATCAGGGATTTGTATCACTGAGACTTCTCTACAAAGAAAGGAGTGTAGAAAAAATCAGAATCATATTTTTTTTATAAAATCATCTCTCACTATCAGACAGTAGCTGACCACACATTTTCTCACAGCATGCCATAATTGTGAAGCAGCATGCATTAAGCTTAAGCTGCAAAAATGTTTTGTTCTTTAGTCTAACACACCCAACAGAAACTGTGTTGCCTGGTTTATAAAGATAAGTTAAACAAATGGAATTATACAGATTAGCAAAGCAACAACTGAAGTCTATTACGGCATTGAAAGTAGAAATGGGTGAAAAAACCTGAATATATGTTTGTGTATCTATAAATATTTGTATATATATGTATTATTCATTTATTTATTAATATATATATTTGCACGCATACCAGTGATTAAGGGAGAAGAAGCAGCAGATTGGATAGAACTCAGGGAAAGGAGTTACTAGGGAGAGGCTTACTTGCCTGGAAATCTATTATTTTCCATCACAGTAGATTCTTATTTTTTGAATAATTTTAAACTAGCTTACAAAATCCACAAGACAATCCACAAAAATATATTGGCAGAAAGATGAACTGACCAAACAAATTAATAAGCCTTTCTATGAATACCACAGTCAGTTGGAATTTGACTGGAAAAATCTTAAACTGCAGATAAGGAAATTTTCACTTTGGTGACTGATACCCATATTTAAGGCTCAGTGTGTAACATTAGAATACAATCAAAATTTAGCATCTGTTGTTTAGATTTCTTTCATTTATGAGACAAATACTGTGTTTGCATAAAGTACACAGGGAAAACAAAAAGTTATTAAGTTATTCTAGGTTTTCCACTGGAATTAGAAGCATTCTAAATAAAAATTCCAAATTTCTCATATCAGTCCCTGAGGAATCTTGAAGTTCCCTCAACACTCAAGTCAGAAATAAAGACAAGACTTGAAATAATATTAGAAAGGAGCAGATAGTCTTAAGTTTTTCAACCTATTGTATGTGTTTCAGTCTTGGGGCAGAACCACAGTCTCTACTCTGCATGCAGGGGTGGGTCTGCTTATGCCAGTGCCATACATAGCACACTGGTGACAATGCCATTTATAGCACGCTGGTGGCGTGGACTTCCCTGGAGACTGTACTTGGAACCCTGAGTGGACCACTTGGGTGAAAAGTGAAGGCTGGTGACACTGTGCAGTGACAAGGAATGTTGGATCATGGGATGTTCTTGAGAAAATGAGAGGCTTTGAGAAGATAATTGAGTGAACATACACAAAAGATCTCCAGGGCAGAGCATGTTAAATAATGCAATAAGCAACAAACAAAACTCTTACTCATTCAAACCTGAGAAACCCTTCAACAGCTCTTAAACTGTCCTACAAATATCACTTATGGCATATGAGCTATCATAAAATTTAAAGGCTCATATTAGACTGTATGGATAAAAATTATAATGATGTTACCCAGCTGCTTGCAAGTTTTGACTAAGTAGTTATTACTGGTGGAGAGCTGTTGGAAAGGTTGAGGCCTTTTGAAATGATTGTGAAAGCAAGGATGAATTCTCATTTTTGATGTACTGGCACCAGAGACACTTTAAAACATGGATTGTGTGTAGATTTCATTTTATCTCAGTGCTTAATAAGTTTATGCTAAGAGATAAAAGTTACTATTGATGGGACAAGGGGATGCATAGCATTGTATTTTCACGCTTTACACATAGATTTATATTGAGAAAATAGAGATACAGTGATGACTTTGTACAGCATTGTATACCATTGAATGTGACAATGAAATACTCTCGCTGTTGTGTTTTCTTGGCATTCACTCTTGCTGGATTGTTCTGCCTTACTATATATATCCAAAGAATAAAAAGTAACATAATTTATGCTATTTCTCATAAATGTTCAATTTGCATCCCAAGTACAGACACCTGTTTGAAAAGTACTTTTAGATGTAATTTTCATTTTAATGTTTAAAGGTTTCTTAGTCTGTTATTTTGCTCTTTCAACATTTTTATCTATGAAGGGAATGTTTTGTTACTAGAAAATTACAGGAAAAAGTACTGACACAAAGTCAGAACAAGATCTACATTTTATATTGACATAAAATAAACACTTCCCAGAAACCTGAAACCTGGAAAATGTATTGGACTTTATTCTTATCAACTGGAAGTGAATGATCTTGTTGTGTAAAATACAGAGCACAATGTTTAAAATTTTACTGTTAATCTATACCACAAGACAAGACATGGTTCTGAACTACTCACAAATGGTGAGGACACTTTCAACATGAATGAAGCTCCAAAATCTCACCATATCAAGCTTTAGCATGTGAATCATTCCATTAATGCCTGTGAATGACATACTTAATGACACTCCTCAAGGATGTTTATCAAAACTCCTTCAACTTTGCAGAATGGACAAATAAAATCTGGAGTAAATCCTTAACATGTTTCTGGGGTTTGAAATGTCATATTCAAAACGAGAGGGAAACTGACCGAGTTTTTAGTTAGTAAATTGCAAGTTGTTAGGGTGTCATTTCCAGCACTGTTTTCTATTCTTTTTCTTCTTTCTGCACAAAGAAAAGAGTGGTCCTTCATATTTGTAATTCATGTTCCAAGCATATTTAGGCTCTACATTGCAGAAGCACACTTGGGAAGAAACTTAGTCAGAGAACACCGCTTTGAGATATGTGAAGGGAGATACAAGAAGGGGTGGTGTTGATTTGACTGAAGCAAAGTTTTCAAATTTTGGAAGATTCCCCATCACTTCAAGTTTTCAATTCAAAATGTATTTGCTTTTCAAAAGCTATACTTTTATTTTGGTAAAATTTTATGGTCTGTTTTTCAGGTTTTATTTTTTAAAATTGCAGATTTTTTTCTTTTTCTTTTTTTTCTGTTTGTGTGTGTGTGTGGTTTTTTTTGAAATCACAAATAATAACAGATAATAATAAAGGTATTTTTAGTTCACATTCATGGTGATCAAATTTACAAGAAATTACATCCATTTATATCACGTAAGCAATATAGCTGGAAGGAGTTACAGACTGTGAGAAGTTAAGAAGCATCAATGGGTGGAAACAAAGTCAACTAAGTTAAATAGAAATCTTTCCAATCATTTGGTGTGCTACGTACTGGCAGCAAAACCTGTATAAGACCATTTTTCATAGATGGATGCCTGCAGTTAGAGCTAAAGAAAATAAGTGGAAATGACTGAGGTGGTTTGCTGGTATACAGCTTTCTCACCTTTGTTAGGTGGCTCCATAGAGGCAATAATAATGACAGCACCCATGTCTGAAGACAAGAGCAGCAAGGTCACAATTTGGATGCAGCCAGCCTTGACCAGTATGTATTGCAGATAATAGGTATTTAAGACCTCTAATCTTGTGCCAGAAAGTCTTAGTGGGCCAGATATTACAGGCAGAAGAAAACCATATCCTTCCATCTTTCTGTCAGGAGATGCATTTCCAGCCAGTGGAAGGAATGTCATGAGGTAATGAGGAGTATAGTCCTGGTATACAATGACATCCAACATCAATAACCAATTCACTAAAGTCTGCTGCCACCCTGGCAAAACCAGAAGAATTCCTTAGTGATATATTATCCTGATGAGAAAGGGAAAAAAAAAAAAAGAGAGAGAGAAAGAAAAGAAAAAAAGGTGACAAAATGAAGAGCAATTGAACTACAAATTACTGCCTCATAACCACAGAGTCCCTGCTGATGTCCTGCAATCTGTCAGCCTGTCCTATTCAGTGACAAAAAAGATTTCAGTTTAATTACCTTCATGCTTCTAGCTTATGTACTGCCACATCCCTTAATCACTTACTACAGCTGTAAGTTGATGTTTTAGCCATGGATTTTATACTTTTTTGGCTGCCTTGTAAAGAAATAGTCAAACTTACTCTAACATTGTTTATTACTCCCCCAAAATTAAATAGTTCATCTTTAGTATGGAAATACTGGTTAGATAGAACCATTGTAACCATTTAACCCCATAA
Organism: Pithys albifrons albifrons; assembly: GCF_047495875.1. Lineage (NCBI taxonomy): Eukaryota > Metazoa > Chordata > Aves > Passeriformes > Thamnophilidae > Pithys > Pithys albifrons. The sequence continues at coordinate 74,318,183 of NC_092461.1, forward strand.
TACAGTATCACCATTGTTTTTTACAAGCCATCATTTTGTGCTGAAATTGTATGAAAATGATTCCAAGTGGAAGAGAGAGTGGGTATAGTACCAGGTAAACTGGAGAAAGTTAAGCATGTAACTGCATTGTTACTTTTCTTTTTCTGCAGCAATGAAATCTGCACTAATAATGATTTCGGTCTTCAGATTTCAGTTATACTAACAGTAAATTCTTGGCTTTATTTGTCTGTAAGATATGCTTCCACTTTGCCCATAAACAAGATTTTGAGCATAATGCTGTATTGTCTCAGGGTAATTCAAATGAGTCACCAATCTTAGGTCTTAATCACGCTGTGCAGAAATAAAGAAAACAGTCATTCCAAATTACTTTCTTGTATGACTCCCCAATCTATTACCTATTATAATCCAGTCTAGTTTTGGGAAACAGTTTGTCAATCCAGATACTTTTTCTCCCAGAGACGCTGCATATCCCCAGGATGACAAAACAGTCTGACAAGATTGGAAGAGTAACGAAACAAACACCAAGGGAGAGTGACAAGTAGGTTAGGCTGACAAGGAGGTTAGGCTATCTTTACTTCTGATTTCTGGAGAATTAGGACTTTTAGGTAGATGATGGGAGAAGAGAATGGATTTTTGGCAAAGATACTTAGTTGGGGGGGGGGGGGGAGAAATTGAAAAAAAAAATGAAAACAAAAGCTTTTAGTGTAAAGTAGGGCAAAGCTCTTAGCCAAACAGGAAATATTCTGGGAAGATAAACTGTATATGGAGTGGTGAACTGTATGTCTGAGAATTGGGCTTCCAGGGTTTCATCCCATGTAATGACTTGTACATCCTCACCACAACTTTAGCCTGAGCAGGTTAGCAAGGAAAAAACACTGTTCCCAGGAGGTAGAATGGATGAGACCACTCTGCTTAGAGAAAGGTGGGGAGCCAAAAGAGGGGTTGAGGCATAGGATGGCAGATTATGACACATGGCTCCTGGACAGAGAAGCAGCTTAGACTTAGGTATTTTTTGTGCTAGTTTAGATGCAGTCTGATATGCTAGCTGGGACTCCTGAGAGAGGGAAAAAAAAAGGTTTTGTGTTGCTTTGTGTTCCTCAGAAGGGCAGATGCTATAATGGGATGCACGAAATAAAGGCTATTTACAAGAGTACCTGAGAAGACTGATGTACAGCTGAGACTTGCAGAAAGTCAGATTTGACAAAGTACAAATTCACACAGTACTAGCAGTAGATACTCTTTGTTCCATGATGCAAAATTTATTTGTATGTCCAGAGCAAGTCAGAGTTGTCACAGATGACCTTTCTTAAGAAGAAGAGATCATATCATACAGGCACAATTGGATTTGCAGCTGTGTGACTGGGAACTCTGTGTATCAGAACCCTGATATTTATTCTGAGTAATTTTCACAGAGCATATATTCAGGTACTCTAAAAAACACAGTACGGTTTCAAAATAGTTATATACAAGTTTAATACACTGTAACAAGAACACTGCAAAAATCTGTCAGGACTTTTCTAATATGAGTGATCACATTATAACAAACAATGAAGTGCAGGAAATAATGTAAGTATGTTATCTTAAGAGAAAATAAGGAAAACAAAACAGGGCTGAAGCTTAACATTGTATGTCATGTTATGAGTGGCTATGGTGATTTTTATCTAACTAATCACTAATGCTGCCATCTCATGAATCCTTATTTAAGTGAAAGAATGAAAGCTGCAGCCTCATACTGGAACAGATGAGGAGGCATGGGGGTTTTTTTGAAGAGAAATTACACATCTTGGAATTCCAGGCTGGGATGAAATCTGTAGTTTTCTATCCACAGAAAATGTTGCTCACTTATTTTCTTTTTTCAATCAAGATAACAATTTCAAGCTAAAAGACTAAAAATATTTATTTAGTACAATTCTGAATTCCTTTGATTTGGAGTTTAAAATGCTTCAAGTATTGAAACGAAGAACTGTGTGGATTTTTTTTCTTCTGTTCTCACCTTGAGATACAATTATTGTGCAATTAGAGGTTTGAAAATATCAGAAATACAGTCATCAGCTAAAGCTGTTACAGTATCTTTCATGCAACCATAATGCACTTTAAGTACAAAACAAAAACTCCCATGGAAACATGTGATTTTAATTTACTGTTGAGAATGATTTAATTTCTAAATATTAAAAAAAAACCCTCCAAAACCTACTGTCTTGATAACATTTACTTTTAATATGCAAACTAGAATGTAATTTTTCATTTTCCTATATTTTGAATAATGTTACAATAAAAATGTTTATTTGTTGATGGCCACAACCTGGTAAAAGTAAGTTTGTGTCATGTGTGCCAGTCTCATCATGTATAGCTTCACACACAACTTAAAAATAGTTGATTATGACAGGGGGCTCTGCTGCTTGTTTAATTTTCCAACACATCAAACGCAGCAGTAGCATAAAAGTTCTGGATGAATCTCTTCACGAAACCAACCCTCTAAGTGTTAAACAGAACAGGCATGCATGAAGTCAAGAGTGTTGGAAAGCACTGGGAGACACAGGCTGTCAAGGGTGATTTGACATCATTCTTCAAGTGCAAGCTCTCAAAGTCTAGGGATATATGCTCAGTTAGCTGGAGGTTTTAGTAGATTAGGAAGATTTAGCACTCAGACAATACTGTTCTGCTTCTGATTGCAGAGATGTTCTGCTTCTCTTAGATTGGCAGCGGTTTCCTACAGCTCCATGGCACTGGAGTGAGGAGCCTATAGTCTTGTCGGGGCCAAGATCTAGGGTCGGTTTTAGAATCAAGAAATTACAAATGGCATTTTTGTGCTCATATAATTATAATTAATATTCACCTCAAATTAAATACATATAATGGAAAAGAACTTGCATATTGGGCCCCTTGTTTACTTCTTGCCTCTTATTTTATATTGCTTTGATTCAAAATGCTATGAAAATGTGACTTAATTTTTTATGGACAAAATGCTTTGAGAAAATAATATCTTGGTATAAAAGTATATACAAAGATTTGCAGCTCTAGATTTTGATTTTTCAAGTTGGTTTAGCTTGCCATTGTGTAATCAATAATAATCTAATCTAATACAGTTTAATATCCATTATTCTATTAATGATACTTATTACAAAAAGATTTTGCATATCAGAGTGTAGAAAAAGATGATTTTTGACATCAGAGACAAAATTAAGATGAAGATAATGCATTATGATTAAGTTAATGCATAAAATTGGGGGTTTGTTGTTGTTAATTTAATTTCCTCCAGTTTAATGAAAAATGTAATATTTCCTAATTTAAAACCAAAAGTTCAGTTTCTACTTGTGAAAATGAAAATCTAAGTGTCGGTGAAGACTTCACAGAATTAATGTGAGATTTCCAGAGACTGAAATAAGATACTTTTTTGTATTAGCAATTGAAACACCTGTATTTGTAATTTTAGTACATTTGATGGCCATATGACCATTTTAGAAATCTTATTCTATGAAAACATGGGATAATTTATATTACAATAATTGGAAGGACCTCACTGTAGATCAATAGCATAGGAATAAAAAGGAATAATGAAGCACAATGAGTCCAAATATGCTCATAGAATATTGATATGAAATCTCAACCAAATCAAATTAAAAGTAGGTCCCCATTCTCATTGAAACTGACTTCTAGATTAATTTGTTGAGTGTGTAATAAATAGCAATATTATAAAACCCACTCTGACCTCTAAGGAAGTCTTCGCATTAAAGAACACCCTGATACAAAGATTAATTATATTCTACTTCCATTCTGAAAGCCTGACACCAAAATTTTAGCGGTTCAGTTTTGCATATCTGTACACTTTATACATCACTCCTACAAGCTGAAGTGAATGCTGCACTTCAAAAACTGACTTTCTCTTACATACATGATTCAATCACAATGCCTGAATACTCTTTTTTTTTTTTTTACTTATAAGAGCTTTGTAATATATTCTAAACATTTCATAGAAAGATCATGTTAATGCTTGATTAATATCAATATATAAATGATAAATAACCATTCCTAAATGATAATTTTTCGGTTGAACTGTTGTCCCATTTACTATTTCATCATCATTGACAATATATTTTTATAAGAAAAGGGAAGGAGTAAGGAAATTAATGTACTGTTCAATGCTCTGTTTTACTAAGCAGACTTAAAGGAAATTAATATAATTTGAAAATATGTGAAGACAACAATTCAAATAATTTTTATCAATGATACCCAGAAAAACAAAGCAGAATACTCAGTCTTTGTATTCAAATCCAACAGCAATCCAGAGGATAAATAATAAGAAACGTTATTGAAATAATAGGAGCAACATATCAAATGAAAAGTCAGACATCCCAGGCATCAGTGTAGTTAATTATTCTTTTGTTCTTTACGAACAAAAGACTACTGTGCTGTCTGATCATGCAGTGTTTGTTTGATGCACCTTTCTTATGGAAACTGGAAATATAGATTCAAGTCTGACATTTGTAATCATGATCAATGTGAAAAAATGCATGAAAAAATTCAAACAAGTATTGATTTACAAAAAACAATTTTATTACTACTATTTTTCCTTTCTGGTCACCATTTTCTTAAAGCTCTCCTAAAACCAAGTTTTTCTTATATGAGTTCTCAGTGTTTGCTTATCACTGATATGAGTTAATAAAATATTATTTCAGATCTATATGTATACCTTGTTCAGATTCAGAAAATTGAATTAATTCATTTATTATTTGAGGACACTTTCTACTCCCTTTCCTCCCTTTTAGTTTTTCCATCAATTGTCCAGCTAAAGTTTCTTGTAGAACTAGTTGAGAAAATATTGGTCTTAAGTGTTCCTTGTTTAGAGAATCCTGTGATTTGTATATAAAATTTATGCCATCATTAAATTCCAAAACTCAAAGATGCATGCTTTAATTCTCAAACTAAAAGGAGTTTGACTTTAATGGCAGTTGTGCAGCTTAATCCCCCAGTCAGCTTTGGAAATCTAAATATAAAAGTCATGCTGACAAAATAAATTAAGCGCCAACCTACTCATCCCTTTCATTTCCTAAACCCGGAGAAAAGCTTAAGAAAAGTAAAAATGAAAGTAAAGGTTGATCCTGCACCTGAAGATTAGCAGAGTGGAGGCCATACTAAGCAGCATGTTGGGGGATGAAGCATGTCATTTCACTGCAGCACAAATGCAGTAAGCCCAAGCTATCTGATCCAAGTGATAGAAAATAGCTGAAGTCTAATCAGAACCCTTCTCCTTGCCTCCGAACAGATTTACACCAAAAGTGGAAGTCAGACATTCATAGTCTCATAGTTTGGCTTAAAAAAAAAGGAACAAAAAAGGAAAATAGAGTAAAAAGAAAAGAGGAAGAGAAGAGTAAAAAGAAAAGAGGAAGAGGAAGAGGAAGAGGAAGAGGAGAGGAGAGGAGAGAGGAGAGGAGAGGAGAGGAGAGGAGAGGAGAGGAGAGGAGAGGAGAGGAGAGGAGAGGAGAGGAGAGGAGAGGAGAGGAGAGGAGAGGAGAGGAGAGGAGAGGAGAGGAGAGGAGAGGAGAGGAGGAGGGGAGGGGAGGGGAGGGGAGGGGAGGGGAGGGGAGGGGAGGGGAGGGGAGGGGAGGGGAGGGGAGGGGAGGGGAGGGGAGGGGAGGGGAGGGGAGAGGGGAGGGGAGGGGAGGGGAGGGGAGAGGAGAGGAGAGGAGAGGAGAGGAGAGGAGAGGAGAGGAGAGGAGAGGAGAGGAGAGGAGAGGAGAGGAGAGGAGAGGAGAGGAGAGGAGAGGAGAGGAGAGGAGAGGAGAGGAGAGGAGAGGAGAGGAGAGGAGAGGAGAGGAGAGGAGAGGAGAGGAGAGGAGAGGAGAGGAGAGGAGAGGAGAGGAGGGGAGGGGAGGGGAGGGGAGGGGAGGGGAGGGGAGGGGAGGGGAGGGGAGGGGAGGGGAGGAGAGGGGAAGGGAAGGGGAGGGGAAGGGGAGGGGAAGGGGAGGGGAGGGGAGGGGAGGGAAGGGAAGGGAAGGGAAGGGAAGGGAAGGGAAGGGAAGGGAAGGGAAGGGAAGGGAAGGGAAGGGAAGGGAAGGGAAGGGAAGGGAAGGGAAGGGAAGGGAAGGGAAGGGAAGGGAAGGGAAGGGAAGGGAAGGGAAGGGAAGGGAAGGGAAGGGAAGGGAAGGGAAGGGAAGGGAAGGGAAGGGAAGGGAAGGGAAGGGAAGGGAAGGGAAGGGAAGGGAAGGGAAGGGAAGGGAAGGGAAGGGAAGGGAAGGGAAGGGAAGGGAAGGGAAGAAAAAGCATGCCACTCATGATCTCATCTCCCACTATCAATCTGTCTTAAGCTTTGTTAGGCTATTTGTATGTTTAGTAAGCTTTTAAAGCATCACAAAGTTTGCTTTTCCCAACATAGTTAAGGCAATGTGGCTCAGGAAACAACTTTTCCTTGTCATCAGGGCATTTAATGCAACTCATTTAATTCTGGAAATCTCTTCTGAATAATATTTTGTATTGAATGAATTTGGTTTTCTGAAACACAGTATAATTAAAATATAGGTAATACTACTAGATTTCACTTAAAAGTAATTTGTAATGAAATTAGAAATTATTAACCTGTGCAGGTCCATTCATTCAGTAGATTTACATATGGTCTCAGAAAAGCAGGCTTATTAGCATCATGCTATGTCCTGCACACTTGTTACTTTATTAACTCAATTATGAATATCACATCCTAATGCAAAAAAAAAAGAACCAACAAACTTCAGAAACTTGCGCTGATTATTCCCTCACTTGTCATTAAATAGCTCTTCTGTATGATAATTAAGGCATGTATAAAAAAGAGAAACAGAAATGTTCAAATGCAGGTACAGGGTGCTTGTATAACATTCTGCTGATATGAATCTTTGTAAGTGGTGTTCAAGCCTAAATATTCACCTCATACGTATCCACTGAGCTTCACTATACAGCAAAGGTGTCATTAAATGGTTCTGTACATACTGTAAAAACTTGCAGTAGAGAAATAATACCTGATGTGTAATAAAATTAGTTATCACCTAAGTTGATCACCTGCATGTATTGCTGAAAAGCATACAAGAACCATAAACGTTTCCCAATTTATTTAACATATCCCGGAATTTAAAAAGATAGAGAAAGATATATGAATGATATATCACTGTGTGCTGAGTGACTATCCTCCATAATGAACCTTTATTAAGTAAATCTTTTTATTTTGAGTCTTTAGAAAATATACTAATTGAACTCCTTCAGTCTCAGTGACTCTCAACCTTTTCCAGTAAAAAATTCAATATTATTGTCTTCACTTTTGAAACAGTATGTAGCTATTTCATACTACATTCATAATTTTCCTAATTTATTTTCTGTTTTTGTATTTTTTTCATTAACACCTTTTGTACTTTGGAGCACATTTTACCACTATTCTTATCTGCTTCCTAATAAGTCAGGCTGACCTCCTATCACAGAAAGCTACGTCTCAAGCAGCTGCCTCTAGGTTGTACCAAATCAGTTGACCTTGACACATGATTATATTGTACATTAAGAACACATACCTTCACTAAGACATCTTAGTTTCAATATCATAATTTTAAATGTATGAAATGAACAAATTTTTATTTTTCATAACTATAAATTCTCTGGACTCTGATCGGAAGATCATGTGGCATGAGACTTAAAAGATTGATAACTTCTTATCTTTCCGATGGTGCCTAATTTATAAACTTAAGTAATATGTAAAAGAAAAAATATTGTTCCAACCTGAATATAAAAGGGACTTTGTCACACTGAGATTTAATAGCAAATCATGAACATGTATAGAAATTAATTTTTATTGTAAACTCAGAGTTAAAAGTTAAAGGTCTTTTTGTGTTTCTCGTGTGTTACCCTCACACATCCTTCTTTTTTTTCCTTTTTTCTTTCTTTTTTAAACTTTTTTTAATTTCAAAGAAAAGTACTCTTGAAGAATTCAGTCAATACAACAGCAAATCCATTTAGAGCTCTCCAATCTCACAGACTCTCTCAAACACAGCTGTAACTGTAGTTTGATAAAGATAAATTACCCCTTTATTCCTCAGACTTCAGACTACTTATTGTGTGTGCAATAGGCAATTCATGGGAGTATCTATGGCACCACAACCTCTAACACAGGTTCAGTGGAATTAGACACAAAAATGTAACTGATTTTCATCTTATTTCTAGAATTCTATTTCTTTGTTGGACAGTACTTAACACACTATTTTCCCAGCCACTGAAAATTAAAATACACAAATGCTTTGATGCAAGATCAAAAATACCATTCCATCATCTATCAAAACACAACTGCTCAAAAATATATCAGGGAATTATCTGTAGAATCAGAAATTGTTAACAAAGGAAACAACATATATTTAGAAATGGATAGGTCAATAGTTCCCAACAGTAAAAATAATTTATTTTCTTATCATGAGGTGAACAAGGACATCCTCATAATATATAAGATATTTAAAGGTCAGAACATTAGGATTTTGTTTTCTGGTCTCTTGTTTTTTAACAGATCGGTAGAAAGCATAATGAAAGATTTATCAGGGTCCATATGTATATGGTGTACATTTATTGTACACATTCAGGTATGATCTGTATGCCTTCCTAATTAAGCTTCTAAAGATTTCATGAAGTTTTTCATCATTATTCTCCAAAATATGCTAAAAGTTATGGAAATATTCTGTATTTTTCATACTGCATCTGCAACACTTTTTTGCTAATAAGAGTATATGCTCTGTAGCTCTCACCACAAAAACGCAATCAATAATGACAGTAAATATTTAAATATGTCATAGTAAAATCAGCTGAAAACTACACAACCAAGAAATAAAAAAAATCTGACTTGGAAGGGAAAATGACAGTGAGCAAAGACTGCAAAACAGTATTTTACTGCAAGATCAATATCAGTCTACACCACTGGTCTTATTTATCCTAGTTACTTTGAGTGAAAAAACTTCCCTTCTTGACTGGACTAACAAGACCTGTAGGAAAGAAAAGCTTGGTGCTTGACAGACTCCTACAGAAACATTTACCCTCATGTGCCCAGGTTTTGTACTTTTCTACAGCCTAGTAAGTCATCATTGAACAGGCTATTCTTCTGTTCCCTTAGAAGATAAAGAGTACACTTACTAGAATCAAGAAGTTAATTTATAATAAGTGACAAAAATTCATGTTGCATAGGTTAGCGGCTTCTGAATAGAATTTGGTTTTTAAGTGTTCCTCCAGTCCCTGGTACTGAACAACTCTGAAGGATAATGAGTATTTTTTACAAAATGACATTGAAGTAAACTAAGCAGCCATTACAGATATGCTCAGCAATAGCTCACAGACAATCTTGGGTATCAGAGTGAGTTTTATAGAGAGAAGAGATGCTGCCCATGAGAGTGCTCTTATCTGAAAATGCCTCTTATGATTTTTAGCATACATTTGGATAGCTGCCAGTGAGCTTATTTTAAAATGTCATCGAAAGTACAGATAGCTCTTGTATCAGTAGAGAGCTAAAGAGTGCTACTTTGAGACTTGAACCTATGACATTGTGTCAGGTGCAAAAATCATAACAAATGAACTGAGAGAACTTGGCAGTCTACCTCATGACTTCTTATCTTAACACAAATTGATATGACAAAATGCATTGCTTCTTAAAGAGAAATGTCATTTGAACCCAAAGCTGGAATTATAACATCTGGTCTTTATACTGTTTAAGGAACCAGAGGTTAAGGCAGTGTCTTCTTTGATAAACACTTAGGTTAATACTTCAAAGCAGGAAAGTGATCTATAAATGTTAAGTACAATTCTCAACTGTGACCTTATCTTTTTTACCTTCCTATTTAATTCTGATTGCTGATATTTCTGGTTTTAAAATAGCAGTAATGTTCCTTTAAATAATGAATTACCAATACAGGAACTAATTCTACTATGCTGAATGACTAAGATAAAAAATATGGAAAATATTCTATGTGAATTAATGGGAAAACTCATTAATTCAAAGCCAGGAATGGGATAGATATATATATCTGCATATGTTTTCAATAATACTGGATAAATATTAATTCAAAGCACATTTTATGCATAACAGAGATAATATATTTTACACTTTTTTAGCTTGTCTTAATGCCCACTGAACTTAACTTTTTGTTTTATTCAGAAGCCCTAAAAAAGGATGAGACCAATCTATTACTTAGTGTTCATATTACCACCCTTTTTCTAGAAGATCCATTAGCCAGTAAACACTTGTATCATTGGTAAGATTTTTCCTTGCATATGAGAACTAGTAGAAAACTTGACCTTATCCTTTTGTGATTGTTATATATTTATGTGTCCTTAGTTTCTCCATCTATCAGCCTAAAAAGCTGAAATATTCTAACTAAACACATGGTTATCTTTAGGCACAGTCTGTGCCTCTTTATAAATGGATAAGTTATCTCAGGATAGCTATGCCAGCTCTTTTGGAAAAAACATATCTTCTGGCCGTTGCTGCCATATCACCAAACAGCTGCATGATAGCACACTAGAGTTTACAGACCATAGTTTTGCTGAGGTCTTATGTGAGAGTGTAATTCTGATGAATTTTGGAATACCAGGCCTTTAAACCATTGGCAGAAACTACTAAGCAAGCCATTATTCTATCGCAATAATTTTAACTTTGCTCACTGTTGTATTGCTGAAATAAATGTTTCACTGTGCTCATTTTCTTCACTGATAAAACCATGCATTTAAGAGTATGCAGAAATTTCAGTTACAGAAATAGGCAACGATGCCATATCACTCAGCAGAAACAGTCCTTTCTTTTCCATCAGTGGCTTCATAGGATAGATGATACCAAGGGATTAAAGTTATTTCATACATAATTCATTCTTTCTTTTAGGTAGAAGATTTCTTTAAATACAAACCCAAGTATTCTGTCATCCCATCAAGCATATAAAACAACTGAAATTCCAAGTAATCTGTTATCTTAAACCTCACTTTTAGCTTATGTTCTGTACAATTAGTTATCCATCCAGATAATTCTGTAGTACCTAACATGGTGCCTGTTTGATACAATACTATATATGTTCAGTAATATATTCTGATTATCCAAATGTTTTTCTAGTTCTAAAAATGAACACTGATGTTTGTAAATAGATTTGACAGTGGCACCTGCATCCTGACATATAAACAATAATTTACAATGCTTGTGATGTTCTCGACAGCATCTTCCTTTTAAATAATAAAAAGTGCATCAAGAAATTCTTCATTAAAATTCTGAAACCCCTTAAGCTAAAAAAAATATTTTGAGTAAACAAATTATATGATAGAGTGAAGCATATCTGCTACCATACATCTCATGAGGCAGTAGTTGTATCATGCATTTCTTTTGCATATACTTTTCTTTCGGAAATACTTTTTCAGTAAGTACAAAATTCTGGTTTTAAGCATCTAATTTAATTTTTTCATTAATTTATTCACCAAAAAAATTCTTAATGGACTACTTTGGAAACCAAGACCCTCTCCAAAATTATACATAAAAATTATAGCTGCGGAAAACAGGGATGGTTTAAATTTCTCCATCACTCGCCTCTCAGGGAATAACATTATGGCTCAACAAAGAGTCTAAATCTCTAAGCTGAAGCCTCAGTGTCTTCTCTGAAGAATGGAGACTTCATGATGCAGGTGCAGTTAAACTAAGTCTGAAAATGGGAGATACATGAGACAGTACAGCATACCTCAGGACAATAGATTTTCAGAGGGAAGGCTGAGTAGATTTGGCCCAGCATAGTGAGTCATATTTTCTAGGATTTACCTTAGTGTTTATGCACAACTTTGAAGCATGTTTTGTGAACCAACAATTTCTTTGAAAAGGGCTGCTCGCCTTGTGTTATGTGCTAGAGCCTATGAACACGCCCTCAGGACTCCACCAATAGAATCAATAATCAGGACAAGTGTCATTACATTTACATTATGGTAGGTGTAACAGCATGACTGACTTATTTCAGAAGTCATCAAACAGCTTTCAAGCAGATGTAATGTTCTGACACTACTGATTCAAGGAATTTCTTAATTTAATTATTCTACTATTAGACAAATATGACTGGCTGAATTTGGAGATTCCATTAATTCAAACTTCATCTGTAAGAACACATTCTGGACTAATATTCAGCCTGTTTAGAAGGAAACCAAAAGGGACCATTATTGTCACTTCAAACTTCTTTCAGAAATTAATAGATGGTAGAAGTGATTAAAGTTCTCTATTTTTTGTGTGGCCTAATAAGGACAAGGATAAGATTCATGTATTTGATTTCTTTCTGTTAGATTTCCTGTAACTCTAGGACTTATCTTCATGGCTCTGTCAGAACCTCTGTTCTCTTGAAATGTACTGCTCATACTCTAGATGTTCTCAACCCAGCTTTATTTTTGTTATAAATAGATTACACCATCATTGCAATTGGAAGTATTTGGAAACAGCAACTGTAACCAAAAGGCATCCACTTACAAGTGAATCCTTACAAAACCAAAGCTCCGTGTATTGGTCTGAAGGAATGCACTTCTTAGAGTTCCCTGATTCAAACCACAAAGTGAGTTTTTAGAAGTGCAGAAATGACAAAAATAAAATACCTGAGGAAAATACATTAATCATACATGTGTTTAATGAGTCCTTGTCCTTGTTAAAATTAAAAATATAAAAGAAATTAAGTGTTTAAAACAGGCCTGTATGTTTGCAGACTTGTAACTGATTAACTATAGAAAAAAAAAGTTCAACACGGACATAAGTAGATCTACTGCATTTTGATTAAAAATAGGGAATGCCCTCAAGGGAGTAAGAAATGAATCTGATATTAGATGCAAAATATTTAAAAGTTGCTATGTATCAGATTCCTCTGATTAATACAGAACTGGGGGGGGGGGGGGGGGGGGTGGCAGGGGAGGAGCAGGAATCAACTTTGCTTTTCTCCTACTTTATTTTGAGAAATTGTTCATTTCTAGTAAAATGGCTTTTTCAAGTTACCATAACTCAAATTTAAATTATATCTCCTCTATTACAAAAAAAAAAAGTGAAATATGTTAAATATGATTTTAAGTAGGAAATTTTATCATGTGACCCTGCTTGACAGACACTTGTGTGTATTATGTATTACTTAATTTGTTTCATTTAATGTGCGGTGACATTCAGACTTTTTTTTTTTCAGTTACTCTCCAGCTTAATCAGAATATTTTCTTGTTGCCAGGATCAGAGCCTGCTTAATAAATTAATATTTTCCTTCACCTCAGAGAAGAGAGAAAATAAATAAAAAAAAAATAAAGGACTTGAGAAAAGAGTAAATGATCAATGATTTTTTTTTGCTTTTGTTTTGCTACTACAGAGTTCATAAACCTGTTTGGTTATGAATTTAAAGGAGTCCTTGTGCACCACACTGAAAACAGATATGGAGCATAACATAGTACCCATATCAGACTCAATTTCTAGGAAAAAAACCCAAGCAAACCAAAGAGAGAAGAAAATAAGTATGGAAGTAGATATATAGCTTTTCTCCATTAAAACATTGTAAGAACAGACAGATTTTGAGACAAACTGAAAATATATAAAGATCACTGAAGAACAGACTAAACTAGATTGGACTGGACTGGACTGGAATGGAATGGAATGGAATGGAATGGGATGAGATGGAAAGGAAAGGAATAGAATAGAATGAATTAGACTAGACTAGACTAGACTAGACTAGAATAATTTCCATTTAAAGGGCTCTACAACAATCAGTCAGTCCTGCTGCCTGACAGCTTCAGGGCTGACCAAAGGTTACAGTATGTTATCAAGGGTATTATCCAAATATCTTTCAAATAATGACAGATTTGGGGCACTGATCACTGCTTTTAGAAGACTGTTCCAGTGTTAGATCACCCTCTTTGGAAAAATATTTCAAGTTTTAACTTCTCTTGATGCAGCCTTGAGCTGTTCCCGCACATCCTGTCACTGGATGCCAGGGAGAAGAGATCAGCACCTCCCTCTCCACTTGCCCTCCTCGGGAAGATGTAGAGAGCAATGAGATGACCCCCAACATTCTTTTCTCTAAATTAGACAAACACAAAGTCCTCAGACACTTCTCACAGAACATTCCTTCCAGCTCTTTCAGCAGTATTGTTGCCCTCTGGATGCATGAAAAGACCTTCAGATCCTTCCTGTGGGGCCCAGAACTGCTCACGGCACCGCAGGTGAGGCCACACCAATTCTGAATACAGTGGTATAATTGCTTCTTTTGATTGACTGGTCATGTGCCCTGGTTGGAGTTTTCCCTCTAGGCTACCAGAGCACGCACAGCTGATTCACACTGAGCCTGCTGTTGACCAGCACCTCCAGATCACTTTTTGCAGGGCTTTTCTCCAGCCACTCTCCCAAGTTATATTTGTGCCCTGCATTATTCCATTCTAGGTGTAGAATACAACAGAGAAGTATGATTTCTTGCATTTGTAAGAACCAAATATTACATTCCAATTTGTGTGAAGTTTCTGTGTTTAAAGTGTCTTAACTTCATTTTTGTTCTTTCAGTCCACTTATATTACTATTTAATGGTGCAAATATTTTTTCAAGTGAAAAAAATACACTTTATCTCATAGAAATGTTTTTCTATTGAATGATAAATTAAATATGAAAGTCAAGAAGGCATTTTCAGATGATTTCCAGCCACTCCTCTCCCATACTGTTCAGCAAAATGAAAACATAGGCATGTTATCTAAACTGTGTTCATAACAAGTCCAAACCATAGCAACCTACAAGATATATTTTCCCCTTGAGAGAACAACTCTCAGTTTGATATCATCAACAAAGTTGCATCCAAACTGTTGACAGATATACTGAACAGACCAGTATTTAGAATTGAGCCCTGAGGAGCATCACTGGTGACAGGCTGCCAGACAGATGTAGCCCCATTCACTACAGGCCTTTGAGCCCTGCCCTTCAGCCAGTCAACCAAGCAAGTTGAGTACCTGCTGATCTCACAGCAGGATAATTTGTCCAGAAGGATACTGTGAGGGACAGCATAAAAGGCCTTACTAAAATCCAGAAAAACTTCAAGTACTGCCTTACCCTCATACACTAGGCAAGTGACCTTATTGTAAATGGATATCAAATTAGTTAGACAGGACTTTACCTTCATGGATTTATGTTGACTGTGCCTGATGATTGCATTGCCCTTTAAATGTCTTTCAATAGCACCAAGTGTAACCTTCTCCATAATTTTTTCAGTTACTGAGGTTAGACTAACAGGTCTGTAATTTCTATATTGCACTTCTTTATCACATAGCAGAGAATTCACAACTCAGTAGAAAGGGATGTTAGTTTTACCTTGCTCTTGTCAGACAGTACCTTTAGCAGAATTCAGGTAGCAACAAGGACTGTTTTTCATTATTGGAACCAGGATCAAACCTTCATCAGGAGACATGTACCTTCTGAAAATCTTTGCAATTCTATATATTGTAGACCTAGTTCAAGAGTTTCACTGGATTTTGTAAGGATACATCAGCAAGGACCATTCTTAGGTGATTGTATCTTTGATGAGTATACCTGCACTTTCAGGAAGTAATCTAATATTTCACACTTTCTTAGATCCAGCTTTGTGCTTCCTTGACGCCTAGGTAAAGTGTAGAGGCTTCCACTTTTTACTGAATATCAGGCAAGACTCAGGATACCTATAGATCAGTTTTCTTGTAAGATGACAGCACTTTTCTGTAAAAAAACAATCCATAGGACTCTGTCATTGCCATTAGGGGAGATGAGACACATTCTGGTGTCAGGCCACATGAGTTTATGCTGCAGATAAGGGGAAGGTGAGGATTTCACTATGGTGTGACAAGGACTTTTTCTCAATGAGAGGAAAAAAGGCTTTAGGCATGTGTTGTTTGTATGCATTTGAACTCAAGCTTATCACATTTCTTATGTGATGTTTTGTGATCTTATGGCTGTTTTCAAATGTTGAGGTCAAGATCTTATCTAATTTCCTAACTTATCTACTTGCTAATACTAAGCAAATATTTTAGATATATCTAAAATGATATGAGAAATGCTCTTATGTACCAATAAAATTTAGAGGGGACAAAGTCATCGAAGCAAACCTAAACTTTCATTTAACAAATTCAGCTGAATTGCGTGTGTCCCTCTGGCCTAGGAGACAAACCCAGAACAAAAAGAAACAGAATTTTTATACCCTCTCCTGGCAGGAAAGATCCCTGTCCCCGTTCCTCTTGGCTAGGACTTGGGGACTCACAGTCTGCCCCAGTTCGCCTACATATCCAGCACCCCCCACACCCCTGCAAAGGCGTGAAAAACAACTGGAAACTTAACTACTCCTCCCCCCATTCTCTTCTGTATCAATACAGTTCCTTTAGATTCAGCAAACCCCTAATTCTGTTTCTAACAGTAAGATACAGAAAACATGTTAATAAAGAGGACATCTTCCATGTGGGTTTTGTTTTTGAGAAAGATGTACATCTGGGGCACAATTCTTTTGTATTTATAGACTTAAGTATATCTACTTTAAGCACCGTTTCTCTTGACTGACTACAAATTGACAGCAAGGTAGCTAGTCCAGATGTAGACATCTATATGGCAGACACCTCCTGCTTGATGAATCCAGCTCTACATAATTTTTCTGTAAATAATCTAAGGGAAATTATGCGAGAGAATGTAAGATTGTGATATTATTCCATGTTTGAACATTATTCTCTTTCACGCCATTCTGGGAATTTTTACCAACTTTGCTGGCAATTTGTCAAAGGCCAGCAAGGAAATAGCTAAGTCAAACTTGCAAAAGGGATATATCAAAAAACCAAAAAGGTGTAACTATACTGTTGATTATCACAAACCAATGTAATTTTTTTATTATTAATTTGTTGGGGGTTTTTTAAGTTTCCAAATGCAGACAGTAACTAAATCAAAAGCTAAGAAACCTTTGGTTTAATATCAGGACTATATAATGTTTAATATACAATTTGTAGTATAAACTTTCAAAAATTAGGAGAGTCCAGTAGAAGAGAACTGACATTCAATGTACTGATTTCTCCTGTGTTCTTACTAATCTGTAACAACTTTGACCTTCAGTGATTAGCTGCCTAAGCAAAGCTGAATTCTTAAGAAAGCAATTACAAGGGGAGGAATATTATTAATAACCTGCAAATCATATGAAGGGTTTATCCTTTGTGATTTTTGGATTTAACACTGCGAAGCGCATGTGGACAGAGCTATTAACAGTAGCTGTATTGATCTCTGTAGTAGAGACCATTTTGCACATGTGCTGAAGACATGAAGGAATAAAAATTTCCCACTGAAAAGGTTTACAGTCTAACCTGACAGCACAAACAAGGAAAGAAAAATATTGAACAACTAAAGTCAGCAGAAAATGAGAAAGACATGCATGAGTACCACTACCTCCAAAAAGCTCTCACTTGCCTTTGATGGCTCTGTTTCAGAATTCAGAATTTACTTACTCAGGAGTTAGTAAGGTTTCTCTCTGTCTACTTGTGTAGCTCATTATTTACAATTATTTACAGTAAACACTACTAATAGTTTCCAGACTTTTTAATTATGGAACCACTTCTGCGTAATGGATTCTATTTCCATCAGTATTATTATCTTAAATCCTGGCATGAGTAAGTTTCTGTGAAATGAGTAATCAAGTTTGTAACCACCACAACTCCACTTGGGTCATGACCTCTAGCATAGCACTGCCAGTTCAAGTTATGACTTCACAGAGCAGCTCTAGGCACTATAGAAATATATGAATTAAAGATCTGTACTTCAAACAGACATCTCCAGAAAAACTCTGTCTTTAGTAATCCAATCATCCTCACAAAGAAATGCCTCTGTGCTTGGAAGGGAAAGAGATACATTTCTCTGAAAAAATGAAACTTCTTATAATATTTTTGTGCAAAACTGAACATCCAAGTCCTGTAACTGATGACTGCAGCACTTTCTCACAATCAACAGCAATCAACAATATTTTGAATCACTAATGTGATGAGTTCAAAGTTCCAGAAATTACTAGTTTGTGTACTTTCAGACTGAGTGAACTCATCTGTCTTGCCTAGCTTTTCCAGTCTTGCAGAGATCCTGGACTGAGTGCACATATACCAGCAGTAACTTCTGAATTAACAATGCAATTGGCATTCAAGTTTCCTCTTTATCAATCAGTGAACAGAGAGAAGAATAAGACAGCTTTTCTCCAGCACCATGGGATTGCATACACTCTCCTCTCTAAATTTCTAGAGTAAAGGTGTCCATCCAGGGTATGAGATGGATGTCTAGCCTTCCAAGGAATAAGAAAGATAATCGGAAGAGTAGTTTATCTCTCCATAATTAGTTAGGCAGGTATATATTCAGTTGCATGATCATACTTTGAGATGTTCTACCATATTTAAGATTTCTCAGGGGTGTTGGACTAGATAGGTTTGGACTAGATGATCTCCAGAGGACCTTTCCAACATAACAATCCTGTGATTCTGTGTTATTCCAACATAATGTTAAAAAACATGGTATAGGATCTACAAAAATTTTATTCTCTTCTGACCAAGCAGCTGGAAGAAAAGTTGGACACTGAACAGTATATATGTCTTTTCAATGTAAGAATAAAACTATAATTGAATCCAGTACTAAAACAGATTATTATTAATTGATATTCTTTTTTATATATTTGTAGGCATACTGAATTAAAAATTGAGATGAAGGTGTTAAAGAATTTGAAGAAAATAATTTAATTTCCTTTACAAATTTCAGATGAGCTTGTTTTCTAATAAGAAGACTTCGAGCAAAACTCAGGGTGTGAGGGTGGTCATTAGCTGCAGCAAACTAGCATTCTGGGGAATTTGTGTAAATATTCAAATCGCCTTGGGATTTTACAGCCAAAGCTGAAGCAATGGTCTTCGATCTTAATTTAGAATTCAGATTCTTCTGAGAGGGCTTCAATATCCCATCATCCAATAGTTGATTCACTTCAGCAGCCTGATTAGAGTTGTACATACTATGAACCAGTAATTCAGGCCTTGCCTATGGATACTTTAAAAAACATGATTTTTTTTTTCCTATTCCTTTGGCATAATCCCCTGATTTAAAATATTTGTGCTCAGTCCCATCTTGAGGCTTTCTCCAAAGGAACAAGCAATTTTGAGGGGTATCAAGTGAAGCCAAGAATAATTATAAAAGGATTTGATGCAAGCAAAACCAAAGAAATCCTAGGTCTATAGCAAAACTGTTTTAACTACAAGATTAAGAAAGACGGGAAGAGGTTGATGAATGTTGCCTATTAGACAGCAATTCTGCCTTAACCCTGTATGTACTTCATGGGTTTGCCATACATTTACAGGGGAGAGCAAAGTTAAGCCCATTTAAAGTGATTATTTTCTTCATTATGAATAGCTATTGATTTCCAAATACTGATAAAATTAAAAATGGTACATTAAAGAGCTTTGTGGGCCAGTAGCAAAATAAATTTTTGTAAAATACTGTTCAGATCTGTTGTGCTGCTTCTCCCCCATAAAACCTTTATAGTGATCTGACATGTTTCTTTCTTATACATCTTGTTTTGATTGAGATATAAAACATATTTTTCCCATGTCACATGAAATTCTTCCAATATGTCATTATTCTTGTTCACATAAAGCAATTCTTTCATGGCAACACACTAGTTTTCTCTTGCTGTTGTTTTGATGGGTTTTGGTTTTTTTCAACTATCATCAAATGATTGATCTGTTTGCAATACTGTAGGCAAATGCAATACATTTTAAAACCATTTTCAGTCCAAACTACTGAAGAAAAATCATAGAGAAATTGTACTTTGGACTTACAAGGTAATTTATGAACTTATACTAATTCTCTAGCTTCAGGCAATAAATATCTAATGTTATGCCTTTGCCCCATAAAGTGTTTCAAATTGCACCCTGAATCCCATACCTTTGGGACATAAATACATCCAGGCCACATTTTGACAGCTCTACAGAACCAGAGCTTCTTTAAGGGAAAAGATTCAGGTTTAACAGAAACCATTTCAGCCTGAAGGAGTATGGGGGAGGTGGAATATGTCAGCTCTCAATCATCCTTACAGCTTCTCAACTTGTGAAGCCAATTTAAGTCTTTTCACAACTTGAAGCTCTACTTGGTTTCCTGCAGCAGACAACCCAAAGGGACTAATCTGGCAATCAGAACAAGAGCTCTCTGATACTGAGGGACTGTGGATCAGATGTAATGTAGAACACAGTTTCCCAGATACAAAACCAGAGAGAAACCTACATGTAAAGGCAATCAAAGCCTGGATGTTTGAACCCATTGAGTCTACTTTGCAGTTCTATTAACGTGAAAGGAAAAGATGAGGTTTCACCTCAACAAATAGGAGAACTAAATCTTACAATTCTGGTTTATTAACTTTGGATCCTTTGCGGGTTAA
This sequence comes from Pithys albifrons albifrons, assembly GCF_047495875.1. NCBI lineage: Eukaryota > Metazoa > Chordata > Aves > Passeriformes > Thamnophilidae > Pithys > Pithys albifrons. The sequence goes on from NC_092461.1 coordinate 74,338,576, forward strand.
AGCTTAGAAATGTGGAAAGAAAAGGTATATGTTGTGATACCTGATAGTAAGCTATTTTTTTTAACTTTTAAACTTGCAAGTATTTTTTTAGGGAAATTTATATTATGACAAAATGTTTCATAGTTAAGGAAACAAATCCACAGAAAACCAAAGCCAAACTGAAAGAAGCAAAATACTGTGAGTTTCATTCTAATTTATACTGGGCAGTTTTATGCTACTCTACTACTTCAGAGACATTTGGAAATACTTGTAAAAGTAATTTCTGTCTACTTGAAAGCCTATTTATGCTGCCAGAAAAATGATAACAGAGTCACTCTGCTTCTGAGAATCACAGCAGTCAACATTGGTCAAAAAATTCTGAGTGTGCACGTACTCATTACAAGTATCTAAAACTATTATTCATCATGAATACATAAAAAATTATAGTCAGCAAAATACATAAGGAAAAGGTGTCATGTGAGCCAGGCATCCAATTACAGAGGATTTTACTCTGGAATTTTCAGATTGAAAAACATTAATTAACTTTGCTGGGAGCAGAAATAGAATTCTTCAGAGTGGTCCTAAATTTTGCTTTAATAGAGAATACAGGCCAATTGGAATGACCTTTGCACAATCTTTAGATAGCAAATTATTTGACCAAAATCTTCAATGACCATTTACAGATGGCAAATATTGAAGCAAACAAGTTTCAGAATAGGTGAGCAATAAAATCTCTGTTGGCTTAAATTATAATTATTCATTATAAATGGCTGAACCAGCTCTTGAAAAGAACTCTTTCATAAGGAAACATAAAAAAAAATCATTATGACTAGCAGCAAAATTTGACATATTTCTCTGATTCGAAGTTCTGATGTACAACTATTTTGCAAAAGTTAAAAAAGAGCTAAATAATTCTTTGATGACAAAATTTATGGAAAATTGCCAAAATATTAAAGTTACAAGACTCCAATGTTTTAAAAATAATTATAACTTTTCCAGAGATATCCTTCTTGGATTTATCCCTTTCCCTCACCTACTTTACTCACTGTTCCAAAAGATCGAAAATGATGATTCTTCAATACATTTCTAGTTGTAAAAAATATATCAACTCATATAATACACCGGGAGAATTGAAAATATTCAATTTATAAATGTCATTCTGCATCAGACTACTTGTTGAAATTGAGAATGTTTTTTAAAAAACCACCCATATCTAAGAGGTTAAGATTCATCAAGTAATGATCAAATCCATGATAGTCATTAAAATTACGGACTCTGCTGAAGAGCAGCTTCAAATACAGACTTGCAGAGAATAAAGTAAAGATTATTACAGACAGACAAACACATGGTATATGTGACACTAGTTCCAAAGAAATTATCCTTTATTCTGCAAGCTAATTCCAGGCATTGCCAGCTAATGAGCAATAGACCATGACATAAGCGAGATAGAGGTTTTTCTTCTTTGATGGTCTTCTCCTTCAATACTGATGCCAATTCACTATGCTAAAATAGTTTTAAGTCATACACTGCAAGTTTGAAACTTAGAATATATTCTCATAGTTTGTTCAATGTGACAAATTAATTGGAATTTGCAGTTTACGTTTCTATCATTTCAACTATCCTTCAACTGTTAGGTTTACTGTTAGCTTTTTGTCTTGGTGAAGCTGGGACATACCAGACTGTTTCTAAAACTGCTTGTGTTAAACAATCCAGACTTCATATGTGAAATACAGTAAATTCTTTTGTTGTGTTGTTTGATGGGTTTCTTTGCACAATCCTATTTATCAGATATAACAAGAGCCTCCTTCTGCTGATCTCTTCCCTCTGGAAACAATAACATGCATGGGCTGTTTATTAAGGAACATCAGAATACTAGATTCTATGATTCTCTGAACTCATTAGTTCAAGATCTTGCCATTCTTGGTCACTTTCCAAATACTCTTTCAGAAGCATGTATCTCAGCATCATGGAAACCAATTTTGATGTGCTTTCACAAATTCTACATTCCTTCCAGATCATCCACTTAACAGATAATAGAAACAGCAGACACATATTAAAGTCTCATTCAGGTTTAAGGGAAAGACATTTCCTGGATTAATAATTAACAAATGTCAGCATTAACTGGTTGATGAATCTTTCAGAACCCTCTTATATATATACATGATGAGGAAAAGGCTTCTCCCTGCCTAACTTTCGACTGACTTGCTGAAGAATTTTGTGAAGAATTGAGATTGAGGAGATAAAGGTCAAAGATTATAATGCTCAAACATCAGTAGGTGTGCAGAAACAGACTAAGAAAGGAGACATTTCTATGCTATATTAAATCTCAAAATCAAAGTTTTGCATATCAAGATGTGCACCATTCATTTCTGTTATTTGCACATAAAACATGGATAAAAGTCAGGGAACCAGATTTTAAGTTCTTTAATCTCTACACTCAGAGATATTTTGCACATCTAATTTTTCTCCTAGGCAAAAGATTAGAAGAAAAAAATCAGTGAATAAAAATAGTCAGCACCCAAAGATATTGAAAATGTGATATATTAAATATATGCTATGTTTTAGGAGTGTGAACCTCAGAAGTTGCTTCAAGCCGAAAAACAAGTCCTGAAAGGCAGTGGCCCCTTCACATATAAACCACAATACTGAAAATACCATCTCTCTGTTTCTCATCATCAGTGTCCATTCTATTGAATGCTGGCAGGATAGTGGTTCTATCATTTGTTTGCTAGAAAAACAATAATTAAAAAAAATACTCTAAATAAGTAAATTCAGTTATTTGCACAAAAAATGATAGATCCCAATAAGAATATGAAAAAAGGATAGTTTTGGTCAAATGGTTGTCACTTACCCAAGGTACAAAGACAATATTGATTTAAAGAAAAACAAATGTGCATCCATTCACTAGGAGAAAATATTCTCTGACAGACTTCCAGAAAAACTGAAAAATTAGAAAGTAGAAACAACGTCTAAGCTTCATAGAGTTTCTCCCCCTGTAGAGGTGCCAAATTTGAGCAGCACAATGCAACTACAAGATCTCCCAAAATTACTTCACATTGAGCAACATCTAAGAATCATTCTAGGACAGACATATTTAGGGGATTGAAGTCTCCTCATGCACATCCAGATATGGTTCTCAAAGCTCAGCATGAAACTTAAGTTATTTTTAAAAAATCAAAAAGGAGGTGGACATCTCTGCTTTTCAGAAGTGAACTGAAAAGCAATTCTGTAAAGGAAAGAGTGAATTAAACTGAACATAACTGTATGTGCTGTATCAATGCCATTTTAAGTCAGCAGGTGGCTGAAAAGAAAGTGTTGTAAAAGACTCTGAGAAGCAGTATGTAACTGATTTTTAGAAGGGAAGACTGAAAAGTCATGAGAAACCACAGCCTTAGAATATAAAAGATGACTGCATGCAAATAATAGTCAACGAGGAAATTAAATGACTGCTGTAAAGGCTTTATAAAAATGAGACAAGTTACTATTCAGCTATCTCAGTCCTGTCTAACATCAATGCATATCCTCAAAAAAACCCTTAAGCATCAGTAATGTTAAATATCAGTTAGATATCAGCATCGTAAAACTTAGAACCTCAACCTTGTTTCACAGTTTGTTTCATAGTTTGTTTCTCAAGGGCTCAGGGAAGCTGATGCATTATAGTGCATAAACTTCTGCTTGTAACACAATTACAGAGAACAGAAGGCATATTGGTGTAGGTAGATGTCTTGGGTTGAGCTGGCAAAACGCCAAGTGTCCAAAGATAGAGAGAAAGGGTTCCTCCTCCCCCCAGTCAGCCAAGGATAAAAAGAAGAGGGAGAGAAGGAAAAAAATTCTAAACCAGGTTTATGCCGAAACTAACTACATGTATTTATACAGAAAAGAGAAAATTAAGAGGAAACTACAGTATAACACACATTTACACAAGTTATGTATAACAAGAAATAACTTCCCACTTCCCAGTAAACACAAATTCTACCATTTTAACTACAAATCATTCTAGAGAAATCAATTCCTCAGAGACAGACCTAAGCAGAGAGAAAAGCTAAGAACAAACATTTTACTTCCCTAAGATAACATGATGGTAAGCTGGTGCACTGGGCTTGGGCCTCCCCATCCCTCCTGGGACGGCAGTGTCTTGCTGGGACCACAGCTGTGAAGCGACTGCCTAAGCCACACCCACACACCAGCTCTTACCCCTTTTGAGATGATGCAATAAGGTATGGAATACAAGAAGAAATCAGCTGTTAGCTAGCTCAGCTCAGCTCAAATCAGCTGACAATTCCAGGCCTAGTCTGAACTTTAAAACCTAAATTTAGGCCCACCTGGCCAAACCCTTAACAGTAGAATAATGGAACATCACTGCACATATCTATACCTCTGCTTTGACATCATCTTAACTGGCTTTTTCTTCTCACATTAAATTTCTTAGTGAAGTCCAAGGCCCTGACTTTCAGCAATAAAGAATTTTCATCACTACAATACCATTTATGCAAAAGGTAAAACATGAAATGCATGTTCAGCTTCAAAGAAAGAGAATGGTAGAAGTCCCATCAGAGTATCTGCCCTTAGCTGCATTTCTGATGCAATGCAAGTTATCTGAATGGAGAAAACCTTTGGTTTTGACTGAGATAGAGATAATTTTCTTCATTGTAGCTGGTATGGGACTATATTTAGGATTTGGGCTTAAAAGTGTTGATAAAACAGGCATGTTTTTGTTATTGCTGAGCAGGGCTTCCACGCAGCTTTCCTTACCATAAAACCAATAATCTTATGCAGTATTCCACAAAATATTGTCCTTTCCCCGTTCCTCCCCCTCCTCCCCTACCCCCCCCCCCCAAGAGGAAATAAAAGGTGATTTTCAACTTTGCACAAAAGCATTTTTATTTTCTATTTTGTCTGTTCTGCTCATATTTCTCTACATTTCTAATTCTCCTTCTGGTTCACAGGCACACAGATATAATATACCTGAGTGATATTTTCATGTTTCCAAAGGAGTAGCTGCAAAACATGTTCAAGCTTGTCCTTCCAGGCATTTAGTAAGAGTATTATGAAAAAGATCATAGATTTTCAATATATTTCCAGACTTGAAAAAGGTTATAAAATGTAATAATTTTTTCAACATTAATCTTTCGATTTACGGTTCAAGAAATCACAGTTCTAAGACTGTAAAACCCCCAAAACCAATCAACAAACAAACAAATAAACAAAGAAAATATTTAGGGTAAGCACATCTATATTAGCAGAAAAGGCTTCTTTCTAATATATTTGATTCCATCTGAAGAACTAGCTTAAGCTAATGCTCTGCTAGTTTAACTACAAAAGCAATCTCCTTAAGTGTGGGCAAGACTGGGTATTCCTGTCCCCTTTCTTGTTAAAGTCATATTCTAAAAGAAACTTACACTAGAATAATTACCAATTTTAATTACTTGCTAATTTAAGAACCTACCTGTTTCTCATTATGTATTTGAGTGTATTTCCAGCTCAGGTTCTTTGCCCTCTGCTGTCTTTTCACTAAGAGGTCTATCATGTACATTTTTATCCACTGACAGAATACAAGTTAGCACACCACCATTCCCTGGTAATAAAACTAAGGTCAGTACCAAACATATAAGTTTAAGCACATTAAAAACAAGTTATGTTGACTTTGGTTTTAAAAGAATCATTAAAAAAAAAAAAAAAGATTTATTGCTTTGCATAAAAAAAAGAGAGAGAAAATATTAGGCTTTTTAGAAAAATAGTATGAGGAACTAACCTTTCAATGAATTAAAGAAAACAGTATCAGTCTGCTGCCAAGGTCTGAATTCTAATTTCTTGTATGGTATTCTTTTCATGTTCCTAATCTTAGAGGGAAGTTGTGGTTGCAAGGGTGCAGATGACAAGACTGCTGTTCTCTCTCTGTCAAAATTACATCTAGAGAGCTAAAGCTAAAGACTTACCGAGGCATGAATTACTGCTGGGAAAAGAGAACAAGTCTTAAATAATCAAACAATTTATTTTAATAACATTATGAATATTATAAGGTCCAGCAAAGAGCAGTTTTTTTGAAGCCTCTAGTGCTGGATCCAAGCTTTATCAGTCTGTTTTGATGAAAACTCTTTTTCAGACTAATGTAAATACTACCTTGCAGACAGGTATAATATTGTTGCCTGTGCCTAGAAGCACAAACAAAGAAGCAGAATACTACTGATCAAGAATTTGCCATCACACAGAGAATGGTTTGAATTTCAGGCACCACTTTAAAGAAACAAAATAGCTTGAAAGCATGAGCTCAGTTGATTTTTTATATTTTGGAAGCAGATAGTTTGGATCAGAAATAATGTATCACACCACTTGGGTGTTCTGAATTAATTCATAACATCTCATGTGAGTGATGAATGTGAGCATGTTGCTTTTTTCTTAAAACTTGCAATTCTTCCATTACTTCCCTTTCCCTGCTCTCAGAGCTGTTAAGAGTTATGCTTTCATAATGGTGTTTTGCACCATTGTTTCTCGTAGTTGTCAGTGTTGCACTCTGAAGTCTTACAATAATTTTTAAAGAACATCACATATATATCTCTACACAAAAACTGGAAACCAGTCTTTATTGAAAATTAGTGTCTTTTTACTTAAAATGTCCTAGAAAATAAGGGGGTCCTGGAAATTGTAGGCTTTGAAAGCCCCAAATGTCAGTTTGAAATATGTGTCTAGAGAAAATAAGATGTTACTTTCTAGTTTCTGTGGGGATATTCACTGGAGAGAAAACAAATTATAGTTTTGCCAAAATGTTTCCCAGTACCATTTTTAATAATAGGAACTCCCACTAAATGACAGTTAAGAGTAGGAAAGAGAAGAATAGTAGCTCAAAATACAGGAGGAGGTTTTTTGGCATTTAAAAAGGTTTTGCAGTAAGAATTTTAAGAACATTAGTTCATACTGACTGTTACAAGTCTGATACCTGAAAGACAAATTATTAACTACATTGTTTTCTTTTATTCAGAAATCAGTCGAATTGTATGAACCAATGAAACTGCTACTAAATATGATGATTAGATCTTATTTCTTGTAGAATAATACTGAACATATGAATATGATTTGACGTACCCTGACTGTAAGTATATAATAGTGTTCTAAAAGCTAGCTTCCTTTCCTATTAATAAAGATGTTAGACTAATTCATTAGCATATAGCAATTATTTCCTTTTGCTTCAGAAAATACTGTGTCTACACAGTTGTACATTAGTGACTGAGATGGAGAGGGCTGTTAGATGTTGGTTGCATCCGTGAGCTTTCTGCAATCTTTTATTCAGTGCTAACAAGCATTTTCACAATTTTTCAACATATTAAAACATTGGAAGTTTTACATTGTCATCCTAGCTGAATGTATTTAGGGTGTAATTATTTCCAATATATTCCATACCAACCATATTTCTCAAAAAGAAACCAAATCAAACCAAACCAAACCAAAAAAAAAAAAGCAACCAAAAAAAAACAAAACACCCAACACATTGCAGGGAGTGACAGTTTAGCTTATTTTTAGAATATAGACACACACTTAAGTTTTATGTCTGTTAGTTTTATTTTATCAGTGCTACACCACCAGGGTCATGATTTCATTTGTACTTCGGAATAAGATATTCTCCCTAGTCAAATAGTAGGTGTCTAGAGAGATTTTGATCCTCATTTTCAGATCATGTAGACTGTGGCTGTGTTGGAGTATGTCTTAATTCAGGTCTGTGATCTTGATTTTTTTCTAAAGAAAAAATAATTACCTATGCAATGGCAGCAAGGAGTTTTTTAATAAATTATACATTTCACTGCTGAGAAGTTACTCCTGTGGATAAAGTACAGCCAGAGCTACCCCTCCAGACTAAAGGTTAAGACCTTGGCCTGGAATTGAAGATCTTAAAAATGTTTCAGCTCTAGGATTTAAGTTATAATTCAGATGAACTTTTTGATTGTCTTCCTATATTTGGATATAAATCCATACCAAAGGTTTTTGGATACATCTGGAATAAATGCGAATGACGAGCATAGCTTCTGCTTAACTTCGCTCAAAAATTGTTTTGCCAGTGCCTGTCTGTTATTTCTGTCCTTTTGGTCATGTAAATTTTTCAGATGTATTTGCTGAAGGGCTGGAAAATTATGTCTCTTTTGTCCTGCTGAACAATTTAGAGGAAGAGAGTTTTGCGTGGTGGTGATCTTAATCTCTTGCTACAAACTGCCACATAGGATGGTGTGGGAGTTTCTATTCAAGGTATGAAACATTAGAAGTGTTAAATGAAGGCTGAGCATCAGCTGTGTAAGTGGGGATGAAGGTACACGCATACTTCCAAACACTGCTTTGAAATATATCAAAAGGCTATTCTGGAAGCTTTGTGGCAGCAAAAAGTCTGTTTTCAGATCTGCTTCCAATACCTTCTGGTTCTATGTATTCACACTTGTCTATATTTGTGAAAAGCCTGTGATTACTAGTGTTTCCGTCATCTGGTCCAACAGCTCCAGGTCTTTTATAATTTCTTTTAAAAAATTAATTAATTAATTTAATAGTTTTATTTTTGCATTCATTTCTCCTGGATAAAGTCATTGTGCTGGCAGAAAAAACACCCCAACAAACAAAACCAATCAAACAAACAAAACAAACAAAAACCCCCCAAAACACAAAAAACCCCACCAAAACAAGTTTAATAAATTCTAATGAAATAAAATTAAATTTTACTGCATTATTGTGATTGATCCTAATGAATGAAAAGTGGAAAGCAGCCAAAAATTGAATGCAGGGCCCTCTCCCACACCATTCTAGGAGCCAGGGAACAGTGAAGTGACAAGCAAAAACCAAAATGTTCCCCCCCAAATTCTTTCCCAAACCATTAAGATCGTATTTAAGAGTCTATCAGCTACCTTTTTGTTTGGCTTGGTTGCAGGTTATCCCCTCAGGGATCAGCTAGATTCAGCAGTGAAACAGCCCTCCCCTTCCCTCTTCCATGGTGGTCATGGGGAAAATTCAAGCAAAAGGTTTGTTAGCCCCCGTGACACCATGTTATATTTCCTAAATTTTGTCCTTAAAGATCAAGTCTAACCATGAATTTCAAAGTTCGTTTTGTATTTGGTAAATCAAGGAGTATTTTTGTTGTGTGTTTGTTTCTTTCTGTTTTTTTTTTAAATCTTTGTAAGTGATCTTTTTTTAATTTTATTGGCCATTCTGTTGAAGGTAGAAGAAAAATATAGGCACCTATCCTTCTGTTCATTGCTTGTAATTCATTGCTTTCTTATCTACTTGCGTCTTAGGTGATTATACTCAAGCACTTCACCTATTTCAAAATATTCATCCAAATATTTTTACCTTCCATCCTTAACCACAGATGTTCCTTCAAATACATATCTAAATAGTTTCTCCTGTTATTCATAAGCAATCTTTGCTTTTTCATTTTTTCCCACTATTCATTGCTCTACACCCCTTGTCAGCTTTATGAGTCCAAATAAGTACTTTCCTGTTGAATTTTGTTAGCAATACTTGGACAGCTGTAGATTTGGTATGTGTGTCCTGCCCATGTTTTCCAAGAACAGGTAAATAACTCATAGTCTGCTGATCCCTAGAGAAGAAATTTGAGGAACAGGGAAATAACTCACAGTCTGCTGATGCCTAGAGAAGAAATTTGAGGTGGTCTACTTCAATGTTAAAGGAAGATTCTCTGTTTTGGATTGGGCAGCTTTTAGACAGTGAACTTGTAATCCACAATGACTTTTTTTTTTTTTTTAGTAATAGTTAGCTGTATAGCTTCTATTTACTGCATGAAATGCAAAAGACATATATCTGAGATACCAATATTATAAGGGGAGAAAAAATCTTTTCTGCTCTACATTTTCAAAAGCAGTTCTACTAGAGTAATTTCAGAGTTCTTCAATATCTATTCTTTTACTTCTTTGTAAGTTTAGGATGAAGATGTGAAAAGCTGAACCTGTCCCCACATCTGATTTTTTTTCTTTTCTGAAAAAGCAGATGAGCACTTATTTTAGTAAAAGCATAGCTAAATTAGTCTAATTTGGAAAGAATCATTATTATACTGTTGTTGTATCAGTAAAACTTCAAGTTTTGAATACATAAGATTGCATGTGAACCATACAATATGTAGATTAATCATACATATGAATCCTGTATCCTCTTGATGGACTCCAATATTGCACAGAATTTCCAGCTGGTTCATGAATTGTCAAACACTTTCAACAAGTCTGATCACACACAGTCCATGAAGGACTCAAAAGAAGAGCATCAACAATTGATCATGAAGTTTACAATATAAAATGTCACCATGCCCACTAATACGGCCACAACAAGGTAATTAAGATCATATGAGATGATGCAATTCTACCCTGTTAAATATTTCTGCCATAATAAAAATCCTTCTTACTGCATAAGCACTCAGCCTTTATCAAAAACAGATAAATCAAGGAGTTAAAAGGAATCCTCTGAACATGTGTTCGTAAGTGCTTACTAAAAATGCATTGCAACTTCCATCAGTTGTCTCTGCCAAACTCAATAAGCAAAACAATGTGGTATGGTCAATTTTTGCAAGAGACAGATGTTTTGTGGAATATTTGTTATGCCTGCAGGGAGCCAAGTGACCACAGCTACCAATCAGAAGTAGATGTAATATAACATCCTAACATTGTTTTCCTCTATATAAAGATTTAGTGTGCTACACACACTACTAGCAAGATTGCTAGGGTTTCTCTGAATTGTTCCAAAAACATCTGTTGAAATTGAATGTAAGCAGAAAAAATATCTCTGGAAACACAATAATGAAACGCTGCATTACGCTTTCATTTTTAGTTAATCTGTCAAACTGTTAACTGTTTTCATCTTGTGGCAGTCTAATTCAACCAAAAATAAAAAATTATAGGACACAAATTTGTGAATTTATATTTACTTGTTCTTACTAATGCGTTTCTTGTTTCTCCATTGAAAATTAGTCTGTACTACATCTTATGTATACAGACCCCACTCCACTGAATTGTGCAACCCTGATGTGAAGAAGAAAAAGCCTCACAGATCTGACAGATTCATAAGAAAAAGATAATTACTAACATAGGAACTCAGATTTAACCTTTACCTCATGAACCATTAAATTTTTTTCAAAAATGCAGGATTTTTATGTCTTACTGCTGCCAAATTTTCTGTCTTCACAGTTTTCATTTTCATTTCACATAGACAGTCTGCATGGACTGTTGCTTACCTAGTCTGTTTAGATAATATGTTCACATTTTCAAAACAGAAACATTGAATTTTAAAATAATGAAAAAAGTACTTATTTTTTTCCTACAGAAATTTCCTACTCCTTGTCAATGTTATGCCTAAGACTTATTTGATGGTATTTGCAGTATTTTTAAATAATCTGGGAGGAAAAAAAATTGCCATGCCAAAAACTATTCTTCCTAGCATGCAAGAAATAGCAATATTGGCTTACCACCTCTTGAGGCATACTTGGTTATTATGGTTCAAAGACATCCTGGCCATAACATGGCTTAGCTCTTTGTCAGCTTTAGCTCTTTGAAAGTGGTTTTGATTTTTCTTGCGGATTTTTTCCCCACACATTATCTTTCAAAGAGGAAAAGCTTCAGGGAACAATATCGCAATTTCAGTATGTTTGGCTGTAGATTTGACACTTGGCTACTACCATTTCTATAACTTTTGAAACTGGTGCATCCTTCTTGTCTTAGTGTGTGTTTGATAGCAAGCCTGCTTGTCCTTTCTTTCCCAACACATTTTTTATAAGAATGAGGTAAAATAGGCAGAAAGAGCTTTTTTGACCAGATGAATTTGCAAAAAGTTTAACACAGGTTTTAATTGTCTTATTATCTCTTACTTTAGGTTTTTAGAAAGTGTACAGCATGATTCAGCCCTTCCATGGAACTCGACTGGTTGATTTTACAAACTGTGAGTATCTCCATACATTTGGGAGAATATCTTCATAGACTCATATTGGAAAAGGGATATCTGAAGGGTTTATACCTCTCTTGTGTTTGACAGACTTGGTGGTATGTCCCACACATCTGCAGGTATTTGTACAGTTTGTATCAAAATATCTATAAAGCCTGAAGCTTCAGAAACCCATTTTTCACAAAAGAACCACCTTCTACTTCTCCAAATGAGGCCTGACAGTACAGAACAGGATTCATTACTAGCAGCAATCAGAAAGGACAATTCTTACAGTAGAAGACAAAATTTAATCCTCCATGAAGTCATCCAGAGTGTTACTGCAACTACTGTGTTATGTTTATTATATAATCGTTATATGTTGCTACATTTTGAATAATGTCTTGAGGGTAAGGTAAATGTCATTATTTTCAATGAAGTCCTTCCAAATTGAAAAGCCTGCATAGTACATGTACAAATAGCCAACTATTCCTCTACTTCAACTATGTAATCTGCAAATGGCTGGACACCAAACTTTCCTTTCAGAGAAGTTGCTTCTAATCTTCTACCTTTTGTGCCAAGTTTCAATAGTCTGCAGATTTTTAGAAGCTACAATAACAGGGCTTATACTGGAAACACTGACACTCTTGTGGTTATAGATGTGCCAGCTACTGCTGTAATAATCAGTAGATAATTACTTTTAGCTTTCCACTCAGTGAATTACCACTGATAAAAATTTTCATTAAAGATGAGTTTTACTGTGAGAAAGTTCATTTCAGGACATGCCCACAATAATAAAATAACTGAAGTTTGTTCTGTGATTTCTCTTTTTTTGTTTGTTGGTTTGTTAATTCAGGAGGACCAGCATGAATGACAATATTCTGAATTAAAGAAAGGATAGCTGACTGCAGCTCTCTTGTCCATTAAACACAACAACATAGAATTCACAGGTCAGTGTGATGGGTTGAAATGAACTGTATGAACTGCAATCTGATGAATCAGCTCATATAGAGAGTAGCCTGCAGGTGTTCTCAAAAAGTTCTAAGGGCTGCTTGATACATAGCACCTTTCTACTGAACTTCATAATTGATTCCTATTGGAAACATGAAATCACCCAACCTATTTTATTTTATAGGAATAGTGAATTGTCATAATTTTTATTTTATTATGAATGAAAACAGCTAACCCACCAGCAGCAGCGAAACAGTGATTATCAAGACCACATTATGTATTCTAACTTTTAAAATATTTCACTATGGTTAAGTACTTATTATTATGGTAAATCATAGCAGAAGCAGTGGATTTAGCAAAATAACTTCCATTGCTATAATTTTCCACTACTTTAGTTAATCAATCAGTGCTCAGAGTATTTTTTTCCTGGATGTTAATTTGAACCGCAGGATAAATTTAAGCTGTGCCAGGTGATGATTTCTTTCATCATGACAGGAGTTAATATTCTATCTAGAAAAACATTCTTTTTAATAAAATTTTCAGAGAGCAGACATAAAGTAATTAGCTAATTATTTATTATTGTTTTGCTTCCTACTGTTGTTTTCAAACTTGTTTTGACCTTTTGAAAGCCTCTAGGAGTGTTTGGGGAAGGGAAAAAAGAACCAATGAACAAATGCTATATATTTGTATCTACTGTATTTGTATCCGTTTTCTTATGTAGTGATACTAGGTGTCATGCAGCAGCCCAGAGCTACTCTAAAAAAATGGTTACAGTAGATACAGATAAAATCACCTTGCATTGTCACTAGTTTAGGAATGTAATTTTATATTTATTTTTATTAAAAAATGTATAATAATTTATACTGAGCTCCTATCCTTGAATTTAAAATAGTATACAATTTGTATCACTTAGCTTTAAATTTAAGAGTTCTGAAGATGCTTAGGAAGACCACCTGCTCCTATTATCATGTAGCTTTATTTTGCTTCCTACCTTCAAACAAAATAAAAAAAAATATTCTCCATTTTGTCCTGAAATCCCATCTATCCCTTTTTCACTTAATGCTTCCTAAAATAAATGATGGTCATAGTGACTGCAAAAGCACTGCAACAGGTTCAGGAATCAGGTTAAATCAAACTGAGATTGCTAGATCAAAGACTCAAGAAATGGTGATAACATAACTGAAAAACTAATTTGTCCATACATAGCTGAGATAGAAAGTTACTATATCATTTAGGTCACTAATTAATCATATCTTCAGTCACACTGCCTTGGTTTCCATTTCCTTCTCTTCATTGTTTTGGATACAATGCACTGTCCTTGCAAGGTGTCAAGTAGGTTTTTCAAAAGCCTATAATTTCATCACTAAATTCTCAGCTACACAGTCCCCTCATGAGTCATTCTTTTCTTTGCATTCTCCTTTTTCCTCTTCCTTTGCTCTATCAGCCTGTAAAATTATGTATAGATGAGAAAACTTCTCTTATCTAGATGCTCAAATTAGAAAAGAAAGATTGTTCAGAGTTCATCAAATCACGGATATTACAACCAGTATTAAAAAAAAAAAGTCTGGTACTTCAAAACGGAATAGAAATTTCACTCTTTCCTGTTCCCTCTTGATTTTATTGGAGATCAAATTAACTTTTTTTTTTAACTGCATCATATGAAGTCTGGACAAAATATCCTACTTTCCCAAAATGAATAGTGTAAATGTATTATTATGTACACTCCCTAGTGTAAAGAGAAATATATGTGTGTGCCCTAGTTCAGCAGGTGGGACCAATTTATCACTGTGTGGGTGTGACCAAAGCTCTGTGTTCTACACCCTCTATTCATCGCCCATGAACTGTTAACAATGGACCATTTGAAGTAACTGCCCAGGGCACACCCGACCCCTCAGGTGTCAGCTAGGTGTGAAAGACACCTGTGAGATAAGAGCTGTGATAACTCCCTTCCAGCAAGTCATTAGCACCTCCACACCCAGCCTGAGGTGTCATGTCTGCTAATGGGCCATCAATGTTCCAAATACCCTATGACTCACAGAGTGAAATTACTCATTGTGTAATTCCGTGCCCTGGGGGAGATACTGGGCAGTCCCACATGGACTTGAGGGGATATAATCTTGGGGGTTCTGGGATTTGGGGGACCACTTGTCAGATCCAGAGGAGGACCAGAACCTCGACAGGACTGCGATCATCATCTGCACCAACAGAGGACAAGGAGAGAGAGTGTTTGCTTTTCCCCCCCTCACTGAAAAGGATCCATCCTGCATCACATTAGTCACACACTCCCTTGTCTCTGCCTCGTTGGGAAAAGCCTGAGAATTCACCTTGCAGCCAGCTGAGGTGTGACACTGATACAGTCCATACATATAACTGCACCAGGAGGAACCTACAGTTTTGGGGGTTGTTCTTTTTGGTGCTGGGGGAGTAGTTTGCTCTGGTCTGTTTATAGTTATATCTATATCCACACACACACACACACACACACACACACACACACACACACACATTATCTATCTATCTATCTATCTATCTATCTATCTATCTATCTATCTATCTATCTATTAGTTAAGAACAGTTATCCTTCTTACATCCATTTTTTAATTAAAGTTTCTTTTAAAAAAAACCAATAAGGGGTGATGTGCTTATTGAGGAGAAATCCTCTCCTCTGGTTTTAGTAAACATTTTGGATTCCCTCAAACTAAGACAGAATGCAACAGGGCATTTTCAAGAAGGACAAAGAACAGTCTTCCTGAGGGAAAAAAAACTTTTGCTTTTCAGACAGTACTTTAAAATCGGAGCAGCACAGTCACCTTTCATTGATGACAGAAGAATGGGCCCAATATGTGTTTCAAATGAGCTGCCACAGATGTGCTATTAGGTTTTGGTAAGTGCATATTTCATCCTATTTAATTTAACTGAAAGGTTATTTTGTAAACCAGTTTTGCCCAGATAAAGAGATTGAGAAAGAGCATGAGATATTTCCCCTTCCTGTTGCTTATGATATGCATTGAGAAGAATTAGTCATTTGAGAATATGTTCTTTCAAGTTATCTTCATGAACTACCAGCTAGTTTTTCATCATGAGGTCCACTCACAACCTACTGTCCATGAGGTTCTTTCTCACTCTATTAGACCATGGGGAGCTATTAATGTTGGCTTGTCCAGTTTGTCAGAGGAAGTTAGGAATGGTAATTACCCACACTCCTCACTTGCTATGAATTTTTCCTGGTGGATCACTGAAGTTGGTCGCTAATATTTTAAGTCAGACAATCAAATTTTACTGATGTTCACCTCCCACATCCCACAAGTGATTCCTGAGACTCACAGGCTGAAGCCAGAATGTAATTTGATTTTCATAAAATGGTAAGTGTATTGACCTGCTGATTAAGAAGCTCAGATTTTGGAAGTTAAAGTACTGAGATTTAAATGCTCTAAAGCACCTGAAAATAAAAAACGTAATGACAAGCTTTTTCTAAGTCTTTTGTCAGACTATGGACAGATTCACAGTGCCTACTATCTAAGAAAAGGAACATAGTCCATAAAGTAAGTTATAATAATTAATAACATTAGGAAGTACAATATCTCTGTGTACCTTTACTTAACTCTGCAGTAGCCTAAAGATCATGTTAATAGTGATAAAGCATCATTAAAATAACTGAATTTCCAATTAAACCATTTGTATAAATTGACTTTTGGCAAGCAAAATTACTATACTTGTAAGTTTATATTTGGTCAAATCATTTCACATTTCTTATCTCTTTAACTGCAAATATGTAACACATTGGAGGTATAGGTAGATTATCATATATACACAGTTTCTAAACTAGATGTGTAAAATCTATCTTGAAGACATTTGTATTTTAGTTTAAATCAAAGATGTATATGCATAATTGCCTGTCTTGATTTGCGTTATTATGAGCTGCAGTGTTTCACTGATACTGTCGTGAAGAGGATCAGACATCCGAAGAAACTTAAACAATCAGGCTGTCATATAAGATTTCATCTTTCTCTGTGCTAAACCACCATATTAAAGCTGAAGGTGGAAGTGAAAATAACACAGAAATGACTCTTAAGTCTGCTACAGCTGATCATTGTTGCTGACTCAGCTCTTTTACAAATAATCTAAATTGAAACCAAAGCAAGTGTTGCTATCAAACTTTTGGAATCTCAGGGGATAAAAATATTTCTGAAAGGTCAATAAGCACTGCTGGCAATGGAAGTTTTATTATATAATTGTTATCCAACAGTGGTTAAAAGTGAAAGAGATAATGAACCACTAACACACAGAGTATGTTCCTGCATTTTCATAATGCGGTTTAATTTTGCAGTCCTTCAACAATAAGTGACTCAAGTTTAATGGAAAAATCATGGAGTCAAAGTGAATGAAATATCTTACTTTTACAGCCATGGGAACAATTCATAATGTAGCAAAAGCAAGTGCCATAAGAAGTTATGAGAGCAAGACTGACAGGAAAGAAATAATTTTATAGTTTTAAGACTGTGTAAAAAAATAGAACTGAATTAAACTCATTACTAGTGTAGCATCAGCTTGTACTTGAAATCACATTAACAAAATGATTTTTATGCTCTATTAACGTTAAAATAAAATTTTCCTTCTCTCTCTCATATGTGCATGTTTGGTTTATGTGGCATGGTTTCGGTAGTAGGGGTGCTGGAGCAATGGCCCTGTGAGTAGAGATGGGGAGTTGTCTACCCATGTGAAGCAGCAATGTTTCCAGCTGGTTACAAAAAGGACCTCCTGCTGTCCAAAGTGGAGCCCCTCAGCAACACTGGTGGTGCCTCTGTAATAACATGTTTAAGAATGAGTGAAAGATGTGCAGCAGCTGTGAGAGAGAGAGGTGAGGAAAATCCGTGAAATAAACAATGCTGCAGACACGAGGTTGTTGAAGAAGGAGAGGGAGGAGGTGCTGTAGCAGAGATTCTCTTGCAGCCTCTGGTGAAGACCAGGTAAAACAGGCTTGCCCCACTGCAGTCCGTGGAGTTCACAGTGGAGTAGAGACCCAGTGTAGCCTTGGAGGACCCCATGCTGCAGCAGGTGGATGCACTCTGAAGGAAACTGTGGCCCATGGAGAGCCCATGCCAGGTGCCTGGAAAGAGCTGTGGCTTTTGAAGAAAAAAGCCCTTAGTGGTTCAATTCTGGGGCAGTCTGTTTCTGAAGGACAGCATCCTGTGGAAAGGACCTGCACTGGAGCAGCTGATGAAGGATGCGTTCTGTGCGAAGGACCCACACTGAAGCAGGGGGAAACTGAGAGTAAAGAAGAGCAGAGACTAAACATTACAAAGTAATGCAACCCCCACAGTAAGTGGTCAATAAATATACAAATTCCATTGATGCAGAGAATGAAAAACAAGCAGTTCTCTGAATTTTTTGGATAGGGTACTGCGGGAAACACACCAGACTATGAAGTGTGGAAAGAATAAACTTTGATTGTGGACCTCGAAAACAACTCTGGGAAAGCACCCTGAACCTGAAAAGCTGCATACATGAGAGACTCGTTGTTGAAGTTTTAAAATTATGCATTTCACTTGTACTGGGATTTTAGTTACAAAGTTTCTGTATCCTGCTGCCCTTATTGTATCCACCCGTCCTCTGTTCTCCCCTCTCTTCCCCCGAGGCATCGTTCTCGTTAAGTGCAGGCATTGCCTGCGCGGCCGGCACGGTGGTGTCCTGGGGATGCCTCCCCACCCCGCCCCCAGAACTTGCACAGAGCTGCCCCTGCAGCTCCGGGACGGCCTGGGGCGGCCCCCCTGGTCCGAGCAGGGGCGGCTCCGTGCTGGAATGCCTCTGCCTTGTGGAGCCGGTGCCGCCCGGGGCAGAATGGCTGTGGCTGCTGCCCGCTTCCGCCCCGTCCTAATCCTTTTGGCTACCGCCTCCGTCTGTCCCCAAACACCCATACACCTCACACCTTTTCAGATAGAGCAGTCCATGAGGTTATGCAGATTTGCTCTGGCACAATTAATTCAAAATTCTGTGTACAATTTGAAACCTTTTACAACTAACGTGTTCAGAGATTCTTAACCTTCTATAGAGTTCCTGAAAACCACAGCCTGCATCAGGCATGGGTAAAACAGGTAAGTGCTCTGGACAGAAAATTAGTGATGGTAGTAGAATTATATTCTTAAGTACAGCAAATGAATCTTATATATAGATTTATTTGTCCAAAAATTAAAAAAAATTAAAAGGACAGTGGGGCACTGGATTTGGATTTGGAGCTAGCAAAATTTTTTCTCCAAGGATTTTGTTTTTATCACTGTGTAAATGCTGCAAAGTCATCTTTAGCAGCAGGAGGCTGATGCTGATTCAGAGATTCATGTAAAGGCCATACAGCTCTAAAAGAGCTCCCTGATACTACGATACAAAAAGTGCACTTATCTGTTAGGAATGTCAGTGGATGCTGCAAACTCTCATGACATCCAACTTTACACTGACACAGTTTTTTAGTCCACAAATGACAGAATCAGGGTCTTGTCCTGATAGTACCCTATGCAGTGTTGAGGGGAAGAGAAAATGGTTCCCGTTGTCCTCCAGAGCCAAGGGAGCACTGAGAAAGAGATCTGGTTGGTCTGGGAGATGAGAGGCTAAAAACAGTTTATTGCAAAACACATGAGGCTTTTATGAGGTCCTGAGGGGGGAAGGTGCTAGAGCTGGGACTGGATTGGATGAGAACTCCAGACAGGGAAGCAGCTTAGGTGCTCGGCTAGCAAATAGGAAAACGGAGGGACCAACACCCAATAGAAATCCGTGGTTTATGCAAGTCCTCAAATGTCCAGTTTGGCAGACGCAAAAGTGTTAGTCCTTCTGTCTACATTTAAATGAGTTAAATACTAGATATAAATATCAATTTCTATGAGTAGACTCTTCAGGAGGGTGAGTTAAATATACAAAGGGGAAGTTAGGATATACTAGAATACCGAAAAGCAGATTCTCCAACCAGAAAATGTTATAAAGTTTCCTGTCAGTCTAGTGTTAACCTTCAAGAGTTTTGGGAATCTCCTATCACTAAATGCTATGTATCTCAATCAAAAACATCTACTGAACTTTTTAGTTCACTGTAGCTCTAGGTAGTTATCTTCTGAGTTTAAAGATCATTCCTAAATTTAAGTTTAAACCAAAAATGCTAACTCTTTGATTCATTGTGTGCCCATGGTGATGTATAAACTCTTGTTTATATCACCCCAGTGGTATCTTTATAACAAAACTCAAGCATGATTCCTGTCATGACTGTAGCTCCTTCTTCTAAAAGGCAATACTGGTGGTGCAGAACCATAATGTGCTGCTCCAAGAGTTTTCTAGCACTATTCCAGCAGGCTTTGTCACTGTGTACATCTTGAATGATGCCCCAACTTCAACTTATTGCTATAAAGCACTAGTCTGGTACATTCTTTCAGACACTTTGAAGTGAGATAGAACACAACAAAAATTATTTTTGTTATAGGTCCGTGGGACTCAGAAGTAAAAGCAGTGTTGTGTGACGTACCAGCTCAGACCAGCCATAAACAGTGTCAGTATGTGCTAGCTAAATTTTTGTATTTGCTTGTTTGGTCAATTAGAAACAGCCTTGTATTTATTTCACATACACTCAGGATGTCTGAGTTGACATTATACATATTTTTTTAACATATCCTGGGCATGCATTTGAGCACCAAGGACCTCACAGGTTTCTCTGATCTGCTCCCCCAGGCTCTGCTCTCACAGCCCCTGGCAGAATGAAAAGCAATGAAGGAAACAGAATGAGAGAGAGTGGGGATTCTTTTCATGGTTGGCAGCATTAGTGACAGAGGTAGTCAGCCTGACTGTTGCTGTGTGGATAGATAATGTGATCAAAGTCATTTAGTATTGCAGCCAAGGAATTTTCTTGGTTTCAGTTCTTTAGGAAGAACCATACTCAGGGATCTGAAGCTACCACAAAATTAAACTTTGCTGGTCCATGAATTGACAACAATAAAAAAGAATTTTAACTACTTTACAGAGGCCCATTTAATCAGCTCTACTAAGTCTAAAAGACAGCAAACACTACTTGTAAGTGAAAGAGCTAATTTTTAGCCAAGTATTTCATGTTATCTAAAATAATAGCTCTGCATGTTTCAACTACTAATAAAATCATGGTAAAATATGTTTCATTGCTCAGACATATGAATAACAAGAAGCTTTGTTTGAGAAGGGCAGACCAATATGTCATCGTTAATATGCAGAGAACTTTGATAAAATGATCTTTTTAACTGCAGATATCATTATGGGGATACAAGGTTGTATCATCCTCTAAAGTTTAGTGCTTCTAACTCACAACATGGGGTACTGGTCTCTGTGGCAACGGACATAATTTTTTTAGTCCCGGTTATGTTGATACAGTGAAAGCACAATTGAACACAATGATATAAACATCTCTGTAAAGATCTGTATGAACTCTCATCTAGTTTCGTTTTCTGGAAACAAAATATTAAAAAGTGAAATAATGGTTACTTGGGCCTTAACTTATTTGAACCTGAAAATCAGTAGACATTATATATATATATATGTAAATATAAAATTGAACAAACCATCACACTGTATTACTCTCCAGTTTAGCCTTCCTTCTTAAGTTTGTGGGATCAGAGACTATCATTATTTCCATAAAATTATTCTCCTAGGAGATTTTCATTATTAACTCATTTTGCAGTCACATGAAAAGTCATTGCTTTATAACATGCTATCTTACCAATCTGTTGAAATTTATGTATTTCAAATAACTACAAAGATTTGTATTTTCTTACCATTTACATTTGGAAGAGATTTTGATTTTATGTAAAGTATTGTATCCCTATTTTTTTCTTTACACTCTACAAATATTAACTCCTAACATGCTAATACACTTATATTTGGTAGATGCATTTAAATAACTCTATAAAATAAGAAATTTACTGCATTTGTCATGGGTGGGCATGGAAGGCTTAGATAAAATGTATTAAAGAAGCCCTGCTGTTGAGTCACAAGATGGAGAAAGGACTCTCTTGCTTTCTAAACTCCTTCTCAGAGAGGAGTCTGGGTGCGGCTGAATGCAATCTTAGCCTTGAATTATGTCAGTGGTTTGAATTTAAGGTATTACATAGTTGTGATTTTTTGTCCTGCAGATTTTAATGATTAGCAAAATCAGAATATTTTTATAAAATGAATCATTTATCATTACAAATGATCAGAAAAAAGATCTTAATCGTAACTATTTGTATGTATGTAGGTATGGCCAGACTTCGCAAATGAAGTTTTGGGAAAGGCTCTCCCCACGTGGGTGTGCCCTTTGAGACAGTGTAGTGGACTTTTTAGGTGAGGCACAGTGTATGCAGAACTGGCCCCACCGTTTAAGTCCTAAGGTCCATTTGCCACAGCTGAGTGAGCTTGGACAGTGACAGTGAAGTCCTCAGGACTGTCTACAGCACCTGGTACTAACCGGGGCTGACCCTGCTCAGCATCCGAGATCTGATGGGATGGGATGGCAGGGAGGCATTGAACTGCCAGGGGATGGTCCCCACTGAGACCCGAACTCAGGTCCTTGGGATTCAGAGTGCTATCCATTACACCATGGGGAGTAAAAAATCATAATTATTTACTACAAAATATAAAAGCTAAATCTACTAGTAGTATAGTATAAGATAGCATAGTGCACTATATTGAAGAAAGTATTGAAACAATTATATTAAAGCTAGCAAAAGGAAATAATTATTAAGTAGAGTTTTGATGTAACTCACTCATACCAACCCTCTTTCTTTCAGCTTTGAGGAGTATCCTTGAAGGGCATCCCTACCAAGGGAAGAACCTCCACACATACATCCAGGAAAGGTTATGTCAGAAGAAACTGACTTTATGCAATAGGACTGGACTTTCACAGTATAAAGTGATTGACTGGTAGTCACAGATCTATAGACTGGCAGACTAGCTTATCTATCAAATCCTGTTTCAAAAGCAGGATGTATTTTTGAAATCTGGTGAACCAGGATGGGTTTAGAACAATTTAATATGAAGACAGCATCCTGGCACTAGCAGTTGAACTTGGATGATAGCTTGCATGATGGCTCGCACAGTATGCAGTCTCTGAATTTTAGATCTTACCGGGCTGGGGCTATCCTGCCACAATATCAAATCAGATTTTCTAAATACCTTTTAATGTTTTGATATCTCAGAATAAAACTGTGATAAAGAAACATCCATTCATAATTTTTCTCCTATTCTCATGATTCTAAACACATATCCTTGCTGCTCTGTTGCCTTCTGATTTAAACCTTTCTTATTTGTGCAGACTCAGCAGCCAAGGTATATACAGCTTATCTACTATAGCATTTACCCAAATGAAAACACATTGTTGGCATTCTTTATGAAATTAGGTACTTGACATTCTGTAAGAAGGGGAAAAATCTAAATTGCAGTCTGAAGAAAATAATACAGATTCTGTTCTCTTTGGTCACTCTTTATGGATATCTGGATGTGCAAAAACTGATGGCCTTCAATGACACTAAAGAAATTTTTAAAAATTCCAGGATCTAGCCATGCCAGATGATAATGATGATAATTATAATAACAACAACAATAGCAGTAACAACAACAACAACAACAATAATAATAATAGTATAGATTTATGACTGAAACCGTCAATTTCAAGATTCATCACCTTTTTCAAACAGGAGGAGCACCAAATACCTCTGGAAGGAAAATCTATGCACTGTTGTAATTCTTTCCTTTTCAGAATCATAGAATCATACAATATGCTGAGTTGGAAGGGACCCATCAGGATCATTGAGTCCAACTCCTGGCCCTAAACAGGACAGCCTCAAGAATCACTCAACAGGGTCTGGTGCTCTCTTCTTTCAATTTCCCCTTCTCACAACATTGCATATCTGTATTTTAGAAGCATATAAAATCTTCAAAAATTCCATTTTTGAATATGTCTAATTCTTCAGAACTTTTTTTTACATTGTGAATATACATAGCCTATATTCTATACCTTATCTTCTGGGATAAAGTGGCTTTTCAGTAAGAGGACAGTGAAGGTCCTGTGTTTCAGACTCACATACATGCATGTGCTTATTAGTTCCTTTATTTACTATTAATGGTACAGTAATGAGATACGAAGACCTTGCATACATCTAGTTTTCTTTCTGCAGGAATGACATATTTGTAGCACTGTGCAAAAAGGTGCCTCTCATTGTTGTGTCTTTCATTGTTTTTAGATGCCTTTGTAGCCATTAGGCTCTGATCACTTTAAATAGCACAGCCATTTCATGATTCCCCTCCCCTTCCAAAGAGACATACAACAATGGAAAAAAAAATCTGTCAGATTGTACTGCAGTATTGTATCAATAAAAAATGTGTCCTTAGATGACAAACTACCTAAAAATAAAAATGAAGATATTTTGACAAACATTTCAGGAAAGGAAAAACATAATGAGGCAAGTTGCACAGTCATCAATTTCTGTGATATGAGACCTGTACCTTTCCCTGACTGGCCTAGTTTCTTCTTTAAGGTCTTTATTTGTTCACTTATCTAAATATCTTCCCTGAATCTGATTTTCAAATTGCTCTACCCAGATTAAGACCACAGGATTCATTATAGACTGGAACCAACTCAACTTCTGTGTACACCTCTTCACCTTGGTGTTGTGCTGTTCATCTCAAATATTAACCTACTGATTATTCTTGCTGCTACAACAGCCTGATCTATCACAGAATGTTCATTTTTAATAAAGGGTACAAACTGGAATAGATTGGTCTAGAACTGGCTCTTTTTTTGCCTTTTTTTTAACAAGTTATCAGTGTATGAATATGTTTCAATGCTATAATTTTTAATATATGTGAATGTTAAAGTTAACATTACATTTATACTATAGTTGTTAATATTAAATACATGATACCTGATTTTGGTATACGATGACAGCCTCTGAATAGTAAGTGGTAGATTCAACTCTCTTTCCTCACCCTTGATAGATTCTAATCTTTGCAAAGTCTAATCCTTACAATAACTTTCAGTATTTTACTCATTTGACGATGCCTCCAACAAATGCTATTTTTTGTTAAAATTTTAACTCACACAATGTGCATTAAGAATGCAGAACAAGGATCTTGGGCTGTTCTTATTGCTCTTGACAAAACATTTTCTTGAGCAAATATAGAACAAATAATTTTTTAAAATTGATAGGTTTTTTTTCCTGCCTAGTATATTTCTGTCCCTTTTGCCAATTACAATATTTAGAAATTCTGAAATCTACTTTCTGCCTTGTCCCCCTATGCACTAAAAGATGCTCAGGGCTCATTTTCCTTAGTTGCTGACTTTGTTATCTCTGATATCATGCATTCCTTTGGGAATGTTAGTAAAAATTTTATCTACCTGGGAACATGACTGACTCTGATAGAATGATGTCATAACTTGTAATGTAAATCAGTATTCACTGATTTCAGAAAATACATTTGTCACTTAACAGATGGGTCAAACACCCTGTCCACTTAGATGTGTATACAGCTAGCCAGGGTGTTTGTTTCTTTTCATAATAGAGTTAAAATCCTTCGCACAGTTCAGTTCAATCTCCTCTGTGCTATCAATATGCTTATTCAAGTTATTCAAGTTATTTTTCTTATACTGCTATTTTTTTATTTATCCTGAGATACTTATTTTTATGTCTTACAAGAAATAAAAACAAACAAAAAAACCCAACCCAAACCCAAACCCCCAACCATACAAGAAGACACAAGCTAAAGCTTCCCTATATGAATTAATAGTTTTGTGTATACTGATATATATCATTATTGATGATGGACTGTTCCGGACAATAAAAAAATATGAAAGAAATATAAAAGCTAGAGGTAAATGTGTCTGTTCTACAATGAAACTTGTGAACAGAAGTTTAAGAATGTCATACAGCTTTGAATCCAAGTACAACAATGGTATGTTGCCATTAACACTAAGGAAAGTTGTTTCTAAGCAACAAAGGGATATTTGGGAACTCACTCTAACCATACAGTGCATATCTGTAACACCATGATGGCCTATCTGAAGCACTCTCCAGCTGAAAATCTGTTCTTGAAAATGAAAAGTTTCTAAAAAATCATTTTCAGAAAAGTCCAAATATAGGGATCTACAAATACCTGAAGAACTATTATCTATTTGGTTGGCTTTTGTGTTTTCTTACGTAGCATTCATTTTAGTAATAGAAGTAATGAATTCAAGGATGCTACAGTGGAGTTGTGGCAATAATATTCCTGTTACTGTTGAAAATATCCCTAAATCAAACTTAGTATTTCTTTACATTGTGGTCAGAATTGATTCAGTTGGAGAAACTTTTATTTGCCATTTCTCCTGCTGGTATGCTGGCATTCCTTTCTTGTTGTAGAAAACATATATGGGATCAGCATATTTTATAAGTAAGCATATTTTATAAGTAAGCATATTTACTGGGCATACTTGAACTGCTCAGTCCTGCAATCATACAAGTCCAGTGTGTATATAAGCATATGCAGAACAATGTCAAACCTGTTACAAACAGAGAATGTTTTGGGTGGAAGAACAATGCAGGAGAACAGCATGAATAGAAACAGCAGTAACAGCCCTGAGGGAAAAAGATACAGGCAGCACAGGAGAGGTTACAGGGAGAAACCAGACTATCAGCTACGTGGCTGGATAATAGCAGCATAAAGAGGGGAAGAGCAATTCATAACTGAAAGGACTATAGGAAGGATAAAAGGCACAGATAAACCTTTTTTTTTTTTTAATAATCACTTTCTCTGAGAAGTAGTCCAAAGTACAGAGGAAAGTACTTCTGAGATCCATGGCCTCAAGAGATAAGAATTAAATAGAGACTTGGGAGTCATGAATGGGAGCAATATATGGGACTCCCTGACATATGATAGGCTGACTGGGAATAAATTTATTTGAGCATAGTTTTAAACTGTTCTCTAGGTTGACCAGGCTCAGAAGCAGACTTGTTTACCGAAATTCAATAGAGCATGTTAGAGTCAGACTGAAAAACACAGTCTGTTCCAGCATGGGGGAGGCCAGATTGGGTTGGTGTCACTCATCACTGCCTCTCAAGGTGATCAGGAAAGCTGCAAGGACAGTGTATAGGGAGCCTCAAGACCACACAGACCCATCTCCCTAACCTCTCATGGCAAAGGCTGTGATAGCTCCATGACTGGCTCTGCCCCTTGCTGTGGGTTTGTCAATGACAAGTTGACAAAAAATTCTGCCTGTGAATTGTTTAAAAGTATAACCTATTAAGATTTTTAAGGAACTTGACCCTTTTGTCTACTAAAGGGATGGCAGAATATCAAAATATTAGTGCAGGCAATCCCAGATAAAGAGGCTTTAAGGTTTTAACCAACAAAGAGTGCCAAATTCTGCCAGCTTTACATTTGTAAATTCAAAAATTATCCATTGTGTGTGGCTCTCAAATTAATGTTGCTGTTCTATACAGGGTGCTTCCTTTTTGTAGCTGTTTTCTTCAGCCATGTTTACATGTACACATACACCCACTCATGTAGACCCACTATCTGAAATCAACAAAAATTCTTTACTTACATTTCATTCCCTCTTCCTTCAGCAATCTTTGAAAAAACTGACCCTGACTCTGACCAGATTAAACTTAATGCCAAAATTCTCACCCCAATGTCTAGTGTCTAAATAACTCTGTGAAGCTATTGTAAGAAATCCCAACTGTGCCTGTGCATGGCATGCCAACTACTTCCTTCAATCTTGGTGACACCTCCAAACACACAGATATTTACCTTCTAAAGTTATGTTTTCCCATCCCTAACATTTTTCAGTCTGCCCTTAGACTTGAGATCTTGCTTTGGGCTTGTCTTTCCTGTCCCCAGCTTCCTGGGTCCAAAGAGCATGCTCCTCTCTTCAGAAGATCAGAATATTCAGATAGAGAAAAATAAATAAAAAATGGAAAGGGAGAAAAGATGGATGGGAATTTTTAGTAGCTCTTCTAATTGCTCCCCATTTCCTACTCCCTTGAGAGCTGCATAACCACATCAAACTGCTGCACTGCAAAGTGTCTTATTCTAAGAGGAGGATTATTGATTCAGTCTATTTGCATTAAAATCTTCTTTGCATTTCCATCTATCCTATTCTTAATTCCAACTGGATTTTAAAAGCATAATGTGTCATAATTAATCCTATAAGATCTTGTGTATGGAGAAATATTTTGCCTTTTGAAAGCCGTTTCTGAGCACATGAAGGAGAAAGTGGTGCTTGGGAATGGCAAACATAGGCTGACTGAAGGAGAATCTTTCCAGACAAACCATTTAGGATGAAATGATTCTGGATAAGAGAAGAGCAGTGAATGTGGTTTATCTCTCCTGTAGTAGGACTTTCCTCATGGTCTCCCACAGCATTCCTGTATCTAAGTTAGCACAGTGATATTTTAGGTATGGGAACCATCTATTGATAGTGAAACTCTATCTGAGTCATCAAGCTCATAATGTGGTTTTTATATTGTGAGTTAGCAGAGTTCCTCAGGGGTCAATTTAGAGGCCATTCAGTATCTTTTATTCTAATCATTACCTTTAACCTGCAAGAGGAGATGAGGTGTAGCCTCATCAAATCTGAGAAAAATTCCAAACTGGGAGGTACACAAGAGCCATTCAGAAGGAGACTTAGGCTGTAGGAATGGGCTGGTATCAGCACTAAACAGCAGCCAGTATATTGAGAAACATGATTATTCTCCTCTGAGAAGCATTGTCTACTTCTGGATTCACTTTTGGGAGTTCTGGGGCAGTAAGTATTTTGATAAACAGAAGCAAGTTCATCTGGTCAGGGGCTGTAGCACTTATCTTGTGAGCAGAGGCTGAAAAACGAGGACTTATTAAGCCTGGAGTAGAGATTGCTGTGAGTGGACCTAACAACAGTTCTCCCATACTTACAGGGATGTCATCAAGAAGATGGGACCAGACTAATGAAGTTCAAATGAGGTTGAGGAAGCAATGAGAGACAGTGATCATAAATCGCAGTTGTGAACAATCAAAGTGGACATGAGAAAAATTTGTCAAACAGAAGATGATTAAGCATTTGAGCAGGTTGCCCATACAGTTTAAGGAGTGGAAGTCCTCAGAGGTTTTTGAGCTTTGTGTGGTCAAAGCCCTGAACAGCTTAATCACTGCTGACTTGCTTGGAGTGGGAGGCTGCCGCAGGGACCCAGTGAGGTCCCTTCTGACCAGAATAATTGTCCAATTCTAAATTCCACAGATCATTCCTGAGACCTGAGCACTTTTGTAAAGCAATAGGAAGCATGTATTTCTCATTTTGTGTATGTTGTGGGCTTGATGTGTGCAGCTTGCTGAAGCTGTTCGCTGAAATTGTCTGACTCTCCTCCAATTTAGCCCTTGGGAAAGGGCAGTCCATATCCCCATAAGTTGGGCTTTATTGATGAAATTCTTATTTGATTGCATAACTATTACGTGTGATTATTCTTTTGCTTGTAGCCATAATGGCATTATTTTCGGGGACTGATGAAAGATCCTTCAGTCTCAAAACAGATTAATGTTTGTCTTACACTATATTTTACCTACAAATTTCCTGTGTTTCTATGTACAAGTCCCCAGTGCTTCTAACAATAAATT
Source organism: Pithys albifrons albifrons (assembly GCF_047495875.1). Taxonomy (NCBI): domain Eukaryota; kingdom Metazoa; phylum Chordata; class Aves; order Passeriformes; family Thamnophilidae; genus Pithys; species Pithys albifrons. The sequence goes on from NC_092461.1 coordinate 74,367,994, forward strand.
TCTGACACTGAAATCACTCTTTTTATCTCTGTTGAACAATATGTTGATCACTAACAGTTCAATGATTCTGTTTCTTAATGTGTTAAAAACTAATGAGACCTTCAGTCCACAGATTTTTTAGAGAATTCTCTCTGACTGAGGTTTCTAAATACCTGCCAGACCAGGTGTGTTACTAGTGATGCGATTAAACTCCTATGTTTCTGGAAATTACATTAAATGATGTTTTTTGAAGTGTGATTTTTGTTCAAAATTTTGGTATGTGGCTATATTGCCTTTTCCTAAGATTTTGGCATAATAGTTTGGTATACTTTAACTTCTCTTTCACTAAAGCATTTTCAAATGAGACTACCTCAGAGAAGTGAGAACCATAGTGCAGAAGTACAAAACATTTTTTATCACCACTTCTTCCCCAAACCCCACTATTGATGTACTTTCTTTCATTTGACCACCTTTGTGTTTCCAACAGGCTTTTGAAATATGTACTCAATTCAGACCAGTATAAGCAACCTTTGTCCCTTTCCCCTTAGAATTTTTATTCCTCCAGTGAGCTGCTTGTGCTGTCTTTTTAGTTCTAACTTTTGTTTCCCATAGCTTCTTAAGAACCACATTCTCATATTTTAGAATAAGACTTGGTATTGGGAGAATCTGTAAACTGATGTGACATCCTCAAAAGTACAGACTTGACCATGCAATGATAGCAATTGTTTTCTGCCAGTACTGTTTCTTATGTCTCCTTTCAACAGAATGACTGTCTTATCCAAGTGTCTAAGAAATGGATTTTTTTATTTGAACTAGGGACTAGTCACATTGTTTGAAACATTTTAACACTGTGACTTTCACACTATTAGGAAGGTGGCAAGGTAAAGAGCAAAATCAAACATAGTTCAGTTCTATTTAAGGAAAATATAACAAGAAATCAATGTTACTCTATCATATATGAGATTTCTTAGAAGTTGTCCCTGTAATTCCAGTTCACTGCTTGTTTTCATAGCTTTCTTCTTTTTTTCTCCACTTAATTTCTTTTCTACTTTGATTGAAAATATGCTGAAAGTGTGTATTTATTAACAGGACAGTCCTTGAGTCATGATTTGAGAGGGACAGTCTGGCTCCAAGCACATTTGAAGAGACATCTAATAGCAGCCCTAATGGTCCTAGCCTTTGACCATGACCTCATCTGAAGTTTAAATTAGCCATTCTTGTCCCATAAAAATCATTATACTGCTTCTTTCACATACTTCTTTTTTTTTCTTTTGCATTTTGTGGGTGATTCCAAAAGAGAAAAATGAAATCTGAAAAGGCAAGGTCCTGATACTGCCAAATCATTTTACATAGTTTTCAGTACAGTCTGTGAATATTTTGTCATTGATGCCACTGGGAGAAGAATTGGGCTCTATATGCTCATTGTTAATTCAGCGGCTCAGTTGAAGAGTACAGTGTCACTAATAAGCTCCCTTCACAGAACAGTAATGGGAAACTGGTTTCCTGGCACCAACTGTGTACCTTACTCTGCCCTGCTTCTTTTAAAAATGAAAATGACATATGAATTCTACTGATCAGTACATATTATGGCAACATGAAGAAAGGAGCAAGTTTCATTTTCCACGACAGAAAGGAAGACACACTATAAAGGCTAAGTGTTCCAAAGGACAAGCATCCTGGGTATACTCTGGGTAAAGGATAGGTGTCCTGGGAACTCTTTGTATTAAAAAGAGCTGAAAGTCTGACAGAAAAGCAGGAGCAGTTGGATGAGCAAAACTGCCTGAAACATAAAGGAAAAAAAGCTAATTGCATGTGTAACTGAATCAATGATAAACCTGGGATTGCAGAGACTTCTTTAATGTTGTTTTGGTTTTGTTTTCCTTAGTTCTTGCTTTATTTTTTTAATCAACTGATAGGCAGAATCTTAGTCCTGAAAGGCCAGTCTTATTATTCATCTCAATCTACACATTTCACACAAGATGAAATCTCAGAGGCAGTCATAGTGGTAAGCTCTCTGTTCAGTGCCTTTGTAGACTCCCTTTTGAAGGTTAGGTGAGCACCAAAACGCTACTTTTTTTTTTCTTTTTATGTTTACCACAAGATTCCCTGTCATCCCTTTTGAAGCTTATGCTGTCTGTTGCTTCTGTGTTGCCTTTATCCACTTCTAGTGCTCCTTGCTTTTTCTATCTCTCTTAACTTTCCTCTGCTCTTCCAGCTTTATCTGTGCAATTCCTTGGAGTTTCATGCTGGAGATACATGACTGTACTGCAAGTTTTCAAGAGTCATAAATGAAATGAGCTTAGGAACTCTATGTCTCTTGATGCCAAGTGCAGAAAAACTTTCATAAATGTTGTAGTTTTGACAGTCAGTTACTGAAGCCTGTGAAAAAAGCATGTAGTAATGAAATTGTGGGCCATATTGCAAGGAATACCAGCAAGTAGAAGCAGTCTTCATTTAATGGAGAGGATCATTATTGATTCCTGTTCTCCAGAACAGAGCTTAAAAGCAAATAAAATCCATTACTTTCAATGGAAGACATTTTAAAAGACATGTACAATATGCAATGTGCAATGTTTCAAAACATTCTTTACTGGAGTTACATTGTCTCATCATTCTTATACATTTCTGTCTTGATACAATCACAGTTTTGCTGTTGTACCATCAGAAAAAATAATTTCCTAATGACTACAATTAGTATCTTAATAGGTTCAATTGCACTTGGACTACGACCTTGTCCAATATTCTCAGTAAACAGGACCCTGCACATAAAAATCTAACCTCCAAGGGAATCCTAGACCTTGCAGGATATAATTTTGTACACTTGGAAGTCCCTGACTTTGATTTAGCATTGCTTTCAACCCCCTATGTATAGCAAGAAAGAACAATTGATCTCTGAAATGTTGCTGCTTCAACTAAATAAATTCACCTAAACGTCAAAAACTATCGTTTAGTTGGGGTCAGTTTTCTTTCCTTCTTCCATTTATCCTACCTACTTTAAGCAAACACTAGAAGTACCTTTCCATGAAAAGCCATTGCTGAATCATAGAAAACTACTGTACATTATCTTCACTTATTCTTCACCTTCACTTTTGAAATGGCCTCTGTTTTTTTCCAGCAGTAAAAGATGCAGTAGAAATTGCTGTGCTTCAGTAGTGTAAGAATGTCCGCCAGTTTTCACCCCCACATTCCTCATTTAAAGAGAAAGTACTGCCGTGTCACAATTCTGGAGCATTGGCTTGAGTAGAACTTATAATTGCAGAGAATTATCTTCCAGTTTTCTTTCTTGTTCTCCTCTCTTTTCTCTTTTTGTTTGTTCATTTGTTTGTTTGTTTTTTTTATGTCTTGTTCTCCTTCTACTTTTTGAAGCAATAGTTACAACATACCCTATATTCATTTTTTATGGGGGATAAAAGAAAAGAAGAAGAAAAAAATGCAATGTTTCAGTGCAAAAATTCTTTGTATCGTGCAAACCGAACTGCCTTACTAGTTTTGATTACTGGATCCAAGAACTACTTGGGTTTACCAGAGAACCCAGGCAGCCTTTACTTCTGAACTGGTCTATCAGCATGGTGTGAGTGTCCCCAGTTATTTAGCAGATTTGGCTGTACAATATATTATCTCATTATAACTAGATCTGAATTTGCATACATGTATGTTGGAGATATACTTGTCTGTGTGAAATAAAGTCCTTTGAGGACCAATGAGGAATATCATAAGACTCTATCAGAACAACTTAGTGACTAATTTTGTATATCATTATCTATTGCTACAGGCTTTCTGCAGGAAATTATCAGACAGGCACTCTGTTCCACATAACGAATAAAATGGAACAAGTTGCACTACATTTCTCCCTCCCCATTGTACATAACAACTTCATGGTAAAGCCACTGACAGTTTACTTGAAATCCTCTTTGCAGACACTTGTTTCATTTTCCCTTCACTGACTTATTTTTCAGTTACAACTATAGTCACTTAAGTAAGGCAGTGTAAATTATCTCCTCAGGGTGCATCCTCTGAGCATTAAGTCATCTGTTTCAGATTTTGTTTGGAGCTTATCATAAGGGCTATTTTTCTGATTTTTTGATCAGTGCCTTTTTCAAGTTCTGTCTTCAAATGGTTAACTTACGAAATTCTGAAGTCTTTTGTAAACTCTATTTTCTTCTCTACTTTTTTTCTAGTTCTGTTTCATAGGGAAGCTTAATAATAATGACCTGGAAGTGACCTACAAGGGTGATCTGTAGAAAACAATTATTCCCAGTATGAGATTTATGAAGAATATAATTTAGTGGACCAACAGTTGATCCCTTCCTAGCATCTCAAAACTGGAAAAAGCTGACTCCAAATGTTTTTAACTTCTAACATTAATCAAATGCTCATAAAACTGTCTAATTAATTATATTTTTTTTTCAGTTTTTTAGGTAACCTTTCAAACATTCCATTCTGCAAAAATTAAGAATGCTTATTTTGCTGTATTTTATGAAAAATGGAGACCATTTATGTCAGTGAAGAAGAAGAACATTTAAAATTATTGTGAACAATATATAAGTATATGTAAATGTAGTTAGTTGCAAGCACACACACAGACATATATATGTGTGTATATATATATATATATATAAATATATATATATGTATATATAATTCTAATGTGTATTCTTCTTCCTAGCCCTCTGACTGATATCCTAATTAGAAGGCAATAAACCCACTGTAGGTAATCAAAAATCCATTTTTTGATCACCCTCCCTACCACAGGTATCCAAATGTGTATTCATATAAATTATCCTCTTTTATTATTAAATTTTAAAAAATTAAAAGACACAGGCTGTCTTGACAGATGTATTTCAAAGGACATCTGTTGTAGATCTGGAAGAAAATAAAAACAAAACACTAAAATGAATAAAGAAAAATAATTTGGAGGTTCTGCAATAATAATACAAATTTTGTCCATTCTGCTGCCTAAACCTATCAGAGTTTTTATCCAGGTCTAATATGTTCATTAATGTAAATACAATGACAGATTCACAGAGTATTTAGGGTTGGAAGTAACCTCTGGAGATCTTTTGGTCCAACCTCCTTGCCAAGGCAGGGACAACAAAAGCAGGTTATGCAGGAATGCATCCAGATGGGTTTGGAATATCTCCAGAGAGGGAGACCCATGACCTTCATGGGCAGCCTGTTCCCATGCTCTGCCACCCTCAATGTAAAGAAGTTCTTCCTCATGGTGAGGTGGAACTCCTTGTGTTTTTGTTTATGGCTGTTGCTCCTTGTCCTGTCACTGGGCATCATTAAAAAGAGTCTGACACCAACCTCTTGACACCTTACTTTGAGATATTTGTATATATTTATGAGATCCTCTCTCCGTCTTCTCTTTTCTAGACTAAACAGGCCCAGCTCCTGAAGTCCCTCCTCATAAGAGAAATGCTCCAAATGCCTTGTCAACTTCATGGACCTTCACTGGATTGTCTCCTGTAGCTTCTAGTGTTTCTTGTACTGAGGAGCCCAGAACTGGACACAGAACAACAGAAGTGACCTTTCTAGAGCTGAGTAGAGAGGGATGATCACCTCCATTTACCTGCTGGCCACACTCTTCCTGATTTACCCCAGGAGTCTATTGGCCCTCCTGGCTGCAAGGGCACACTGCTGGATCATGGTCAACTTGTCATTCATCAGGACTCCCAGGTCCTGCTCTGCAAAGCTGCTCTCTAATAGGTCAGCTCCCAACCTGTATTGGTACTTGGGGTTATTCCTCCCTGGGTATAGGACCCTACACTTGCCCTTGTTCATATTCATTAATTTTCTCTCCATACAATTCTCCAGCCTATGAAGGTCCTGCTGAATAGCAGCAGAACTTCCAGGTGTATCAGCCACTCCCCCATTTCAAATCATCAGCAAATTTGCTGAAGGTACATTCTATCCCTTCATTTTGGTCATTGATAAATAAGTTGAAGAAGACTAGACCTAGTACTGATCCCTGGGGAACACCACTGAATACAAGCTTTCAAATAGATTGTGTTCCACTGATCATGACCCTCTGAGCTCTGACATTCAGGGAGTTCTTCATTCTACTCACTGTGCATTCATCCGACCCACATTTCATGAGCTTAACTATGATGATACTATGAGAGACAGTGTCAAAAACCTTGCTGAAGTCAAGGTAGCCAACATCCACTGTTCAACATCTCTGACTCATCCTGTCATGCCATCATAGAAGGCTGTCAGATTGGTCAAGCATGACTGATGGAGATCTTCCATTTAAAATCTCCCCAATTTAGACTTTTCTCCCTCTAAAGAACAGATCTTTTAACTTAGTTTTTCATGTAGAAGATGTTCTTGGAGATGCTTTTTGGACTGTTACACTCTGGAGTACGGAAACCTGAAAGTGTAAATCATGAGCATTAACAACAGATTTTCAATCTCTCTCAAGATCTTTGAGGAAGAAGCTTAATGGTCCTGATTAAAATATCTACCTACTGAGTGTTCTTGACAGGTGAGGTTGAAAAATGTGCTATAGGAAAGATAATATCAGGAATGCTTTAAATGGATCTACACTTCTAATAAATTTGTCTGTTAATGACCAATATAGAGACTTAGATAATTAAGTGTTTATATGCAATTACGTTATTAGAGCCATACAGGATGGATAGAGCATGGGTGTGAGAAGTTTTGTGTTTAAATGCATGCATTGCTCCTTTGATGAGCTTTGCAATCCCTGTGCTTCTAAGTACCCATTACCTAATTTCCTGTGGTAGAAAGGGTTCATGTTTTCTCTCTTTTCATACATACAGCTGCTTTCTAGCATTATTTTTATAATCTGTGGAAAAGAATTGAGACATACTTCTCTGTGACCTTTTAATTGTGACTGCACTTTGCTCGGCAGGCCAAAATAGGAGAATTTAGGGTTCAAAATCTGCAAGGTCTGTGGAATTGTACTGAATGTTTCAAGCTTTGTTCCATGGGATGCAATGACACAAAAGCTTACATGTAAGATCTTACATGTAAAAATTTCAGCTCTTTAATCCTTGTTGCTAGTTCATTTCTTCAGCTCTCTTCAAGATATTAATCATCTTGACAAGATAAGTTCAGGCCGTGACCAAAATATTCAAAAAGTTTTCTACAGACCACTATACACCGCCATATTAACAACTAATGAGGCTAGTACCAGGGATACCAACGTTTATCTTAACAGTATTTGTATGCCTTTAACGTGACATTTTTCACTGGTTTTAATGCTCTAATAGTTTTCTATTTTCTTGCTGTTCAAATAAATTTGATCTCTTCTTCTGCCTCAGTAGCATTACCCAAGTTATCATTTTTACTTATAATTAATTTGCTTTAGGCTATTAATTTTACATGCAGCCAAGTTGCTCTAGCTGTACAAAAAAAAAAATCCTTTATATTTATTTCACACATTTTAAAACCATCATTACTCTTGGAGGACTTGAATTCCTTTTTTTTTGTGTGGCTTGCTCTTTTTTTTTCAAGTAACTGGACAATAGGTTCCTGTACTTCTGCATTTCCGCTGCAATGAATTGTTTTCACTCTCAAATGACAGTCTATATGTATTTTGCAGAAGTGTTGCCTGGTACAGTTTTTTTCAGTCTAAGGTAACAAGCTATCTAATTTTATTTGCCGAATTTTATCAAAGTAAATTAATCCATTTTCGTGGTCTAGATTCCACAGAATTCAACATGGTCTTAATAACAAAGTAAAGCATGATAATAAAGTAGTAGATGTATGATAATAAAGAAATATTACTCCGATCAAGGCTTTTTCTCCTGGCATCAACTCCATATACTTGTAGGTAACAAGCACTCAGAGGGCTGCTGCTGCTGACTGTAGTTGTTGCAATGAATTCTTTATTCTTATACTCTCCTTAAATAAATAATTTTGTAAAAGACCTCAGTGTTTCCTGGTATTAGAAATCAAGTTAGATCAAATTTTGGAGTTCAGAATGTGATGTGTTTTGGTTTATTTTGGTTTGAGGTTTTTTATAAATATGATTTTTGATCTCTTTACAGGAAAGTATTGTCCTCTGGAGAATAACTTCTCACTGATTCTGATAAACTAAGAGATATAAATGACAAATAAGGAAAATAATCTTTTAGGTGCAATGAAGGAATTCTCCTTGGTCGTGCTGGTACTAATGGAGGAGAAAAACCCAAGGTTGCAGAAAAAATTATATTCTATAAAATTCTTAGTATACAGCAAATTATAAGCCTAAGACTTTTGGAATTCCACGTTTTGCTAACATTAATAGTGTGTTAGAGATGTGTTCATATGAAAGGGCTCTGTAATAATTAATTATATATTTTATCAGGAACTTCAAATGGGAAATAAGTGTAATACATTCATGTATTAAAGCCTGTCATTATTTACCCTATTAAACAAAACAACTCCCACTCCCCCCCAAAAAAAACCACCAAAACTTTGTGCGATAAATCTCTAAGCACAATAACAACACCCACCCCCCAAAAAAAACCAACAAAAAAAACAACAAAAAAAAACAACAAAAAAAACAACCCTGAAAACCAAACCAAACCAAAAACCCAAGGAAATATTCACATGTTCCCTTCGAGGGATCTCATGAAGGAAATTAATGGAAATATATATAAGTGACTGTACAAAGTTTGAATTCTAACAAATTTTGTCATTACTTTTCTGCAGCAATATCTATGAGGTTCTACATCAAAGTTTTCTAGGTGGCTTTACTGCCTTAACACATTGTGAGGTTGTAGGTAAGTGAGAAAATACTTCAACATTAACTGGTTTGGGAATTGGCACCTGGACATTTCCAGTACTGGGCAGTTAAATGCCTCCCTGACATCCGATCCCATCAGATCTCGGAAGCTAAGCAGGGTCAGCCCCGGATTAGTACTTGGATGGGAGACCTCCTGGGAAATGCCGGGTGCTGTAGGTTCTAGTCCTGAGGACTTCACTGTCACCGTCCAAGCTCACTCAGCCGTGGCAGATGAACCTCAGGACTTAAACGGTGGGGCCAGTTCTGCGCACGCTGAGCCTCACCTAAAATCCACTGTACAGGCTGGAAGGGCACAGCCACGTGGGGACAGCCCTTCCCAAATCTTCGTTCGCGAAGTTTGGCCATACATACATACATACATACATTTCTGGTACTATAAGACAATTTAAGAACACAACGATTGGTTTGACCAGATGAAGTAAATTTTTTTTTCTCTCTTTGTAGCTATTCATAGCTCTAAAAAAGTGAGAAAAGCGCTGCACAGTAGTTCTGAATACAACCATTAGAGAAAAGATTGAAGTATAAGGGTAATCCTGATTTATAAGATTCTTCAAATGTTATTCTTAAAAAAATATTTTCCATGTTATGCAGATCAAGTCTGACACAGAAATCAGTGAAAAAAGGCCAAAAAGTATCTACCAAACATTCCTTAGTAAGTAAGCAAGGGCTGAGATATTATTTTAAAACTTTAATTTGAACTGCAGTTTTTGAAGATACTGTCTGAGATGGGGAAGGCTGGCAAAGAGACTGTCTTTATGGAACTTGCCACTTGTGTCTTTTTAAAATATTTCCCAGTCAAATTCTCTTATGCAACACAGTCAAAAATGAAACTTGGGAAAGATCACAAAGCAAATTGAGGGAGTTGAACCCTCATAGATCAAAAATTGAAAGTCAGGTCTGCTGAAGCAAAGACACTGTACCTTGATCTATTTTTATCGCAATTGATAATCAGAATCCTATTCTCTTAGAGCTAAATAGCCACAGTTCAACAATACATGACCATCTATATGCTCCCTCTCCTACCAAAATTACATATTTCTGAATTGAAATGACTGTTTACTATATATAACAGAAAAGCCATGGACTGTAAACAAATTCCGAAGCTTTCCCTGGTTTTGCTTCTGTTAGCTTTCATACCTTGTATGAACTGGATGTTTATGTACACGTTTTTCAATACCACATTGGGTTGAGAAAGGTGACATCAGTAAAAGAAGCAGACATGAAACATGAAATCTGTATCAAAGTTAAGAATTGTCAAATAAGTATATAGAGATTGCTTGAAAGTTCTTCTAAATATTTTCTAAAGCTGTGGGGTATAAGAATACCCATATCCGAATGGCCATTCTTTTGACATTGATTTTCAAAATACATGTCAAGCAATTTGCATTGTGTACTGTACAAATGTCAGTCAGAGGTAGAAAGACAGTCACAAGGGAAGAGAGTTAAAATGCAACATAGTATCAAAATCTCTGCTTTGGTGGAAAAAAGTTCAGTAGCAGAAAAGTTAGGATTCTAATAAGGATCACGGGAGTCATAATTTAAGGGGGTAAACTTGATTCTTTCTCCTCCTTACCTCAGCTCTTACTCCCCACCTCAAATTCTTTGAAATACAGATTTAATGACAATATTGAGCTAACAACCACAAGCATTATCATAGTTCCATTTCTTCCTTTATACCTTTCCATCTATGGATTTTCAATGTGTTGTCAATCAGAGGGAAAAAGGTAGTTCTGAAGAATTTGACCTCAAAAAATAATAACATTTGGTTAAAGTAGATAAACAAGATCAAGGTCTTTGGAGACATAGTTTCAAAGGCATTTCAGTCTTAGATGCCATAAATTTTCCTCGTGGTTCGTAGACAAATATGAAGATTGATTTGGTAAAAAATTACAGTTCTTGATCAAGAACAAATTAAAAGTAGCACATTGCAAATTTATATGGAATGCAAGCTAGAAAAATATTCTTATCTAGTTTTTAATTTTCAACTCATGCCGTGTTAGTCTCTAGATAGAACTTTCAGTTTCGTGGGTCTGCACTTCAATGAATTTCTCTTTCAACAGCAACTAGGAATAACAAAACTTATAGTTCTTTTTGAATAATGCAGTTACAGATACCCCTGCAGTGCCAAGGTTGAACAAACAAAGAAGTAGTTTCCAGTCGTGTAGTCACCGCATTTCTAAAGTGCATAAATGAATGATTCCAAACATATACACATATAAGTAGTGTGTAGAAAGAGAATATGCAAATATTTGAAAACATTCTTCAGGTCTTTCCAAGATGCAATGTCAGTTATTCATAAATATGCATATATTTTAGTGTTTACATAAAGTTATATAAATACAGCACACAAATATAAATATGTATATGTGTATACATAAATACAATTTCCATGTACTGACATGGCAATTCTGCTACCAATATTTTTTTTCATTTTTACAAATTTGGAATGACAACCACAAATGGAAAGTTATCTATGAACAGTACCATAACATTTTGGCTTAATGAAGAGTTTAATATCATTGGTTCTTCTGCTTTTCTCTTGATATAATAATGGGGTTTTTTTCTAATGTTTTAGTGAAGGAAGGAAGTAAATAGAGTTTTGACAGATATTGAATTTATGATCATTGCTTGCCAAGATTTAACTCCATCTTTAGCCCTAAAATTTTATGCCAGTCTTGTTAAGCAAATGTAATAGTAGTCTGTAGATTCCCATCTGAAGCAGCATTCCAATATATACTGCATTCACTGAATGGCATTAAGATTTGATTTGTGTTTAAATGCAATAGAAGTTTGCAGTTTGAAGCTGACTGCATGGGAAAATCTTGGAATATATGATGCCTGAAGCCTCGGACAGAGCATTTATCAGCATGTTCCGACTGTCTAAGCTATTTCCATCTGTCCATAACATGGCAGCAGAATGGGAATGCTGGACTGAAAAGGCAGATGGAAATTAAAGTCAGCTGTGGTTGACATGGCACAGAAGGGTAATATTCAGCTCTGATGTTGTGGAATCACTTAGGGCTTTTTTATCCTCTGAAAAGGCTGACATAAGGCTGTATATAGAGGCTGTAACTGCACAGACACCTTACTGTTTGCAGTGAGTTTGTAAACTGGAAGTTTGTGATATCTAAAGGGTTCATAAGAACAGCTTTCTCTGAAGAACAGCAAACCCCATTCTCTTTTCAAAATCTATGTGGTAATATGTTTTCTCCCCTCTTTATAGCCATTTAAAATGCAAATATTTAAATAATTTTAAAAATAATTAAATTAATGTAATATATTGATGCAAATTTTTCATATTTTTTAAAGGCAAGTCCAAATTTAAATATAATGTATATCTATATATGTAATGCATACATATATATGATCAAAATGTGGTCTATGTTTTGTATTGCATGAATTATGCTCTCTTAATGTTTTCCAGAGTAAGCCACATTAGAAGTCATCCTTACATATGTATCAGAGCCAGTTCTAAATCCTTATCTCAGTCTTATGCTACTTGAAATCCATTCATTTTAGTTGATTTGCGTTAGTATAATACTGGTAAAATATGAGCTAGAAAGAAAGAATCAAGTCAACATTTTTAATCAGAATTTTAATATTCACACAGTTAGAGTGGTATATAGGTTAACTTCATAACAGCTTCATAAAGTGAATTGATACACAGAACTGTATCATGCAAATAGCATTAAAATCTATAATTTAAAACTTTTCCTTTGAAACTAGTTAAATACAGATTAAGAAGATAGATGGAAAGAGTCTCGTCATCTATCAAGTAGATAAAACTATACATCAATGAACATGCGTAGGCATTCTTCTTTGTCATCTCCTGTCCTATGTATGAGTAATACAATCTTGATTAGATGAGAAACTTCTTTAGACTTTTACATTTTTATATATTTCATATAGTCTATGGTTTAACATAAATTGCTGTTTAATTATACTGACTCTATGCTGTAAGTGCCATCACTGTTGATGTCTTCACAGAATAATGAATTGGTATTATAATTCTTAAATGCTTGGTAACCAAATTTCTCCACTTCTCAGAAGGAAAACAAAGTATCAAACCCACTACTTTTGGAGATGATGGGTTGTGTGGGTGTTTGCAATATATTTTCAAAGCACAGGACTACAGGTAACTTTTTTAAGGTTTTTCTTTATGTTCTGGAAAGCAAAAGTTTTTCTAGACATTAGAATGTATCAAAACCAGGTTTTCTCTTTTAAGTCAGAAAAGGTTTAACACTCTAGTCTAGTTTTCATCAGCCCATGTGTGTGAGATTAAATACTGCCAGATCATCTGTTTATTTATACTGACGTCATTGGTATTTCCTGGAACTGGGTTAACAAATGGACTCTCAGGAGCATCCTCTTGGATGATAAACTTCTCTTGTTCGTGTCCCCTGTTTGTGCTTACATGCTGAACTGCCCCAAAGAAGTCACTCCATACCCAAAATGACCATCCAAATTCAGTATACATATTTCCGAGGCATCCCTTGCTATTTGTTTCACTATAATTGCCCTCTCACCATGAAGAAAAGAGTCTTGGTTTGAATTCTGCTTTTTTATGACTCATCTCACATTTCAGTGCTACATAACTATCATCTCCATCTTTGTTCCCAGTGAGCTTATTACAGTGTATCTCTTCATTTTATCAGTCAGTAGCAGTGAGCATGTATGTGATAAATTATACTGATGAGCCAGGAGGGAAAGTCTGCTTATCTGACTATCATTTTCTTTTAAGTGGTGAAAAAAAGCATTCTAAATGAAGTAAAATAACTTTCTGTGGTTTACCAGAAAAGGCTGGCTCTGCCCTTGCGATACATATGTGAGGTACAATGTTTATGAGATCTACAAAATATTTTATCAACCTGCCTTTACAATGTAAGAAGTTTATTAAGCAGGAGACCAGCTATTCTATTTTTACTCCTTTTTCAGGTTTAGTGGTGGACTTGGCAGTGCTAGGTTAACAGTTGGACTCGATGATATTAGAGATCTTTTCTAACCTAGGTTATTCTATGATACTATGACCTATAATATCCATATAATTTTCCAGTGCAGTGCAGTAGTGACCCAAAGAAGAACCACAGTCTTTGACAACTATTATAAGTATTATGTACCTGTTTATATCAGACAATCTTTCCTTTCAGATTGGAAAAATACTAATATATTAGGTGTAAATTGCAATGTTTTTGTATTATGGCGTCCTCTTCATGGGTGGCTTCTCTGGTAGGAGGTAAGAGACTGTCTAACACAGGCAGTTCCAGATGGCTCCAAAATGGATCCACGACAACCCATACCACCAGCAAAACTGGTAGCACCTCTATGAGAGCATGTTTAAGAACACCACAGTGAGGAAGGAGTAAACTGGTGAGAAGCAACAGAAGAACAAGGTCAGAGGAGGAGAAGGTGCTCCATGGCAGAGTAGGCACACACTTGAAGGAGTTGTTGCCCATAAAGGAGTCATGCTGAAGCATAGGAAAAGAGTGATAAGGAAAGGTCAGCAGAGAGAAACCACAAGGCACAGATAGTTGTCTAGCTGAAGGGACCAAGTGTAACCTGTGGCAATAACATGGGGAAGAGAGGTGTATGAAGTGGAGTCTGGCAAGGGGGAGAAAAGTGCCTAAATGTTGGTGGTTTGGTTTGATTTGGGGTTTTTGTTTGCTTTTTTTTTTGTTTGATTATTTGTTTGTTTCCCAATACTGAAACAATAATATTTATTTTAACTGGCAAATTAAGTTTCCAGATTGCTTTGCCCGTGACAGCAGCTGGCAAGTGATCTCTCTCCCTGTCTGTATTTTGACCCAGGAGTTTTCTCTCTCCTGTTTCTTCTGTTTGCTCCCTTATCCAACTGCTTGTGTAGGAGTGAGTGAGCAACCATGTGGGTGCTTGGTTGCTGGTTGAGGCCAAGTGGTTACAGAGATGCTTCTAAATGGGTATCCTACCAGTCCTATCAAATTAAGGACTTCTGTCTGTTATGTGCCATGTTGTTTTGTCCTTGGACAGTTTAGGGTAAATGTAACACCATGCTTATATTTACACACTTTTTCTCTCAATGCAGTTTTAATTATAGCAAGAACATCAAAAGTTCCATGATATTAATTTGACAAGAAGGAGTTATAACACAGACTGCCTTGAAACACTAGAATAAAATGGAAAAGTATTCAAATTGGTGAAAGAAATAAAATACAAGCTGCAGTCAATATCGCTGTCAGATAATCAAAAGTATCTGAAAAGACAAACAGCATCAGGTGAGAAATAGTTCTCAAATGAAAACCAAATGTCAAAAACATGTGACATTTCATCATGTTCTTTAAAAAAATCTGTTAGAAGAGCTGCAGCACCAATCACCATCTGTTAAAACATCTATGATATCAAAATTAAGTCTTTTGATGATGATTTTTGAATATATTCTTTTGAAAAGCAACATGAATGTTATTGTACTTTAAAATCGGTTAAATACTGTGATGTTCCTTAATGTGCTTTCTAGCTTTATACAGGAAAAAATTTTCTTCTTTTTTCCTAGCCCTTAAAAACTGGCTTAACAAATAAAACCTCTCACAGTTCTTCAGTGAGTCTAACACCTTTAAATGCTTACTTAAAAGAACACAAACACTGATATAAAGAGAAACATATCTTAAGTAGTGCCTACATCCTTGAGATAGGTTGTATTTGGCCAAAGAAATGGAGCTACAGTCCTACCTGCATTATAGCTTTTAAAATAAATAGAAACCATAATCTATGTTATTTATACAGGGAAAGGACTCTTATTCCATGTATAGAAGAATAAATTTTCAAACATCAGTTGCTATTTGATTGAATAAAAATATTTAATGAAGTTTCAGTTTTATTTGCAGTAGAAACTTCTAAGACTCATTAATTTCCACATTTGTCATTCTTCTTAGAATTGATTTATTTCATATTCTTGTGGCTTTTATTTTGTTTTAAGTTGTGCAGAGTTGCAATCAGAGTCTTTTTTTCAATTTTTTTAGCAAAAAACCTCAGAAAGAATTATTATATGACTTTTATTTGAGTACCAAGAGGGAGATTCTATCTCAATTTTTTCCTATATTTCTGGTTTTTGAGGATCTATTTTTCTGTACATAAAATAAATTGTCTTGATCATACCACATTTATCTCTTTGATAGATTCCATTTCTACTGTTGTCATTTGAATAGGATCAATTGTTGGTTTGCCTTTTTCCTCTTCAATCTGCACCACATATGTTCTACTCTAGCAATTTTGATTGTAATAAAATCAATCTTCAACTCCACAATTTCACAAGTGAGTAGTAGATTTTAGGGATTTTCTTTTTAAAGGTTGACAAGGGAGGTAAATTTATTGTAAAAGGTTCTTCTGCTCTGCTACATGGATAGCAAGGTGAAATTCAAGCTTCTTAGTATATTTGTTCTTATGAGGAAATGCTGTGCCTTTATTTCATGCACACTTTTATAAGGAGAAAGACCTCTAAGTAAAACACATTGACTCAAATGCTGAGATGCACTTTGCCTGTAGCTAGCATTCCCAGTGTGCGTGCACATATGCACAAACCCCTGGCTCTGATTACTGGTGAACTATGTCCTTGCCTAAGGGAGCAAAATACAGTTATAGTTTGAATACTTGCTCTGGCTGAGAAACTAAGTGCAGGGTTGACTGCCGCTTTTGCTTCTTCTGAATATGGACACTAGCCACTGCCACTGCTTAAGTTGGCTCCAGCAGCAGCATGAATGGAAATAAGGAATAGCAAGTTGATCTCTGCTGTAAATTGTTTCTGGTTTCATTGACTTCATTCACATTAACCTTTCCCAAGTGCATCCTGTCTTGCAGGGTAAACTCAGATAACTTAGTTTTGGGACAATTAAATTGAAGCCCTGAGACAGTTCTATGCAAATAAAAATACATAACAATTCACTGGTTATTTTGAGTGGAAAAAATCTGCTATTCTAGAAACACCTGTAAGCAGGACTCCCTACAGTCATTCTTTTAGCTTAGACTCACCATGGCACACTGTATTCCTCCTCTTCTGCCACTGTGTTTTGTGCATCATACAAAGAAGGTAAACTTCATTAAGTGACTCTGCAAGACTTGAAGTATTTCTACATATTCAATATGTCTTTTTAAGCATAAAACTCTTTGCAGAGGAAAAAAGCACAAACACACATTCTGATCACGAATATTGAATGTATTACATTTATTTAGTACAAATACTGGAAAGGGGGATAGGTCAGAGAATGCAATAAAGTATGTTTCATATCCATTAGTTAAAAAAAATAGTTTCAAGAACTACATGTACTATATATTTGTGTGAACTTAAGAATAACTAGAAGGTTATTCAGTGGCATTGTACAATAGACTATAATTTCAGTTCTGAAGAGGAAGAATTTAAGTCAAATGGAATATTCTATTAAATTAATTCTTATTATTGTAATGCGATATTTAGGAAAGACTTATCAATACTGAGCCAATTTCAAGTAGAATAATCATTATAATTATTTATTTCCTTGGTGAAATAGTTTCTTGTCAAGTATTCCATAAAAAGTGTTGAATTATTCTAAAATTCACCCTTTCTAAGCTAAAATGTATTCATTTAAAGGTAAGAAGACATCATACCTATCCTAAGGTCAGACTAGATGTCTATATTGAACATATTCTATGGAACACCAGCATGAGTGATACCTTTCCATATGCCTCAAGGTCCTCTGTTCAGAGAGCCCTGAGAAACCAGGATGGGCACTGTGCATGTGGTAGCTTCATGTGCAGCATGTAGCTTCACTCTTTACCTATAAAATCTCAGCTTGGCTTGTAGTTACAGAGAAAGGGAAATATGAGACATGGCATCTAAATGAAGTTTTATTATTTAATTGGGATGTACTAATTTGGATCGCTAAATTTTCATATCAAATAACCTCAAAGCTTTGTGATATGATTAATGAATCTTGTCAATGTATGAGGGGAAAAAATCTGTCTGTGATTAATTGAAAAACTTGCTTTTTGCAATTTGTTTCTGATTAGATAACTTGGATCTTAAATGATTGGAAGGAATTTTAATGTGTTCTCAGATGGCATGAAATAGGCAAATTCTATGGCAGAGATCTCACATTGGGAGATTATTAGGACATTGAGACATTATTCTTTTCTCTTGCACAGCAGAGTATGATTATGCTTAAGGAAGCAATTGGCTGAGGTGGGTGAAGTAGAGCAATTTGATTTCTTCAGACAGTCTCTGTTCCTCACATTGGCATCCAAGTCCCCTCCCTGAGCACCAGAAGGAAATCTTTGCAAAGACTCTTTTGGATTCCTAACAAGTGCCTCCATTGTTTGCTAAAGAATTTGTCATGACTAGTTTCTCTGCAGCCCTATCCCTCTATTTATTGTGAATGTTTGTGCCTTCTCAGTAGCCAGACAGAAAAACCTTTGTCTTCTCAGCCATAAACTTCTGGCTTTAAATATAAAGGGAAAATGAATTTTTCCCCTCTAAAAATCCCAAAAAAACTCCCAGGTCATATCTGACCTGAAGTGTCCAATGCTTTTCTCTGATAAAATATGTTAGAGGCTAAATATTGAGGCAAGTAATCTACACTTACATGAGTATTATGAAAAAAAACATTTTGCATGTATATAGAATATACTTAAATACAGAGGAGACTTCCATCCATAGTCACAATCAAGACACAGTCCTGGTGTCCTTTGTTCTACACCATCTCCATCTGTCTGCTGTAAAGTCTCTCAAATGTCTCTGCCACCTACATGGTCTCTATCCATCATCTTACTGCATAAGTAGCTGCTAAAAATCAGAGAAGATATTTCAGAATGGAATATTATGTGTTACTGGAGTTCTGCCTGCTCTAGCATGCTTTGAGTAGCTGGGTGTTTCAAGGTATTTCCTGCATTTCACTCCATCTCAGTGATATAATGTAGAGTTTTTGGAAGTAATTACTGAATATGTGGTTTAGCTGTGTATTTGTATATTCCCTTTACATACCTCTGTTTCAGAAGAGCCAAGTTTTACCTTCATCAGGACTGCTGGGTGATGTTTTCAAGTTATATTCTTGGTTTAAGGAATGGGAAGCAGATAAAGCATCCTAAAAGGCAAAGTAATAACCATTTTACCTCTGTGTCGTTTACGCTGATGTGAATAACTGACAACTGCATTTAATTGTAGACAACCCCTCAACTTTGAGAAACTTTTCCATCAAATGGAAAGAGCAAGTTTAAGATCAACACCAACACCAGATAAATCAGAAGATGATTCTTTGACAGCTGTTATAGCCATGTGCAGACAGTGCAACAGACCATATGACTCAAAAAACCTCAAATGAAGTAACCATCACTAAATGCCAGATAGAGGTTTCACATACCAGTTTCTATATTCTGGATCTTTCTGCTCCCACCAAAAAGCATTAGTATCTTGAATTGCAAACTCTTCTACAGAACTAATTTTGATGTCTTAAGCTCACAGGGTGCCTGTGGCCAGAAGGGACCTCTTGAGATCCTGTGGTCAGACCCTTCTGCCCAGTCAGGGTCCCCTACAGCTACTTGCCCGGAACCACATTCAGATGGCTTTTGAATATCTTCAAGGAGGAAGCCTCCACAACCTGTATGCAACCTGTGCCAGTGCTTGGTCACCCTCATCCTGCTACAAAAGTGGAAACTATAATGACCTGAACGGCTAGTCAATCAACTTTTTCAAGGTGTTCCATCACAATTATGCATTCAATGGGCAAGGTACAGGAGAGAAATGCTGAAAATAAACCTTTTGGAAATGTAAAAATTACTGGTTTGTGGGGTATTTTTTGGTTGGTTTTCATTTGTTTCTTTTTTGTTTTGTTTTGTTTCTTAATTTAAATATTTAAATAAGTGATGTCTTATAAGTGGATAGCCTTTATTTTCCTTTCTTCCCATATTTTCACTATTATAATTTTCCAGGCTCCTTACTATGAAAATCAATGAAAATCAAGGTAAGCACAACATTCTGTAGGAGTAGCGACATCTCTCCAGCCTTTCCATACCATGTGTCTCTAGGTCATATAGATCATGACCTACACTAAATAGAATGTACAAAAGGCTGTTCTCTGTAGAAGTCTGTTGCAGTTGACTACATAATTGATGTATTAAACTACTTTCTGCTAACGACATAAGATGCTGAAAAATCTGACCATAACTGCAGTTCAGAAGATTCGGGACATAACTTTTTCTATACAGGTGCACTTTCTTCCTGGTTCAGAGCTCCCTGTAAAGCTAAAATTTACCTTTATATTTGGAGGTGTACCACCGAAAATGAAAGTTAATGATCCTTGTAGACAGGCAAACAGACATGGGAATGTTGTTTGGCGGAGACATTATGTAAAGGATTGAGGAAATTCAATGTACAAAACATATTTTTTTGTTGTTTTGGATTGGTGTTTTCTCATAAATCCATGCTCAGCAATTTTAATTTATTTCTTCTGCTTAGCTAGGTACTTAATGAGGAACCATAAACAGCAATTGTATGGAAAAGTATAGGAAAAAGCATAATCTGGAGATGATTCTTGCTTGATCAACAAGAGTTGTAATATTAATTTCTTCAGTCATTCAGAACAAGGATTGTCTAGCATCTCATAAGGAGGAAACATATTCACACCATGCCAATAAACAGCTGATGCTTGCAGTTGACTTCAGTGAGTCTATTCATATGATAACAGAACAATAGTTTGCATAAAGGCAGTCCAACAGGCTCAAGTGACTGCCTATAAAAGCAGAAAGAGATCCCGTTCATTGTTATGGGAGTTAGGTATGGGAATGAGGACCACTAACGGGTGAGAAGAAAGACTGAACTCTACAAATAGTGTCCCAGATAATGACTGCTGTTGAAAAAACTATGCAACACATTGGTACAGCATGAGAAAGAAATCCATATTGCTGCTACTTATGCTGTACCTGTTTTGTGGATAGATACAGCAAAGAGCTTCAGTTTTGCAAGGTTGCCTGTCTAGCAACTTTACTGAGCACTAAATTCCAAAGGAAAAAATAGCTACTACTACTACACTTATCTTCTCCCTATGGTATAAATAGCTGAAGAGTTACCTGGGTTTTCAGCCACCCAGTTCTACTGACTTTATGACAGTAATGACATTCCTAAACCCCTCTGCTTCTGTAAAAATCCTAGTCATGTCTGCTTAGTTTAGTGACAAAAACTAATTTGTTCTTACTGTCATTTCAGCACAGCCAATGGAACTGTAAAAGAGCAAACTGTATTGTGTTGGGGAAAAGGTGATGCATAGCAAGAGGGTTTTCCATGTCCCCGTGGCCAGCCCCGACGTGACCCTGGGTTTGGGCTTCTAGTCGCAATGTGCGTCTTTCTCATAGAGATACCGCCATGCGCTGAGGTTAAAAGCAAGAATGGTCAGACACCTTTATTGAGGCGATAAACATCTTATATAGGGTTTTGAAGGGTACACGCGAACCGGGGTGGCTTTGGATAGGCTGAGAATCTTCGTTTACGGGGTGGAGGGGTTCTCCCATTGGCTGGGAGGCAGCTTGCATGCGGTGTTCACACGGCGAGCATCAGACCCTGGCACCAATGGGTCTGGCCTGCTTGCCTGCTCTGGGGTTGATTACTACCTTTTTGGCTGCCCCAAGGTCACCTTGACCTTGCCAGCCTGTCAGCTCCTGACAGGGATCGAGCAATGCAGGGGCAGGGGCCAAACCTCTCCTTCAGAATTGTACTTTGCCTTGTATATTATCAACAAAATTGCCAGCCAGATTTTGACCCTAGAGATTTTACTGCTGGCCATGGTTAGAGTTATGCACAGCTAAATGACCAGGCAGCTTAGTTTGGATTTCATATTAAAACATGTATATGTAATATTTATTCATGAAAAATTAATTTTATGTGATCTGTAATATAAGCATTGCCCTTAGAAAAGCCATAGAGAGATTCTTCAGAAGCAGAAGGAACGTATTCAATTCATGGAAAGAGTGGGCATGAAGATGGGAAGGGAGCCAATAAGATACCTCTGTAAGCTTTTCTTAATAGAAAGAAGTAGTAATTCTGTTGGCTGAAGAAAGTGTTATAAAGGAGATCCTCACAGTTCTCATTAGGTTTTTTGATTTAGTAAAATGGTCTTTTCCCCATATCTCCTTCTGATTCATAAAGGTGGGTTTTGGGGAGTTCAGAACTAAAGCAGTAACTCAATTTTACCCACCAAGTGCTTTGTGGAAACAGCATTAGGATGGCAGCTTTCTTTTGGTATCTTTCATGTTGTTGAAAACAAAACAAAACAAAATTCAAAAAGTACAATACAAAGGAAAACAAAAACCACTTTGAGGGAGTTTGTCTGAATGTATTAAATATCAAAACATTTACGTAAATAACCTTCACAAGGGTATGATGAGAAAAACTAGTCTTAACCCACTTTTACCAGGAGAGTTTTCAATCCATATCAAAAATTAAAACCAAAAAATTATATAGGCAGTTAGTTTCTCTATATCATTCTGAAATTTGTTCTTGTTATTCTTTAATATTGCTTCTAAATAGTAGACAGAATGTCTGGAACAGGAAGACTGCACCTTAAAACCTGTGTCTGTCATGAGTCTTGTAATGCCTAACAAGAAAATGAAAAATTGGCAACACAACTACATCTAAAGCATTTGTGTTTGATTTTATGTGTGTGTATATTTCTGCAGTAAGGGAAGAGAGGCTGTTTAAAACAAGACACACACATAAAAAACTCCATTCTTTTTTGTTTATAAAAATTATGAAAGAAAAAAACACAACAAAGAAGAAGTTGATAGGGAATGAGAAAGAAAAGAGCTATGTTCTCAAAAACATTGATATACACTGATACGTGCATATCTTGACAGGTATTTGCCTTTATTTTAATTAGATTTTTTTGTAAAATACTCTGTAATCAGCAGAGATGCAAGTCCAAAATTGCAGCCTCTTATTGCCCTTGCTCAAGTGACATCACCCATCCCTTCAGAAGCAATGTTTGTCTATATTTATTACTTAGCTACTAGCAATTCGAATCACGTCTGTCTTTTTATATTAATTATGTCAGCTTTCAGCAAGGAATTCTAGCCTTTTGTTTCTTTTTCCTGTAAAAATAAATAAATACATGAATGTAACTGGGAAAATACTGTGCAAAGATGGATTCAAAGTTAACTCAGGATGGAGTACTTGAAAATGCAAATCTATAGCATAACATAGCTTATCAAAATCTATTTCTCGAGCTAGAACTTCAGTTTAATGAGCATGCATTTCAGCAGCCATTATATGTTGAAAGAAGTTTTCAATAATTAAGGATAATTGGCAATGGAAATAAAATGAACAGATGATAATGGTGCTGCAGCAGACTTCAGCAGCTTGCTCTTTCAGCAGACGTTGACTAAGGCAGCAGAGGCAAAGGTTTGTAACAGGAAATCCAAAGTGGTCAACTGTGTCTTCATTTTTTTTCACCTAAATTTTTATACTGCATTTTTCAGTCACTTTGCAAGTTGTTCTTTCTTTTTTTTTTTTTTGACCCTGGGCTTCACACAACATAATATTCCAGGGTTAATTACCAGTCAAATTAGGTCTATATTTAATGATTATACAGCATCACAATCTAAGCTTCTATTAGCTTTCTCTCTAATGTCATCATGCTTAAAACAAATCACTTTCAACATCCTTACATGTAGTTCCAGGTTTTATTAGGTTTCTGATGAAATAGCTCTAATATATAATAGTGTTCATCAATATATAGGGATTTTAATAGTCTGCACAGCATTTTGCATAGCTTACTGACTATTTTTTTATGGTGGAGCAGGGGAAGAGCAGGAGGAGTCTTCATAACATTAGAGTAAAAGCATTTTGTATCTTGATTGTGCATGCTAGCTCTACTGTGGTTATTTTCACAATATAACCTTCCATTTTAATGAATTTTAAGTCTTGTCTGTTAAAAGTTTGTTGTCAAATGGGAAAAGAATACAAAAGGGACAAATTAAAAAAAAAAACCAACTGCAATCACAGTGTTTATGGCATTTGTTCTGAACCTAAGATATTCACTCACCCTTAAATCACTCTCTTGATGCAGCTTATGAAAAAATGATGCCTTGTAACTTCAAAAAATGTGTGTCTGGACATGGGTGTCTATTCCATCCTACTGTCAATCAAAATGACTCCAAAGAAATCTCACAGCTACAAATGCATACACCAAACTCAGTGAATGATGTGACCTTTTTAAAACACTGTAGAGTACTCAAACTAAATATTGAAGAAGTCTCTGCCTAATTTCAGTGGGAATTTTTAAGATGGCAATCTGGGAATATCACTTTGTTCTTTAGTAAACTTTAAATTTCTTATGCAGGTTATTAAAAAAGTGACAAGATGCCTTTGCAATTACAAGGCATCATTATCTGTCAGAATATACTACCAATGTTACAAAAAATATGTAGAAATTAGAGAGTTTTCCATTTCTTTATTGGAAATCTCCTTTTTAATTTGCATAATTTTGAAAAGCCAGGAATTTCAGTTACCTTGAAACTATTGCATAAAACTCAGGAAAAGGAAAATATATTTTCTGTTCTTAGTTATGTCATAGTCCAAAAGGCCAGCCTCATGACATCCAGAAGAGATAACAAATTCAATGAATATCAGTTTGTGAAATGGATACATCTTCCCTAACACAGCAAAGATTCAGTATCGAGTGTAAAGTACCTGTTCGATCTAAAATTTAGATATAGAACTGAATCACTTCCACTTGGCTAGTTGAAGACACATTAATGAGATTATTGGAATTTTCATATTTCAGAGAAGAAAACAAGTATTAGGGGGATCTCTTAAATATAACAGTTATTGCAGTTTTCTTAAAGGGATTTTCTTTGGAATAAACAAACTGCTGAGTAGAGGAGAAGCTGTGAAAAGGGCAGGATAGATATCCATTAACTTTGGCCTCATTAATTCATTGCTACCTTTTGATAATCTCATTACCTGTATGGTAAACCATAGTGATTCTGAAGAAGGATTTAGTTTTGATGAAGTCAATTGTTGGAATTGCATACGAGAGATTTTCTCATTGCCTTAATTGAACATTAATAAGTAGTAAAAGGATAGAAGTTATGTTTTCTGTTTCAAGGAAATGAGGACATATAGTGGAAAATTATGCATCAAGTGTTTCAATGCAAGCATTTTAAGAATGTAATCAACAATTTTCTGTTTAATAGGTATCTATGTATAGAGGCATTAAGTATTAGGTATGTGAGGTCACATAAAGTCCTATGGGTGCACAAATATTTGGGTTTAGTTGGGAATTTCAAATAAAATCTTGCAGTTTCCTCCAGAGCTATTTTATATATGACTTCCAAATGAATTCATTGCCCATGAAATTATTCTTAAAGACACAGTTTGAAGCTTGAAGAGAAAGGAGAAAAGACCAACAAAAAAAAAGAAACAATCTTTTGTTCTCTGTAATCATTTATCCTTCAGTGGTTTGTAGAATTGTCTGAGCCAGGTTTCCATCAGAATGTAATTCTTTTCAGTGTCAGTAAACAGAGACAAGCACTCATATTGCAACTGGGCCTTGCAAACCTTTTCACAAGGTAGAGGAGGTAGAGTTTGTGTCAAGTTGTAATGGCAGGCCAGAAGACAAACCTCCTCCAAATTTCTTTTACTGGTACAGTAAACACATGAAGTAGAAATGAAGATCTGAGTTTATAAGGTTTAAAGAATATGGATAATTTGTGAAGGTGATGACACCATCTTTCACAGTTTATAAATATGATAGGTTGTATGGATATGAAAGATTTTACTGTTCAGTGTTCTGCACTTAGGTTTTATAACTTTTTTTTTTGATTGAATACATGCAGCTAGCTATAGTTTTATAAGGTAATTCAACTTGGAAGGGACTCAAATGTCTCTACTCCCAGTTCAAAGCAAGGTCAGCATCAAGTGAGATTATTCTGGGGTTCAAAACAGGTTATTCAGGGATTTGCTCAATCTGAACTCAAAAATCTCCAAGGACTGAGACTTTACAGCCTCCTTGGGCTGCCTGTGCCACTTTATTGTCTGTTGGTGATAAAGTTTCTCCTGATACCAGATCTGAAACTTTCTCCTTACAATTTATCAGTTTGTCCTC
The DNA here is from genome assembly GCF_047495875.1 of Pithys albifrons albifrons. Classification (NCBI taxonomy): domain Eukaryota; kingdom Metazoa; phylum Chordata; class Aves; order Passeriformes; family Thamnophilidae; genus Pithys; species Pithys albifrons. The sequence goes on from NC_092461.1 coordinate 74,393,821, forward strand.
CTGTTTTCCAACAATGTACCCCTGTGAAGTGGCTGGCTTCTTCTCCTCACAGATATTGGGAAGGCTGCTGTAATGTGCACTTAATCCCACCTTGATGAGCAACATTCAGTTCCTCAGTTTCTCCTCTGTGACAAACACTTTCACTCTGTCCATTTGGTGGCCTTCCACTGAGTGCTGTGCATGGTAATTAAGTACTCTGTGAATTGCTTTTTTTTAATTAATAGAAAGAAAAAGACTAATTGATGCACATGCAGAAGTTCCATGCAATGGCTTTGGGGAAACAAGTCCACCAAATTACAGCTTTACAAAGGCTTATACTGAAGATGTAAAAGTGATATTTACAGATATGTTAGTTTCTTGTCTGGATTCCAAGAAATCTAGAATCAACAAATATTGGCTTCGGATGTGATATGACATGAATTTTCACTTATTCTACCTTTTTGTCTTACTAGAGATGTGCCATTTTGTTTATTTTAAATAGTCATACTGCAATGACTTTTTTTCAGTCATGGACCTGTTTGATTTACCAAATCCCATGCTACTATAAGAGATTATGTCAGACAGAAGGCCGTACAGAAAAAAATGACTTTTATTTTTGTATTCTCCTGAAAGAATTATGACAAAGCATTGACTAATAAGACTGGATTAAAGCTGCACTTTTTTTTCCTCCACAGTATCTGACAATGCATTTGGGAGAGAAAACATATAGCTGACCTATCTACACCATCTGTTTATCTTCTACTGTTTTATGAGTTTGGCTGTTGCTTTTTCTACCAGGTCTTCATGTTAATGTAATTGCTTGGATAAGAGTAAGAGTCTTACATTAGTTTGTGCCACAAAGATTTTACCTTCAGTCTTATTTGTCAAAATTCAGTCTTTCTCATGGGACTCATTTTGCCTCTTGCTATTCCTGTCCCTACTGTACTAAAATTTATGACTGGGACTGCTTGATTAGGGTATTTCCAATCTTTTTCTCTGGACACCCAGTATACCCACAACAATAATATATTTTTAATTTTATGATAATCTCTAAATAGGAAAAAAAATTATATAAGTAATATTTCTCTCTCTAATGACAATTTTCCATTCTGCTCAGTTTTGGCCACACTAGTATGAGCTATAGTTTATCTAACTGTCAATCTTGCTTCTTTGTAATTAATGCATTAAGAACGTACTTTTATTTCAGGACAGATGAGTTTGTGCCTTGAATATATTTGGATTGACAGTTACAAAAGTTTGACCTTGATATTGAGAAGAAGGCTCGGATATCAGATGAAGATACTGTTTTCTTGCATTTGAAGAGTTCAAGTAGTCAGTGGACACACAGAGAAACTTCCAAAATAAACTCCTTTAACATATGAGTCACCTTACCTGTCTTTCTGCATAGTCTGTAAAACTACCTGAGGAAAAGCAGGCTGGTAACTAAGAAGACAGAACTTAAATCCTTTCTCACCTTAAAATCAGTTAAAATCATTTAATCAAATTCAATGCAGGCAGCAGAAAGAAAACATTTTTCATAACAAAATGTTGCTCTAGGAAGCACTTGTGAATTAATGGAGGAATTCCAAACTGCATGAAAGGCTTTAGGCAAACATTGTAGTTTTAACTGCAGAGGAACTCAATTTTTCTTTCAGATTTCAAAGACAAGCATTCTCTGAAAGCAGAGGCACCACTCTGCTCAGAGATTACTGATAAAATGAAATGGCAAAATGGAAATTGCTCCTTATCACTTTAGAAAATAATTACATAAAACCCCAAATTTGAAGGGGATACTCACATGGAAATACTTATTCAAATAAGTAAAATTAACAGGAGCTGCTCCATATTTTAGAATGAAAGGGTTGACATGTATAAGGCAAAGGTGTGTTTCTGTTAATTATTCCCATTTATAAATGAACGGTTCAATTCATCCCAAAAGATTATGACTGAATTCTCATTTACATTAAGTCCTCTTTAAACCTCTTCACAAGTGCATAGGGACTTTGAAATGCACATATCTGTAATTGATGCCAGAACAACTTAAAAGTGGCCTTGCTGCAGTTAAGAATAAGGCCCTTAATTTGGAATGTTCCAGACGTGTTAAAAAAACTTTAAAAATACCAAAATATTTTCATATTTAAAGTGGCTTTTTTAATAAAAATATAATTCAAAGAGAGATTTCATTTTTAAAAAACCTAAATATGAAGTGATTAGTTTGCAATATCCACTAATCTGGTAATTTCTCTCAACATTTATAAGGATTTTTACTATGCTGCATAAAGCCTAATGTTCCTTATGTGCTTTTACAACCATCAATGCAATTGCTCTGAAAGAGTTGGTATGGTTTATTATAAACAAAACAACTCCCTTGGCTCTTAGATAGAATAAGTCTAAATTTAGAAACTCAGCTGTTAAATTTCAAATATTAGAACAAGTTGGCAATATGCTTAGGGATGCTCATGAAATTCTTCCAGCCTTAGTGTAGTGTCTGTCCATCAGATAATAATTCACTGATGTATTCACTTAGCACCAGATTAGGAAGAGGAGACCGAGTCACTGTGAAACAGTTTATTCCAAATTAAGCACCAAACTGGATGTGGCAGTCACATTGCAGACATTGGTTCCCTTGACTGGGACCGGCAGGACAAAAATGCTGAACACCTTTCTTGTATTCTGGATGTCCTCAGTGCAGCCTATAGTATGGCAATTTTATAGGCATTGTGCATTTACACCCTGACACTCTGCTTTGAGGAACATAAGTAGCTGGATAAATAGCACTCCTTTCATTGAAATGACAATGCCATCTATCCTTCCTTCTGTGGAATAACAGAATGATTAGGACATTTGCCCCCCAAAATAGAAAGGGGTTCATTTTGCCAGCCCAAGAGGCCTTCCCATTCCTATGAAAGAATTCCAACCATCAAGTTATAGACTAGATCATATACAAGTTATTCCTCTTATGTGAGCTTGGTTGTGTCCAGATATGAAAGCAGGAATCACAGGACAAGTATGAGAAAAATGTAAAATCCTACCTTACTAGAGACAGAAGGTGGACTATGCAGACTCAATAACTGTAGTCTGTCTGTATCAGTAGGCTTTCCTAGTATAAATTAATTGGAGGAGATTTCATGGTTAGAACTTCCAAGCAGATAAAGGAGTTTTACTATGTTACCTTAGAGTAATTTTGTGTCCCACATCCAGCCTAAATTTAACTTTGTGCTGTCTATCTTCTTTTGGAGCTTGTCCTCAGTCTTTGCATATTTCAGTAAATGTACAGCCAGTTTGAATGATTTAGAATACTTGCTGAAAAAAATCAAGGATATACAAGAGTGTTTATTTATGTTTACAACAACCTAAATTTTTGGGATTACTGAACATAAGAAGATGGAGAGGAGGTCTACTGGTAGAGTAACCCTATCAGCACAGCAAAAGATTTTAGAGTTTCAGCCGACACAGGAGGTCTAGACTGGTAGATAATGCAGTAAAATCATGTGCTAGATACTCATCAAGTTTCCAGCAAAAGCAGAAGGGGATCAAACATGGTCCATATTCTGCTTTGCTGCTATGTAAGGAAACATCTCCATTTTTATATCATTCGGTTTCATATGGGAGAGCATAAGGCATGATATAGGACTCAAAAAGTTACTCACACTGGGATCACTACTGACACGTACTCTGATAAACATCCCTGGTATTACAAGGTCCAATGACAAGTGAATTTTGGTAAAGTAGTAGTAGGTAAAATGCCACATGAACCCAAATACACTGTTTTGACTCAACAGTGCAAGCTGTAAGATTTTAACAATTATTCCTTTTTCAGAAAAGTAAAAATTTTTATTATTGTTAATCATTTTGTATATTTCATAGACACAGATTTGTGTCAACTAAGGCATCATAATAATAAAATATTTTAATTAAAATTTGTGCAGAGTTATAAATAAGTATAGCTTGTTTGATAAAAACAAATGCATAGGGTTTTTTATGTTTATCAAAATCTGTACCCTTTCTTTTTCATTTTCTGCCACTTACACACAGAACTGAGAATCAAATTTTTCTACCATAGAGTCCGTGGTTTATTTTGACTGCCTTCACCAAATGATGGGAAAAGAGTCTGTAACCCTTATTCTAAAATTGAAAGTTTAAGCAACAATTAAGATTCTCGACATTGGAACTCCAAAGTTTAGTAAATTGCTGGTCAAGATCCACTGGAAGACCATGATGAGGAGCAGAGTTGTTTTGGAGCCTGCTGGACTGAAAATTAAAAACAGCAATTGTTATCACTCAGGAACAAAGTATCCTATTCTACTAAAAGGTAAGATATTTTGGTAAGAGGCTAAGCAGGAAATTCTTAAAGAACTTAATTTCAAAGACACAATACATTAAGTGGAATTAAGGACAGATAATGAAAGAAAGGTGCAGCAGCATTTCTTAGACATTCAGGCATGAATACAAAAATGACAAAGCCCAGATGAACTGAGCCAAGTTATTTCCAGTAGTGGCAGGTGATAAAACAAAAGGCAGCAGTTACAAGTTAGTGTTTGGGATCTTCAAACTGATGTTAGGGAAAACTTCTTCATTGTAAAGTTAGGGCAGTAGAGAAATAGATTTTCCATAGAGATCCTTCCAAGACTTCAGTAGACAGAGCAACAATCGAACCAATCAAGCATTGAATGCAGTCCTAATTCAAGCAGAAGTGTGCCTAAATGATTGTTAAATGTCCTTCCAGTAAATATTTCTATCATTCTAAAATGTGTATGTATAGAAACGTATTTGAAGACTTTCAGAATCAAAATTAATCACAACAGCATTAGCAGAATGGTGGTGTACAATGCCTGTTTGCTCTTTGCTTTGTGCAAGGTCATCTTCCTTTTCACTGATCACTGTCTCATACATCCTTTCACTAACTCTTTCTTTTTTTTCCATCACATCTAGACCATCTACGTGTTCTTACCTTTCATGGTTTTCAAAGCTCTGAGTATCCCAACCTATTTGTTCTCTGACTCTAATGAGTTGCTCTTTGACATTTCCACTCCATCAGTGATAGTAGCCTAAACTATTCACTTGGCAGTTTCTGCCACAGAAGTTTTAGCACTTTTACAAATAGAGTGCACTCCTTGAATTAGTGCATAAAGCCATTAACCTCTGGTCTTTCAATTCCCATCTTGAGACCCACAGGATTTGGAAATGACCAACTGCTAATGGCTTGACAAAAGGCCAGTGGGGACTGCTGATGCCTATTTTAAAAGTTTACAATGATGTAGAACCATCAGGTTTAAAAATACCATCACAGATAACCTTTATTATAATTATTATAATCTTCTTTTGGTTTCTGTCCTCACCTTCTGTCTCATTGAAGATTTGCTGCCTCAATATTTTGTCTTATTTTGCCGAATTTGCAGTCTAGGCTACACGCTTTGCATGGCCCTGATAGAACATTGTAGAATATCCTGAGTTGGAAGGGACTCAGAAGGATCATGGAAATCCAACTCTTTGGTAGTTTCGGCCTTAGTTTTAGCTAGGGCTAAATTAGACCTTATTTTTAGTAGGCCCAGATAGTATTACGTGGATTAGAGGGGACAAGCATCACCTGACTTAAGCAACTAAAGAGATATTTCATATCATTTGACATCAAATGAAGTATTAAAGCAGGTGTAGGACGTGCCTGCTTCTCTTTTGCCTTCATGTCCAAATACTGAGGGGACCTGTGTCCTAGTTGAGCAGAAGGGACCAGTTGACACTGTGTGGGGGTGATCAAAGCTGTGTATTCTACCCCTCTATTCATTCCCAAGGACAATGGGCCATTAGCAGCAGCTGCCCAGGGAGTCATTATCACCATCACACTCAGCCTGAGGGAGCGGAGCTGCTAATGGGCCATCAACAGTTCAATACCCCCTGGCTCCCAGAGTCAATCACCCATTGTGTGAGTCCCCGCCCAGGGGGAGGGACTGGGTGGTCCCTGAGGGTACATAAGTGGTGGGTAAGAAGACTTTGGTAACTTCTCGTCAGGTCCAGAGGAGCAGCAGGACCTTGACAGGAGGAGATCACCGCTCTCACCCAGACCACAGCCCTCACCTGCACCAACAGGTTTTTCATTTCCTTTTGCTCTGGACTTGAGGGAGCCACAGGGGTCTCAGCACAAGGGCAAACAAACCCCTTTGGGTTTGTGCCCCAGGACACTGAGTTATACTGCTGGGGTTTTGTGAGTTGAAAGCAATTTCCCTTTTGTGTCAGTGTTTTTATTGTAATATTATTATTAAATTTTAGGTCTGATTTATAATCTCTCTCTCGTGGTGAGTTCATTTGTCCTGCTGGTTCGCCTTTAAACCAGCACAACCTGGTATCACTGTGCTGGGAGTGATAGGCCTCACCACTACTTGCAGCTGTTCTAGTTTGGGAAGTAAATTAATTTTTTCATTGACTTTTTCTCCTCTCTTGCCAGGTATCTCTTGGGAGGCATCTTTTGGGGTGTTTTTTGAGTCTGGGTGGTGAAATCAGCATTATTTGCTGAGCGACTCAGTGTGGAGTTATTTGTTTTTTCTTCCTACCTTTGTATATATTACATTTGGCTTTTAATTTTCTCTCTTCTGTGTAAATATAAAAGGTTTGCCATTTTCAGTTTTAGTTCTAGGGGTTTTTTTCGTCCCTTTCCCTTGGGGTTGAGTGGGCTCTGATTCTGTGGTTAGCACTTGGCATCTTGCCAGGGCAGCCTTTGACAGGTCTAGCAGAGTACTTAAAAAAAGTCTGTATTATTTTTAATCTTGCATAAACTCATATAATCTCATATAAAATCTCATATAATCTCATATAAACACATGAATAGAATAACCCTCAGTGTCACTATTGGTGTTCAAAAAGCGGTGTGTTTAAACAGTGTTGTTTCAGAAATTAAGAATCATTTCAATTACTATGGACATAATTTAAAAACAATTCTTACAGTGCAACAAAGAAACTGAAATTTCCAAATGCTTTTTATGGAGACCAATGCATTTTTTATTTAGAAAAAATTAATTCTTTGGTGACAAAGTATTCCAAAGGACCCACAGGTTATCATAAACATAAAAAGGAAGGCGGATTAAACACAATATAAACTAAATTGAATAGTAATATAAAATCAAAATCTGCATAAATGCAGTAAGCCTGGATAAGATATTCACAACATATTGGACTTATTTTTTGATGACTGAATTGAAATTACATCAAGCTCATTACAAGTCTTAGATGACAGGAAGTTATAAAAGGTCTTGCACACTTGTCAGTAGAGATGTTGAAAACTGGAGTGTGACTTGGCTATCTATCCTGAAACAGTAGTAGTTCAAGGCAACACTACCCCAGGGGATCAGAAAAAAAAAAGTGGTGTGGAGGTCCCAGTCCTTCCTGGAATTCTCTTTGGTCTGGTGCAGGTGTAAGTCACTTTGTCCTTCTGTGTAAATCATGTTATTCCTCTTAGAGCACATGTTCAGTTGCATGTAGTCTCCCAAACTTCCTGCTACCTGATGATGCTCCTGCATATTGAAAACTTGGGTGCAAAGTTTTTTTGACTCCTCTGAGGTAAGTCCATGTAAACAAGCATGTTTCTTTTGAATAAAAGAGTTTATTTCACATAAAATGTATTTTATATCAGAAGTTCTATCAGCTACAGGGAAACTAAGCAGCATAAAAAACATGTTTATCAACTGCTAATGGCCTTTAGTCATGCCCAATGAGTAAAAATAAATTAATAAATATTTCAATAAACATTAAAATGGAAAATTGAATATGTAAATGCAATTGTTTGTGCAGCTAATTATTGCAACAAGCAACAAGCTGAAGAAACGGGGAGCTAGGAAAATTTAAATTTTTTTCCACCTTCTCCTTTCCATAACTTTGACCATTTTCCCATTCTGACTTTGCTTTCACATTTCTAGAGAGTTAACAAAAACAAACAGTGGAGATTTTTTTAAATATTAAAAAAAAAAAAAAGAAGAGAGAGAGAGAAAAGCAGAAAAGGTAGGTTTTGGTTGTTTTGGTTTTTTTTATTTCTCATGAGGGAAGAAAAAAAGAATAATTACTCCTTTCATATTTGTAGATTTCCAAAGAGGTTTGTGAAACATTTATAAGTATTTACTGAGGTTTTCCAAAGGATTAAATGCTATTCTCATATTATAACACATGAAATACAAAAAGCTTCAGATACAGAATAATTCCTGTTTCATTAATAAAAGGAGCTACCATAAATATCTTTCTTCATTATGATTATTATAACAGAATTATTAGTCAGGTGAATCACAAGGTGTTTTCTATTTTCCTTTTAACCTGTACCCTAGCAAAGAGAATCTCACGTTTTCAAAACCTTTTGAAAACCAATGCAGGAAGTCTGGGTCCTCAGAAGCAGTTATTGAAATTGTCTCAGACACATTTTGAAGCTGCAAATAAAAGAATGAGCAAGTTGTGGAGCTGAAGCACATCACCAATTTCTGCAGTTTTGTCATTCTTCAGCTCCTCAACTGAGCTTCAGGTAAAAGATGTATTTTATCAAAACTCTGTGGCATGTGGCATAAGACATATTTCTAATCCAGAGAAGTGGACTTTTTTTTTCATCTTGCTGCTTCTTTTAATGTCATTCAAGAAAAAGCCATCAGCAGACAATGGTGATGGTAGCACTTCTTTGACTGTTGGTCAAAGCATTCAAAAAAATTACAGATTTCAATTCTGATCCCAAGACCTCTGAAACAAAAGATCTTCTAAAATCAGTGCTCAAGATGCAAAATCTAAACCTTTTTTATATTATCAGTTGTTGTCCATTCAAGTGCTTTCCCTCATTTCTTTTTTTTTCTGCATGAGTAGGTTCTACCTGGTGGGAAGAAGGTCTTGTTTACTCTATGTTAAATGCTATTAATTAGTTAATATATATCTTTAAAAGTGTCACATATGAATACTTACACCAGTTATGCACAGGACTAAATCTGCAGCTGTGTCAGGACTTGCCTCCTTTACTTATCTGTCAGCAGAACATTTTATATTCTAGTTCAATGTTAAGCTTTGTAGCTCAGTATCTTCTTTCCAACAGTTGTTATACGGAAAATTGTAGACAAAAGCAAAACCAAATCAAGCATATTGACATTTCACCGTAACACAGATCCTTTCAGCTTAGAATCTTGTCAGAGGATGGTGTCACTCATGATTTGATTGACTTCATTGCTTTGTAGTTCATGATATGAAAAGTTTGAGACTCCCCTGGCTTAAGCATACAATGACTGTTCATGAAAAATACATACCAGTTATATTGAGAAACTATTTGCTTTTAATCCTTGCCAAAGCTGGACAGATTGAGAGCATAAAAAAAAGTTCAGGCCAAATATGATTTTACCTACATCCAGACTATTCTGATAATTTGCTAACAAGCACCATTAATATATGGCTTTGTGAGAGTTATAGTGGGGTGGAAGAAAAGTTTCTCAAGGTTCAGTATAATAAACACATATCATTTCACATAATGGGTCTTCTTCCTCAAACTGTCACTACACATCTTACAAGTCTTATATACAGCCTATAGTTCTAAGACAAAAAAAATGAATCAACCAACCAAAAAAACAAATGAGTATAATTTACAGAATAAAAATTAATCACGATAATAAATCTTCCAAAGCCATGAAATATTCTCTTTTTGATCATTCCAAAGTAGTGGCTACAGTTTAAATCACCCAATATCCTCAAGTGCCATATTAACATGCTGAATGTTATTCAGTCAGATGTCTGTAGCTGTGCAACTTCCCTGTGAAGAAAAGCTATCTGAATAAGCAGGAAATTAGTCCTGAAATATTGTAAAATCCTACTCTGTTAATATACCCTGAGAACGATGTTACAGCTGAGATTTAGATATACTTATATAAAACTCCTTATCTTGAAACTATGACGAGATACTGACAGTTTGTCTTCAGTGTCTGTGAAGTATTCTAATGACTACAGATTAATCAGTTTCTAAAGCAGCATTCCCTAGTGGTTCCCCTCCCAAAAATCATAACCCAAATGATCAACAGAATGGCTTTAATAAGTAAAAAACCCTCCCGTGTCCCCCCTCTCCCTCCCTCCCCCTCACCCCCCCCAAAAAAAAAACCAAACCAACAAACCAATAACAAGAGAAAACCAAAGCAAAACCTGCGGCCCCTCACATCTTTATGTCAGGAAAGCTGGAAGCACTTATAGTTACATTCTCCACAGGAAAAAGAAGCCAGAGATGACAGTGGATTTAGTGAAGCAGTCAGTGAATTGTTACAGTGAGGGTTTTAATTTTCTTCTCAGTGTAAATCACAATTGAGGAAAGCATCTGCCACCTCTGATATTTCCAGTACAGCAAATTTAAATGGATTAATCACCCTGCTTGTTCTGAAGTTCTGAATAATGGCGGGCACTTTCCAAGGGGCTGTGGAGTCCCTGACTCATTGGTTTTTACCTGTCTGAGGGGAATTGGTAGGGCTATGGAGTAATTCAAAAAAGAAATTAAAAAACAAATCATGCTCAAACATTTTTACCCACCCATTTCTACACCCTATCATCAAAAACTGATTAAAATATTTTCCCAGAGACTGAGTGGGTTTGCTAGCAAACTATCAGGATAAGATTGTAGTTGAACTCAGTCAAATAAAGATTCTTGTGTTGACTTTGTGCAGGAACATTTTCACAAGTCCTACAGAATTTCTTAACAAAATATCTCAGTCAATGACCATTTTTCCAAATAACTTCTGTGACTTTATGTTCTATCCACTCCCACTCTTGAATTTATTAAAATTTAGCAGCTTCCAGAGCCCACATGAACCATTCACTGACAACTGTCTTGTTACATGGTGCCTTTCTCTTCCTTTGCAATTTCTAAATCCCACTAAAAAAAAAAAAAGATGGAAGGTGAGGAGGTATAATGGGAAGCCAGTTTTCAGAGCTTGTCCAGTGCCCATCGTGCAACTAAACAATGTCTGTAGTTGCAATAGGGTCTTGCACAATTCTAAATGGGAGAGATGGTACAAGAAAAAAAGTGTCTCATGCAAGGAATGTGCTTCACTGCTTAAGAGAAACTCCTGATCCACAGACATAAAATGAGAAGCTGGGAACTAGAAAACATGGCATGAACTACTTGTAAGAAAATATTTGCTTTTCTAAAGACAGTACGTCAGACTCTTGTGCTTCTTTCATCATTTTTAGAAAGACTTTCTTCTTTGTGATCCCCACATTTCTACTTTTCATTTCTTTTCCCTTTTTTTCATTGATTTTTGCATTTCACTGCCTTAAAATGGATTTCAGAGAGATAATTTGCATTTTTCCACTGATTATTTCATTTTAAAAAACCTCCAAAAAACCCAAAATCTGTTCTATAAGGAGCCATTTTCTAGTATTTCAGTGAGGTTATAAAAGGGAATTTTTTCTGTGCCAGAGCTAAAACTAATCATAGCAAAGGTCTTATAACCCATCAAAACACAAATATTGCCAAAAATCATCAGCCTAGAAGAACTAGAGTAATAGGAGGATAAACAGTTGTTTTGGTGAGATTAGTGTATATTTGTATGAAACATAAAAAATCATAGTATAAGGTGGGGTCACAAACCTATGGCTGTAATCTGTTCTGCTTTCATTTTCTAACTGAAACATTGATTTAAACAGCCTGTGAAATGGCATGAAGTATAACTAGATAGCTGCTTTGGCTGTACAAATTGACTTCTTTTAAACATATTAATGCCTATGTAGCTATGAAAAAGATCTTTTTACCTAGGGATCTCAATGTGCCTCATGTATATTCACTAATTAACCTTCACAATAAACCTGCAAGTTAAATAAAGAGCATGAATCAATTTTTCCATGCACAAAGCTGTACCACATTGGAAAAGAGTAGCTATTTCTGAATATAAACCAATATTTTTTTTTAAATGCAGAGGCAAATTACTTGTTATTGAATTTAAAATAGACATAAGCACCTTTACGACGTTCTTTGAAATGTTACCATGAAGAGTATAATGACCAGGGAAATCAGATTCCTACCAATGTCCCAAGGAGAAAAATCATTCTTTTTCAGGAACATCATTATGTCCACATCATGTTGTCTTAACCATGTTCAGATGAATCAGGGATGATTCACAGGAAGGACAGCCAACTGCTGCATTTTCCTATCTCAGTGCCAACACAGATATGCAGCTTCTTATGCAGGTTGGAAGTAAAAATAAAAAAATGTACATTATTTGAACACAGGCTTTATAATTTACAGCATGTATTGAAGGGCATAAACAACATTGATTTTTCTGCTGTGTTAGTCAGTACATGGCATAAAGCAAGGAGCAACAGTCTCCATATAAGTAGTGTATTATTCAATGCAGGCTACATAAAGACTGGATGATCAAATTATGATGATGTTTCTAAATTGTAACAAAAAACTTCTTCGATGGTGGGCAAACAGTGACATTTTCTTCTCAGAAAGTATTTTGAGATGGGATTTAAATGAGAAAGATACAAGATTAGGAATGGTGAGAGACTGAAGGGCAAAAAAAGGATTAGAGAACACACAGAAAGCAGAATGTGACTTGTCTATCCACAAATGAGAAAAGTACAAAATATCCATATGGGCTTTCCTGTAGAAAGCATGGGATTGCTGAAACAGGTAAAAAAATGTAGAAAAAGGGAAAAAAAAAAGGCAAACATCTAAGTACCTCTTGCTAGAAAATTATCCAGAGATTTAGTTTCATATGTATGAATGTGATCGATGCAATCAATGTATTAAGTGAATTTGAGTTGTTTGCAGTTGGGTTTGAATACGATTGTTTGCCTGTCTTCCAGCTCAGGTATCTGTCTGGACAGGTGTATGACATACACCTACAAGAATCATTGATAAGGTAAAAAATGCATGCTAGTAATATGAGTCTGGATTCAGGCAGACACAGGATTTTATCCTGGTTTTATTAGCCAGGCCACAGTAGTTCATGACTGCCACATCACATACCAATGAACCTGACATGTGAGCAGGGACATGCCTGAGTTCTGAGCAAATCATTTCACCTCTTCTCCCTCCAGGTCTCTACAGGAAGAAGAATCCCTCCAGACTTGTGACAGAGAGAGCACCAACACACAAACAGCAACTAATCATTCAAAGGAAAGGCTGGTTGTGCTAAAGGGAAAGATCAAATCAGGTGTCCTGGGCTGTGCTCTCTCATGTATGTATGGTCAGACTTCACAAATGAAGATTGGGTGTGCCCTTCCAGTCTGTGCATTTGCCATGGCTGAGCGAGCTTGGACAGTGACAGTGAAGTCCTCGGGACTGTCACAGCACCCGGTACTAACCTGACCCTGCTTAGCAACCAAGATCTGACAGGATCGAATGGCAGGGAGGCATTTAACTACCCAGGGAACAGTTCCCACTGAGACTTCAATTCAGGTTCTTGGGATTCAGAATCTAGAGTATCTCCTTTACACCACGGGATCACCCTGCTCTCTCATATACATAATATAAATATGTTTATTTTATTGTGTATACCTGTGAAGTTCTAGGTGGGAAATCACTAAGTATATGGAAGTTATTTGTGAGTTTATCACCAAGAAAAATGGAGAGTATACAGCCATATAGATCAGTCTGATTTTATTTAGACAATGACAGCTAAGGAGAAAAATATAAAAATCCAGTGGCAGGGGGCAAGGATTTGGGAATGTTTCAAGCAACATTATTATTACAATATAACCTAAATTTTCTCTTAAGTGGATTACAAAAGAATAAAAGACAGATACAGTGATTTTGTGGGCAAAAGATCAAAAGTGTAAAGTTAAAAACAAAAGTAATTGAAGAGAGGGGAAACAAAGGCTAAGGAATGTGTGAGTGGTCTCCTGATAGTGTATTTCCTTTCACAGCACTGCTGAAAAAAATTCAAAAGCTTCAAGGCCTCTTACCAGGCTAGGTTTTGTTTTGCTCCTGTTTTTCAGTCTGTGAGAAGAGGCTGCTATTCAGGCTCTACCAAGACACCCCACAAGGTCTGGCTGACACGGTAATAGGACCTATAGGGTAATGGGATATGTTGCTTCTTCTCTGCACCCACTGTCCTAAAGGACTGACAACAGTACCTATTTCTACCTGTGTTTGATGGTCATCAGATGATGTATCCAGCATGTTTGTTTGATTTCCTCCCTTCCTCCCTTCCTCCCTTCCTCCCTTCCTCCCTTCCTCCCTTCCTCCCTTCCTCCCTTCCTCCCTTCCTCCCTTCCTCCCTTCCTCCCTTCCTCCCTTCCTCCCTTCCTCCCTTCCTCCCTTCCTCCCTTCCTCCCTTCCTCCCCTTCTCCTTTGCTCCGAAACAAGCAGCTAGAATGGGAGTCCCTAAGCAGGAGTTATGTATTACTTTTGCAAAGCTATGCTGGTGAGCATTTCTGCTCACTTTCTTTCGAAGCTTCAGATATGACTAAAACATTCAGAAACATCTAACCCTTACTCTGTGATGTTTTGGCTCTTTCAGTGCCTTTTACTCTCTTGTTCTGTGCTTAACACAATGTATCTCTGATTTTGATGCTCCTAATCTCTCTTTTGTAGAAATAAATAATAGTAATTACAGCAATTTTTCTCTAAGAAATAAATTTTTAAAAGTAAAATATGTGTTAATTTCAAAGACTTTCTTATCACACAAATAAGGCACCTGTTTTCAGCTGAAAGCAGGATCACAAGTGCTATGATTCAGGGAGCAGAGCAGAGACTTGAGAAGTTAATAAAATGTGTTGATTGCTTTATGAAGATGTTGCAAGCTTATGAATCCTTCACACTGTGCAATTAGTGACTACGAGTGAAAACACACTCTCCTCAGGACATCAGCAAATCCATGAATTTCAATAAAGTTACAACTAAACCAATTAACAAGTGAACAAAAAATCAATTATTGTGAAACAGGCTAGAACGAAAGAATGACAAATGCTTGTTTTAAAACAAGAACAGCAAAAATCCAACCAACCAAAAAAAAAACCCAAAACCAAAGTAAAACATTTCAAACTGAATTAGGAACAGTATACACATATTAACACATACAAGAATGATATATCTCATACAAGGATTCACATGTGCCTATAGAACACATCTCAAAGTACAGCATTTAAAAAAAAACCCACAACCAATTCAACACATAAACATTAAAAGGTGTTTGTCTTTTGGTCTCCTTAGGTATTACAAAAGACATCAAATTTGGTTTTTTAAATCAAAGAAATACTAATTAGACAAAGAAAAAAATGGGTTTTTTAAACTTGTGTTTTAATTTTAGCTTTTCATAGCAGCAGCCCAACTTACAAACAGAGGAAGTCAGCCATAAGAATATATGATGTACTGGAGAGATCATAATTCTTCCTTAAAGGATGGCACACAGAAACTTGCTGTCTTTTTAGTTTTTATAAAGACAGGTTTCAGAACAATGTCCCATGTATTCAGCCTCTGAACATCCAAGTATATGATGTCACTAGCTCAACATATATATAGTCTTTGCTTCTGATCAAGTTGTTGTGACTTCACAGAAAGGAGTCCTCTTAGATTTCTGATATTTAGGGAGCTAGCATTCAGAGACTCATGGCTTTGTATCAGATTGCTCCTGTTGATTACATTTCCAAGGCTAGATGGCAGCATTGTCAACTTTCATGATTTTTATCATGTTTCCTGATATTTAGTATTTTCCTTGAAATGCCAGCTGTCAAAATACCAAGTTTTCCTCAGAAACTCCGTGTTTCTTTAAAGCTGTGTATTCAACTGTCTGATGGCCAGGGACATGGCTGGAGCTCAAAAGAGAAGGTTGATAAAACTGGAAGGGGGAAGAAAGTGTAAGGATTATTTTATGCAGCTGGCAAGTAATAGCATAAACTAAATCACTAAATAAATCACAACACTGAAAGAAATAAAAATGATAACAAAAGAGTCCTCCAGTTCTCCTCTCAAAAATAGGAGGCAAAGCCCAGTGCAGGTGAAGAAAAACATTTCCCTCTTTTGTTCTCAGAATTAATGGTTATTTTTAGGCTGTCAACTAAAGACAGTCATCTTAGACTTCCAAAGAGCTTTATCAACTTATCTGTTCTTATCCTGTTTCCACTTTGCCCTATTGTCATTTTATATAAGATACTTAAGTCAGAGATCATCTGTTATTATACCGCTGCCAAAAACCATCTATAACTCCAATGTGAAATACATAAATAATTACAGCATTATAATGTCACGTATTCATTAAAAATGCTATCATAACAACCTTCCAGGAGTAAATTCTTTTCATACTTGTAATCAGTTTTGAAATATTCATTTGTTGTTGATCCTCTATACTGCAGTTAATTTGGCAGTAATCAAGTGAAGAAAGTTACTAAAATTACACAGTGCTTAAATACTTATGCTGCTACAAAAGCCACACTTGGATTATGAGATATCCCCTACTTAACATGTTCTAACTTCCAAATGAATATCTCATTTAGATCACATTACCTGTGTTTTTCAATTTCTTTAAATGGCATTAACCTTTCTTATACCATATTAACTTTTTTCACTTACTTCAAATGCATGAAACTCATTACATGGTAAAATAATTCATGGTATAATTTATTGATATAAACTCTAATTGGGACTATTCAGTCTTTCTTAAATTTACTGTAGAGGAAAAATTCTGCCCAATCTTATAGTGGAATTCTAATTAGTGTATATTCTCTTTGGATGGGTTTTGGAGTATTTTCAAACACAGTGGATTTTTGCCACCTTTTCAACTTCATGCACAGATATTTCATTCTTTGCACAATGGCTCTAGGATTTTGGTTTTCTGTCTTCAGCCTGTAGACACCTTAGAACACTTGCCAGCAAGGCATAGATGCTAATATAATTTAAACTTAATGTGCATTCCTATCCCCTAAATTCCTGTCTCAGAGTCCCATGGGTTAAGCATTCAGGTGCTGAGTTTTAGAAACATTATCATCAATGACCTCTCTTTATGAAAAAATAAATTGAATAAATATTTAGTTCTGGTCTTCTGTGTAATATACTGCAAACACTTGCTAAAACTGTTATTCTTTAATAATATACTGTGTTCAGTTTTCTGTATTACATTTGGAAAGCCAAGGGTTTTGATAATTTCCAAGGAATTTATCCTAATTTCAGAAAATTTAATTTCCGTGAATATAAACAAATACATAAACCAATATAACATGCATATGTAGGTATATGATTTCTTTTTTTAATCTCATGCAATTTTTATCACTGATTTAGATTTCTGTCAGTCAAATTTAAATGACAAATTTAATTTCAAGATGTTCTGACCAAACGCAGAATGGTAAATTTTTTTAATTAAGTTTGTGTGCTGTTTCAAATTAACTGAAAAACCAATAAACTGCATAACCCTATGAGCTGCTCTTATAGATCAAACTCTTATAAGATTATGATGTTCTTATAGTGAAGTTTGAATTTCCCCCTAATTTTTTTTGGCATATTGTGAATGGCACAGTACTCTGAATGAATCCAGTAAATTTTGGAAAATGTTAGAACAATGCATAGGTTTTAGGTGTAGATTTCCATAAGAAAGTAACTCTTTTCTTAATGTAACTGAGATAAGGGGCAATAATAATGCTATTATATACTCAAACTGTCCAGCTCATTCATAAACTGTCTCACATAAAGACAGGTGTAAACTACAAATCATATTCAATAACCTGGTTTAATGTAAAGGTAAAGGAAGAATTGCTTGGTTTGATTTTAATGTGTATAAAAGAAGATATGAAAGGTACTGGACTTTTCCCCCAGCATGTAATTAAATTCAGCTAGTTTAAAATATAGGAGATAGATAGATAGATAGATAGATAGATAGATAGATAGATAGATAGATAGATAGATAGGAATATGAACATCTAAAAATAATTGGAATTAATTTTGTGATCCTCTGTGAGATTTGAGCTTGTTTGTTCAACCTCTTTTTTTTTAAGGGAAAATAAGTATGGTTCAGTGAAATAAAAATATTTTGAGCAAGATTCCTCTCCTTCAAACAGTACCCTGAAAATATTCCTAGAAATGTCAGGTTCATGTATTATGACACCTAAGGATTTCCAGCTATTGTATGCTAAAACTATGTTGATGTTAGTCTGGACTTAAAATCTGGTAACACATCCATTCTGGAAAAGGCAGATGTGTTCCTTACTTCAGTATTCTTTCCTTTCAGAGTAGAAAATACTGACCTTGTACATGTTGCAGTTTAAGATATGTACTTCTACAATTAAATTGGGATGGAATTTAGAAATTTTCGTCTGCTGCCTCAGATACCCCTCTGCTGAGTCAGCTACTAATTATCAGCCACCCAAACCCAAGTATACACCAGGCTTCAGCAAGGTCAGCTGCACTACAGGATTCAGGAAGCTGGAAGTGAGGAGCTGAGGATGGCAGCATGGCTGAAAGCATATGCAATTAAAGTGAATATATAAGGAAGAAAACATTAACATTTGTATTGGTTTGTATGGCCAGGTTTTGATAGTGGGAGTGTGGAGCCTACAGGAGTGGCTTCTGTGAGAAGCTGCTAGAAGCTTCCACTATGTCTAATGGAGCCAATGGCAGCCCATCAGCATCGGTGGTTGTGCCTGTGGGATAATACAGTTAAAAAAGAAATTATTTTTTTACACAGGAGAAAACTGTGCGCAAAGAAGTGAAAATACATGAGTGCAACAACTATGAAGTCACCAAGGTCAGGGGAGCACCTGCAGCCTGTGCAGGACACCACACTGGATAACCCAAAGGAGGCTGTGGCCCTTCCTGGTAGCACTTGTGGCCCCATGGAGGAACCACACTGGAGCAGACTGTTCCTCAAGTACTGCACCCTGTGGAAGGGACTCACACTGGAGCTGGTTGTGAAGAACTGTAGCCTGGTGGGAAGGACTCATGTTGCAGAATTTCATGGAGGACTGTCTGCTGTAGGTAGGACCCCATGATGGAGAAAGGGAAGGAATCCTCTCCCTGTGGAGGAAGTAGAGGCAGAAAAACCATATGATTAACTGTCTCTAACTCCTATTCCCATCTCTCTGCCCTGCTGGGGTGGAGAAAAGGTAGGGAATCATGAATAAAGTTAAGCTCAGGAATGAGGGAGGGTTAGAGGGAAGGTGGTGTTAAGATTTGGTTTTATTTCTCATTATCCTACCCTGATTTGATTTGTAACAAATTCAGCTTTCCCAAGCTGAGTCTGTTTTGCCCATCATGGTAATCTCCCTATCCTTAAATCAACCCATGAGCTTTTTGTTATATTACCAAAATACCTAGCTGAGGAAAAGAGTGACAAAATAGTTTTGGTAGGCACCTGGAATCAAGCCAGTCAACCCATGAAACCACTTTAACCATCTTAGCACCACCATGCCTTTATAAAACATTTCACCAAGCCTCCACACAGTTATCAGCAATATCTATATGTTATCATTTTATGTGGTTTTCAAGGAGAGTGTTCTCATAGTGGGTGTAATTCAGTATCAAAACTGAGCAGACAAGTCTTTGAGGAAAAGTGAGATGAATCACATATATTTAGCTTCCTTACACAATAGGAAGACCTACTGGACAAACAAATATTTTTTCTTTCTTGGAGGTGGAATGCAATGATACCTATGTTTTGTTAAATTCAGGTAGTCCACTGCACTGCTGTGATTTTGATCACTCTTGAGACAAATATAAAGTGCAATAAAAGGCTTATAAGAGATGAAAGGAAGAAAAGGGTATGGAGCCTGGATAGCAGCAGTAACTGCCTAATAGTCAGGATATTAAAAGGTTCCAAATTTTTATTTTATACATTAAACCAATGGACTTATTAAGCAGCACATAGAGATTGCTCAGGGGTTTCACTTTCACTTCTTGTGCTACTTAGGCACCCCAGGACAAAGCAGTTCAGAGTATACTTCAGGGAACAACATAGCATTGGAACAAGAGAATGATTTTGTAGCCTAACTCTTATGGCTCCATCATACACTGGTTTCTTTGTGCCAGTGGCAACTTGCCTTAGTAAAAAGGGTGTAAGAGCCATGGGATTTGGTCTCATTTTCTCTGTAGCTGTCATTTTCCAATCCAGTTTGAGTCATCACAATCTCTCTCAATAACTATTGCACTTCATATACCCTCAGGAAATACATATTAAAACTGTTATTTTTAACTATATTCTCAGATCTCAGAAAGACACTGATTTAATTTCATGCCCTTTTCTCCCCCTCCCCTAATTTCTATTGAGCTCCATTTCTATTTTCCATCCGTATTTTAAAATGACAACTTGTTTGA
This sequence comes from Pithys albifrons albifrons, assembly GCF_047495875.1. Classification (NCBI taxonomy): domain Eukaryota; kingdom Metazoa; phylum Chordata; class Aves; order Passeriformes; family Thamnophilidae; genus Pithys; species Pithys albifrons. The sequence continues at coordinate 74,414,027 of NC_092461.1, forward strand.
AGCTGAAGAGAGGTATTTAGACAATGGAGCCTGACTTCTTTTCTTCTTCCAACTTGCTTTAAAAAAAAATAGATTTTATACTAGATAAAAACCATATTTTGTGGACCTGGAACACACAGGAGATTGCTGCATGTCATATGACATTGAATCATAAACTATAAATGATCACAAATGACGAAAAATAAGCAAACAAGGGATTAATACTGAAGAGATTTAGAAATTTTGATGGTGATCTACTGCTTAACAATACATTTACTACCTGACTGTGGTCACACAGAGCCCAGAAGTCATTTACTATTTGTTTAAAGCACATGTGGTATTTATAATTTTAGCTATTGATTTCTATGGTCACAACATTGAGCTGATTAAAAAAAGAGCTAAGTTTATACCATAGCTTTAGGAATGAAACGCTATCTGAAAAATTGCATTAACTTTATATACACCTAAACAAAAATTATTCCTAAAATGTAAAAAATCTCATTTAGCTGTTGCTAAAGCTCATTTTTATTTTTCCTTTCTTTTTCTGAAAACCCTTTCCTATTTCTATTGACTATTTGAGTGATATCTCCAAAAGACAAATTTTTGATTATAACTTCCTTGATGCTCTGAAACTGAAGCTCAGGTTAGAGCTTCTCATTGCTATATTAGCACGTGTTGAGGTACTTCCTTTAAGAGGAGTCTTTTCTTCTGTGAAAGATAATGTTCCTTCCTTACAAGAGGATTCATAATTTTTCCCAAACAAACCATACTACTCTAATATTTTGAGCCTGGGACTATAAAGGAATTTGAAACCACTTGAAATTCTACTCAGATGACAAGTCCTTTTAAGATCAGACACAGGTTCTCTTCAAATATCAATTTAATTTATATTTTAAAAACATTTATTATAAAATTTTCATTTTCCTAGTCACATATTTAACTGTTTCTCTTCTAGTTGGATTAAAATCTCTGAATGCAGAAAAAATTAGGCATATATGCAGAGAAAAGACACAACTCCTTTAAAAAAAATTATCAATATGACTTTGAACTTTCATCACATTTTCCAAAATGCTACCATGTTCACATTTCAGTGATCTACATATCATTTCTCACTGTAACTCCTCTTAGTAGTTTCTCTCCACACATCAGCTTGAATTTCCTGTTGGCTTGCTGACAAGTTTTTGGCCATTATTGAAGAAGCTTGATTCACTCACAATCCTAATAAGTACTATGGCTTTACAATGAAGAATGATATTATCAAGCAAGTTGAAGATCTGCTGAGAATTTGCTTCAGGCCTACATTACTGAAAAAAAACAGGAACTTGGAAGAGATCTAATTTACAATTTCCAAACTATATTATAAATTTTCCAATCAAACAAGTACTAATTACTCAGGATATGGAAAGAACAGTTGACGCTGGTAAAAAAGTGGACTACTTATATTTCCAGATTATAGAGATGTGATAATAGGGTAGAAAGCTGACTGTATCTCTTCCATAAATATGTGCCATGTCAAAAAGAAGGAAAAGATTCAAAAGGAGTCCATAGGGTGTTTTGTATATCTCACATTAAACCAGTGGTAACCATATGGTGTACTCTGTAAAAGAGAAGCCCTGAAGGAAAGCTTGCCTAATTTTAAAACTATGGCTGTACACTGAGAAAGTTATTATCATTATCGTTATAATTCTTATTTTTGTTACTATTGTTATTATTATTTATTGTTATTATTAACAACAACAATAATAATAAATAGAGTTATTATTTTCCCTATGCATTTGACTGCAATGAATACTTTCTCTACAAATGCATCGTACAGAAAACTTTGTTATTTTGTATGTTTTTCCTCCATGTCTGTGGAAGTATAGATAGGAATTTTTCCTTACTTGCAGTCTTTATCTTTTATCTTTAATAAAGATTCAGCCTTGGATCTTTCAAAATAATTGTGACAAAGCAGTGGTGACCGTAATAGAGAACAGCTTCCTCTTATTTTCTGTGCTTTACTAGTTTCACATTACAACGGGAAATACTAGAGATTGCTTCTAACTCCTTCAAATTGAACTGGGCCTAGAGAGAGAAGTCACTTGGGTTACACAGCTTAGCCCACATCTGACCTGGTTTCAAAATCTAAAATTGAGTTCTGATCAATTAGACCCTGAAACATACCTATATTTACCTGGTTAAAACAAAGGGGAATAAACATTCCTAAAGTGTGCTGTTATTAAAACTACTAATTGTTTTTTAAATCATGGAGATGGACGAAGAGTACTGAGAATTCTGAAACTGAGTAAGAAACTATAGACCTAAATATATGTATCCTTATATCTCAAGTAGGTCAGGTCTCACCCTACACTTGATTATTCCTATTGGAATGAACATTACTGAAGTGAAATATGAGGTAGGTTCGTTCTTTATGCAGGTGCAGCCTAAAGAAAGTATGCAGCGCTCTATAGAACAGAGAATTTTTACCAACGTCCCTCAGAATACTTTAATTCTTTCCATGCCCTTGATCCTTCATCAGTAGAGTACTAGAAAGTATTGAAAGTTTTTGAAGAGTATTAAGTGGCAGTTAAATATTAGCAACAATTGGGCAGAGAGGTTTAGGGACAACTTTTGCTGTCTGAAGATGGTTCGCAGTTTCAGAAGATCTATGTGGGGAGCAAGAAGCAGTCTTTACACCCATAAAGAGAAAAAACCCTAAATTCTATCAATGGAAAGAGTAGTGAGCATGGAGTGCTCCTCAGAGGTCTGATGCAATATGCATGTTTGTGCTCCAGCTCAGCATTCTCTTTTGCTAAGCTTTGTGCAAAGCATTTAGCCTGTCCTTCTGGTGTTTCCTGGAAAATCCCACAAGTGGCAGCATCCTGGGAATGTGTTATCAAAGCAGTCTATGTTGGGGTGGAGGAAGAATCTGAAAATATGTTTTAGGCTCATGAAATGACACGGATTTTGATTCTTATTTTTGGTAATAGCTTTTTCTTCATAACAATGCCGAGGTCAGCTAGGCATTAGGGTTGTTAGACGTTTACCACCCCCTTGATCACCAGCTTTCAGTGCATGTTATTTTTACTTTACTGACACTTAGAAAAAATTTTATGTCTAAACTATTGGTACTGAGAAGTCAAGAAGTTTCTATTTTGGCAAGTGTTTTGCTAATCTGATTTCTTTCCACATTAAAGCTAAGAAGGAAAATGGTGATTCTTATCTTCAATTGCTTTTTTTTTCATCTTGAAAAATGTCATTATACAGAGAATTGTTATACAAAGTATTTTTTTACAGAAGGAAAGATTTTCTGTGAGAATATAAATAAGATTGAATGTAAAAAACACCAAACCCTCAAATTTTAAAAGTAAAAAATGGAAATGCTTAATAATAATAAAAAAGTAGTATATTCTTACAGTATAGAGATTTTTTAATTATTATTCCACTGAAGCTCTTTTAGCACTCCTTTGATTATAAAGCAACTACTTCTGTTTATTTTTTAATGATCTTTTGAAAATATATTAGTAACATTTTAAGATCAATTCAAACCAGAAAAGGAAGCAATCTGATTCCCATCTCCATCTTATTTCTCAAGTGTCATGATTCCAAGTAGTGGACAGGTTTACATAAAGTATATGTTCTGCTGAATTTTATTCAATTAGCTCTACTCAACTTATCCGGCATGTTCATTTACATCTGTGCTGAGTTTCTGTTTGTACCCAAGGAAATCCCAGCATAGGCTATAAGTTCACATGACTGAGAGCAACGCTGTATACTGAAGAGCTAGGGTCCCCTGTATTCAGTATTAAAGCACGTCCAACGTGTGCACCATTCTTCAACTAGTGCTTTGAAACCCATTTGGGCTTACAAAACTCAGGCTGTGCCAACTTAATGCAGCTTTCTGTGAACTAGAAGCAAGGAACTGCATTATGCAGGAAACTGCAATAAAAGAACCAAAGACACCTGAAAAGTGAAAGTCTTGAAGAACTGTGGCTCAGTGCCCACCTATCTGCCTTTGCAGAAGGCTATTTTGAGGCTTTTCTAGGAATGGTGTTGCACCTTTTATTTTATCAATATTTCTCATATGGAGGTATAATTTATAGGAACACCTTGGTCAGGCACAGTAGGGTTAGGCAATCCATTTTCCAGTTAAATGTACATGGGGACCTAAACCAAGAGGAAACAAAAGCCTGATATTCCATCCTGTTCTTTGCTAACCTTGTTCACAAAGCCTATCCCCAAAGGAGTAGCTACTGGAATGGGTACACAGAGAGGATGCACACAATATGCATTTTGGAAAAATCTAGGTACTAAAAGAACCTGCTTGGGTGTTCAGAAGTGACAGTGACCGCAATTGATATTAATGGCTTTTATAAGCCACAGGTGAGTCCTGAAATTTAAACATGTCATATTGCTGAATGTAGTGTTAAATGTAAATTTCTCAAAGTTTTAGACATCAGCAAATATGCACCTGTTATGCCCAGAAGCAAAAGCTCAGCACAGAGCAATACTGCTGTGATTCACAGCTACTCCTATTTACTTTTGCTTTCTTTGCTAAAAGCACATTAAGAAAATTCAAATCAGGCTGTATGAAACTGGAAAGAAAAACTTTAATGCTTCATTTTAGCTCTCTGAAATTAATTTGGCATAGCATGCAGGTTTAAATGTGACAAAAAATGATAGCTTAATCTTTGAGTCATTTTGCCATGTGCAGGAAACCTGGGATTACCCACTGCAGAACTGAAGTCTGAGTTCTTTGGCAGGAGAAAGCATCTTTCTCCTTACCTGCTTCAAGATTAATAATATCACTCCAACGAGATTAGAGCCATTACTCTTCCTGACCTGACCCAAATGGTACAAATGGGATTTTAAAGGCAGTGTCTACTGCAAGATCCAGCAGAATGATGAGGTACATAGAAAGCTACCATGAGGAATCAGCAGTGATAGACTGTCAGTGTTATAAAGAAGATACCCTATTAGGTTTAGCTATTATCCCAGAAGAAGATTATAGTCATAGATCCTGACCTTTAATTAAATGGAAACCACAGAGAGAAAGATAAACAAACTTGTGCAAAAAGTGGCAACTTTTGCTGTCTTGGTAGCAAGAACAGTGTAAAGTGGGAAAGGGACAGTAACCAATGGGAGATTTACAGATTGCTTTTTCTCTCATTTGGTGAAGAGGCAAAAAGTGGTGTTGACATAGAATAAAAGATCTGCTTTATTGGCTAAACAGAAAAATAGGTCTAGATTTCCACAAAGAGGAAAAGGGTGGGGGAGGGAGGGAGGGGGGGGAAGGAAAAAAGAAAAGGAGGAGGAGAAGGAGAAGGAAAGTATTGTTTACATTGGATTATCATGTATGTTGAAGATGTCTTCAGTTTTACTCTCTAGAGAACTGATTTCCTTGATGATGAATCATAAAGAACAATGGATAACCCCAACCCTAACCCTTCCCTTGGGTCACAGTATGGCAGGATAATAATGCCCATAACCTTCTAACCTCAAATTTTCTAAATATTGAAAAAAAAGACACAATTAGAAAGATGCTGGTAAATTCTGAAGGTGACATGAAGGAAAAATATACATCAATGTGTTTAGAATAGGTTTATTTCTTGAACTTTCATTGTCCAAGGGCAATCACATAGAGTATTATGTGTCTGGATCTAGTACTAAGATACTCATGCTTGTTCAGAGTGCACTATACCTTACTTCATGATCAATTCTAGGATAACGTTCTAATTTTAGAGTAAGTCTGTGTAAGCATGAGCAGCACACAGCACAAGCAAATCTGTGAATTACTTGTAAACAATGTGACAAGAATGGCTGAGTTCTCATAATCAGTTGGTTCTTAAGAAAAGAAAAAAACTGTTTTATAGATATAGATTCTATTTGCTCTTAATCTGTTCGTTTACATTAAGAGAAGCTAAAACTTAACAAATATGGTCTTCTTCATTACTAGCTATTTTAATAATACCACCAGTTCTCCTCTGTAGAATTTGAAATGTATAACAGAGCCTCATAGGTAAGAATTTTGATGATGACAAGCAGTATTGATTCAGTGAATTCTAAGATGAAGGTTTACATACACAACAGGAAGAATACATAGTTACTATTATGGTTTACTAGTAATGAACATTCCCAGCTGATTTAAAACAGGTTCCACAAAAACTAGGAAAAAAATAGGAAGCCAATAACAAATTAAATACATTAATGGAAATTCCTATAGCACTCAACTTTGCACTTACAATTTTGTATTTATTAGGAAAGTCTAATGTAAAAAATTTAAATATTTGAATTTGAAAATTTTCCCAGAGGTTGTGAGAAAAGCATGCCTTCATAGATGACCTATAGCATACATGACATAGCTGATTTTTTTTCGCAACAAAACAAGAAACTGTTACCTAAAGCAACTTAGAAGTTTCTGACACATCCTCTAAGACTTTGCACAATAGTGGGTTCTTACATTTCAGGGTTCAGCTGTAACAACACAGGGTGTAGCCAGTGGTATGTCTTGCCCTGTCTATAAACCCATGCTACTATAAAAAAATGTAAGGGTAGGTAGTCCTGTAGCTCCAGCTGTAGTACTCAATGCTTTTATCAACTGAAGACTCAATATTTAATTTCAGGTCATGACCAAGATAGCAGTTGTCATTTATTGAAACTGTCTATTATTGTTATCTAGTGATTTTCATCTATATAAGAAAACATTGATGGCGTTTGAAATTAAATAACAGCAAAGATATGTGATATCACAGGATCTGTAAGGTTGGAAAAGACCTATAAGATCATTGCTGTGTTCACCACTAAATCAGTCCCTGGACGACACGTCCATGTGTTTTTTTAACAATTCTAGGGATGGTGATTCTACCACTTCCCTGGATAGCATAGTCCATTTCTTGATCACTCTTTCAGTGAAGAAATTTTTCCTATGTCTAATTTAATCCTCCTCTGGTAATTTAATTTTTTTACTATATAATAATTTAATGAAATATACTTTCACCTCTAGAAGCTTAACTTCAACTTCTGAGAACTGGTCATCTAAATCATCCACTGTAACAAGCCTCATTTAATTATTTTTTTTTCAGTGAATAACAGTTTTCTTCAAAAAGTTGCAAAATACTGACAGCCTTTCCATAACAGAATAATAAGCTTGGAATAACAGAAAAACTTACCCTTAAGGATTAAAGTATTTGAATACCTATGTATATTGGCAAAATATATCTAAAATGCGCAGTGTTCCAAACATTTCACTTTAGTATGTCTCAAATATACATATGCAAATATATACTCATGCATGTTCTCATTCTCACAATATCAAATTATGTTGACAGACAGCTTCAGTTTTCCAGGGTTAAAAAAGTTTTGTAATAATTTTTTTTAAAAATCAACAAAATTTTAAATCATACTACACAGAAATTAAACTTTTGAATACAATTATATTTAGTGCCTGTAGACCCCACCACACATTCAATTAACTTTAAACAAACCACCTCCAAAAAAAAACAAAGTTAAAGGAGACTAATAAGACAGAGAAGTATCTGAAGTATAAGTATTTACCCATGCAAGCCCTTATTCATGTGAATAATTGCTTTGGCCTTCATCAAAGTACTCACACAAGTAAATCTTTGCAAGATCAAACTACTAGCTTGCTGACTATCCTTAAAATCAAGGACATTCAAGAAATGAGGGACAGAGAACAATGATTCTGCAGTATTAAACATTAAATCAATGATCAAATATTAAATGGAGGATTGCAGAAAATGACTAAGATGCATTGCTCTTAATTGTGTAAGTTATGGACCCAATTGCTGGTTTCATTTGCAAAAGAGAAATCATTTACAAGGTTAATTGCAGTGTCACCTCACAGCCTCCAGCTCTTTTTCATGTTGTGCAAAGCAAGTGTGAGCAGATGGACAAGAACAACATCTGGCAGAGAGAAGTGGGATCAATGCTGCTGACAGTGTTGACTGATTTCCTTTGGTGTGCACACAAAATAATTGGTGACAGAAAGTGCAATCAGAAGTAAAACTTCAAGACTAAAGTGAATCTTTGCTGATGCCATTAGGGAGCAAACTAACTTCTGTAACTCTCCCTGTCAAAGTCTGGAAGACCTTAAGTGTCTTGCAAAACAGGTGGCGATAATTGGCTCTTGTACAATATATGTTCTTAAAATGAATGACACTTTCATGCAGTTTTCTTCACTCACATTTACTTTGATCTCCAAAATTGCCAGCCTCTACTTGAAGCTACATTTATGGAAAAGTGTGTATGTGAATCAACTATAAGGTTCTTCCTTTTCATCCCCATATAACTGTTTTAAAACATTGTAGATACTATGAACCACAGATCTGCGAAAAGCATCCAAGACTGGTAAAGCAAACTTAAGGGATTCACAATATTATATTCCAAGTTCTTACAATTATTTAGTATTAATTTTAAGCTCTTCTTTTAATGTGGTTAAAAAATGGGGATTTAGATTATGTCAGTTCAAAACCACTCTCCAATATTTTGGGGAGAGTTGTAGCAATGAATGAGGGTCCCTTGTTTGCACAAAAGAACAAATACTCCATCTGTCTTCAACAAATACCTGAGCAAAGATCTGGGGAATTACAAGCTAGACTACCTTACCCAAGCTTCTGGGAATCTTGTCCTCATAGAAGTAATTTCCAGGCAAAAGAAAGAAAAACTGTTGTGTGGAAGTTAATATCACAGACCTCTTGTGGGGCAATAATTCTTTTTCATGAATTTCCCCTACACCTTATTCCTCCAGTCTATCTGCTTCAGACCTGCTCTTGGGATTATCAGCTGCACCCCTAGACTGACGTAATTTAGGAACCTGATGAGGGTGCACTCCATCTCTTCTAGTTTTGGGGTTTGTTTTTTTTGTTTGGGTTTTGTTTTTGTTTTTTGTTGTTTTGGTGGGGTTTGGTTTTGGTTTGGGTTTTTTTGTTTGTTTGTTTGTTTGGGGTTTTTTTATTAATAGAGATACTGTACAGGACAGGTCCCAGGATATATTCTTGAAGATCTATATTGGAATGGTAGGATAGCCAGGTAGGATATGAAATATTAACCACTAATCTTAGATGCTGACAATCCAGCCAGTTTTCACCCATCCACTGGACTACTAATGTAGAGCAGATAATCCCAAATTTGATAAGGATACTCTAGCTTCTTTTTTTCTTTTTTTTTCTTCTTTTTATCTTGACATAAAATAATATATTTTTTAATTATTTGATTCTGGTCTTGGCTTATCTGAAAAGGTCTAGTGGTGTAATCAAGTCAGAGGTTCATTTGGACTAGACTGGCTCTAGTCTTCAAATTTTGAAAACTGATAGAACTTAAAATTGGTGTAACTTAAAAAAACCCACAGTTGTTTTGAATATATCCATCCTTGCATCTCATGTAAAGAAAATTGCTCTTCAGATTGGTTTCCAAAATGACTAATCATTTGTCTGTTTATATATATAATACTTCATGTGAATATGTCAGATTTTTACAACAAAAGCATGAAACACAACAAATCATCAAGTCTGGTCAAATTTCTATTGCAGAAATTATTATCTCATTCCCTACTCTTTAAATAAAATTAAAATTACTAAATACCTTTTACAATTCTGTCTTTAGATCTCGAGGTCACATGATTACAGGTATCTAAACTTCACTTCTTTCAGTCCACCTGTTCTCCTGATTTCTGTATGGTTTTGCATTGATAGTTCTTAGAACTCAACTTTGCTATCATATTAAAATATCTTATTGTTTATACTGCTGTGACTTTGTGGTAACAGGGAACTACATCAGTGCCTTTACTTTATTAGTCTTTTGCATATATTCTTCTTTTTTCCTATCTTTTCTCACAGTAGGGAATCATTTCCCAGTTGCCAATTACAATGCAGACTGTGCCATATGCACACTACACATGGAAGAGGAAGTTCAGGGTTGAACTCACACCTGGGCTTAGTATTCCCTTTACAAAGTACAAATAAAGTTGTCTCTGTTATGTCAAAATAAAAAAAAACAACAAACCAAACATTGAGCGTAACACATCTAATTATCACAAGATTGTAATCACTGCAATCCACCAGTTACAAAAGAGCTTCTCCTTTTTATGTTGCTTGACTATATTCCCTTTTCCCTCTGACAGATATCCAGGAATGGGCTTTCATATGTTCAGCTAGGTATGGGAGCTGTTACTAAGAAGTTTATTCTTTCCTGCTGACATTGTAATATTTTTCCCTCACTTTTTTTAAATCAGCTCATCAATTCTGATTAGTTGCAGACAAATTTGTACATACAAGAGACAATAAGATATTGATTATTTTCCTATATTTGCACCCTTCCTATTACAAACACTGTATGAAGAATAATAATAATACAAAGAAATCAAACAAAAACAAAACAAAACAGCTTTGCAGAAGAAATATGAATAGGCCTATTTTTGCAACTAGTAGCAGAGGAAAATATGTGGATACAGAAGGGCAAGCTTGACAAATTGAAGGAATGGATTAGATTTTGCCATATATGCTGAAGACTGATAGAGGATGACAATGGTCCAAAGTTCCTGCTACTGTGTTTCCACAACTGACAATTTCCATTGAAATCTTTCACCACAGTATCAGTTATTATAATGCTAATTTTTGGGGGGCAGTACTTGATAGAAATTTCTAGCTTTCTTTGTCTTCTGTCCCTTACTGTTTCCTTATACTGCTATGATATTACTAGGGCAGCAATATTTTGCTCGTGATGGAAACTGCAGCACAGTGTTGGAGAGGATTTTTTCACGACCATATTAGCTTTCTTCCTGGGACCTGCAAAATCTCATCTGTGAAGCTTTGATTCTTTGCAGAGGAAGACAGAACATGCAAGAATCCAAAAACAACCTGACTCCCATCCTTATTGTCTTCCCCTAATTTCCATGGAGAGGTCATGAAGGTAGGAAGGGAGAAGAAAAACAAGTGTACATTAAAATCTCTGGATCAAAATGGAGAAAATACAAATTTGTCCAGAATTTGATGAAAGCAAGATAATAAGTTAAACTTTGTAAATAGGAAAGTAAACATTATTTGTGATTTACCATGCCAGGGATTATCATGCTAGAAGAGACATGGTGCTTTATGTTATCAAATATTTAAGTCAGATGTGTAATGTGTTATGAAATTACAAAATGTCACCAAAAAATAAAGTTCTGTGTTGAAAAGGGTTGAATACAATATTGATGTTTTACTATATGTTATCTAACATGGTACCCATGAGTGTGAAAAATAAGAATATAAGAAACATTAAAAAATCTAAAAGTGTACAAATCAGGTTGTTTTGATGAATTTAGGTGGACTCAATCAATATCATAATGCAACATGGTGCAATTATAACATTCATGATAGCCTCAATGAATATTTCTTGAACCAACCAGTTAGAGACCTCAAGATCTGGTACAGTCTTTGGCTAAATCTTGAGAATTGTTGATAGCACTATTCCAGATAAAAGTGTGAAATGGAAGGGCTTTATTAGTGGCAATAAAACAAGAAAATTCTAATCCTTACAGAAGAAAAAAAAACAACAAAACAAAACACACAAGACAAAATACCATGTAGCAAATGTCTAATATTAAAAGAGGAATGAGCAAAATGAGGAAGAAGCAAATCAAAAGGCACGGTCAAAAAGGAAAAGACCAGTACAGTACACAGATAATGATCATTTCCATAGATGATCATTAATACAAACCACAAATTAAGAATGACTTTAAAAGAACTCAATGAAAAATTTGTGATCAAATTGAAGTATTAGAAAATTATTACAAGCGGAGACATCCATCTGAAAGAAAAATCTGTGTCTTACTGGGGAAAATGGAAAAGAACTTTGACAACTTAAAAGTAAAGTATAATAATGTGCATGAGAAAAGATTTTTATAGGCAGTTTCCTCATCCCGACATACTATAAAATGCCACAGAAGCGTAAGTTGGAAGTATAAAGCACTAGGTTGTGAAACTTGTAAATTATAACTCTATAAAAGGAAATTAAAGTCTTTGCAAGACTAATTAACATTTTTCATTGGTTTCCATGGAAGGATTTTGGTAGGTTGTCACACTGATGATTTCTCCTTGTATTTACAATAATGAACTGCATAAAATTGAAATGATGGTAGAAATGGCTTTACAACAAAATGCTAAAATTTATAGCAAGAAATTGTCAAGTATTTTTAAGAAACATTAATTTAAGATTAAAAAAGCTCTTTATAGTGCATAATCTGCTGTTTACCTTGGCTCTAACATCAAGGGAAAAGAATTTAGTTTTTAAAAATAAGTTACTTTTACAAAGAATGTCATAGCCAACAAAACAGACAAGTGAGGTCCCCACAGAGAGTAATATGGAAAAATGGAAGTCATGACTCCAACATTACTAAGTCATAGAAGTATCAAAAGTGACTACAAAGCTCTATGGACAGTTTTCAAGGCCATGGGAGACCCAGCTGGTCTCCTCAATCCTGCCACTGAGAGGAAAAGCTGTGAGGAGAACAGTACTAATAGATCAAGTCAATAATTTGCTGAGAACTGATTCTCTCTGTGTACTGATGCACTTAGTATGGGGAATAAACATGGTGAGATAGAGATCTGCATGCAGTTGTGGAGCTATAATGTTGGAGTCACAGAGGTGTGGTGGATGGCTCCCATGAGTGGAGTGTTGCAATGGAGGAATACAGTCTCTATAGGAAGGACAGTAAGGGAATATGAGGAGGGATGGTTGTTCTTAATGTGATAAAGCAGCTGGACTGTATGGATATCTCCCTGAGAATGGACAAGGAGCCAACACAGAGATTATGGGTTAGGATTAAAGACAGGACAGGCAAGGGTGACATAATAAAGGGTGCCTGCTAGAGGCCATATAACCAGAAAGAACCAGTGGATGAAGGAAACAGGCATGAGCTGCATTACATTCACAAACCCTGGTCCTGGGATATCAGTTGGAGAGTGAACACAGCAGGATTTTAGGAATCCAGGAAGTTCTTGGAGTGTATTGATGACAAATTCTACCTCCAAGTGATTGAAGAATCAATGAGAAGTATTGTGTTGGACTTTGTATTTAGCAAAAATGAGAGGTTTGTTTTGAAAGTGAAGATCAAAGGTGATTTAGCTGTGTGATCATGAGACTGTGGTGTTAAGGATCCTGGGGCCAGGAAGTAGGATAAAAAGCAAGCTCACAACACTGGACTTCAGGAGAGAAGGTTTTGATCTCTTCACAGATTTGATTGGAAGATGCCCATGTGATCAGGCCCTGGAGGGAAGGGGAGCCCAAGAAAGCTGGTTAATATTCAAGGATTGCCTCCTACAAGCTTAAGAGAGTTCCATCCCAAAGAATAAAATGTCAGTTAAAAAAGCTAGGAGGCCTGCATGGATGAACAAGAAACTCCCTAGACAAACTGTAACACAAAAAGGAAGCCTACAGAGGATGGAAGAAAGGACAAGTAACCTGGGAGGAATACAAAAGGTATCCAGGGATAAAATTAGGAAAGGTAAAGCCTAAATGGAGTTGAATGTTGCCAGGCATGGCAAACACTAGAATGGCTTTTGTAAGTACATAGGCAACAAAAGGAGGAACTAGGGAAAATGTTCCCCTGTTGCTCAATGAGACTGGGGACGTGGTTACACAGAAAGTGAAAAAGAAGGAATGTGCTGAAATTCCTTCTTTGCCTCAGTCTTTACTAGCAAGACTGATCTTCAGGAAAATCCAGTCTCAGAGATCAGGGAGAAAGGCTGAAGGAAAGACAATGTGACCCTGGTGGAAGCTAAATAGGTTAGGGAACACTTAAGCAAATCAGGCACACATTATGTCCATGAGCCCTGATGGAATGTACTGCAAGTGCTAAAGCATCTGTCAGATGTAACTGAGAGGCCACTCAATAATCTTTGAATAATTATGGTAACTGGGAGAAGCACCTGACTACTGGAGGAAAGATAATGGAAGAAGGAAAATCTAGGGAACTATAGGTTACTCAGCCTCACCACAGTTTCTGGGAAAGTGATAGAACATCTAATCCTGGAAACCATTTTTGGATGCATGAACAGCAAAAAAACCATCAGAAGTAGTCAGCATGGCTACATTATGGGAAAGTCATGCTCGACCAACTGGATAACCTTCTACAGTGGTAGACTAGCCTGATACTCGAGAAGAGAGCAGAGGGCATTGTCCACCAGGACTGCAGTAAGGCCTTTCACACTGTCTCCCATAAGATCCACAGAAAGAGTGTCGATATACATGTTGGATGAGCAAACAGTGAGATGGATTGAAACATGGCCAGGCTCATAGGGTCATGATCTGCTGTGCAAAGTGTGGTTGGAGGCAAGTGACTTGCACTGTACCCCAGGGGTCTATACTAGATCCAGTCCTGCTTAACATCTTCATTAATGATCTGGGATCTGGATGATGGGCAAACATACTCTCAAAAAATTAGTAGCTGATATGCCAGAGAGCCATGCTGCCATCCAGGTGGATATCAACAGGCTGGAAAAGTAAGTCAATAGGAAACTCATTAAGTTCAACATGAAGCAGTGCAAAGTTCTGCCTCTGGGAAAGGACAGATAGAAAGCAGCTTGGCCGAGGTCCTAGTGGACACAGGTTGAACATGGGTCAGCAGTGAACCCTTGCCACGTAAAGGTATCCTGGGCTGCGTTAGGAGGAGTGTTGTGAACAACTCAAGGGAGGTGATCCTTTCCCTCTACTCAGCACTGTAGAATCCACACCTGGAGTGCCATGTTCAGTTTTGGGCCTTGTACAAGAGGTCTTGGATGTACAGGAGAAAGTCCAGTGAAGGAACACATAGAAGATTAAGGGATTGGAGTATCCCACAAGGAAAAGCTGAGAGAGATGAGACCATTCAGTCTGGAAAAGAGAAGACTCAGAGCAATCTTATCAATGTCAAACATTCCGTGATTCTTTGAAAAGGTTCTGCACGAAGATAAACAGATCCACAAGTGGTCAGCAAAGGGATGAACAGTCACATATAGCTGATAAAAATAGTGAAATATTTGGAGTTAATCTAAAAGAGAGAGAAAGTTCTTGCAGAAAGATCTCAATGATATAGTGTGGCTGAATGGCATTATGATGAAGTGTACCTGTTCAACATGAAGGACAGGAAACTGAGTTGCATGGAATTTTGATCTAGCCCTACATAAACATTACCATCTTCTAGACAGTTTACTAGGATAAGAACAAACAAATGGAATGTATATGGGGTCTTCAAACATTTTTCATGAACTCCTTTTACCTTCACTAGTGGGATAAGGCAGGTAGGAAAATGCTTGCAGCCATTCACACAAGGGCCAGTCTCTTTGGGCAGGCCAAAAGGGCCTGAAAAAATTGCACACCAATTCTTTGCATAGCAGTGCCTTTAGGTGAAAAATCCAGTGACTGCAGGATTGTCTTGTTTATGGACCTAATTTCTATTGAATACAAAGCAAATGCAAGAAGGCATATCTGTTCATAAGGCCACCACTTACCTGGCACTAGCCAATGCCTCTAGAGCTGAAATGCTTTATGAGCAATTGCCCTAAATCTAATCAATTACACAGATTATGACCCTTAGAGTTTCGTGAACTAAAAGGCTGAATCCTCCTTTCTCCCATTTCAGTTTTGACAAACAAAATGTTATTTTCTGTGGATATTTTCACTTTATGTTGTGATATCCGTACTACACAAGTAAAAACACAGCAGTAACTACCAAACAGCACCAACTTCTTAGAGTTAAATCTGTTCTAGAAAAACATAATTTTGGAAGAGGTCTTGTAGAAGTGACATGTTTGCCTCATTAATTTTGGTGCTACTGCCAAGAATCTGTTCCCTGTAGAAAAATGTTAGAAAATAAGGTAGAGGCTCTTAAGCACTATATACATGGGGGATTGACACCTTTACTACTGCCTATATACCAGTCTTTTCACATGCATCGTCCTAACAAAATTGACAAAGACTTTTTTTTAATTTCTTTTTGCTCTCATACTATAATGAGATTAAAGAACATAAAAAACAAATAATACAAAACAAAAAAAATTCTTGCTTTCACAGAGTATATTTGTCAGATTACAAATGATGGTGCAGCCTGATGATTTTGAAACCCACTTCACAGGAACTGTCATCCTTCCATGTTTTTTTCTAAGTCACTTAGTAGTCTTACTAAACAGTCTAAGAATTTGCAGCCTCAGTTAAATCAGGATATGAGGATACCAAATTTTACAGACACATAGTTACTGGACCCCTTCAGTAAATACAGGAGCATTTAAAAGATTCATTGTTGTAGGTAGCATTGTACTGGACAAGTGAATAGAGAATAATTATATTGCTTGTCAACACAGTGTGTTCTAGAAAGAAAAAAAGAAGCAAAATTCAGCTTTCCAGTAAAGGCCATTTTAAATAGCATGGCTACACTATTGAATGAAGCAGCTAGTAACACAGTCCTAAGACTCTCAATTATGATATTAAATCCTAAAAGGAGGTATGGACTTATCTACTGTTTATAAAATGTGCTCACTTATCTGATTCAGAACAGGTACTTTAGACTTTGACATTTCAACCTAAAAGTAATTTGCCAGTGGAAATCTGCAAACATTTCTTGAAAAGTTTTGGCAGCACAAAGATTATGGTGACAGGTAATATGGTATTCTAGAGCCTTCTGAGGTAAGGAATTTCCACTCAGTGTCAAATGGACACTTGTCAAGCCAAGATGAATGTGCATACTTAAAAGAAAGTCATCCATCTAGCTTGATAACTTCTGTAAGCTGAACAAATTCAATATGCTTCAGATATGATAGTTCAAGTAAATGTGTGAAGCACCATATGGAAGAAGTGAACACCTGCTGCAAGGTGTCACCTAGCAATATTGCATGTGTCTGATGGAAGATTGCTGACATAATTCACAGAAGGGACAGAGTTAGTCTCATACAGATGAAGAAATGATAGTGGTGTGACTCACAGGGGACTTGAAAAAAGAGCAGATCCAAAGTCTGTCACTTTTAGTAATGTACTTCAACAACTGCAGTTGCCATTTTTTAACTGTTGTCAGCTGTGTGGTATTCTTTTGCCCTTTGGTTTTGTAGGGATGAAGGACATAATTTTTCTATGGGTTATGATTAGGCACTTTAGAAATTACACTGAAGCCTTCCCAGTACAGTTTCTCTTTTCCTTGCTTATAGAGTCTCACTATGTTCACAATTATATGATAAAAAACTGTTACGATAGAGAATGTAAAATGATGCCCTACCTTATTAATTGTTTAGGGAAGGTCCTGGAAAGTAACAGGAACAAAAAACTCTCTGCACAATATGATAACATTAACTAAAATGGAAGAGTTATCACATAAAAACTAATCACAGAGAACAAAGAGGTCCCTGGAGGGAAGAGGAGTAACACTGTTTACTCAGAGTACCTTATTATGAGAGAATGGCCAACAATGGAAAGCTGCCTGGGAAGCCCAAGGTGTGCAGCCCATTAAGTGAATAATTATCATTCCTGTAGTTGTTATAATGAAATAGCAGATTCCTATTTGTTGTAGGAAAAAGTTTTCTAGCAGTGTTTTTGAGAAAAAACATTTACACGTAGGGGAAATCACAGCCCAACATTTAGACTAGCATCTGAACATTTTTCCATGTGATGGTTTATGGGGAGATTTTTTCTTTCTTTTAGCAAAGCATATCAAGCCTGGTGAGAATTTATATGAGAGCAAGTAAAGAAAAAAGCATAGACTGCAGGAAGATGACAAAGCCAAATGGTGCTCCCACTATTCATTCCAGGTTTTGTTCTTTATTTAGTTAGATTTACGTCATGAAGAATAAAAAGCTGTACATAAAGCTCTAGGCTCTTCTACTTAATCTTTCAATGATATTCTACATCCAGCAGGCTTAGAAAAACAAACATTCAGTATGAACAAATCAACTCAGGTTAGCCAGCCAGTGAATGACATAAACTCCAGTATTTTTCCTAACAGTTGTCTTCTAAAAAATAGCACTTTGTCTCTGAAAAATCCTTATACACGAATGGCTTTGGCTGTGTTCCTGAACTGTCCCTGAATAAAATCAAGTCATAGGGAACCAGGAGTATTTATGAGGCTTATTCTGCTGGCACTATGTATCCTGGTAGGACAATCAGGTAGATAAACAGGTCTCTGATTTAGGACTAGAGAGACAATGACTAGTAAGTATGAATATTCAGCATAGATCCCCTTAGACAAGCACCCTGCTTGGTCTTTTGTCTTTTATGCATGACTAACTTTAATCTGTAGTGATAAATTATGCATTGTAGTAACCCAATGTTTAAAAGACTGGGCAGCAGGGACCAGACCTGAAAGCAAAGCTGATGCAACTCTTCAACAGCTAGATCTCAGTGATACAAAACTGATTCTCATAATTTTCAGTGTGACCATCATCAACTGAGTACCAACAACTTATCTTATTTAAAACTGAATAACAAACAAATCACCAAAGAGCTGTTTATAAGGAAACAGCTGGATCTTGCCCTGCATTTTCCTAACTATTCCTATGTTGACCTACCATATCATACAGCCATTTTGTTTAATTTCTTTTCTTCTGATTGAAAACTTTAGTTTAATTAATTCTCATACTTTTTCATGCATGATTGTAAGTGTATTTGTATATATGAGAATATGTCTGTCAGAAGATATTACTGTGAGGTAAATACGCATGACTGCTTAATTCCAGGGAAATAACCTATGCATCATCTGGCAAGGCATAAGTGCACACAGGTTATTATGAACCCTGCAGCTATATTAATTTGGTAAAGTTTTCATAAATGTGTGTCTGCATTAACAAAGAAACTATTTCCTTCTCTTCTGTCTTGCTTTTATTTTGCAATTGCTTCCCTTCTGTGACTACATAATGAAGAAGGTCCATTTATACAAAGAATGAAAAGGTGAAATGAGTCATCAAAATAGGGTAATTTTATAAAGAAAAGATTGTTCTGGAATAATTTGTTTTAGAGTTGGAAATAATTGGAAGCAATGCTCCGAACACTTTCCATAAATATGGCATTCTGGGTAAAGGAATTATTTTTATTTTGGAAATTAATCTAATTTTTGTCTGCATGTTGTCATTTATGTGAATAGGACTTGTCAGCTTGATTTGTTACAATGCCTGAATTGCTTGCTTAATCCCCAAAATATAAATAAAACATTTAATTGCTTTAACTGTGAATGTTAACCTTTTCAGTACTGCTCTCTCAGTGTGCATTTCAGGAGGAAGTTTTCTTATTGGCTTTACAAACCAACAAAACATGATCTCAATATTTAAAAAAAATATATATAAAAAAAGATACATTAAAAATGACATATCAAAGATTTATAGGGTATTAGGAACAATATTGCATAAAATTGACTCTCTTTCATACCTAAATGTGCATGAGACATAGAAAGAACATGTGATTTTTGCAAGTCAGGTCCATTGGCTATAGCTGGCCATTTACAGAGGTCAAACTTATAGATGGGATAGATAATCAGATAATTCTAGTCAAGGAGTCTGAGAATTTTACATTAATCTCTGTGTTTTGTGCTGTCCCTGAAACTGAAGCACAAAGAGGAACAATTCAAGATTAACAGTACTTGCAATTTGAATGTTGTCTAGATAGAAGCACTACAGACTGAGAAAGTATAAATACTTCATGCAGCTTTTTGCCAGTGAAAGAGAAGCATTCAGTAGCCCTGTCCTCTGAAATTGAAAAACAGTAGTGATCTTCAGTGACTATTCTGCTTTCATGCTCAAACAATTCTAAAAGCAGATAAATAAAAGATGGGGTGGAGCAACCACCAGTTGTTCAGCATCAGTAGAGCTATTTTATTAGTATGCTGGCAGCTGTTGCAGGAGGACTAGTAAATGAGAAACAAAAAACTCAGGAGGGTTATCACTTGAACTACACCTTAAGAAAACACATTGTCTAAATATGTCAGTGAAAAACATGGTAATGTGAGCACTGGAGTTTAACTGCTCTGAGAAGAAGGGATGATCTGTACAGCCAGCATGTTAGTGATATTTGAAATTTTGCTTTATGATGTGATACTGAGCAAAACCTATGATCCCATTTACTGAATTTATCTTAAAAGAATTGTCACCTATAATCCAGATGTGCAATGACATACAAAGAAGCTTAATACAATTACCCAACTGCTTTTGTAGAGCTACGATAGAATGCCCACATATTAATTAAGCTTTTTTTTCTTTTGTTTGCTTCTGGCTATACTGATGGAATATGTACAAATATTTGCCAAAACATAGGAATTCACTGTTAGTTATATCTTTTTACACTACATGATAGAACAAGGATTATTTTGTTGCAGCAATCAAAAGTAAAACTGAATGTCTTTGTTTTACTTTATTTCCCATTACATTTATGTTGCTGAATGGCATGAACAGCATTTTAGAATAATTTTTATGCAAAATGTCTCTGCTAAATCCATGTGAAAAAAAAATTACAGACGAATACAGTATACTAACTACTGTTTCATTGCTCCATGTTAGTAACATTTCAGGAAACATTGAGTTTAAGAACATTTCTAGCTGTAATGCTAATATATGGAAGTGCAACTTTGTCTTACAAACATTTTATTTTGTTAGAGATGATGTTAAAGCTGTCTATATGCAGACTTGGCTTTAAGAGAAGACTCATCCCTATATTTTATTCATTTGCCTCGTTCCTGAGTTACTGCAAAACCCAGAAACCTGATTCTATTGGAGTTAGACTGTTGGAAAGATTCTCTGATCAGTGACATTGTGGTATTTTTAGGCTGGCAAATTGTATCACAAGTTAAGTTTTCATATGTCTCTCTCATGTTCAAAGTATTCTGTTTGAAGATTTTAACTGTGTAAACAGAATTATAAAGATCAAGGAAAACTCGATATAACTGTTCCATAAAACTTAGAATCATAGAATCATAGAATCGATTGAGTTGGAAAAGACCTCCAAGATCATCGAGTCCAACCCTTGGTCCAACTCCAGTCCATTTACTAGATCATGGCACTCAGTGCCACGTCCAATCTCAGCATAAAAATCTCTAGGGATGGTGAATCCACCACCTCTCTGGGCAGCCAATTCCAATGCCTGATTTCTCTCTCCGTAAAGAAGTTTTTCTGATATCCAACTTAAATTTCCCCTGGCAGAGCTTGAGCCTGTGCCCCCTTGTCCTATTGCTGAGTGCCTGGGAGAAGAGACCAGCCCCCACCTGGCTAGAACTTCCCTTCAGGTAGTTATAGACAGTGATGAGGTCACCTCTGAGCCTCCTCTTCTCCAAGCTAAACAACCCCAGCTCCCTCAGCCTCTCCCCATAGGGCTTGTGCTCCAGTCCCTTCACCAGCCTTGTTGCTCTTCTCTGGACTTGCACCTCAATATCCTTTCTGAACTGAGGGGCCCAGAACTGAACACAGTACTCAAGGTGTGGCCTCACCAATGCAGAGTACAGGGGAAGGATCACTTCCCTGGTCCTGCTGGCCATGCTATTTTTGATACAGGCCAGGATCCCATTGGCCTTCTTGGCCACCTGGGCACACTGTTGGCTCATGTTGAGCTTCCTGTCAATTAGTACCCCAAGGTCCCTTTCTGCCTGGCTGCTCTCCAGCCACTCTGTGCCCAGCCTGTAGCACTGCATGGGGTTGTTGTGGCCAAAGTGCAGGACCCAGCACTTGGCCTTATTGAACTTCATCCCATTGGAACCAGCCCATCTCTCAAGTCTATCCAGATCCCTCTGCAGAGCCCTTCTGCCTTCCAGCAGATCGACACTCCATCCCAGCTTTGTGTCATCAGCAAATTTGCTGATGATGGACTCAATCCCCTCATCTATATCATCAATAAAGATGTTAAACAGGACTGGACACAACACAGACCCCTGGGGAACACCACTAGTGACCGGCCGCCAGCTGGATGCAGCTCCATTCACCAGCACTCTCTGGGCCCGACCCTCCAGCCAGCACCTAATCCAGGAGAGGGTACACTTGTCCAGGCCATGGGCTACCAGCTTTTCCAGGAGTATATTATGGGAGACAGTGTCAAAGGCCTTGCTGAAGTCCAGATAGACCACATCCACAGCCTTTCCCTCATCCACCAGGTGGGTCACCTGATCGTAAAAAGAGATCAGGTTGGTCAGACAGGACCTGCTCCTCCTAAACCCTTGCTGGCTGGATCTAATCCCTTGTCCACCCTGAAGGTGCTGTGTGATTGCACTCAGGATGAACTGCTCCATAACCCTGCCAGGCACAAAGGTCAGGCTGACAGGCCTGTAGTTGCCAGGGTCCTGCTTGCAGCCCTTTTTGTGGATTGGGGTGACATTCGCCAACCTCCAACAATCTGGGACCTCCCCAGAGAGCCAGGACTGTTGGAAGATGATGGAGAGCGGTTTGGCAAGCTCTTCTGCCAGCTCCCTCATCACCCTGGGATGGATCCCATCTGGGTCCCATAGACTTGTTAGCATCCAGCTGGCTCAGTAAGTCAGTAACTATTTCCTCCTGGAATACAGGAGGGCTATTCAGCTCCCTCTCCCTGTCTACCAGCTCCAGAGGCCAGTTGTCTTGAGGGCCACCTGTCTTACTAGTGAAAACTGAGGTAAAGTAGGTGTTAAGTACTTCAGCCTTCTCCTCATCTTCCTTAACTATATTTCCCTCCAAGTCCAACAGAGAATGGACGTTTTCCTTGTCCCTCCTTTTGTTATTAATGTATTTATAAAAAGACTTTTTGTTGTCCCTAACTGAAATAGCCAAATTTACTTCAAATTCCACTTTTCTTTCCCTAATTTTTTTCCTGCATGACCTAGCTCTATCTGTAAATTCTTCATAAGTAGCCAACCCTTTTTTCCATAGTCTGTAAACTTTCTTTTTATCCCTGATTTCTTGCAGAATCTCCCTATTTAACCAAGCTGGCCGTCTTCCCCTCCGGCTGGCCTTTCAGCACACTGGGACAGCCTGTTGCTGTGCACTCAAAATTTCCTTCTTAAAACATGTCCATCCCTCCTGGACCCCCTTGCCTTTAAGGGTTGTTTCCCAGGGTATGCTCTGAATCAGTTTTTTGAATAGGCCAAAAATCTGCTCTCTGGAAGTCCAAAGTAGAGGTTTTAATGGTGGCTCTCCTTACATCCCTGAGGACTGAAAATTCTATTATTTCATGGTCACTATGACCCAGGTGGCCTCCAACCACTACATCATCTACCAGCCCCTCTCTGTTTGTAAACAGTAGGTCTAGCAGGGCCTTCCCCCTGGTAGGCTCATTTACCAGTTGATGAAGGAAATTGTCCTCTATACACTCCAGGAACCTCCTTGACTGCCTCTTCTCTGCAGTATGAAGCTCCCAGCAGATATCTGGCAGGTTAAAGTCACCCACAAGAACAAGGGCTGGAGATTTTGAGACATCCACCAGCTGCTTGTAGAATAATTCATCCCCTTCATCATCCTGGTTGGGCGGTCTGTAACAGACTCCCACAAGGGTGTCAGCCTTGTTGGCCTTGCCCCTGATTCTGGCCCACAGGCACTCAACCTTGTCACTGATGACCTCAACTTCAACAGAGTCAAGAGACTCTCTAACATATAAAGCCACCCCTCCACTTCTCCTTCCCTGCCTGTCCTTTCTGAAAAGCTTGTAGCCCCCATAGAAGCACTCCAGTCATGTGAGTCATCCCACCACGTTTCTGTGACAGCAACTATGTCATAGTTTTCCTGCTGCACTATGGCTTCCAGCTCCTCTTGTTTGTTTCCCATACTGTGTGCATTGGTGTACATGCACTTCAGCTGGGCCATTGATTTCATTCTCAACTCGGGCTCTATGCTCTTAGGCCTATCTCTGGAGAGCCCAGTTGCCGTCCCTTCCCCCTTCAAACCTAGTTTAAAGCCCTCCTAACCAACCCTGCCAACTTATGGGCTACAGTTCTTTTGCCCTTCCTAGATAAATGAAGCCCATCTGCTTTGACGAGACTGGGCAACACAGAGTTTGCCCCATGATCAAAAACCCCAAAATTTTGACGATAGCACCATCCTCTAAGCCACCTATTGGTAAGCTGGGCTTTCCTAAACCTCTCCTCATTCCTCCTGGCTAGCACAGGAACTGAGGCAATTACTACCTGTGCTCCTGTCCCCTGAAGAGATCGGGTCAGTGCCTTGAAATCTTTTTTAATTACTCTGGTACTCCTTTTATTAATGTCATCACTTCCAACCTGGACAACTAACAGCGGGTAATAGTCTGAGGGTTGGATAAGCTTAGGAAGTCTTTTGGTAATATCCCTCACCCTAGCCCTGGGAAGGCAGCAAACTTCCCTGTGGGATGGGTCTGGCCGACATATAGGGCCCTCAGTTCCCCTCAGAAGGGAGTCACCGATTACAACAACCCTTCTCTTTTTCCTCTTACCTGTAGTTTTAACCCGTCTGGTAGACTGGGAGTAACCAGAAGACCTTGTAGACAGATCCTCCTCCTGACTGTCCTCCAACAGACTGTCCGAGTTCAGGGCCATATACCTGTTTTTTAAGGGCACCCTGGCAGGTGAAAGGGGTCGAGAGGGGGTGTTTTTGCCTCTACAACCAGGCACCTGTTTCCATTCGTCCCCATCCCTATGGTCTGTTCTGTCTGCCTGATGGCAGGAGGGGCTGGGCTTCATCACCTCCTGCCGGGCTTCCTTAGGATTGGAAAGGGTGTGACTCCACCAGTCAATTTCCCTTTCACTCTCCCTTATGTTTCTGAGCCTATCGACCTCTTCCTTTAGCTCTGCCACCAGACACAGCAAATCGTTCACCTGCTCACATCGTATGCAGGTGCTTCTCACACTGTCCACTGGTAGTAGGTCCAGGCTCAGACAGTCTATGCAGCCAGAGGCCTGAGTGGCTGCATCCTTTTTAGAGGGTTCTGTCTGTATTGACACCTCTCTACTGGTAACAGGAGCAACAGCTTTCATTTTTTGGGGAGGCATGACTGCCTTGAGCTGTGGGGAAAGATAGAAAAGAGAAACAAACAAACAGGAGAGAAAAAAAAAAGCGCCACAGAAATTCCTAGGCTTATGCCCTGCCTGTTCGCCCTGCCTGTGCAAACTGCCGTGCAAACTGCCGTGCCACGCCCTCACTGACGTGCCACGCCCCTGTTTGCCCGCTCCTGTTCGCCGCGCTCCAGGTTGCTTGCGCTCCCTAGAGATGTTTTTAAAGCCTTCTCAGTCTCCTGCTAACGAGCAAGCCACACCTCCAACTCCCCTCTGAGTCGCCTGCTGATAGCTGAAGGAGCAGCAAACAAAGCCTGCCAGGGAACCAGCTTAATTAATTTTATAATTTTATAGCATGTTTATTACATGGACCTTAATGATGTTGAACTATCAGATAGCCAGATCAATGAAATATTAGTGATGTATTGTAATAGCATATATCTCTTCAAATGATGTCTATTAAAACCCTTATTTGTATCTATAGGAGATAGAAATGCCTTGAAAAGCCCATGGAACACAGGCAATTTTATTTACTTTTAGGAGTAGTATTTGTTATGATTGTGAGCCTAAGGGAAGGTTAGTTAAGTCTGTGGAGATCTCTCAAAAACAAGAAATATCAAAGCAACTCTAAAAATTAGGGGAAGAGAATAAAGAGTAAGCCATCCTGCCAATGGCCCTGTTCTCAATATGTGTGTGTGTGGCTCAGCTTCGCGAACGAAGATTTGGGAAGGGCTGTCCCCACGTTGCTGTGCCCTTCCAGCCTGCACAGTGGATTTTAGGTGAGGCTCAGCGTGCGCAGAACTGGCCCCACTGTTTCAGTCCTGAGGTTCATCTGCCACGGCCGAGCAAGCTTGGACGGTGCCAGTGAAGTCCTCAGGACTAGAACCTACAGCACCCGGCATTTCCTAGGAGGTCTTCCATCCAAGTACTAATCCGGGGCTGACCCTGCTTAGCTTCCAAGATCTGACAGGATCAGATGTCAGGGAGGCATTTAACTGCCTACTGTTCTCAATATACAGTGACTGGTATTTGCATGTGCCTTATTATCAGACAGATGAAGTGGAGCAACCTGGGGCAAGGCTCAAAGGACAGCAGGAGCTGCAGTTCCCTCTTCTTCCTTATATTGTGATTCTTGTACTTGCAGTGTGCACTGGCACTCTCACTATTATCTCTATTTCCTTCCTCTCCTTGTAGGACAAAGCTGTAGGCAGGTAAGGGCTGGCTTGCACCAGTCAAGGAGGCAGCTCTTTGAGGGAAGACAAGCAAGAGTCAGGGGTGACCACAGCACAAGTAGGGCTGATGCTGCCTCCAAAAAAAGGAACTACCTCTGGCACATAATAGGGCTATCAGGGCAGGGTCTTTGGTAATAACAGGACCTGCTGCCAGCCTAGTGACCAGCAGGCCAGCCTGAGAGGGAGGGCAGGTCTCAGCTCAGTGAAGGAAGACCAGGGGCAAGGCTCAAGCAGCATACGACACCAGTGTCCCCCACTTGCCCATAGCATAGCTCAGCTGGAGGCTCAAGCCTGAGATACTGTGAGGTTCCTGTACAGGGGCAAAGGAGTGGAGATTCCAGGAGAGGTGGTCAGAAAAATAAGGATGAATGGTGCTCTCAGGGGTCTGAGCTTCTCTGACTGAGTTGGTTGTTGTTTCAGAAAAAATCACCTTCTTAGTAGAGAAGTCACCATTATTAGAAAAATATTTTTAAGTGTTTCATTCCTATGATGTTTCCTCTTGCAAGCACATTGACTGATGTGGAAGAAGAGCCTTGGAGAAGTTCAAAGTGAGGAGAATGGCTACATGAAAATTGGTCCTTTATCAACTTATTGAGCTGCTGTACCCTGTGAACAAGGATTTCATGCTTCCTTTAAGCAAACATGTTGATGTTTCCTTTAGTGTAAGACTATGCCTTCACTTCATTATGGGACTACCTAATTTTTTTTTATACTGGTTGAAATGTAGAACTTCTCAAAGACAGTGAAATCCCAGACTGTTATTAGAGTAAATGAGGAGAATTTTTAAAATCTTTTTCTAAATTGAGTATGTTCAACAGTTTAGATTTTAATTGATTGTTTTTGAATATTTTTTATTAAATAAAATGTAACAGCAACTACATCTGTCACATAAAGAGATCTTGAGAGGTCTCATTCTACTAGAAGCTTTCTAGAGAAAAAGATTGGGATATGAAATTCATCCAGTGTTTGATAACAAAAATACTCTTTTTTCCCTTTGGTTATGATTCAGTGCTACTGCTGCCCTGATCTACTTCATGAGGACATCTCTTTCCCTGAATTATTCTCTAGTGACACTGGATAGAGTCGCAAAGGAAGTATCATATTATCATGCTTCACTAAGTCAGCTTAAATGGATAGTATAGAAGGAAAAGGTAGAGTTAAAGGCTGAAATTCATTAATTCACCACATGATGTTAAGTGAAGAGTGTAAGAGTGGGATCATGCATACATGCCAGTAAGGATCTCACATATTTCCCCTAGTTATTAAAAATTCATTGCTGTCATTATTAACCTGCTGCATTAATCTGTGAAAGTCATTTCACCTCGTCATGAGTCTCTCATTTTCTTGGCTTTACCTTATGTTTGTCTTCCCTGGAAAAATTGTAAGCAGCATGGGAACCCTGTTTCAGCCCTTGACCACAAGTAGACTTTGCATAGGTGTAACTACTTCAAGGAGGAGTAAAATTTGCATATTTAGTTCTTGCGCAGGACTAAGAATTGTGGTGAATTATTTGTCTAAGAATTTTTATGCCCATTTAATGTTTCCATGGCATATGTTTATGTTGTTCCATTTAAACAGCACAACTCTTGCATGTATATTAAATTTTTCTATGTTTTCAATGGATTTAGTGCATTGTGGACTAAATGTAGCTGCAAGGCAACTAAGAATACTTATTATTAGGAAAAAAGGCAATTGCTAATCACTTTGTACATTTGTAATACTGCGTAAAAATCATAAAAACTCATGCTCCTTACCACAAATGGCAATTTATCTCCAACCACAAAGAATATTAGTATTAACCATGCTCATGTATAGTATCACTTTTACAGATCTATTTTAATGCATGGTTACTCTGCTATAGAATTATAATGGAGGCTTATATGAAATAAAAAATAATTCCTCCTAGAACTTTATGAGAGTTGACTGTTCCATTGGAGCCATTATGGTTTATCATGTATTTAGAGGCTTCTAAAATATGAATTATTGATAGACTCCAAGGGGCAATGTTTCCTCATAATTTATAAATATTTATTTGCTGAGTTTCAGAATGGATATTATTGAACTCATATAGACCATAATAGCTCCAAGTGGTATATAACACAGTAGAAAAAGACATTTTAAAAATCCTATCTCTTATTTGATATACTGGAAGTGTAATTAAATGCTATTAAGATCCAGGAAAAGGGATAACTCTGGTTATGATGAAACAGATATTTGCAACCTGGCTTGTTTTCAATGCACATAAATAAAATGTCAAATTTACCTGCTTAACAATATTTCAGATATTTTCACTATCAACACATTCCCTGATACTTCCCTAGCTTCCACACATCTCAGAGCCTGCTTTTTCACTTTGGCCTTACTGAACTCACTCCTTCTATTTATATTTGATGTGTGTTTGTATATGTGACAGCAGGTATCTGTGACATCAAAGCGCAAATTGTGAGTAAAGAGGTAGTTAAGGTAGCATGAGAGTGACTTAAAATTTAAGGGCGAGTATTTAAGGGTGAGTATTTTAACATGCAGTCTCCACTAGGTTAGGAGCTTTTCTTATCAGCTGAAGTTTTGTTGGTTTTTTTTTTTTTTGGGTGGGGGGATGTTGTGAGGGAAACTGATGTTTATATTCTCTCTTTATGCTACTGAGTTAAATTGTGTTTAAAAAATGCAACTAAGAGTTGCTATGCTAGAAACTTATCTCCTTTCTAATTTGTCCCTACCCATCCTAACATGCCTTTTTTCTCAGTGTGAGGTAAGATTAATAAACTGATACTTCTGAATAAGCTTCTGAAATGCAGAATTGAATATGCATATTTCTTTTAACTCCACATGCTGTACACCATATTTCTTCCTCATTCATTGTGAGGATTTCCTATATTTTATACTTTATATGGTTATAATGTAAAATAAATATTAGAAACACTAGCTGCTAAAGCTATGTAAGTGAAAAAAGAGTCTGGTGTGACATTTGTGTAGTGACAAATAGAGAAGACCCATTGATTTATTTAGGAGATCAAACATTTTGAGGTGCTTTGAAGCTGGGCACCATTTCCTTAATACAAAGACAGCATGGTATTTATAGCAACAATAAAAGATGTCTCTTGGAATCTGAAAATGTGTTTTTATTTTTTTTTTTTTAGATTCAGGGTAAAACTACAGACCATTCTCACAGAATCCCAGATAGCTTATTTATATTCTATTATCATAGAATCCAAGAAAGTCTATTAAATATCACACCTCCTATGCAGGTTGCTTGAATTATAAAATAGTTCTGCTTAGATGGATTTCCAGTAGTATTTATAATAATATATAAAATGGGAGAATTTTTATTGAGGAAAAAATAAAATGGAATAATTGCTGTGTCCATGCTGTAAATCTCAGGTTAAAAGAGATGGAGTATTAAGCAGAGTAGTTTGATAAATGTTTACCACTTAGTGAGACAAATATTTTAAAAATATAGAGACCAGATTCTGCCATCTTACTTAGTGGTAGTATGCAGCAGCAGTATGCAACTTCAGTAAAACTTTTTGATTTTATATGGACTTCTTATTGGGGCTAGCACTATACAGTAGGAACAGGTGTGCCATAATTAGAGCTTAATATCATCTTCTTCAAGCAAAACATTCATGTTAGAGATTATGTCTCCCTCCCTGTGCCTTTATTCCTTTTTCTGAGATTTTGAGTAATTGTGTGTGCATGATCTAAGGACCAGATGTTTCATATTCCTTATTATTCTGAAATACAAAGTAGGTACCACTGGCAATATAAAGCAGAAACCACTTGTAGCATTAACAATATTGGCATTCTGAAGTGTGGCAAACCTGGGTACTAAAATTTCTTGAGTGTGTGTTTATGCAGTTTGTGAAGGAAATGAACTTATTCCCAGCCCTGATTGTACTGGAAAGCTCAAAATATCTCTCCTTCTGAAAGAATTTAAAAAGTGCCCTAGAAGGCTCTTATCAAGCATTTTAAAGTGTGAGACACCTGATACTAAATTCTTTCAGGATCTCATATGGAAAAGATGCTTGAAGAACATTCTTTGAAGACTTCATTTCTGAATCATCAGGGTTTTGGGGATGAAATCAGCAGCTTTCATCTAATTTGATTGGAAATCTTGTTACTGGCACAGTTTGCCCATTTCTGTGACTTTGCACTTACATACATTAGTTATCTAGGGAAGAAGCAATTATGAGATTGCAGAAGATGTCCAGGGGAACAAATAGAAGAAAAGATGTCTAACATTTGTTTGTTTAGTTGTTTAAGCAGGACTACACAGACATCACATGTAGTAGAAAAGTGAACAATGAAAATCATAAGTAAAATTAGTAATCCATTATGCAAAGAAATTGGCAGCAAAAGAATCAAGAATATCATTCTGAGGGCGAAGCAGAGCACCCAGAGTTCATGTCCTTGGTTTTAATTTCACAGAAAATAATGGAATGCACAAGTACTGTAAAAATAAATAGCTTGCCTGGGGCAGTAAACAAAAAAGCCACTACTAATGGAAACTTAATTGCAAATGAAGGGTGAAGTTAAATAAACTGAGCACTGTTACTTCTAGCATTCATTGTCAGGAGGGTTTGAGATCAAATGAAAAATTAAAAACAGAGGAACACAATGTAATGGAAGAGAAGTTGGACTATTTTTAGCTTTCAAAATTACATAATAATAAGGATATTTGCTTGACAAAGTTTTTACTTTCTGTAAGGTAGGATTTTCATTGTCTAGGTTCCTTGCAATATGTTTCTGTAAAGATGAGCAGTTGCTAACTATTCAGAACGTATAAATCAACTCATTTTTGTTACAGTCAATGGTAGTGTAGAAAAATTGGTATAGTTTGCTGGTTTGCATTACTTTCACATTATAAAGTGTCTGTAGACATTGTATGTTTAAATGATCCATTAAAGTAAGGTTACAGCTGCATGGCTGAAGTAGTGCATATCATCCAAAAAAGTGCTGGGAAATAAGGCTTAACAATTTTGAGGCAGGTAGTTAACATCTCTGCCCACGTAAACTGAGAAGGCAAAATTCTTTATTCTGGGTTTTGTCAACTTTCCAGCATTTCTGTTTTTGTGAGTGTGCAAAAGACTCTAATTCTTTCATAGCTGTGTGTAGTTGGGAACTATTTTAAACTTGTTTTTCCTGTTTGTCACTAATGGTTGGGGCAATAATGACAGGTGTGCAGTTAGCCAATTATCTGTAAAACTTCACATAACCAATAAAAAACCCCCACAGTCTTCTGGTTCTCATCAAGTCTTTTATAGATGATCAAAGCAGTATCATATCTTTCATGCTGAACTTGATTTATCAGTTTCAGTGCTTTCAGGACAAAACTTAGTCTTTGAACACATACAAACAGATATGCAGCCAAAGAACTCTTTAAAATATAATTATTTTAAACTTCTCCTAATTCAAAATTTCCAGAGTTTAATGTTAAGAGCTATTTAGTCAAAAGGTATCAAGCAGCTTTAACTATCTGCTTTCCTACTCTCTTTTAATGACTGGTATGTGCTATATACACGTTCTACAGGGAATGTAAGTTTCAAGTTGGGGGAAGGTTTTTGCCATTTATGGGCTAATTTTTCATTTCTTAGAAAGTTTTTTCTTTCTTATTTTTTTCTCCAAAGGAACAGAAGAGAGAATAAACTGGGATTCTCACACTGACAGTTCCCATATTTATTATTTCAGCTGAAATTTCATAATGTTTCTGGAGAACCTCCATCACTGTAATCTACTTTTCTGAAGTTTAACTGCACCTGCTTTCTTCAAGTTATATTATAGGGTCTGTTTATTTGTTCAAGCTTTTGTCTGTTGCGTAGACCAATGATTTGGTTTTGTTGATTCAAATCAGACTGTGCAGATGGATTGTGCTAAATAAAGGATTGAGGAACACTTAAAGGTCTCTAGATCCTTAATAGATTGAGAGCAGAAGAGATAAAATATTGATAGAACTACACTAACAAAAAGTCTTGTTTTAAAAAGTTGAGGGTGTTTATGTTTATTGTTTTTTTTTCTCTTTCCAGACAGAACCTCTGCATGGTCTATGTTGTCCAGTTTGGTTTGGGAAGGCTAATTTTAGTTCAGGAAAAATAATACTTTTGTAAGCCTGATGTTAACAACCTGCTAGGGTAACAACCCCTAGTAAAACCAGGACCAGGTAATGTGGGGCACTATATCCCACCGGGCAGACAAAAAAGCTACTTGTCTCCTGACGTTTTTTAAATACTAGCATGACTAATATCCAACCCAGAGAAAATAGTAAGACAAGCTTAACATCATTCTAGCTTTCTTTTGTTCCCCAAGGCTGTGACGTGGGGCTTTTTTTAGCAGCGTGAAGTATAGAATCTCAGCTATTGTGTTTAGGAAATAAGAATCTGTAATCCATAAGAGGATTTTCAGATGTAGCCTTCTAGAATCCTATTTTATTTATTTCTATACTGGCCATCTTAATATCTTTTCTTCGGAAGCCAAAAGACAATAACAAACACATAGATGAACAAGTCTAAGCAGTATTCAGGGCAGCTAATGTATACACAGAAACAAAACAACTGGAAGAATAAGGAACAGCTAAAAAAAGGAAAAATCCACTAGTGAAGCAGAAATCTTTACACTGACATTCATTTTCTGGTAAAGTTTTCAGTGTCCTATTTAATACCCATTACTTGGCAGACATCACTTCGGGCTGGCATACTGAAGTCCATGCATTCAAACTTATCCTAAACTTGACTGAGGCCAGATTAGACAATTTCAAACTGACCAATACATCACTGATTCCAGCCAAAAAGAATATGCTTAATTTGGGCAGTAGACAGAAATTCTCTGCTTATTTTTTTTGAGAGCCGAAGAAATTTTCATGCCAGACTGTGATTCTGATATGAACAAGCAAGACAGTTAAATGTCCAAGCAGTAAAGAAATTTTCCTTTAATCACAATAACTCTTCCAAGCTGTAACCATCATTTTTGGAAGCTACAGTTTGGTTAAAAGATAAAGATAATTCAGAAGCTGTTTCATTTGATTCTGTCTATAAAAACTCTGGACTAGTTCAAAATGCTAGCACTAGAAAAATGAAGTTACTGCATATAGTTCAGTTTGTCTTTGTATCTCTGTGGCTGTCATGCCAAGAAATCAATGTCATTAACCATAACAATAACACACAGCACTGTGTGTCTCTTATTTATCAAGAAATCTAAGAGCTTTGCAAAAAGCTCTGATAACAGCTCTCAGTAATTGGAACACGCAGCATCAGCTTGTCTTTGTTAGATCACTTCTTAATGCCACTCTACCATAGAGAGAGATTTTCCCAGAAATCTCTAACCTTCACAGGCATTGTCTGAGTTGAAACGTTAAAGCAGTCTGGGGATTTTCATACCCAGTTACAGAGAATTCAGGGAATAGTTCTGTTAAGTTTTTGCTGTTGCTGTGGTTATCTCCAACTCTATCTCTGTGTCAGTTCACAGAAGAAAATTGAGTTTATTTTGCTACTCTTTCATTTCTTCTCATTTGCCCCTTATTTTGAAGGTGTTTTTATTTCCTTTAGTAAGCTTGAATCAAACTCAAACGTTATATAAAATATCATAGTAGTTATTTAATATTAGAGGAAAAAATCACTGTTTTTCATTATTGTTAATTTCTATATTCTAAATTTCCATTTGAGGAAAACATTTTTTATTTTGCATTAACTACTCTGCAAGAAAGCTCCAGAGAAATTCTGTCTTTGTCATTACCAATGTCATTTTTCCTGATACCAGAAACCTTTACAACATAAATTTTAAAAATAAACCTTCTATTTAATGCTCATATGGGTGTAATAGGAAATAAAAAACTCTTTTGTGGAACCCGTTTTACTTGAACAAGCTCGAAAAAATTCCTCAGTTTTTCAATACAGTTATACTATTTTAAAATAGTCATTTATCTGCTCCTGTTAGACTCCTGAGTACACTTAATAAAACTGAATTATGAACTTGAGTTTTGATTATTTATTTCATTGAGTCACTTCCACAGAAGGATCTAAATTCACAGTGAAGTTAGTTATACTGGGCTAAAATTGTCACATATTAATGAAATAATTTCAGGTTGACCACTTAAAACAGTGTTCAGTAAAAACAATAGTATAAACTGCTCTCTATTTTTAATGTTTATTGTTATTTGTACAAGCATAAACCAGGAGTGACTCCATTAATATCAGCATAGTTGTATCAGTTTAAAACTTTCATGACAGCAGACTCTTTTATGGAAATCATAAAGACAACAGAGTGCCACCTAGCATCAGGCTGCAGATGTGATTTCAGAGGAAGGTAGGTTGTTACCAAAAGAAGATTCATCCTTATTTCAAAAGGTTGCCCGATAGACCTTGTGAATCAGAAGAGCTGAGAAATCACCAGTAATCTGACAAGAGAGGAGAGGATTAAATCATACTTCATAAAAGGAAGAGTGAACATGCAGAGACTGCGAGCAAAGGAATGTTTATGGCCATTACATATGTCTAAGAAGTTTTTTGGCTCAAATATGTATCTATGTAGCTTCAAGCTCAAAATAGGCTGCATTAAAAAAGCATGAATGCCAATCCAAATGCTAGTAGAAAGGATGATACTATAATAAAGACACCAGCCATGGCTGACTGGTTTTTCTTTTTTAAGTGGGTAAATAGACATACACACATACACAAACATACATGGAACAACTCTGACCTGTTGGGGTACACACAAAAGCCTGACAAGGAAATAACTTTTCCTTTGAGCAGTGGTTTGTACTGTATATGTTTATGAATCATCAAGGAGCATTTTCTCATCCAGTTTAGAAAGAACTAATTCAAATACTTGAATGTGCCAGATTCAAAAGCTGTGGTTTTTTAGATGAAAATAACACTATTCCTCACACAAAATCATGTTTGAAGAAGGCATAAACCCCCTGCACTGTGGCTAATACATACTAATAATTTACAGCTTTGTTCTTCACTGAGCAGTGAGACAGAGAATAGATGAGCAAGGAGCAGAGAGTTCTGAGCAGAGGTGCACAGAGGGCCCCATTCTCTGCATTTCAACTCACTTCTTTGACAGTCCCTCATCTCTGTGCAGCAAGTACCCAATTCTCTGAATGACCTACACTTTAGTTAAGTATTTTTCTATCCCACTGGTGCTTTAGTTTCAAAGATATCATGTGCTCTCCTGTCTCTTTTAAAGGAGTGGCAGTAGGATGTTGCCACCCTTGTGCTCCTTTGGGCAGATGATGTTGTGATATGAGGAGAAGAACTATCACACAAGAGACTTTAAGACAGTTTTCTCTAACTTAGCTACTTTTCTCATATATATGTCTGTTTTTCAGGTCCTCATGATATTTTGTTTATATCCTTCCTGTTCCCTCAGGCCCTTCAGGAAACATCCTTTGAAAATGCCTCAAGCTGAACCTTTCTGTCTTCCTTGCTGAAAATTTATAATGTTTATTGCTAAAAAAGCAAAAGGTAATGGTGACACAAGAAAAACATGAAAAATGCATAAAACAATTGTGTCTCTTTTTCTCTGCTTTACCGTAGAACTTCTACTGTGAATCTAAAGAGCTACAACTATTGCATAAACAGATTTGAAATTATGGATACAAACAAATAAAATTTAATTTATCCTAAACTTTAAATTAAATAATTTACTGAATTTTTTTTTATTTAATTTCCTTTTTTTTCCTATCCAGATACAAACAGACCTTAGTACTATGGAAACAAAGGGGATTCTTAGAAGAAAAAATACTATGTGTTTTTTTAGGATGATATTCAAAAGAATGTTGCGATTCAAATTGTCTTAGCCAGAAAAATTACAGTTTATTATCAGCAGTGGAGATAAATGATTCTTATAGTGAATGAAAGGAACCCAATCTCCTATGTCTTTAAAGACAAAGGACACACAAAGATAGGTGAGGCTTGAGGATTACTGCCAACATGTCCTGAATTCAATTCTGCACTCTATTCCTATTCAGTGAGGTTGATTACATAAACATTACTGTCTTGAGCCTGTTCCAATTTCAGTATATATAATAGGAAGTGAAATATGATGGGAGTAATTTCAGACCATGCTTGTGTTCATTATGATCACTGATACTAGAGGTCATCTATTTTTATGCTATTCCAAGTTGAGGCTTCTATGACTGTGTAGCTGGTATAAGTTCAATACTGCAGAGCACTCCTAATGAACGAGAGGATCATTGCAAAAGCAGGGCATGAAGTAATAAAGGCTGCTGATGCTCTAACAGAAGACCCTGAAAGGCACTCCTTTTCTCAGCTAGCAGTGTTGGAAGAAGTGCTGTGAAAGGGTCTGAAGGCCAAGTCATATATTTTAGTAAAGGTCTTCTTGGTTCATCCTCTTATGTTGACTGAACGAAGTTCTTTCTGATAGGGTATTAATATTAATATGTATCTTTCCTCTGTTTCTGCTTTTAATTAATTAACTCAAAGGGCACCAAAGTCCAAAATCAATCTTAATGAAAGTTTTATGTCTTAACCTTTCTCCAAGAGTGATCAAGTTTTTTCAGCTCTACAGCTGATTTTTATGCTCTTATCTGAAATCTTCAATGAAGAGAGAATGTGGATAAGCAAGCCCTACCCCTATCAAGTTCTAAAAAAATAGTTTCTGAAGGTGAGTTTTATTAGAACTCATTACCCTGTAGTTAGGAGAGGAGGTTCCTATGCCCAATGAAACCTCCTTCATCTGGGAGTAGAATGAGAGCCCGGAAGTGTACCATGCTGAGGTGGTTTACATTATGTTTTACTGTATGTTAAGGCACCAAGTACTTAGGAAGGAGATAAATGAATATTTCTTCCTCTTAGTTTTATATATTATAATCTCAGTCACAAATGTGCCATGTTTACAGTTTCTAATGCCTTTCTATATAATATCTAATGGTAGATTTTTTTTTAGAAAAACCATTCATCTTCTGAACCAAAAAATAATTTCTTCTGCTCCCAGTCTTAAAAACAGTATTTCAATACGAAAGGCTTTTTCAGAGAAATAACAAGACAAAAAAAAAAAGTAAATGCTGAACAAATCTAGAATTATAAAAAGGTGTTGGTTTGATTGGAAACATAGTAATGCTTGAAATATTTTACAAAGATCTGTGTGGATTCTCTGTAATGCAAGCTTTTAAACTGAAGACAGAACATTTTCTGAAAAATAACATTGCCTCTAGCTATTAATTTTCCTTTCTGTGAGAACTACTTGAAACAGTTCTATGGCCTACAATGCTCAAAGAGGCAGGCCCCAATGTCATCTTTGGGCCAAAACCCTGTAAATACAAACCAGAAGACCTCTAATAGTATCTAGTTATCTGTGAGTCTTTACTCAATAAGCAACTTGTCTGTTCCTGCCAAACTCTTATTACTTGACCAAATACACACACATATACACATTCAGAAAAAAATCTACATAGTATGTTGGCATGCCACAGCCTGTACAGTGTGCATTTATGAGGTTCTTTCAGTATCAGTATAGGACAGGAGATGGCCTCAATCCTTGTGGGTCCCTTCCCTTGTATGGTTCTACCTGCTTTACATATGATGCTAATGGATTATTCAGTGTGACGGCAAATCTTTTCTTACTTTCTTGCTCTTATTTGACTTAGTCCAGTCTTTCCATGAAGTTGGAAGCTTAATCAATTTCTTTGTGCCCAACTGCTTGATTTCAATAACACAGACATTTCTGCTATGACTCTAAATTTATATATAAATATCAAATACAAAGAAAAGGATTTGACTCAAGTAAACCTTTCCATATATGCTACTCAATGTTAATATGTTAAGGCTTTCCAAAGGAATAATCTGGTACCAGTGACAGACTACTGAAGAACGTACTATTTTTTTCTAAAGATTGTAAGTTCAGTTTTGAAGTTGCAGAAGCATTTAGTGACTTTCCTGACTGGAAGACAGACAAAATAAAATTCCTTGAGCGGGATACTACATCTATTATGCAACTGCTGCTACTTGGGAGATTTTTAAAAATGTTAAAAACCCCTCTTTTATTTCCCTTTCATATTATAGATGTTCTGAGATGCAGTTAATATTGTATCCATGTATTCCATTAGGAACACTGAAATATGCACTGAACCGATAGGAGAACTATGGAAATCTACATCAAAGGATGTTATGGATGTCAAAAAAATGTGTGACTTCAAGAGGAAACTGGAAAAATATATTGAGAATTGCCTAATATTGCCATATCTGACACAGGAAGAAACGTAAGCTGACATTTTTTGAGATTTGGAGAGCATAGTCTAAATTAGATATTTTTCTCTCAGGAATAGGATTATAGGGCAGAGTCACAGGACTCTGCTGGACCTTTCTCATCATCTTATTTACAGCAGCATAACCATCTTACAAAAATAGTAAGTAAGGCCCTGAAAGTTCATTGAGATCTGTTTCTTTCATAACTAATACTACTTCTGTTGCAGAGGTATATAACTACAGTAAGTCACTAAAGGAACTATTCAGTTTTAATATTTTCTTATCATTCTTGCTTTTGAAATATACAAAAGGAAGGCATATCACACTTTTCCCAGATTCACCTTTTTTCTTTCAGATTCTCTATATCTAGAAATTCTAAAAGACAAAGTATCCCATTCAAACTAGGAAGCCTTCTTGGAAGAGCAAATGGCCTCTTGTAGGGTACATTATTCTTTCTCCAGGGGACTAGCTAAGGCCATCTCCTATCTGGCAGACAAAGCAGTCCCCACTGACAGTTCTGTCTACACAAAGATATATATTTTTTGTGGCAAATAAATTCAGGCACAGAAGCCAGTGTTCTGACAAAGTATGATAGAAATATAATACCTGGGACCTAACCTAATTAAAAAAAGGCATATTTGGTCTTGGAATTATTCCCTGAGGTTCTCCAGAGAGAAAAGTAGTTTATGAGATCTGACAGCTTCTAAACCCATGTTTTACCTCTCATTTATATGAATGATGGTGAAGTAAAGATATTCAGGTTTGATAAGAAGCCTTTGATATGTGCTGATAAAAATGATGCAGAATAACCTAGACAGGTGCAAGTTCCTAGTTTCTCAGTGGTGAGAAAAAACACTTTTACTACACAATACAACATGTTGCCCTACTGTATGATTCTTAACTGAATTTGCAAACTAAAAAGATGCATAGAGAAAATTGTTCATGAATTTTCATGTGTTGCTGCATGTGTCAGAAAGCTTAAAAGACATGAAAAGGCTAAGAGATGTGGTTAGACTACCACTACACTGCAATATATATTTAGATATGAAGAAGCAATTTCTGGAAGCATCAACATTTACTGCCAACTAGGGTCTTATCTTGATTAGACTACTAAAGGCAGCCCAAAGAGAGAAAATGGAGAAAAAAAGTAGCATCAAAGTTCTCATTGGTGAAATGAGCAATGGTCTATATTATGTCAAAAGAACAGTCACAATATTGTCTGTATGTAGATCCTTCAGCACTGAAAAGACTAAAGGAGGTTTACTGATATTGGTAAATGGAGACATCCTATGTCTCTTCGCTATTTACAGATGACTCCTAACACAGGCAATTCTAATCATGCTTGTTTACAGGAAGAATACTTACCTAGAGCAATTTCCTGTCTCTTTGAACAAATATTTACACCTGTGAGTAGTCTCGTGTGATTTCAGTAGGGCTATTGACATGCTTGCAGAACTAGAGCAAGCTTTTGCATGTTGTGAAAAATTTGTACTTTTTCTAACTATTTCTCAACTTGATAAAATTCTTCTGATGCACTCTAGTGTCTGAAAAAGCCCTGGAACTATTCAATATAGACATGTATTTATATCCATTAAAGCAACCTAGGAAATATAGATTGAGTATATATTGTTTAAAAAATCTCAGTTTGCTTTTTTCTTCTATTGTGTAGCCGATTGCTTATTATTACAAACATCAGCAGTAAACCAATATTCAAATATGCATTTTAATAGTATTTATCATATGAAAGAAAACTCTCCTTTTTTTCATGTAGTCACATACTTAGAACAAGAAAACAATATGTAGCAACTGCACTTCTGTTCCATGGAATAATGTTCTCTGCCTCTGCACATAACCAAATATGGCAGCAATTAGATGGATTTTTGAACAAAAGCTTAAACAGGCACTGTAATTTCACAGGAAATTCAAGCAATATTTTAACATTGCTGAAATATTTGAAAAGAATACATGAAATATACTGCTAAAGATGCTAAGAGTAAAATAAAGCCAACCAATTATTTCAGCTTTCACAGACAAACTTGAGGTGTGCCTGCCACATGTAGAGGATGCATTTCCTCATGCAGAAAAAATCTCAAAAAACAAAATCCATCAGAAGAAAAGCTATTCCCTTGTGTTTAT
This sequence comes from Pithys albifrons albifrons, assembly GCF_047495875.1. Classification (NCBI taxonomy): domain Eukaryota; kingdom Metazoa; phylum Chordata; class Aves; order Passeriformes; family Thamnophilidae; genus Pithys; species Pithys albifrons. Next base: position 74,454,472 of record NC_092461.1, read on the forward strand.
AGGCATACAGAATTTGTGTCAAATAATTGTTTCGTGTAATTTTAGTTTGGCTTTCTTCAACTCATATTAGAAAACATATATCTAATTTTCCCACATTTACAGAAAAAAAATAGGTATGTAGAAATGTTTTAGTGTCCAACTATACACCCTATGGCCTTGACAGTCTCACTAGTTCTTTGAAGAATAAAAAAGAAGGAATTCAAACCTCCCTCTGCTGGACCACAGAAAACAGCTGCCTGTTTACTTAAGCTGAATCTTTATATTTGGATAGATACTAAGCTAGATGCTGTAAAGTCCTACTTATTAATGAAAATTAATAATAATATTTATATTAGGTTCAATAGACTTATACTAATTTTCACAAACTAATATGGCACATATACTGCTGCTGTGAAACTGTGTCAGTCTGCCAAAGTTTTGCTTTGGTTATTGATGGCAAATATTTACTAAATTTTTTCCTATGTGTGCAATTGCAATGAAAGAACTTGAAGGAGGTACTCCCAAGGCCTGTATTAGCTAAATTCATTATCTAGAAAATCACAGAATAATAGATCTTAATAAAGTCTCAGGACATCATTCAGCTTGTCCTTTTTTCTTGAAGTAGAATCAACTATGTGTATGCCATTTCTATTATCTCTGAATTTCAGTTATTTTTAAAGCTCTGTAGTTTTCACACTCCTCCCTCTCACTAAATTATTCAAAGATTTTTTGTTGTTGTTTTGTTTCTCTTCATTTAAATGACTTTTAGTAACATCCTATTTTGTCCTCACATACTTTGGTTATTTTTCCCCCATGATCACACTTTCCAAAGATGACAGTTATTACTTAAGACAAACTCCTACTAGTTTCAGTGACTGTCTGTTAGTATAGCAGGATTCTGTGAACAATAATTTTTCTTTCGTCTCATATACTGGTTCATGATTTTGTACACTTTGGTCACACTCACACTGAAACTGATGTTTTTTGCTCTTCTTTAGGCACATGTTCTCCATACCTTTGGCCATTTTTATCTACTCCCCTATGCATTCACTAACTCTGTTACAGCCTTTGTGAAATACTGGTACCAAAACAGCACACAGTACTCAAGATGCAGGAGATGCTTTCTCTCTTGTTCTCAGTAGTCTTCCTGATGCTGTCCAGCATTTGGTTGATTATTTTGGCTGCCACTGAACGTTGAAATGGTTGTTTTGGAGAATTGTCCATGACAACTCCATGCTGTCCTTCCTAAGGTGCAAGTTCCTGAGGATGAGAAAAGATTAGTCATGTAAACAATTCCTTTTCAGGGGTATCATGCTTCTAGCTACTAAGACAAGGTCAAGGTAGTGCTAAAATAGAGTAGCTAGTGCACACTAATGCATTTTTCTGTATATTCCAAAGGGGTTTTGTAGACAGAAGAGTTCAAAGTAACTGAAAAAGTGGGTGCATTTTTAAATAGCAAAGTGTAAGAACATGCTAATAGAAATAAACAAATAAACAAAACAAAAACCCACAAAACAACTTCCAAAGCTATAGTTTTGTGCTCTTACTAAACAGATGACTATCATAACAGTGAGCACTGAAGCTAAAGAAGAAAATTAAAATGTCATGTTTTGTTCACTCAGCTTCTTTACTTTGAGATTCTATTTCTCATATAAATGGTGATTCAACACCCCTGCTAATGCTTAGAACAACTTATTTTACTTCTTAGGAGCTTTATGTTTTACTTTTTAAGAAAATGTAGAGTCTCAAGTGTGTCTTATCTTTGAATGGGAAGAAGACCAAAAAATCTAGCAGTATTTGACATATTTCGAGAAGTACCTTGTATGATGTAGGTGTGGATAGTGCATCTGTTATCCAGTGAATCATGCAATAGCATATTTCTTGGTTTTAATTTGGAAGATGATTATTGTGCCAAGACATAGAAAAATGAACATATCTATAAGAAGAAAAGTTCTCACTGTAATGAAATTTACTCAGTGACTGAGTAGCAATCAAGAGAAAGAGCATGGTGTGACTTGTCATTGAACTACTTACATGGCAGAAGAGATATGCGGATATTCAGGATGCATAAAAGTAGGTGCTGAAATAAAAAATATTCAGAGAGTGTGAATATTCTCAAAGGATAGCTCTGTGAAAGTTTAGTGTCTCTAGAGGTCTAGTATAATGTCTCTAATGGTTATTGAAAGTGGTCTGTTTCTCTCAGTGCCAATTATAAAGTTTTTCTCATTCACCCGGAAATTTGGGATAGTGGAGAGTAGTTTTCCTGTCAGATGCACAACATATTTACTTATTATAAACAGCATCTAGGGAAATTATCAAAGTTCTTTCATCTGAAAGTAATACCTATTGTTTTATCATTGATATCTTACTCTAATTCTCCAGAAGTTTTGCCACAGGATTCCTTTTAAAATTTATCTTTCACTGGTTCTTTAAATCAGTCACATGATAGACTACGTATGTATTTTATGATGCTATTAGTTTTACTGAGCTAATTTAATAAAATAAAACATGCCAAAAGCACTAATGAAAAGAAACATCCTTTTCAGATTTGCTGCCTTGAATAACCTCTGCTACAAAATTTAAAATGGACACTGCATTAATGTGAGCTATTTATTGCATCCGAATAAATACATAATACACCATGGTACATTTTTGAGGATACAAGTCAGTGCCATTTTGCTCAAGACAACTGCTACTGGTGACTCATAGTAAATTGCAATTAGAAGGCTTTAATATGTCATGACTTCTGCACTATGTCTGATCCATAGATGCAAGAATGAGGTAGTGAACCATATACTCTACAGCCCTCCATTTCTTTTTGGTAGAGCTAGATAAGTCAATTTGTTGATCTAGAGGGATTTTGTATGTGAAAATTATATTGCATTTTACTTTTTTGTACATCTATGTTAAGCTTCAAGTCACCAAAACTGGAATAGAATTTTGTTAAAAGCCACCATACCACTGGATAAAATCTGTGTCTGGTCTAAAAAGGAGCACATCAAATAAAAAAAGTTCAAGAATTATTTCCAAAAGATATTTGCTGCTTTCAAAATCAAGAGCAGAGCCCAGCTAGTGAGGTTCAAACTGGGTATAAAATTAACATTCTAAAGTAAATAACTTGAACAACATACTAATAATATTGGATTCTTTTTAGAGGAGCTGGATAGCTTTTTAGAAGAAAAGCCTTAACAAAAAGTGTGGAATTTAGATAGAAAACTAATATTTTATTACTGAAAGTGTAATAGAGATCCTACTTTAATATGTATTATCTGCATTTGTGAGGGTGGTAGGGTGAGAAAAAGAAAAAAAATTTTGATCTACATTTAAATAGATCTTATGGGTTCAGTCTCAGAAACTGAAAACTGTAATGATTACAGATTATCTAAAATTACCCCCTTTTAAGAAATAGATCTTAATAAAAGAAACAAGTCATGAAACATTAAATATATATTTGAAAGTTTTTCAATAATGATATTGTCTGCAATTTGCTAACTGGTTTTCCAGAAAAGAAAAAAAAAAAAAAAAAGAGAAAAATAGCAGCTGATTTCATCCCGAGACCTTTTGGCAGCTACTTTCTAGCTAGATCAAGAGGTCAACATTATGAATGGCCCTTATTCTTTTCCACAATTAACAGTTGAAAGGTGGTTGAGAGCCGAACTTAAACAACCTTGAACTGTCTTTCAGCTGTGATTTTTTTTCCAGCTCTGAGTACCAGAGTGATTGCCATGGCCAGAGTGTTTTTCTGTGACTGAAGGTGAGCCTTGGTGACCTGAAAACCTGAACTAGTTGTGTAGAAGCTGTCTAATATAGGATAGAGGTTTAAGAGCTTAAACAGATAGATAGTGAAGCTTCCATCTCTGACAGGGAGTAGAGCTTATTTTGCACAGTTCATCTTTTAATCCTCTGTAGATTGTGAATACCATTTCAGTTCAGGTAACTTTGAGTCACCCTCAGGCAGAAACTACCCGTCTCCCTTGCATTTTTGTAGCATTCAGCCTCATATTTTAAGTTGTTCTGGTGTATGACTAGGCTACCTAACAAGATAAGTGAAACATAAAGACCCTCAGCATGACCAAGCACAAAGCTTAGTGACAGGGCTGGGACTGATGATTAGCTATGTGGGCTGTCAAGTTATCATTATGTTAATAGCAACCATTGTGCTTTTAAGATTTCACTCCCCCCACCCACTCGCTACCCACCCCAAACTAGGGTAGGAGTTGCAATTTGCACTACTTACATCTTGACTGCAAGACATTAGAGATTGTTGAAGTGGAGTTTACAGATTTATAACAACTTGGGATTAAATGAAATATTTGGTTTTTTTTTTTCTAAGTTATATTTCTCAAACTTGAGAAAACAGTGTATGCTTCTAATCAGATGCTGTGGAGAAAGAGTGAGGAGGTGTTATGGGTTTAGCTAAGTACGCCTAAATTTAGGTTTTAAATTTCAGGGTAGGCCTGGGACTGTCAGCTGACTTGAGCTGGGCTGAGCTAGCTGACAGCTGACTTCTTCTAGCCAATAGTATTCCATACTGTATTTCGACATCATCTCAAAGGGGTAAGAGCCAGTGTGGGGGTGGCTTATTTCAGTTCCTTCATAGCTGTTGTCTCAGAAGGATGCACTGTGCCATCCCAGGAGGGACGGGGAGGCCCAAGCCCAGAGTGCCAGCTTACCATCATGTTATCTGAGGGAAGTAAAATGTTTGTTCTTATTTTCTCTCTGGGGAATTGACTTGTCTGGAATGATTTGTAGTTAGAATGGTGGGATTTGTGTTCACTGAGGAGTAGGAAGTTATTTCTTGTTATTTCTAACTTGTGTAAGTGTGTGTTATATTGTAGTTTTACTTTTTTCTGTATAAATATACATAGTTAGTTTAAGCATAAACCTAGTTTGAGAGGGGTTTTTTCCCTTTCTCCCTTTTCTCAGCTCGGAAAGGGAGGGAAGCTCTGACTCTATATTGGGCAGTTGGCATTTTGCCAGCTCAACCCAAGACAGGAGGTAAGAGATTTACCTGGAATTTTGTAAAGTAGGACAAAGAATATCAGTTTTCTCTGATACTTTGCATAAATCTTTAAATTAATGTTTCCAAGTCAAACTACTAACAACATGCACACTGTGCTTATAGACACACAGAAATAAGATAAACAGAGAGTGGAGCTTTTTAAAATATCATTGTTTTGCAAGATTATTGAAGTGCAATAGAATTGAAGATAAAATCCTTTACACAATAAATACACCACCATATGTTCTTGTTGTTATGAGACATGCTTTATTTTGCATGAAGTGTGCCTTAAATGTCTCAAAATAAAAGACCTTCATTGCCAAACTTTGGGCTTTATCTGTCAGGTTGTTGACTTACATGCCCTACTGTTTCAACATAGTTGTTATGTAGACTGAAAGGTTTCTCTGTCTGAGATTAAGGGTTTGGATTTGGGAAAAGTGGGTTTCAACACCATCGTTTCTTTGTGTGTTAATTGTTCATAATGTGAAATCCTTAACTACCAGAGATGAAAAATTTCAAAACATTTTTTTAGATATATATTTGTATATACTCCTTTTAATCTCTTTGCATGATGGGGAATAGTTTCTCCTGATTGCAGCATAAAAGTATTTTTAGAGAAATTTAATTATTACTTCTTTACTGTCACACCAGTATTGTATTCTGGTTTCAGTTTCCAGCTATGGTAGTTTCAGTGCCAGGAAGTTCAGATAAACACTCAGTCCTATTTGTTTTATCATCACAATGTACCAGCTCTGGAACAGATCATCACAACCGGTAATCTCTTCTTTCAGAAATCTCAGCCCACACAGCAACAACCTGGGAGGAACTCTGCCTCAAGAGTTGCATCTAATCAGGTACCAAGCCAAAGAACCAATTCTCCTGCTGCTCAGACAGATATTTCTAAATGCAGAAGCTTATATGACAAAACCAGCTACAAAACAACATAGTTTTTTCACAGTTTGGGTGCATGCTAAGGAAAATAACTTGGAGGATATGTAGAAGAGCCTTGCTGCTTCTTGTCTTTGTACTGTAAGCACTGAATCTTGTTGCAAGGATTTTGTACTGTAAGAAAAGTCAAAACTGTGAAAAAGCCCAGGAACCAAATGAGAGAACAGTTAATATAAGGGACATTCCAATAGTGAAAATAATATGAAAATTTTCCAGACTGATGATACTGTATTTACATTTCATAGTCTTCTTTGTGTTTTCTTGACCTCTCATAGAGTTCCTGTTATAACATTTTGTGCATGATATGGTTGCTTTGAGGATTTCAGACTTTGGCAAGCCTATGTCACTGTGACATGTTTATTGCCTTTTAGCACTAGTGAGAATTAAGGACCGTTGGAGTACAAACCGTAACAGGTAATGAACCTCCTTTTTACTCCTTTTTATAATGTCATCCTCATCTTTCTGCTGAAAATAAAGGATTTCCACTCAAAATAGAATCTTTTGTCAAGTTGCATTCATGTTTAAAATTTAAAATCCAAATTAGTATCTAGAATGATGTTACCAGTGTCCAGTTCCTTTTCCTGCAAATCTTCTTCTGTTACTCAAAGATATCCCATGTCTCCGGTCATTATATTTTAAAGAGCAGAAAACATGAAGAAAGAACAGTTGCATAGATATACACATATGCATACATTCATACTTTATGTATGCACATAGATATGTGACAATAGGTATGTATATGATTACATATATTGCAGATTTCATAACATGAACTCTCATCTCTTTTCTTATTATGTTATTGATAATACAAAATTAATTTTAGCTTTCTGGGTTATATAGTTAATGATTCCATTATTATATCAAACCCCTTGGAACAGAAAGTATTTTCAGGCTTCTTAAATTATTATACCGTAGCTGAAGTCATTTTATTAAAAGTTATTTAACTAAAAACCCAGAACATGAGCTTTAACAATTCAAAGGAAAGGAGAAACCACCATTTGTGAGTTCTAAAATACCTTTTATTCAAGAGAGGATTTTCTGTCCTGGAGGGTAAATTCTAGAGAATACTTTGAAAGCCTGTAAGAGAAGAGCATTATGGAGTTTCCTATTTCTTGCTATCTTGTTAGAAATGAGAAAGGAAAAAAAACTTGGCAAGGGGTTTCCAATCCTCTGAAGAAAAAATTTCTTTCTTTCTGATTTCTTATATTTTTTCATTCAATATGCTCTGATTTTTGTTTTTTAAACTTTGTGGCAGTCTCCAACTTAATGTATATGAAGAATGAAAAGATTCTGAGGTGAGCATAAGCCAAAATTCATAGATTCAAATTTCACACCAAATTTTGTTTTCTCTTTATTTTATGAGCATATCAGGATAGACATGTAAAAAATGTCGGCATTTCTGAAATTAATATTTTAATGTAGTGTGGTCCCATGGGGTAAAGGAGAGCACTCTGGACTCTGAATCCCAAGCACCTGAGTTTCAGTCTCAGTGGGGACCATCCACTGGGCAGTTAAGTTCAATGCCTCCCTGCCATCCGTTTCCATCAGATCTCAGATGCTCAGCAGGGTCAGCCCCAGTTAGTACCTGGTGCTGTAGACAGTCCTGAGGACTTCTCTGTCACTGTCCAAGCTGCTCGGCAGTGGAAAATGGACCATAGGACTTAAATGGTGGGGGCAGTTCTGCGAACGCTGTGCCTCACCTAAAAAATCCATTGTGCAGGCTGAAAGGGCACACCCCTGTGGGGAAAGCCCTTCCCAAATCTTTGTTCATGAAATCTGGCCATACATAAATTTTAATGTAAGACATAGTTTTCACAATTATTAATCAAAGAATAACCAATGTTAACCAAATTTAAAAAAAAAAATCCATTGTCTTGCTGAAGTATACTATTTAAAAACACAATAATTATCCTGATAGAGAATAAAATACCATACACAAGAATGGGATCGGAAAATGCAGATTAATATTAATTGGAATAATAATAGTACTGGTAGTAGCAGCAGTAGTAGTATTAGATTTTTAAATGAAAATGTGTTATCCAGCAGTTACATCTTTAAAAATAACAACCAACCAAATGAAAAAAACAAAAAACCCAAACCATTGAGCAAAAATCTACCTGTCAACTCTCAAACTCTGAAGGTATGCCAGGCATACTATGACTGGGTCCATATGTCACCTAGGTCACTTAATGGGAGAGAAATGTGGAGTTGCAGCTAGGGGTTCACTCTGAAATGGGAGAGTTTAATCCAAAGATCTTTGGAGAGGGTCAAGACAGCAGGATTCCAGGCCTACCATGTAACCTACCTGAGTTTCATTGTTTGTCATATGGTCTGGTGCTTGGGTCTCAAACGTTGAGAGAAAAGCAATAAGGGTATCATTAGAGTGTACTCTGCAGGTGATTTCTCCAAGTACTGAAGTGAGAGATAAATCAGCACACTCCTGTAAATTTAAAAGCAGTGTGTTTAAATGTTTTCATGAAGCAACTTAAAAATTACTTAACACTTTCAAATACCATTTTTTAGTTGATGATGCTTCTTATTTTGTGGTGTTAGTCCCAGTTTTTCCTATACAATGTTACTATGTGATTTTGTTTGCCTTTGCTTTCTATTTTGGGCCTAAACCTGTACAAAGTACACTACAGAATCAGAACAGGTGTTTTCACAATGATCACAACCTATAAAACTGGGCATTTGCAAACACTTTTGGAGGCAGTATTTGAGTTCTAATCCAGTCTCATTATTGAATGTCTGTGAGATTTACTCATGGATATTCACATATGTGAGTTACTATTACTCTTGTCAGTATAGTCTGTTTGCTGCAGAAGCTCTCCAGAAGAATGATTGCATCTCTCATTTAAATCTCCTTGACACTAATGGATTCCATCTGGAAGGCCTACGTGCTTGTAAAACCTTGGTACAATTGAAAGGACCCTTTGTGTGCGTACTTTAGTGTAGTCTTCTGAAATCTTTAAACATTTCAAAGACAGGTCTCTCTTCCATTCACTTTCAAATGAGTTATTCATTTCAGTGAGATTACTTCAAGCCTTGCAGTATCCTTTGCATGACAAAAACTAAGCTAGAAATCCATATAGGATCCACATCAGAAAACAGCATAATGTTTGGTCTAATGATTAGGCTAAGAGCCAGAAGGAGCTGGTTATGCAAACTCAGAGACAATGAGCTCTCACTATTCAACACCCCACTTCTTCCACTGATTTATAGCAATAATTGTGTGATTTTGCAGCCCTTGATTTTGAGTACTGCCATAAAATTTCTCTTTAAAGTGGGGCAACAGTTCCTGTTAGTTTGTTGCAGATGAGATTATTGCATCTGTAGATCCCAAATGAAGTATTGACTTCATAACCTTGCTGTTCTCTTATACACTGTAGCTCTGTAAAAGTGAGCTTATTTTAGAATACTAAATAACTTGACAGATACTTAACCCTCCTCAGTTCCTTGAGGGTTTGATTACTTTATGCATCACAAGAAAGACAAAGTCCAAAACAAGAATATCTAAAAGCAGGGAAACCATATAATAACAGCACTGTAACAACATAAAGATACTAGAAAAATAACATTTACCCTCAGAAGTAAGCCATGAGAATTTTTCTGTGATAAATCAGTAAATGAAATAAATGTATGTAACTTAAAATACCTGAAGACTCTTACTCATATGTTTTTTTTTAACTCACATATTTGACAATTACTTTTTAAAGAGTTCTTTAGTTAATTGTTGTTGTGATTGTCAAAAGAATTTTTGGTTAAGTACTTCCCACTTGATTTTGTTGTTCTCTGATAACTGACAGGTTGATTCTATCTGAATCTCAAGGGAGTTCTTCTGATTTAGAATTGTCATATTTAAGTGATTTTTTTAAAAATTCAGTTTTCTTCTTTCCAACAGCACAAATAGGTATTCATTGTCAATGTGGATGAAATGATCTTCATAGGCAGTAGTGAACCCTGGATGAGCTGGAAGAGCTTGGAGTCACAAAGGGAATCACATCAGTTCACAATACATAGTATCAGGTTCTACATACCTCTGGAATTCTGATATTCCAAGCCAAGTCCTTCTCGGATTGTACTGTGACTTCAGCCCAGCTCTTTTCTGCAAAGAGTAGGAGTGTGTGATCAGAAAGGCTGCCTCACATGCTGCTGTTAAACAGATATGGAGCTGGGTCTTGTCCAGAGTGTATACTCGCTTCAGGTTCTCAGCCTTTTGGAGACTGTCAAAGTCTGGAGCTAGTCACTGAATACTTGTGTCACTTGTTCATAATGCACCTAGATGGTTCCAAGCATGCACTAAAGACTGCTTCTGTCATGGCATCCCCCTGCAGGGGAAGGGGTTGGTCAGAATACAGGTTGAATGAGAGATTATTAATATTGGAGATTGCAGCCTAATATTAATATAATAAAAAATGTCCTGAAATGCCCAATCTGTCTTTAGCTGTGTTTTAACAGTCAAGTTTGCTCTGTGAGACTATGATGATTAGATTTTAAAATGTGTATTTTATGTTTGCTATGAAGGATGTGCTTTGATCTTCATTGGATAATGTTGAAAAATAATGAATGCCCATGATACTGTCACCTCACTGGCTCTATGATAGTGTTACCTTATGTCTATACTGTTGATCACCACATCAGTTCCACTGATATCCTCCAGTAACTTCATTTTAGAAAACAGTTTTAATAACTTTACTACATACTCTAAAAATGTTTGAAACTTTTGCTTTTGTTTTTCTTTTTTTTTGTCTTGACAGCTAGAACCACATATTTCTAACTTATAAGCAAGTCACAAAAAATGCTATCTGTAATTTTTCCCTAAAATTTAAGGAGAATTGAAGGAATTTTTCTTGATAGAATTCTTTTGATAACTACAGGAATAAATGCGGTCATCACTGCTCTAAGAAACCATGGAACTATTGTCTTGTCTTGGGAAAGTGTTCATGTAACATATAAATCCATATTTCTACTATGTACATATATATACATGTAATATGTATACACACACACATACACACACACAATCTGTCTTTGCAGAAAACATCTGTTAGTGATTGTGGTTTGACTTGCTTCCATGAGGCATTAAGTTCCTTTATAATAACCATCTGTCATTTTTGCCGTGTATACTGAATTAATTACAGAATTTTAAACAGCTCATTTAAAACAAACCACAAACAAAATTACTATCTGCTGAGAGAAGTTTATAAATAATATGTGTATTCTTACTGTGAGGAAAGTAGCCACTATTAAGATTCAGTCATTCAACTTGACTCTGATGATTTAGGGATATAATATTAAGTTCTGTAATGTAAAGGAGCTCATGCTGTTATGAGCAAACCCCACATCCTTCAGAATTACTGAACTACACAAAAATCAGTGTAAAGGGAAAAATAAATTTAATCCTTAAACTCCATTTCTTCATTCAACAGTGTGAGATCAAACCTTTGATTGGTACTTTGAAGACCAATTAACTTTTGGCATAAGTAGGAGCAGTTCTTTGAGTCAATAGAAGTGCAGCATTTACATTTGCTGATGTAGAGCCCTGGATTTACTTTAAACCTTCTTTTTCAGCACAGGTAAGGGAGGCCTGGTTTTAGAAAGCTTTCCTATCTTAAACATCTCTTTATTTTAGAATTGTTGTATGTCTTTTTATTAACACCATCAATGCTATAATACTATGAGGGAAAGGCATATTACAGAATCACAGAATGTTCTAAATTGGAAGGGAGCCACAAGGATCATCAAGTCCTACTCTTAGTCCTGCACAGGACTATCCCCAAGAGTCACACCATGTGCCTCAGAATATCATCCAAATGCTCCTTGAACTCTGTGAGGATTGGTGCTGTGACCACTTCCCTGGGAATCCCCTGTAGGACATTTTCTCATTACAGTTTCATGCAGGACAAACTGGGAGCAAATGCAAAAACTGTGACCCTCTATTGTATGTGTAAGCACTCTTGACTAAACTGTGTAATAAATATTAGAAATGGTCAAGGTATTTATTAAAAAGGAAGGCATATTATTATGCATTGATTATTTCTGAGTGAGTACACAGAGGAAGTATTTGGGTAAATGCTTCCAAGAGTCAGAGTTGAACAGTCTAACTCATTATATTAACTGTGTTCTTTATTCCTTTGTTTTTATCATCTGTATCAATAAGAGACATTAGTAAGATTAGATGTCCCCAGTTGTGCGGTTATACAACAGTATATTCTGATTTTTGATATGAATACGGTTTCAGTTAAATAATATACCTAGTGGCTGTTAGCCTTCCACATTTCAAAATATAGCCTCTGACAGGCTATATTTCAAAATGTAGCCTTCCACATCTTTCAAAATATAGCCCTGTGGTTGGGCTACTTCATGTCTTCATTTGCTCTCATAAAATCTCTCCACCTTCCCACAAATTGCTAGACAATTACTTTGCTTATCACCTGCATTATAATTTCATCACTTTCATTCTCAATTCTTGCTGAAGATCATGCATTCCTTTGATCTTTGAGGTAAAAGTAAAATTCACAGTAAGTATGTTTTTTGACATCTTTCCAGCTGTCCTTTCTTGTTCTCTATAACCAAACAACTGCATATCAACATTTTGAAATACAGAGCTGTCACTATGTTAAGTACCTGGTCACATTTGCTCTTAATTATTGCACATTTAAACTGAAAATTCTCCATTTCTAAGGATTATATAGGCTTGTAAATATTGTAATTAGGCAAACTAAATTCATTTTGACTACATAATAAAGTAAAGCAAACAAAATGAAAGTTAAAATTATAAATAAGTGTCCAAAAAAAGCTACTTTATGAGTACATTAAGAGCTTTTAATTTAATACTGGAAATTTAGGAAATGTCATAATTGAAGTTGCCTTTTCAACAAATGATTTATGACATTCTGTAACTGCATGACCTTAATTGCATGGTTTTTTCTGTAACTGTGGGAAAAAAAGTGCCTTCAACATATTACTCAGATTCATCTGTAGAAAAGGCCTGGTGCTGTTTATTCAGAGATGCAAACATATTTTGAAAAAAAAAATCCAAAAAACTGGTGTGACCATATAAGTAAAAATTTTATCACACAGTGTATGACAAAAGTACAACCTTAATTTAAACATTTCCTTTTTTGAGTGATTTCATAACCTTGATAGCTGTAATTAACAGCTTTATTCTTATATGTACTGTCTTCATTTAAAACTCCCCTTTTCAAGGCCTATATCAAATACTGTCATATACAATTCTGTACAGATTACAGAAATAGTGTAAGTCTTAGAACTGATAAGCATATAGGGGTGCCTTTGTAGGACATGACCAGATTTAAACAGAGGTGTCAGAAATATTGGCACAATGAAGATGAATTTCACTTGATTTTTCTTACACTCTTTTCTTTGTAGTACCTTTATCAGCACAGAGGCCAAGTTTTCTTGCTGGCCTAGTCAGTCTAGGTCTTAGCACTTACTCAGCAGTGTCACAAAAGTGACTTAGCTGTTCCACCTGAACCTTCTGACTGTGCAGGTCCATAGGCTTCATGGGTGCATTCACAGCTTATCCCAAGAAGCAAGTCTGTGACATTTACGACTACATCTTCATGTTTCAGCTTCTTTGAGTACTGATCCTGGTTTATCTACAAAGGAGGCCAGCTTTCAATGCAATTAAAAGCCCACCAGTACAAGGAGCGTGCCCAGACATTCCCATTTTCTACACTGCGTCTGCTGTCACAACAGCTAGAGGTTTCTGCTCTCCAAAACTCTTCCACATGAGTCCTACTAAAAATGACATACATAGTGTCAGCAGAGGCCAGAATATTTGCAATCCCTCTCCCAGTGATTTGGCTTGTGTGCAGTGCTTTCATCTGGAGCCTGTGGTATGACACTGCCCTTGAGCACTGTAACCACAAGTGCTGAGAGCTTCAACTTTGCCAGGCAACACTAGCCAGACACAGTACACTGTGCTAGCCAGCCTCATACACAAATACTGTAGCCTGTGTGCCAGATACCACCGAGACCCATAGCAGATGCTGTACAGTCCTCATTGGTACCTATCCAAGCCCAGCCTCTCCCTGCTGGAAAATACTGAACAGCCCATATGTGCTAAATTTTAACAAGAAACAGCCCCAACTGCACTGGGGATCACCTCTCCCTCACCAGAAATAAAAGTAGAAAATTATGTGGTAGAAAGCAAGAAGAAAGCTCCTCCCAGACTGTACAGGCACTGCTTCCCAAATCCCAGTTCTATACTAACAAAGATAATGCTGGTAATCCGGTGCTAACACTGATGTTAAAACAAGGAGTCAGGCAGAGTCCTGAGGTGGCCTCCAGGACAGCCTCATACCAATAGGTCAGGGGAGAGAGACCTCATGGGGTAAGGAGAGAGCACAATGATTTGTGTGGCAGTACCATAGCTGAGGACACTCCATATGCAAGCGTAAATAGGCACACTGGGGCACTCCTGCTGCAGTGAGGTCACTCAGAAGCGGTCTAATGCTAGTGGCATTGCAGGGCCTGCAGGTAAATGGATGTGGGGAGCCCAGAGTTTCGTGTCTGTATCATCCCCCCCATTGCCTTACTCCTTCCCTCTCCAGTCCAGTCATCCTGCACCGGTGGCACAGCTGTAGCTGGGTGAACACTGAGCACTGTAAGACACTCAGGCACGTTGACAGGAAGCTCGAATTTTCCACAGATTTTAGCACTTAAAAGACAACCAATATACAGATTAAACATTTTCTGAAATGCAAAACTCTCCTGTCTGACTGTTACAGATGAAAAGGACTCTAGCTTAAAAAAGAGCACCTCCAAGGAAGCTGAAAACCTGACTGACTCTATCCCACTGTGTTGTGCAAAACTGAAAAGGCAGTCTGCTTTCAGACAAGGGGAGCGACAATACACTCATGTGCATGTGGACCATATAGTCAGTTATAAAACCCAGTGGAAATGGATTCTTTTAATCAAAAGGTTAAATATCTTTGCACATAATTAATATAATATGCATTAACTGTATATTAATATAATCACCATGTCAGTGGCTTGTTGTTATTGAAAAAATATTTGCATTCTTAACTGAGAGACAAGTAGTGAAGGTCTTCACCTAGAACTGATTTTATTTTTCAGGTTCTGTTTATTTATAATTCTGCTGAGAAATATACTGCATAATGACTTTACATTTTGCTCTCAGAGAAATGTATTACGAGACTACACACTGATGTTTTATACAATTTTATACCACATGGCACATACAGAATAGACTAGGGAAATTAGTCTCAGATTTATAAACAAAACTTCTTACACAGGTGACTCATTTTAGTTGAATGTGGATGGCCTTTAATGGGAACACATATGTTTATGCTAAATAACCTGCAATACCAACTGAGGTGGCACAATTCTCTCCATCATTAGGAAGATTAATTTTGCCTTGGAGTGCCTCTACTCAACAGAAGTACCCTTCAGGTAAGTTGAAAAAGTTACGAGGCATGCAGTGTAAATGAGCAGTGGAGATTCTGGAGATGAAGGAAATCGGTACCATGAAAAGCACTCTCTGTTCCCTAAGATGCTAAACATTCATGCCTTAAAACAATTTGTAAGAAATCATTATATAACTGCAATAACTTAATGTTTCTTATAAATTGCCTAACAACTAAGGCATGGAAGCAGAATTCTACAGTTGAGTTGAAAAAAAACCCAAAAACCAAACTACGAATCAAGCTCCAGAAATGCTGAAATTTGACCTTTCAAATCATGAAGAATATGAGTTATTTAATGAGAAGTATTGGACAAGATTAATACTGCTGAATTGCTAGCAATAATTCACTGTAAATCTGCTCTGAGATCAGATTAAGTCTGATTAAGTATAGGGTATATATCAATATGGAGGAGCTTAGAATATTATTTTTGGTTAATAAAATCCCTAAATGAATATGGTAAACTTGGCATCATCGTTATTTTGGAGTTGTTTTCTAAAATTATAGTGTAGATACAAAGAACCTAATAATCATGCAAGGCCAAATCTCCTAATGAAAACCACAGAAAGGGAGGACAGAAAGAAAATTAAGAATATTAAGAATATTTTACTGTTTGGTTTGATTGTTATATATCTAAATTAAGTTATTAGATTTTAGTTCTTTTAAGTCATTCCTCAGAATTATCGCTCCTATGTCCACCTTTCAGAAGTCCAAAGAAAAATGAAGGATAGATGCTCAGATGGACTAGATATATATTTATACATACATATTAACCACCGCCTTACAATATAAATGTATTTAACAGAGCTGAATTATGCATTTCAGTAAGCAATTATCAGCATTTGATTCAGGAAACTCTAAGGAAATCTATGTTAAGAGATATATCCGAAGTTTTATTTATTTATTTGCATTTATCCTATAATGTATGCATAAATAGAATAGCAAATGTGATCTTCCTCTCCTGTTTAATTGTGTCCCATGGGGTGCTGGGCAAGGAGAATGGAGGATCACTTGAAAAGGTAACAACCATGCTCAGGCATTAAGTTGTGCAGTCCAAACACGGTATCATCTACTCTTTCAGAAAACAGTTAAGTCTTTTAACAGATAAAACTAGATTTATTTATTTTTCTGCTCTGCTATAAGTGTTTGGTTTGTTTAATTTATGCCAGAATGACATGATAGGATAATAAAATACTCCACACTTCTGTCACATTTCAAGAGAGGAGTTCGCTTCTATGGAGTAATTTTTTAGTTTTATTGAGACACAAAAATCATATATTTATCCTACTGAATAAACAATCCCTTTGCTCCTTGTTTTTCCAATTATCTTCATGGAATGAAAAGAATTTGGGATGGTGGTGGTGGTGATGATAAAGAACATGAAACTTGATGTAATCACACACCTGTTCACCACAAAAATAAAAATGTACTGTCCCAGACCAGTTAAGTCAAAACCCTATTAGTTTTTGCAGATGAACTCTAACATGTACAGACTATCAGACAGATCTCTAAACTGAATCTCCTTTACAACAATCTCCATAAACCACATATTGAAGGCGATGATTATTAGTTAAGACAGAGACACTGAATAAGATATTGTTTTGAAATGTGAAGGGTAGTAGGAGAAGGGTCCACTAAGCAATCAGAAATCATACTAGATGTTGAATCTCATTTGTCAGGCCTTGCAGCAATAATAATAATGATAACAATAATAATGATAATGACAACAATAATGATAATAATAATGATGATAATAATAATAATAAAGAATAAACAATAATAATAATAAACAATATCATTTTGTGTCAATGTAGTTTTCAAATGATAGTATAATGAATTTCCCATGCTAATGTCTGTGAAATGTTGACTGTTAGCCGTCATAGTGTCACTGACACATCCATTGGGAAGCAGATATTTAGGGCAAAGGCAACAGCTCCTAAGTAAAAAATGGTCTGTCTATATAGTGTAAAAAGTAAATATAAGAGAATGACAGATATTTTAAAAAAATCTTTTTTAGTCTTGTTTATTTATATTAAAGGGGAACAATTTTTTTCCAGACATGAAGGTCTTATACCTTATAAAACTTATTTATTTATTTGTTTGTTTATTTATTTATTTATTTGAATCAAAGCGTGTCTTTGGACCTTACTTACGCTTATAGTGTCTGCAAGTTCCATATGCAGAGAAGATTCCCCACTTCTTAGATAGAAAAGTAGTCAGGAAATTACAAATAATGTGCTGCACAACAGCACTGCACGTCTTTGCTGAAGAACACATCAGAGCTCTGTCCTTTTGGAATTATTCAAAGAACTTTTCACAGAACTGAATCTGTATTTAACCATGGCCAGTCCTGTAAGTAGCTGCCTGAGATCTTCAGTGACCAAATACCATAAAATACATCTCTTATTTCCCAGAGAGACTTTATGTCTCCTACTCTAAGGTGATAACTCCTATTTTTTACACAGAAAAAAATAAATCTGTGGGTAGGAACATGATCCTTTCAATATACAAGCTTAATTTTTTACATTTATTTAAAGTATTCCAGATACAAGCAAGTCTTCAGAGCCTTGTGGAGCACTGCATTAGAGATCTCTGTGCAACTTGATACAACTACACAGAGAATTGGGGTTGTTGAACATACATATTTTCCAAAAGTGCAAGCAGGATCAGCACAGTGCTATGGGTCAGCTAAATAGATCTGCCTGTTAGCTGGGCTTATTAGCTCTAAGCAGTCACAAGCATCTATAGATTCATACATCTTCCAGCTCTGGAGTTCAAATATAATTTGTTAGCTTGGGGACCTCAGCATTGCAACCTGCAATGAGAGTAAATGCACCAGTCCCTGAGGTATGGCTACAGAGCTGTTGCATAGAGCCTGCACTGCTCAAAAGGCAGAAACACATCAGTGTTTCTAAGATTGTTTCCCCTGTCAAAAAAAGAGTAATTTAAAGAGCTCCATGATTAGAAAACTCCAAAGACTTGGGTTATGGTACTCAAGTTACCTAAAAATCAACCAATATTTTGAGCACATATTAGAAGTTCTACCAATATTAAGATCTACACATAAGATAGTAATCAGCTAGACTACAACATTCTCTCCCTGTTAGACAGCCTTTCTTCACATACTCCAAAATTATTTGATAAAAATGTGACAATATCTACCATAAACATGTCTACGCTGATTGTGTCTAGAAGAAATTCTACCTTTAATAATTATGTTAAATATAAATGCTAGTTCTAAAGCTCTGCTTAGCATCAGGGAGGACCTTAGGTTCCCCCACAATATTTCTTCTAAGTCCATAAAATATGGATTTAATATAAAATGCATTATAAAAGTCATATCTCTTGACTCTATATGGCTGACTTTTACAAATAAGTTGAAACTTTTTTAGCCTTAGCTGTTCTGGTTCAGCTTTTGGAAGATAGCATGATGTACTTACTGTTATCACTACTTACTCTGCAATTTTAGAGGTAGCTATTGAAATATATCAATTAATGTGCAGTTTTTATGTCTGTATATTTCTGTGTCCTTCTAGCTGACTTATTCAGACTGCACTCTGCATATCTGCAGGGAAAGTATCTTTCAACAAAGACATGCAGCCTGATCCTTTAAAGAACTGCAGAGGAAAGGATTTGGGTAACAAATGAGGAGTTTTGATACACTACTGCCAGATGTGCAAGTATTTTCTAATACAACTGCTGCACTTTCACTCCTTGTTAGAAGATTATCTCAGAAATCTGCACTGGTATGTATGAAATAAATGTAGCAACCTTCATTCAGTGGGGTTTTTTTGGTGTGTGTGGCTTTTTTTTTTCCTGTATCCATGGAGTAGAACTAGGCAGATACTAAAATGTTCCACTCCTCTTTCTGCTTGAGTAGTTTTACAAATACATAACCCAGGCACAAGAGCAGTATACTATTTTTCTTCAAGAGAGTACTGCCTCTGAAAAATATCATTTGCAGGAATAATGTAGAGAGAATGGGAAATGTGTTCTGCTTCAACTACCAACTCTAATTCAGCTTTCTGGAGCTATTGCTTTGATACTGCATTAGGATAGCAGTGAAGTGCTGCTTACACTAGACATTACTCTGACAAGCTGGTATTCAGTTTTTCTCAAAAACAGCATAATGAAATTGAACTATTGATAGACAATATGGACAATGAGCAGTAAAGACTACAAGCTTGATATTACTCAGCAAAAGATGAATCTATAGGATTCACATCAAGTGCATTTATACTTCTTCCAAAACTAGAATGGAACAAAGGGAGTTCCCAAAAGTTTATTACAGGAACATAAATCTGGTGTTCAAAACAGTTGCTATTCAGCTGTTTTGTCAGAGGACATAATATGAAGACCTGGACATTAAAATTATCATCTTTACTTTCAGCAGAATATAATCTAAAGAGAATTAACTATTGGAAAGTACTTTCAGTGGCTGATAATAAAGATGTTGAAGCTAACTATGGCAGTATTTTTGCTTCCCTAGATCTGACTTGCTTAAAGCTTTTCTTATCTTCATTTACTGTCATGGTCCTTTGGGCCTTTGTGAAGCTCTACTTATTTCAGTGACAGGCACAGAAGTCCATGCTAGCAGATCCAGAGGCAAGATCAGGGCACAAGGTGGTTTATAAATAAATGTAAGAAAGACAGATACCTCTTGGGCTTAGGAGATTTGCAGCTACCAGTTTCTCATATGGGAGAAAAAGGTAAGTGATAGCTTTCAGTAAATAAAGGTAATGGAGCAGCTTTTTGCAAAAATATATGTACACAGAACAATTATTAAAACTGGATTTAGTCAGTAGGAGGTAATTATATATCCCCAATATTGTACAGTTGAATGTGAGCACTGGATGTTGCGGCTGTGATCCCTCAGTAGCAACTGTGCTGTAAGCTTCACCAGGCCACCCTTATTCTCTAGGCTTTTTCGGCTCCAGGAACCCCTGCTCAGTGCTGACACAAGTGTTTATACAGCCACAGAATGGATTGGATTGATGAACTAATTTATCCTAAATTATCTCTGAAAAAAATGTTTGAGCACTTCAGCTGGATCAATTCCCCAGTTCACTGCATACACAGCTGGATGCAACTGTGGGTAGCAGCAAACACAGAAAGTAGATTGATGCAGGGAAAAATTGCCTGGAACGGGGTGGATATAAGTTGATATGAATATAAGCAGTCATGTCACCAAATGTGAATCTGCAATATAGGAAAAGAAAAAATTGGCCTAAGGATTATAAGATAAATAAAGATAATGATGTGGTAGAAAGTCTGATACATCATACATTTTATAAATTTGGTTATCTTTCCTAGCTTCTAAAGTTACAATCTTTTCTGTAAAACTTAAAGCAGTTTAAGATTAAGCTGTATTCAGTCATCAACCATGACTACTACTGTCTGTTATTCATTGGGTAATAATGGCTACTCGACCTCATCCTGTAAATGCAAATTTAAACATATAAAAGAAATATTTATCTTACTGTTTATATTTGATCAATGATTTTATATATAAGCACAGTGCCTTTGGAAAGAAAAAAACGGACAAAAAATATTCAGTGAGGGAAGCTGTTTATGGTACTTAAGTAGTAATGTGATAATTATCCATGCATAACCATTCAATTATAAAAATGGAAATGCTTAATTAATTAATAGGTTAAATTAATCATGACACAAAGATATCAAAGACTACACTGCAGCATTTAGCTAGAACTTTGTAGTTTGCATACAGCTGCACTGATCCTGGAAAAGTTTAAGGTCGAATTATAACTAATGGTACTCCAACTTATCAGAATTCCCTGATATAGAAGTAGAGTACTGAGGGATTTCTCCCCTTACACATACTCTTGAGATATTTTACTGTGGTTTTGAAGAGAGATGAGACCTTGGCTTTTTCAGTTTAGTAAAGCACATGTGAAACTTCTTTTTTCCCCCCATTCTTCTAACTGTAGGAATACTGTATTCTGTAAGGTCCTCAAGAAAACAGAAGTTTGAGTAAAAACACTTTATATCATCCATACCTCACAATACTTCTGCAGGGAAATCAGGAGTATGTTAGAAATAAGTTATATAAATATAGTTTACATTTTTGTTACAATTTAAGTGAAACTGATTAATTTCTACTTTCAAAAAACTCTGCAAATACTCATTTACTCCTTGTAAACAATCACTGTGGCTGTACATTACCCTCATTTGTATCCACTACTGTTCTAACTCATTATTTTTGTGGAATGAATGTTTGTGAAAACAGAGAGTTTTAAGTAAACATTAGGGAAACTGAGACAGTTTAACCTTGTATCTGTACTTGTGTGCTTATCCTAACACTTTGATTCCAGGCACAGTATTGATTCATACCATATGATGTACCTAAATTGACTAAGAGTTTCACTATCAAGACTCTACAAAGAAACACCAAAGCAGAAGCTGCAGTAACAGATGTCACTGCCAGCTTTTTCTGGTGAAAAGTGCTAAATAAGGGTTGTATTGTGCTTAATTGGGGCTGTGCTGTTCAAGCAGAACTTATGTAAGATAGGTTCTCTAAGGTGAACATGTTTCCTGAAGCTCAGTCAAGGCAAGACTGAAGCAAGAGAACCGAGGCTGGAGAAACAGGTTCTGAGGCAGCAATGTTGCTCTCATTGACTTACTAGTTAGTTAACTATCATGCTGTAGTTACCACCAGGATCTACTAGTACTTTCAACAGAAGTATGAATATCAGCTGGCATTTGAATTTCCATACGAGTGCTCCAGTTGGCTTTATATCTTCTACAGTTAGTTTGTAATACAGATTCATTGTTCCACATGTGGATTCTTTTTCCATGCATTGTACAACTCCATCATACAAATTATGCCATGCATTTAACATCCTCTGCTATATAGTTTGCATATATTATTACTGCTCATAATACAAATCAATAGTTTTCACTAAAAACCACACAGCATTATATCATATTTTGGTACTATTCAAATGTTGAAATGCAAAACAGATGTCCAGAGATTAACAGTATTGTTCATTCATATTTTCATTGAATTTGAACTATCATGTATAGCAATTTTAAATTACCTGAAATCAGTTTATGAGAAAACTCACTTAATATTCTGGGATCCCCACTGGGTCATCAGAAATGCTTTAAATTATTGGGGCCACCATGTATTGGGGTCACCAGGTGTAGGGGTAAGCCTCTTAATCTCGAGCAGAAGTGCAGCATGGATTGACGGTCAGAAGAGCTCAGGCACAGCAGACACCAGAAGGCTTTGATCAGAAGGCTCACAATTTAGAGAGTTTATTCAAGATAGATAACAGACAGATCCTCATAGCTCACAGTAGTAGTAGATAGTTCCTAGAAGTTTCTATTACATCATATCTCTCTCTCAGTAATATCCACACTTCTTATACCCACTCACATCCAACATGCCACTACATAATTGGTTAACCAATTCACCTTACATATACCACAGCCTCTCATTGGTCACAAGCCACACACACACCAGGTAGCTCTCTTCTCTTTAAGGTGCACTCCAAACAGCTTTCCTTAAGGGATGCACTTACACTCACCCCTACATTAAATTAAATATTCTTTCTTAATAAAAATGCAGAATTCAGTAGCTGGATCTTCATGATGCACACTGTGGAATTTTGAAACTGCCATCCCTTCATAACCATAGACACTTCAATGTTGTGATTCTTCATGAAAAAATCAGTAAAGAAAATAAAGGGTGGTGGGGCTGTTTGATGAATTACAAAACAAGAATAATGATTTGTGAAGTTTATATGGAACAGATCATAATTGCATTCCTGATATTTATATTAATTATACTTATTCCCTACTGCCTAACTAGCCTTCACTATTACAGTAAGTAAACATCTCAAAGGCATAAATACTTAATTAAAAATCTTGAGATTTGATGTATTTTTTTAAGCTGCCATAAAATTTAGAAGCCTAAATCTTGATTTTGAAACTTATTTTCCACCATTTACAGCAAGATTTATACCATTAATAGAGTAATTCATATGTCAGAAGAAGACATGGTCATTTAACTCACATAATTTCATTTCTCATCATAACAACATGAATTTCAGAAAAAGTGACACTGTTTGTTTAAGTCAGAAATTGCTTGTAGCAGCAGTAGTAGCAGCAACCATTGTTATAACAGCAACATTGTCAACTAGCTAATTTAATATCACTTACAGTAGTGTTAGCACTGAAATTTTGCAATTAGTTTCATGCTAGTAGTTTTCTACTTACAATTCAAACCCTGCTGGACTACCAAGCCAAGGCCAGGATATATAGAGTTGTGATTTTGCCAAAAGAGCCTCATTTTCATAGAAGGGTAAATGTGTTTCATTTTACACCTATACAGCTGAACAAGAAAGAACAGTAATAATTACAATATCATTGTAACTTTTTTTCCTCCATTCAACTTCAGTGTCAGTTTTCAGCCATTTATACTTCCGTGCTTGCTAAATAGGGTTGAAACATTCAGAAGCCTTAATAGTGGGTACCTGCAGGTCCAAGCTCCATTTGAATTATTTACAAAAAGTTGTAAAAACATGCATGTTCCTATGCTTTGCTGTAAGTGGATGGCAGTTACTAAAACAGAAGTGTAGTCTCCACATTCAAATAATCTTTCTCTAAACAAGTTCTCCTGAAAGGAGCTTTTCAGCAAAAATCACGTTACTTTTGCAGCATTTCCTTACAATTGTAACTTTTATTACTTGAAACTAACTGAATCAATTTTCAAAATGTATGCTCAGAGCAACACTGAGAAAAATGAAAATATTATGTGAGAAGATGTAAACTACACATGCAGTGAAAATAAGCAACCAGTCTGTGGATATTGACTTGAAATTTTCCAATGCTTAATGTACAAACTAGAAATTATAGAAAAAAATGAAGACTAAAATCTGATTAAAGAAGCCAGCAATATGCAAAAGTTAATAAAACCCAAAATGTAATTGTGATTTTTTAAACTTGTTTTAAAGTATTATAAAAATGTTAATTCTTGGAAATTGTAAGCATTACTGGGCTACAAACCTGTATGCAAAATATAATTTCATTCATTCATATTCATAAGAGATAACCAAGGAAATTAAAGTTAATACTTGTTCTTGTATTGAGTGGTCTTAATGTCATCTCAAACCTGGAAAGAAATCATAATTTTCTTTATCAGAAAGGATAACAGTATCAAACAAATGCATTGTCTTTGCTTCTGTTATCTGAATTGTACTGAATTTCTAATAACATAATATGATATGACTTACTTGAGATACTTGCCATTCTGCAGTTATTAAAGTGTGTCATTATAACTCTAAAATTAGCTGAAGTAATCATATAAATCTTATAGAATATAACATTGTGATATGTATGTTATGCTATATGATGATTAGCTGGGAAACAGGGCCAATGACCATTTTCATGGTAATGAAGCATTCTTTCATAAAGGTGTCAAAAACATTCTAAGAGGCTAATGAAATTTTATGCAAACCACCTGCTGGTCACCTTCACTTCAATTAAATGTCTTTTGGGGAAATGGAAGAATTTTTCTTATTAAACATAAATTAGAATGCAAATAAACACAGGGCAAGCAATAAATAATGAACAGAATACAATGTGAAGAAATAAGACCACTTGTGCTGTGTAGAAGATTAACCACAATTGCTTTATAACAAGGGCCACATTTTGCTATTTTGAGGTATTCAACAGACAGTAGAGCAATTCTGTGTGACTTCTGTCAGCAGTATTGCTATAAAAATGCCTACACCCAGAAAAGGAAATATGTCAACCTTCTGGATTCTACCTTTCAAACAGGATTTTTGGTTTCTGTAAGTGGGTCAATGCCAGATCACAGAAAAGTGTAAAGGACAGAAAAAAGAAAGAGCAACAGAACAAATATACACGCAAACAACAATAAAAATACTGAGAATTCATTTTTTCCCCTTAGAACGAATAGAGTGCAATCTCCTGGTTATGGCATTCTCAAGAACACAGACACTCAAGATTACTCAATTTCATCAAACTCCACAGGCTAAGAAAAGTTATTGTGTACTTACTGTGGGGTTTTAGAAATTTTTGGATTTTAGGTAGGCAGAAACACTAATAATTCTCCACTGTCTTTGGGCAATGTCACACAAGTAAAGTTCTTAAGAAATTTTGGGTTAATAAATAAAATACTTCAGAAAAAAGGGGTAAAGAAATGGTAACACATCCGATAGGGATTTCTGCCTGGACATTTGCTGTTTATCATATTGAAAAATAATATGTAGAAGGGGCTAATTAGTGAGATGACAAAACCTGGTGATTAAAAATTACTGAGGGTAATATAAACAGCTGGCTGTAAAAAACTACAGAGAATATCATGGTATCAAGAGATTAAGTGATGAAGTGGCAGATGATATTCAAGAATGATAAATTCAAAGTAACATGCATGATGAAAAATAGCCCTAAAAATATGCACTGGGTGATATATTCTAAGCTGCTTAATTTACATAGGAAAGAGGTGTGAGAATCACTGTGAACAGTGTTAACACAAAAAATGTTCCGAATGTAGAAATTATTCCAAAAATATAAGAGAATTAAACACTATGCATCATTGCACAACTGTATAAATCTATGTAAATATATATAATCCATATCTTTCTAAATCTGCATCTGCATCTTAACTGTTGGATAATGAGAACTTGAACACCACCACTCAAAAAAGTTATGGAGGAAATAGTTACCTTTTCATGAGCAAAGAAAAATAAAGTTCAATTTTAAAAAGTAAAATAAAAAACAGTGCAGGGGAAACAACTATACAATCATGGGAGGTGTGCAGAAATGGAATGATTATGTAATATTTGTCATCATTAAAGCACTAAATCTAATGCAAAAAAATGGAAGAGACTTGTAGCTAACAGAAGTAGATAATGTCAAATTATAAATAGATTATAAATAGATAGAAAGAGCAATTAAACATATTAATGAAGTTGAAACTATTTAAAGTTTTAAACTAAGAGATAATATCCATATCTTGAGAAGCTTCTAAGCCACAGAGTGCTGAAAGATGGTAAGCACTAATGTATGTTTTCAATTTCTTGCTTGAGGAATGCTATCAGCTACTGTCATAAAATAGATAATAGTCTTTCCTGACCTAGAATTACTTACTTATGGTTCTTTATACTAGCAAGTCATATATCCTTGAGAAGACAACTTATATATTCTCAAGAGAAGAAATTGTGAAAGAAAGAGAAATAAAAGACCTCAACTTTATAGGAAAACCATTTTTCCTATGGAAAAATGCTTTTCTTCTTTTTGTCATTTACCTTTATGTATTGACCTATTCAGAATTGTAGTCTTTTTAATAGTCTTTGCGAGTACTTCTGAAGGTTAGCATCTATTACTACTATGTCATTATTGTATATTTATATTTAGGGAAAAAAGCCCAGGTATTGTAACTTAGGTAATGAAGTACTATAATATTTAGAAAAGCATTTGAGTAAGAACATTTTCCATGTTCTGGTGATGCATTTATGATAACATTATTCAAAATAGATAGCAGGTTATTGAGTTAGTATACTTGTGTGCTTAATAGCCCATCTTTACCATAAATGGTTCTATTATCAGCAAACAGATGTGTATCTGAAACTTGTGTGTGTGTTTTGGTGGCCTAAAGCATTTTCTTACTTGTTCTTTACATCTTTATAAAGTAGTTTCAAAATTGCTTGCCATGAATTTGGGAGACTTTACTGAAAAGTTTTTAAGTTAAATTGTTTTCTGTCCTGTTTGAATATATGAACAGAGAAAAAAAATCCTTAGAATTTAAGAGATAATAAATATATTTTTACTGAAAAATTCCAGTAATGACATCAGATGATATTACAATGAGAATGAGATTAAATAAATTATAATTTATATTAAATATAAAGGACAAAATTAATCTGGGGTTTGGTTTGTTTTTTATTTTTTTGGTTGGTTGGTTGGTTGGTTGGTTGGTTGGTTGGTTGGTTTTGGGGTTTTCTTATGAAACGTCATCAGGTTTTAACTGAGAATAAAAAAAGTGGCACCTAGTAAAACACAATGACTTTTACTTGGAAATTAATTCATTGTTCCTTGAAAGCGAAGAGAAAGGAGGAGAATATCCCTTCTTACAGAAGTTCTGAAGGTTGGGATCTACATGAAAAATAAAATATTTTGCAGACTGTAAGTAGAATTTTAGGTCTACTAGATTTGGCAAACTAACATGCTTTGAGTTACGCCCAGAGTTCAAGAGCAAGTTATTCTAGACAGTGTTTCATAGTTTATGATGGAAGAAAATAAAGAGAAAAATTTTCTTTCTAGCTCTATTTTTACTTTAGAAGCCTGTAAAGAAAAGTGATTCAATCTCCTTGTCTTTGTTTCTTAAAAATGTATTGTCACAAAAACATAGAGATTAATATAATTTTCAATTTTGATGGGGGTTTTTTGTTTGTTTGGGGTGTTTTTGTTTGTTTTTAATTTGAGTTACTTCTAAGCAAGCATTTAAGCTAATCAAACACTATGTTCAGGCAAAAGTTTTTGGATCATTTTTCAAAATCCTGGGACTGAACTATTTATAGGAAATAAGAAGGGATTTTCCCACCATTTCCCTTATCCTGTTCACCTCTGCTCAGCAATTGCTCATTCATGTTGCTTAGTTTCCTTCCATGGTTAATGGATACACAGGCAGAACAACCAGGGCACCAGAATCTAGTTTCCTTTTTAGCAAATATTCTCTCACAGGCCTGTAAAAGTTTCATTGCTTTGTGGTCTTATATCCAAAACACAGCCTACTTATGCTAAGACCACCAATATAATTCACTCTATTTGTCTGCTATGAATGTACATATTGTGATAGCAGAAATATTTACAGAATATTTATCTAAGCTACAGCCTACAGCAGAATGGAAATTTTTCCATCAAGTGTGGAGAACACTACAAGAAAAATACAGAAATCTTTCTTCTCATGTCATTTTACTTAGCTGTTTACTCTGTAGGAAGTGCATAATAGCTCACTGGACTTTTTATGGGAAAAAAAAAATTCCACTGCATTTATATTCACCTGAAGCATGGCAACACATCTCTCCAGTTCAGTTGCAAAATATGTAAATTCCAGGCAATAGAAAGTGATTAGGAGGTGTTGGGATTACCAACATTATGAATCTACTGAAAATTACATTAACATAGACAGATAGGTGGTGAGGAATATTAATGGATTTAAAAAAGAAAAAGACTACATATTTACCCCAGTAGTTATTCCTCAGCTTAACAGCTCTGAAGGAGTGAGAGAAAACATAGACACAATCTATTAAAAACTGGTCACAAATATAAAAGAATCTATAATCGTCTATCTAGCAGAAAAGGTTACCAAAACCAAGCCTAATTACCACGGAAAAGTTTTATTCCCTTGAGGTTACTTGCATTAATGGAAAAAAGAAACAGTTATTTTACACAGGCACATTCCACAAATGCTGTTCTTATCAAAAGCGCAACAAAATCAAATTATGTTGCAGTTCAGTGACTGCAGAAACTCTAAACTAATCTTTAACATCTGTTTTGCCACTGTCTGTTCCAAGGCAAGATTCAAAGCATGTTGTTTGTTCTGAAAGCTCCTCTGAAAACAACATGAAAGACTAGGTCTTGAATTTATCATCTGGATTCTCTTCTCTTACCAGTTTTACGTCACTGCAACTCTTGTGATTATACTGAGGTTGAGTAGGAATTGAAAACACTTGCAAACTGAACCTACCCTGAAAGATTTTCCAGTTTTGTTCCCTTTCTTCCTCATATTTATTGCATTACCCTGGAAGAGATGGAAGATTCTCTTCTATATATAAGGATGGGGAAGAGACAAATATTACTTTAAAGATTTTACTGTCTGAATACAAAAAGAATGCTGGAGAATACTTTACAAGACTTTTTACCAAGACAGTTTGCTATTCAAAGCAGAGACAAGAAGCTAGGTGATTTTCAGTGACTATTTAGATAACTTCCCACTGACATTTCAATATTGTGATAATTTTAAATTTAAAATTAGAACTGAACTCAGATTACTTAAGGTCTAGAGCAGTTCCTTCTCTCAACATTTTAGTTGCCAGATTTCATTAACTTCACTGATGACGGAAAATAAAAAATAACTTTGATGGTGGAAATAAGGAAGGAAATAGTAACATTTCAGTTTCTTCATAAACATAAGCATTTGAAACATATTGGCTAGGCAGCTAAATTAGTTTTTGAAATAAACAAATAACAAAAATATATAGAAAAGCACTTAAAACTGGTTTTAAAGCAATTTCTTTTTCCTGCACTGGACTCACCTCCTAAACAGTGTCTTAATATCTTACATCTTTTAAAAATGACAATAAATCTCAGGCGCTTAGTTGAGTCAGATTTTTATTCTGTGGTTCTCTCTCTGTAATGTACTTTCTCTCAGTACTGAACACTAACCAATAATTTAAGCCTAAAACATGGTTGCTTATGGCATCACCATTAATCAGGAATGATTCAGTAATCCTGGCACTTCCACTCACACAACATCGTTGATCAAACCAAGGTTAAATATGCAGCAGATGAAATCAAGTATGTTTCCATTGCATTAGACAGACACATTATCACAGTAGCAATAGGCAGTATCATTGACATCTTCACAAGGTAACATACTGTGTTCTCACAAAGTGCTGGGACTTTAATGTTGCTGGTAGTCATTGTTTCCAAGGAAAATAATTGACATCCAGTTATTACAAGCTGGTGTGACCTCAGCTTGTGCAACCACATGCTGCTTATTGTCTGGGAGGATGATGCACGTCACTCCTAAGAACTCAATTTCTGGTTCACAAAGGAAGGATCTTGGAGTGTATTCACATACTAGAAAATTACGTGTTATAAACTTGGCTAGCAGCACTGCCCTTTTTGATCATTAATTAATTGCAGTGGCATTCTTTAATGAAGGCATCCCACCTGCTCATTGTTTTCTTTCCTTTTTTTTTTCCAACAGAGCAAGAAAATCACTTTTTTTCCTTCACTTTGAAGAAACGAAGACTAATCTGCAAGTTAATGTTAAACCAGGCCTCTATATTTGTACTTGTGAGTGAATGAGAAGGGAACAGCTTTTATCTGCCAGACAGTTTAAGCAGTTCATGTCATTTAATGTCATTTACACATTGAAGATTTAAATTGTGTATAAGTGGTGACATACAGGTGGGCTGCTACCTTCACATGAAATCTGTGGGGCTGTGTAGAGGGATCATTTCTTACCATGCAGACAAAAAACAGATACTGTTTATTACTTCTGTTCAGTGGACAACATTCTATTAGATGCAACAGGCTCAACCCTACAATTCAACCCTGCAATTGCCATGAGAAAAAAAAAAAAAGGGCATTTAAGAGGCATGCCTGCAATGATGGAGGTCCTTGGAGGAGCAGGTTACCACTTCTGGTTTCCTCCTGCTCGTGTAAGTGAAGAAACTATAACCATGCTATGCTGCACTCCAGCCATCCTAGACAGTAGAAGAAATATTAGGATATAGTTAAAACGATGTTAAACCTGGAGGTCAGTGCAGTTGATCTGAGTTGCACTGACTGTAAAATCCTGAAAATTTAGAGGTTTAGTGTATGTGGGAAAATACTGGTTTGTGACCCCGTAGATAAAAATTGAATGTATGTAAAAATAATAATTCGAATTTGACAGGCACAATTAATTCTGAGTTTTCCTAACCTTAAAATATTTTGCAACCACAGTGTTCATTTACCATCCATATACTTTTGTTAAATTCTCACCATAGCAAGAAATGTTTTAGCCACATATACAATGGCATGTGAAAAACTTCAGTATTGAACAATATCCTATTCTGCTTTGCAATATACACTCTACCGGGAGAAAGCAATAAATTCTCATAAGTTCTTAATTTGTACTAATATGTTAAAAATGAGAAAAAAAACTCCATGCTACAAAATAACTATCTGCCATGAGATCAAAAATGGCCTGTTCATGAAAAATAATCAAAGCCCTCTCCTATTCTTTGTTTCAGGAAAAAAAGTATGAAAGGAGATATAACATATAACAATTTACAGGGGATTCTGTTAAGCTTGCCACAGAGATGCTCCCCAGACTCTCTGGCACCTTCATAAAATGTGACAAAAACATCTGAATGACACCTTTGACATAAAAGGACTATACTATATGAACTGAAGCACAGAGGATGGAAACACACACATAGACTTGTGTTCAGAGAAAATGATATCTGAAAAATTCTTTGAGCCACAAGGAAGTCAGTCCAGTCCAATCATTGAGTCACTCATAGTGTCAAATTACTGGAATTACTTTTCTGCTGTTCCTTTTGAAGTCTTAGTTCCAGTGTTCACACACCTAAGGGTTAAAGAGATCAAGAAAATGAGTAATTTCTCTGCAATTGAAAGATCATTTTTTGACATTTAGGTCTGTGATACACACTAGTATGTTCTTCTCTTTCACCAATGTTAGTAAATTAAAATATAATATTTCTTTAAAATTTCATTGTCATCTTTTTGGCATATATCCATTTTTTGGTTGAAATAATTACTTAAAATTTTTAAATTTTAATATTAGTTTCTAGGGCTATATTGAACTATTTGAAACATTTTTGGAATTAAGTAGACTTTTCAGATGCTTACAAGATATCCCGCATCAAATTCTGATGCCACTAGGCATATAGCAGTCTAATATTTCCCAAGAAACAGGAAAAAAAAGTTCTTCTTATTTATTAAGTCAGTTTGGGGTTGGAAGGTTTTTTGAGAAGATGCTTTTCACAATGTGGAGAAAACGAGAAGAGAGAGCTGAGTGTAAAAATATATACCTCTTTACAGTGCCATATAGGCTTCTACATTACTGTAGATGATAAATATGGAATAATTGTAAATATTTTACATTTTTTGGGGGGGAATAGCTAATTCTCTACCATATAGAAATTATGTGCACTTTCCCACAAGTATTAGGCTTTGAGTACTTTCACAGCAAAAGAATTCAAAAGCCATGACACAGAGGAAGTACAATCACCATGTTAATGAAAATGGAGTAGAAAGTTTATCAAGTGTCTGTGAGTGGTAGAATTTTAGGACTCACAAAGTTAACTGCATGAGGCTGCTTCTAAGCCAAATAAAATCCTTTTATAGCTTTACTAATATTACTGGAGTTGTATCAACAGTGAATGTGACCCTCTTTATTTAGTTGCCTCAAGGTCAACAGAAGTATCCTTATGCAGCAGATATAAACATGCCATACTACTCTTGATTTTGAAATTTGCTATTCACTTTTTATCTATTTTTTAATTCCCTTGAAATCTCTGAATAGACATTCTCACATCTAGGATTTAGCTTTCCCAGGAACTATACTAAATTTTCTCAAGCTAAGTCATATGGATCAATGGAAACTCAGGCAGTAGAACAAGAAAGGGAAAATCCAATATAGTTTTCTAATTGATAGTAAAACCCTTTGGCTTCTACCAACATTGCAGGGTGCCAGGATTTGTTGGGTTTATCTGGATTTGAGGTCTTCCTAGCTTCCTTTACCTGTGGTAACAACTGTATATTGGTAAGATGAATACTGCCTGTACTTGTTTTAACTTTGGGCAGTTTTATAGTGTAATACCTTTTTAAGTTCCTGGATAGGAATAACAGGTATTTAGTAAGTGTGGAGCAAGCTATTTATGAACCTAGAACAAAACATAAAGCAAGAATGAAAAGAAGCTGTAGGATACCAGGGACACCAAACTGTAGGCGCAAAGCACAACAGTCAGTTACTGATCAATAAAGTACAGCCTTGTAAGCCAATGACTGTACATGGACTCAAGTGTAAGGGAGAAGAAATCCCTGTCCTATATTTCCAACAAAAGAACTTGCAATGTTGATAACTTGCTGTGGATCTAATCCTACCCCTTCCTCTGGAAGCTGTTGACTTTGAGATCTGGAGAGACATTTAAAGGATGAATTTACACTGGAGGAAAAGATTAGATGCTGGAATGTTTGTACATAGAAATCCTCAGTGTATTATTAGCTATAAGAATGAGTAAAATTGTAATTGCACTAATAATAAATGGTAGGTAATTTGGTTAGATTGTTCAGACCTTATTAGACTAACAATAAATTCTTGGTTGTCTTCTCTTTTTTTTCACACAAGATTTATAACAGCTTCTAAACTCTGATACGCAATACCTGTTGTAATAGAAGAACTCTGAATCACATCAGAGGATACAGAGTAAGACGAAGATGATACAGTGCATCAGATGTTGTTCTTTTGTATAGCAGTGATGACAAAAAAATAAAAAGGGAAAATTCAGGTATATTTCCACTATATTTCCATCTAGTCCTCCCACTCCTTCCTCAATTACTCTAGTGTTTTTCTTTTTAAGGGTTATTCACACATTTCCCTAGTTTTAGTAAGTTTTAATTTAAACAAAATTTCATCACCTGTTCTCTGGATTGTTTTGGGTAATGACAGAAGTACACACAGTTCAGATTATTATGTTCTGTGCTATCTGAGTTGAAATTGCATGCTTTTTCATCTGTGCAACTACCTTTATCAATTTTTGCTTGAGAGAAAGCATAAAATTTTAAAAGATTATAGAGATGACCAAACAGTTTTATATTTATACTCCCCTTGTGACAAAGGACAATTGAAAGAATCAAGGATATATGAACTCTGATTGCACCTCCTCAAGGGATCCATATCAAATTTAGACATCCTTAAGTTCCACTCCCAATGGCCTTAACCAAGACAGCAAGGCAAGCAGAGATATCAAGGTGGCATGATAGCAAAGAGGAGAGGTTTTTTTGAAATAAAGGTTTTTATTTTAAGAAACAATGTAGACAGCAAAAATAGCTGCCAGAGTTTGCCAGTGGTGATTGTTATTGCTGCTGATGTTATAGCTACAACTTCACTGCTTCTCTCCCAGATCTCACACAGTGAAAATAACATCACTTATTTTTATGCAGAGTGCACTGCAACTACAATAAGGATGTAAATGAAAGTACCTTAAAACTCCTTGTGGCTACACTGAGCATAAAAAAGCTAGATGACTCAAGATTTGACTGGCAGAGTTTACATGCTGGCATATAAAAGCAAAACTAATGAGTGCTATAGATAAAGAATTTTACCAAGGTATTTATAAAGTGATAAATATTCTTCTCTGAGTAGGTTTGGCAGATGAAAGTGAATGATGAGAGCATCTCTTCTTTTTTTTTCCTCTTTTTTTTTTTTTTTAGGAGCACTTAATTTTGAATTTCAAGAATTTTTTGAAAGAATTTGACTGCTTGCTCAAAATGGATCTTTCCAAGCTCTATACACAAAATCATTTGTCAGTCAGAATTCTACTAATTTCAATATCCATGTTTTAATTGTGGACAAGACACTGTTCCCAATTATAGTTTATTTTGCAAGAGCCATGTTACTCCACCTCTATTATTGTATTATAGTGTCAAATAAGTACACCATGTCAAAACCCCATTTACAAATTGCAGACAAATTGCTATCTTTTGGATAGCATTGCAAGCTCTGTGGTCTGCAGAGACTGAAACTGTGGAAGCAAGAGAATATATGGGTGCATTTAAGTCTGCATTTTTTTGCATTCTGTGAACATTGTGGCTGAAGTCAAGCAAGCTGCAAATGCCATCAGTGAATTTAAGCAGTTCTTTGTTTCCCTGCTTATTACACATGGCACATAAATGAAATATACAATATTAGCTCTTTCAAGCTTTTCAGAGGACTGTAAAAGCCACGAAATGTTTACTTAACAGATTCCAAACATACACAACAAAGTAACTGAAAGAGCTGCGATGAGAATCACTAGCAATTTATTCCATTGAGAAAAAATGATGTTGAAATAATGTTAAGAACTCTTAGAAGAAAAATTAAGTATAGCTAGAGTAAATTTTGATATGCCTGTCTGAACTGCTACAAGGTTGGAAATCATAAAAATAATGCAGTCTATCCCAGTACTCTCTAAATCTTCATATTCTTGGATAAGAATGAGATGTTTTTGCAAGTTCTCATGCTGGAGAACATTTCTTTTAAGTACGAAGTTCACAGCATCTTGCAATTGACCTTCCTTTTCTAAATAAATTCTTGTCTGTTAGCAGCTCTTGCTTTATACAGCTACACTACTACCTCAGTTGGAGTATAGCTCTCCAAGTCTAGCCAAGTTTCCTCTAAATAATTTGGATATAGTATGCAGGCTGGAATCACAGAAGTTCATGATATTTTGACAAAAATATTTGGAATTTTGAGTCAAGACTTCCTGTCTTCCACTCTTCTAGACAATATCAGTACTGAAAGAAGTCATTGCATACACCAGTAATAAAAACCAGGCATTTCATATTTAGTTTTTCTTATAAGAGGCATTAATAACTTTTTTTTGTTCTCCTCTAACCTGTCTTCTCTATTCCTGAAACTTAGAGAAACTCAACAACTTTGAGACTATTAATCTACTACAAAATTTAGGTAAAGTTAGGAATTGAATTTTAAAATT
Source organism: Pithys albifrons albifrons (assembly GCF_047495875.1). Lineage (NCBI taxonomy): Eukaryota > Metazoa > Chordata > Aves > Passeriformes > Thamnophilidae > Pithys > Pithys albifrons. The sequence goes on from NC_092461.1 coordinate 74,490,339, forward strand.
AGGGAAAACAATAACAGAATGGGAAAAAATACATGAGAACGTAAAGAGCACATTTCTTCAACTTGGCTAGAGCTTCACAGAATCTGAGGAAACCAGTTAGTTAAAATCAGGGAAGAGAGAATTATGCTGTAGTAACAGAGCCTTCAACCAAAAGCCCTTGATCTGCTGAGCTGCACATGTTAATTAGTAAGATGTCAGACAGAGAGCATTAGCAGGAACAGGACATGTAATTTAACCTACTCCCTTGTGATTTTTAGAAATGTGTCATTCTGGTGCAGCAGCAATGAAGTATGCTTGTATTTGCATTAGATTTATAAACCTTAATATCCACAGAGGGTTTTTAAGATGAACACTGCTTGGCAAGTGAAGGTCTCTATATATATTATAGACCTGAGACAAAAATAGAAATTCTTTTTCATAGATGATTTCAGCATTCTAGAAATCAAGCTTTACACCGAATCTGAAGAAAATCTTTCCATGATTCTGGAGAAATGTCTATTCAGATAGCTTACTTCAGGAAAATTAAACCGAACAAAAATTACAGACAAAATATAGATGAATGTGCACCACAACAACCCCTTCCCCTTGCCCCATTTTGATTGTAATTTCTTAATTTAGCAGTATGGGGTGAAGATGGAGGGGAGTTTCAGAGAAATTTCTCTAACAAGCCTATAAACTATTTCATTCTTAATATGTCACAGAAGTTCAATTAACTGGGGAATTTTTTGCAAGCTTGGCATCTTTTTACAGAACTTTTTACTGTGATGAAATGTTCTATCAACACATTCACAAGCAGTTCTAACAACATGGACATTTCCTATGAAACTATAAGGGAATTTACTCCCACAAATGAAGGCAGTTAACCAAACAACCATTTTAATTCAGAATTTTCTCTGTAGGTTTAGGACATTCTCCAAGCAAATTCACATCCTGCAATTTTACTGATGCCTGTGGGGACAGTTAAAGAAACTATTGCAAGATAATGCTGACCTCAGATTATTCTTATGTTCCCCTCAGTAGGTGAGAAATGAAATAAATTAGACATTTACGGTAAACAAACATGACTGAAAAGAAATAGAACAAAGCTCACTTCGTCTCTTAAACATGTCAACATTATAAGAGCTGAAAAGGAAGGAAGATTGAAGGGCTGTACTTTTTAGGGCAAATGAAGGTGTTTTGGAGTGCATGTAGGAAAACAGGCATGAATCATAAGATGACTTTTTTGTTGCTGTGTCTCAGAACAAAACCTCTATTTTAAAATGGAAATACAAGTCTATCTGCAAAGAAGCGTATCACACATATCGTCTTTCTACATGCTGGTGTGGTCTCTATAGGCTTGCAGTGAAATCCTTGGAGTGCCATCATATCACTTTGGAACTAGTAATGGAACCATCCCATTGTCTCCATGGATTTCTCATGAAAGTATTTTGTTATTGCAGCTTCATATTGTAATGGCTTCATAATGGAATCCCCTTAGAGTGTTATTAAAATCATCTTGCCATCATTAGCTCGCATCGTAAAATGGCACCATAATAGGGTTTCCATTAAAGATTTGCTTTAAAATCTTATTGAAATTGTGACTATGTTATTGTCCCAACAAACTGACTGGGGATGTAGCTTGGACAAAGGCTGGTAATATTCACTAGCTAGTTTTCAAAATGACCTTTAGTATTTTTAGTACAATATATTTCATTTACTTCTTTTACTGTTTCTATTATCACTAAAATTTGTGTTGTTCTCTGGTGTACTATAAACTCTTTCTGTTTTTGCTAAAAGAGCAGTGGTTGGCTTTTAAAAAAATTATGTGCACCTTTTAAGCTTTCTAACTGGAAGATGTTTCTTTTAAGATGCACTGATAACAGTATTTAAGAAGTATAAAAGAGATTCTAAGAGTACTGTCAGAAGAGCAAATCTCTGTGTAATTCTTTCTTTTCACTCATGTGACTGAAAAATGTGACAGTTCAAATACATTTCAGCTGAAAGAGAAAAAGAAACAAAGCACTTCAGCAAAGACAATCTCCTGAATCCCAAAATACTGAGTTGTTTGCATTTATATTATGGTGGTTGCAATCCTACTGTTATGTTCAAGAGACATCAAATCTCCCTGAACTTTGGAATATTTGAAACACCCTCTGAAAAGAGCGTAGCAGCCATGTTTCATTCAATGGCGTGACCAGCTGTGTAGTAGAGGAAAGCGAGAAAGAACTACCATTATAGATATAGCTGGCTAAGACACAGTTATGGAGAGAACTCCAGTTACACTATCTATGCTATTACCACACAAATATGGATTACTAAAGGTTAAAGAGAGGCATTTATCCACATGCTTTACAGACAACATATGGATAGACATGCTAGCAGTTTCAGGCCTGGGATCAAAAGGTGCTAGATGGCTATCATGATTTGTAGTCCATGTTCAAAACCATTATGAACTCTTCTGTTACCTGTCTGGGTAGTCTGGGGTCAGGACACTCCCCTAGCTATGTCACAGGGCTTCACATGTTTGACAAACCTGGTACCTTCACTGGTACTGAAAAACAGGCATCCTGGTTTTCAGCATTGAAGAGGCCTCATACCAGTACCCCACTGGTGTAGTTTTTCAAGACATGCATTCACAGTTAATGTTAATCAGAAATGAGGAATATCCCAGAGGATCCAGCAGTAGACCTGCTTGCGAGGATTAGTTGTGGCAAATTACTCAAGGGATAAATAATGCATTCAAATTACTTTAGGTCTGAGTAGTAGTAAGGAAATCTCAGTCCTGTGTATTGCTCTCTAAAAATACGTAGAATAACCTTCTGACTACTAGAAGTAAAAGGAGGAAGACACCAGAAAAAATCAAAGGTGCTAGCAACAAAAGCCATAACCACTACTTTATCCAAGTTTAGGTAATGCTTTATTGTAGGTGGAAATTAATTACTTCTAAATTACAACAGAACTCCTAAGGGATTACTTACTGCAACCCCATGAATACTAAGAGAATTCATCATGACTGATGGTGTATTTCCAGAGAAAAGAAGAGACATTTGTTGCCCATTACATAGTGCAGGGTGATAGCCCTGACAACCTCTTGATGGTTTAAGGGGAACACCTCAGCCCCTGGAGGGGGTCCCAGGAGCCACTGTCAGGGCACAAAGTGACTCCAGTGGCTCCCTGAAAGTGCTCAAGTCATATTGATGGGATTACTGAAGAATAGAGTGTTATGGAAATGACATGGTCTTCTTTGCCACACCCTGTGACACCCTGTGGAGACTCAGGGAGCCAGCCCTAAGGCATCTGTCTATCATCCCCAAAATAAAAACTATTATTGGCTATAATCACTTAAACTACCTAAAGAAAAAGGGTATAAAAGAGATTGGACATGAGAAAAAATTGGGGAGAAAACTTACACCATCTCTGGGAGGGCAACTAATGAACTATCCTTTCTCTTCCCACCCCATCAGACATTGCAGGCGTGAGCAACAAATTCTTACTCTGTTTCCCTAAGCCTTACTAATTATACTTTGCTATAATTCACCTGGTATATACATGTTAGTGGGGAGAGGCTATGTTCTTCCTTTTGCTTTTGCTTTGGGTTCCTGAGTGTGTTTAAATGTGGTGTTAAGCTGTTGTGTTTCTGGTTAGTAGTTTTCTGTTGTTAGTTAAGTTTGTCATGGGGGTACGATGCTGGAGTTGCCTGTAGAATGTGCTTTGTGCTGGTTTCTTTGGGGCTTTTTGTCATCAACTAAATACAATCACGCAGGTAAATGTTATCCTCAACTAAAAAACCCATATACGTATTGTCACATACTTGTATTAATAGAAGTTATTTCGGGAGCTGATATAGAGAAATTTATTTTCTTGCTATTGTGATCTCATAAACAGTGTCAAAGACCTTTCCAAACAGTGTTCTGTCCAGCATTGTCTCTTTAGGTGAGACACAGACAGGCTGATCTGGGTTATAAAGCTTTGATGTTCTGGGAATGCTTGTAGCTAATATCTTGATAAAGAAAGTTCCCCTTGGCTAAAATGTGGGCCTCACAAGAGCGTTGATGACTCATCCAATCTGTGTTCTGTCCAGTGTTAGGCAGGCAGTATTGGATTTATACAACTTCAATATTCTGAGGGTGCTTATAGCTATTAATTTTGTAATAATACAGTTGCTACATTTCTGTCCCTACTTTTCACGTGACAAACAGCTTGCAATATTTCTTTTATTCCATTAGAGGCTTTATTTATGAAAACATAGTCAGTCATTGCACACAAAAATAAGTGAGGTTTATATATGTATGTGTGTGTGTGTATTCACACGCATATATTTACATATATTTACATGTGTGCATAAATATATGTAGGTGTTTATGTGAAGGAGAGGTCTTATTTTTATTTATATTTAGTTTTCAACTTTTCTCTAAATGATAACTGTATGTCCAAAAGGAACACATCTTGTTATACACACATTTTCTCATCCTATCAACCCGTCCAAAAGGGATTCTAGCAAAAGCAAGTGTTACTAACACTTTTTGTTCTGTGTTAGAAAAGGGCCTGCTGGCAGTGTGAAATGACTGATCTTGAATACGATGGGGTGAGAGATTTTCTGAAAGTTTTTGTCACACAGCCAGTTGTGGAGATTTGGGGATACAGAGTAAAAAATTCTTGCCGCTCAGAAAGAAATACCTGGAACTTGCACAACAACCTGGAGTTGTTGAAAACAGGGAGAAAACAGGATTCATATTTGGATCTATACAGCTTTGAGATTTTTGCAAGCCCCACCTGTGTAGAGACATGAGTTTTTGCTCTGCTTTTAACAATCTTTTGAGAGCTGTTCTTAAAAAAACCCCAACAAAATAACTGACAAACTATTTACCTTCATGACTGAACTTATATATATAATTTGGTGTTTTCTTCAAGCTACTTCCTGAAATTTCTTTCTCCACACAGAATTCTTTTTCCATTGCCTTAAAAAAAATCAGAAAATTTCCAGTTTTATTACCCAATAACACATTTCTTTATTTATTTTTCTCTCTTATCTCCACTTTGTTAAAGTAATGTATAGCGTAACCTTCATGAAACCCCCAGAGATACATTTCCCATTTCCAATCCTTTTTAATTTTTTGGTTTGCCTTTCGGTTTTTGTTTGATTGTTTGTTTCATTGTGGTGGTTTTGGTTTTTTGTTTTTACCATTTCATGGTAACAAGGCTGGTCTGAAGCAAATTGAGTAACTTAAATAATGATTATTGCAATTATTTCAACAGTGAAAAATGAAATCCAAGAATTCATCAGAGTTGTAACAAGAAATTAATGGTTTCACCTAAGCCATAAACTGAATTAAAACACAAATTATATAATTTTGGCATACTTGTCAGGCAGAATATCAGTTCTGGTTTTGGCTTCTGTAATATTTTATCATTTATGTTCTTTACAGAGCCCTGGGCTCAACAGGCACTTTTCAAGAAAGAGACCTAGTTGTGTGGTACCTGGGCACAATACAAGTCAAAATGATGAAGATACAAGCTGAGGCTCTCTTGAGGTACTTAGTTCATGGGCTAATAAAGAGGTAAAGGAGAATAAAAGGCTCACTTTTTACTTTTGTGGGCTAATTAACATTTCAAAAAAAATTTTCCCAAAAGCAGATACAGCAATGATTAATTATTGTATTTTGATTAAGTCAATGATATTATGTATTTTCTCATTATATATTATATATGTTAATATTCAGCTAAGCTTCACAGTTAGCCCCAAGCTAAGGTCAGAGACCACTTATCTCAGCGTGGATAATACTTGTAACCTGTATTCAGATCACCATCCTCCAGGTTAGGTGTAAAGTTGGGGCTTTTTTTGAAGAAATTTAATTTTTGTCTTTGAATTTGGATTTTAAGCTATCTGAGCTTCCCTTGCTGTGTACATAGGTTCTTAGTTGAGCACTGACAAGATTATAACAAGATTATACTATGATTTTTTGTTTTGTTTTAATGACATGAGACATGGCTCTGTAATTTTTGCAATATCAGTGATCATTTGAACACCCTCTTTCTATCATAGTTGAAAAGTGCACTGTTACAAAAGATCCTTGGCCTCTTGATTCTTCTTGATTTAAAGCCCCAGGCTGGTCACAACTGCCATTATCTCATCAACCATGAGATTATTTTCCATATTTTATCTGGCAGGACTAGCAGTGGACTTTCTTAGCCCACAGAAAGATTTTAATTCAGCTGAACACACTGGCAACTGCTACTACTACATCTAGCTAAAATTGTTTTAACCTTAAAAAAGTCTTTTTTTTGCATATTAAATATGCAACATAAGTGCCATGTTATCTTCAGCCTTTATTAAGTTTTTAGTTTTTTCCCTGTTTATTGTAGTGCAGTATATCTCTCCTTACAAAGCAATTTAAATAAAGCAGAGCTATGAATGGTATCCAGTCAAAGCTGTGAACTTTCATCATGCAAATGAGAATGCCTAATTAAGAGCCAATGGTCAAAATTTCCATAATGATGTAGCCAGATGAAATGTGTTTCAGGTTCCCGCAGGAGTCTAGATAGTTTGTCTTGCATTAATGTTGATTGCAGAAAAGCACCTTGCATGAAGATGTTCCTTTTTAACAGTAGGGCTAGGATTCTACTAGGTAAAATATTTAAAAGTTAGTTGATATGTCTCCCTGAGTTCTACAGCTATCCTGAAATTAATGAAATGTTGACATCATAATACAATAAGAGGGACTAAATGGATTAATCAAAGCTGTTTATACATTATACAACATTTTTAAATTGTGTAATTTAAGGAACTGGAACAGCACATTTTTATGCCTTTTTAAATTATAGATTATTCCTCAGAGTAAACTATTTTGGATATTGTATTCAACAAAGGTTATCAAAACAAACTTTAAAAGAGGCGTCTCTAAATTAATATATTAAAATTGATAAAATTCATGCCAGTGAGATAACATAATGATTTAGTGCAGAGAACAAATGAGTATGACCATACCCAATATGAAATCTTTTCCAGATCTATCATCCATCATTAACTGTAATGAACTGAATAATTTGAAGCTGTGATGTAGACCATTAAGTGATTTTATGGAGCTCCTCCAGGTCAGTGTCACAGTGAGAATGTTATATTATCCCACACAAAAAAGTATGTGCCTGGAATCCTACATATAAAAATAATTTTTAATATTTATTATAGTTCTTGTTTCCATGGTTCAATCATAAAAACCAGATTTATACAACACCACCCACCTACTCATTCAGCCACCCCAAGAAATCATAGAATCATAGAATGCTTTTGGTTGGAAGGCACCTTTAATGATCACCTGGTTCTAAGCCCTGTCATGAGCGGGCACACTTTCCATTAGACTGGGTGGCTCAAAGCCCCATACAGCCTTGAACATTTTCAGGGATGGGGCATCCACAACTTCCCTGGGCAACCTGTTCCAGTGCCTCTCCACCCACACAGTAAAGAATTTCTTCCATTTATCTAATCTAAAACTACCTTTTTTCAGTTTAAAGCCATTGTTGCTTGTTCTGTCACTACAGAACCTTGCTAAAAATCTCTGTGGATGTTTGTAACAAGTCCCCGTTATATATTGAAAGGCTCCAACATGTTCTCCCCAGAGATTTATGTTCTCCACACTGAAGAATCTCATCTTTTTCAGCCTTTCTTCATAGAAGAGGTGCTCCAGCTCACTAAGCACTTTTGTAGCTCTCTTTTGGACCTGCTCCAACAGGCCCATGTCTTCCAGAGCTGGATCCAGTACTCAGGTGCTGTTTCACCATAGACAAGTAGAGTGGCACAATCGCATCCCTTGGCCTGCTGGTCACACTTCTTTTTATGTAGCCTGGGATATAGCCACCTTGCTGGGCTGAGAGAACATACTGCATGGTCATGTCCAATTGTTTACCCATCAGTATCTTCAAATATTTCTCCTCAGGGTTTCTCTCAATCCTTTCATCCTACAGCCTGTACTGATACTGGTGAGTGTCCTGACTCAGCCTCAGGACCTTGCATTTGACTGTGTTGACCTTTGTGAAGTTTGCACGAGAAACATTAGAGGTTTTCTTTTTCAGCATATCTTTTGTGGGTGTTTGCATAGAGGACCATTGAATTTCATTCATGTTATATTTTTTTAAGTTAAATTTTGGAAATACAAGAAATAAGTTATTGTGATTTGCAATGGTGTCTCCACCACAACACAGGATACTGATCTTGTTTCCACAGCCTATAAAACTTCCATTTATTTTCCCCATGACCAGAGTCCAGGGTAGCCATAGGCATAATGCCACATGATTCCATAAAGCTATGTCTGCAAATAATTTATATTCTATTTTAGTTATTAATAAAGTAAATTATTGATAAGAAATAGAAATAATGATATTTGGAATTATAGGATTTTTGTAACTACACAAGAAAATAAAGTCTTACCTCTCTAAAATGTATATCAATTTATCACTACATATTAACAGTATTGCCACTGATGTTTATAGAGCCAATTGCAGGCCATGGCTTCTCTAAGACAAAGAAAACAAAACAAACCAGAAAAACAAACCATAATAGTAAGTATGTGGGGAGCAGATACACTTAAGTGTATCAATTAGCTCATGCAGATCTCCATTTACTCTCAGCCAGGTTCCTTCAGTACTTAAGATGGCGTTGCTTTACAGGCAAGTCTGAAACTTGATCAAGAGGCAATGTGATGCAGAAAAAACCATGAGATGCTCAGAAGACAATAATAAGCAGTTGTCACCCCTGCCAATACCACAATGTATGCCGAGTTTGGTTTGGGCCATCTCTGCAAAAGTGTCCTGCAGGAGAATTGAATGACAACAATGAAGTAGCTCTGCTGGTGTTCATGATAATGATTTTCATGGAAAATATGTATAGATATGAATTTGACAACTCTGCTGGACTGAAACTGGCTGAATGGGCCAAACACTGGTCTCCCAGCATTTGTATGAACAAATAAGTTATAAAAGACTGAAAATTAAGACCAGAAGTTATTTTTACACTGAAAATATTTCCATATCTTCCTTCACACTAACAGTTTCTAGATAGGAAAAAATAATTTGACTGTTCAAAATATTAAGCAGAAAATTCAGACATTAGAACAGTTACAAATATGCTCACAGTGCAGTCTTAGAGGAACTATTTAAAGTGTTCCAGATTACTTTTTCCCTCCTAATCATGTGGTTATATACAAGGAAAATAAAAGTTGATGACAAATACAGAAGGGCTTTTTCATATAGCGTGAAGGCAGACAAGCATTAACTCTGGGAACAAATAAAACAAAACATACCCCAAAGAAATATCTAAAACTGAAGATGCACCTCTAGTTACAAGGATAACAAAAATGGTAAAGTTTCTCATTTTTTGGCTGATGTCTCTTTCAATTTAAAATGCATTTTCATATGTATTCTAATGACTGACCGGTAAATTTTATGTACATTTAAGCTGCACTAGAACTGGATATTTCTGCCACACAAAGAAAACGGAAAGAAATATATTTCTATATGTTTTTGCTGAAACTGCAGATCTGTAACAACATACATCTTAATTTTACCACACTGTTTGCTAAGGCTTTCTCTGTCATTGGCTGCATCACTAATACACTGTTTACTGATGGCTCCATAGAGGAACAGTATTTCCATTGTAACAAATGAACAGTACTAGAGTTATTAATCCCTTCTACATTATCTATGTACAATTTGCTGTAAAGCAACATTTTTTTAGTTTGATAATTACTAGACTGGAGTGATTGTACATTATGTATTATTAACATAAACACTTAAGAAGAATGTCTGTTGAAAAGGAGAGAAAATACAAGAAAAATTGATACCATACTGCAAATATTACCATAAGAACCAGCAGGAAGAAGTAACTTTAATATTAGTCCCTATCTCTGGTATTAGCCATCTTGTACGGATTCATCCATGAAGGATGTTTCCAAATTTTATCAATGTGGAGACATGAATCTCATTCAATCACCAAGTTTCTCACTTAAAATACCTCTTTTACTAGAAAAAAAAGTCAATAGTTAACCATTTTGGAGACCTCTCTCTATCATTAGGGCACTTGAAGGCACAGGGTGATCAATTATATACAGTATAAGTATAATTTAGGGCTTTAATATATGTGTTTTGTTGGGGAAAAGGTGATGCATAGCAAGAGGGTTTTCCATGTCCCCATGGCCAGCCCCGACGTGAACCCAGGTTTGGGCTTCTAGTCACAATGTGCGTCTTTCTCATAGAGATACCGCCATGTGCTAAGGTGAAAAGCAAGAATGGTCAGACAACTTTATTGAGGCGATAAACATCTTATATAGGGTTTTGAAGGGTACACGCGAACCGGGGCGGCTTTGGATAGGCTGAGGATCTTCGTTCACACGGTGGAGGGGTTCTCCCATTGGCTGGGAGGCAGCTTGCATGCGGTGTTCACACGGCAAGCATCAGACCCTGGCACCAATGGGTCTGGCCTGCTTGCCTGCTCTGGGGTTGTTTACTACCTTGTTGGCTGCCTCAAGGTCATTTTGTCCTTGCCAGCCTGTCAGCTCTTGATGGGTCGAGCAATGCAGGGGCAGCGGCCAAACCTCTCCTTCAGCATTTTCAAAACAATTTTAAAAGACCTTAATTTTTTTACAGGTAACACATAATGTTGAATCTGACAGTGTTTTTAAAAGAAGAAGAAGCAGCATATTTCTAGGCTATGTTTTGGGTTTGTGTTTCTTAAGGCATTTAATCAGGAGCACTGCACCAAGTATACTTGATAACATGACATTACTAAATATGATGGACTTTGCCATATTTAAAGGTCATCTATTAGTATTAGTATTAATATAAGTATTAGTATTTGTATTAGTATTATTATTATCATCATCTTCACTGATTACTTTTATTATTATTAATATATGTCTGAAAATTAGCTGTAATGGACTACAGTAGAGATTAAATACATACTACTACAAGTTTAGAAAGAACAACTGTAGTCACAAATATGTAATGCTGCAGAGAGAATAAAATATTAGATCATCAAGCCATGCTTGTTTTCATGTGGAATAATCCAGGAATTTTTTAGGGAGGAGAGGGAGAGAGGGAAAGAAAGAACAGGGAAGAAGGAAGGAAGTAGGAAAGAGAGAAGGAGGGAAGGAAAATATGTAGAAATTAAGAGAGGAAGGAATGAAAGACATTCAGTGCTTACAAATTTGGCAACATGACAGTGACCAGTATTAACAAAGGCTTTCTGGGTGCACAGTCTTAGAAGCAGATGCTGCAGATATGTAAGGCAGCTCTCATCTCCTTTCTTATGGTTTTAAAAAATACCTACTCTGTCTAGATCAAGACAGCCATTTTTCAAAACAAAACAGAATCTGGACCATGTATTTCATTTCTTTTCCGATCAGCATTGTTTATTAAAAATAGGATATCAGGTTATAATACAGAAGAATGCAATATTTTTCAAATGCAGCTGCTAAGTATTCAGAATCTCATTGTCTGAATCATGCTCAGGGATTTCATTAGAACATAGGAAACAAGTGTGACATGTTCAGCATTTAATAGTTTTGCAATAAAAATACTGTGGGGTTTTTTAAGTTCATTAAAACCCAGACCAGGATTTATTTAATGATGAGAATTAATAACAAGAACAGTTTAAGTCTATAGAATCTTCCATAATTGTAACGAACCATGAGTGGAATAAATTTCATACAGCCAACCTAGAGCAGTTTTCCAGGTGCAAGATAACAATACTAAACCTTCCCTCTCACCAAACCATCTTTTTCTTTTATCATTATTATCTAATGCTATCTACACAGCTTTTTTAAAGTAAAATATGCAAAATGGACTGTGTTGTTTTAGAATTAATTTACATATTCTTTATTTCCTGTCTTCAGGGTGTTTATCTAGGTTGCTTCTGTTCTCCCTTCTCCTGCTCTTACCGTGATTTGGATAAAAGTGATGCCTTCATAGTTGAGTTCTGTCTTCCACAGAACTGCTAAGCTTGGAATTTTCATGGCCTTCCTCCACATGTGTCTTTAGTTTCCATTGCAATAGCTAGACAACATTTTAAGGGTTACTATAGCAGTTATTAGAAACTTATCAGATATGTTCAACCAGGAAATAACCCCTTTTAAGTACTTAACAGAAACATGGCATTTGTAAAAATATATAGGGTTACATATAGGGTTATATAGGGTTCTCAAATCATGCAAAGTAATTTCATTAAATTTTGTTCAAGTGGCACAGAATTTAACAGTGAGTGTTTCACTGAATCAAAGCTGCTGCATCAGGGAACCATAAATTCTTTTATCTTCTTTTCATAAGGTTCACACTTCATCTTTTGTACATAATTTAGAGGTAATTTCTCCAGTTTTAATGGTGAAATGTTGCCAATACCAAAACAAAAGCAAATTGCTTTGCACTATTATCCTATTAATTTGTATCAGTTTCTTCTTTCACTTATAAGTGTTTGGTCAATTCCCTGAGGTTTCAGAAATTTGCAGAGTTATATTATGTTTCACATACCTTCATACTTGATGACATTACAACATATTATTGACTTTTAGCCATAGATCAAATCACTTATTTTTTTTCTTATTTTTTTTTTTTAGTATACTTGTCTTTTAAGGATCCAAGCTTTCCAGTAATACATGATGTAAAAATTTCATTAAGAAATTTCATAGCATTTCACAGAAAATTATACACTAAGGCATTGATTTTCTTTTCTCACTGCTGGACACTAAATGCAAGGATAACTAGCTGGGACTATGTTTTCTTTTAACCATTTTTGCTAACAGCTGGAGCTGTTTCTGTGTGTTTGGAAACTAACCCCCTTTCCAAGGAATTTGGTACTCCCCAGGGGTACCTCATCCAAGGCTTGTTTTTCTATCTTCGTACATTTTCTTTAAAGGTACTTAACTGCACTAACACAATTTTAAACTAAGTCTTCTAGTATTTAATATGAAAACTCAATATAATTAGGAGACGTGTTACACTTTTGAGGTTTAATGCACATTAAAAAATAAAAATTAAAGCAAAAAAATTATTGTAATTTAGCAAAATCTGTCTTTTACTTGATCATATCAAGCACTCATACTCCTTATTTCTTCTTCTTTCACCTATTGCGATACATCCATGCCAAGTCCTCACCAAATAAAGTCATGTGGGGTTGTCCTAATTTGAACCTCACATCTTCCTGCACAGACACTCAAGCTCATACAGTTTGGCCCTGTGCTAACTCAAAAAGCTTATCCTTATGATTAAATGTTTAGACTTTATCCCAGAAGACCTTGATAGTTAACATCTAATCTGGAGGAAAGATGATCCATACACTTGCAGTGTATGTATATTTAGAACAACAAAACTATGACAACTGTAAACAAATTCTGCATTGCCACAGTGGTAACCCAATTCAGCAAAATCAGGAAGTTTCCATGAAAAGAGGTGGCTTTCATAAAACTCCTATTTTAAAAAATGTACTCGAAGATGTCTTTTAAATTCACAGATATATTCTGATATGAAACATTCATATGAACTAGTCCTGGCTCAGAAAGATGTATCACTTCAAAATGTTTTCATTTTTTTCTCTCTCTCTTTCTTTTTTTTTTATTTTAAGAGAAAGCACTAAAAATAGAAATTCTGAAAAATTAACACTATTGAAATGGTTAGTTTCAATGAGCTTTCATGTTGCTTTCTAATTTAATACTGAAATTTTCTGATTCTTTTATGATTTCAAACTGAGAACCTTTCTGAAGTGTCCATAGTTATCCTTATTATATTTTTCTAAGCAGTTCCAGTCTATCTCAGCAAAAATGTCCCAAAGGTTTCATTCTTTCTTTCTTTGTCATTTTAGAAAAAAAAAGAAAATTAAGTTAATATGAACAGGCATCAAACAGCTATAGACACACTTGAAGCATGCATTTCATGCTCATTCCCATGGCTTTACAAAGAAAGGTTTATTTCACATTACTGGATTGGTAGGATGATAGACTTGCACTCAAAATCAATGGAAATATTCTGAAAGATTTTGGAAGAGTCCAATACCACTAAAGTTAATTAACAAGAAAGTCTTAATCAGCCTTGATAAAACTTCTTATGTAGTTGAATCATCTAGGAATTATTTACAGTCTATTGGCAGAAATACAAGTTATTACAAACCTACAGGATTTTTATTCTGTCTGCATACATTGCACTAAATGTTATATCATATTGTTCTGGCCAATGCCAAGACAAATGAAAACAAAGCAGCATCTCTAGTCCATTTGTTTCTCCTCAGTTATGCCTTTTATACCTACAGTTCCTTGGTTGTCTGTGGAAAAAAGTACTTTGAGGTCCATCAGCAGCCTTCAAGGATACATTTTCAATTGGCAGTATATCAACATGGCGTAGTCCCTACCCCATTATAAAATTCACACTGTTATAAACAGTCACAGCAGAGTGCCATTGCTGACTCAGTCTATCTGGCATTTTACTTGTGCCTTTGTGAAAACACAAATAAGTTCTATAATCACTCATTGCTTCATTAGTGCACAAAATAACTATGAATTCCCATCTGTCTTCAACAAGTACTATTTAGTACTTCCTGATGTGCTTTTTTTTCCTTCCTGAATCTAAATAGTTATTATTATTCTTTAAAGGAATTGCTATTGGATTTTGTTGTTGTTGTTGTTGTTGTCTCTATTTTATAGTGACACTGAATTTAAAATGAAAATAGATTTCATTATTTATTCATAGAATTTGATTCACCCTCATTGTGACATTATTTTGATGTTGACAGTTGTTGGTGAATAGTAAGGGAAGCTAGAGGGTATTTATTTGACCATAAAATGCCATAACAAATAAACTGATACTGTTTTGCTTTCAGTTGGGGCTTTTTCATCTTCAAACCAAAATTAAAGTAAAATAAAATAAATTAATCTGTGCATTTTATACCATCCATGTGAACTTTGTGTTATGTCAGCTATGTCAGCTGCAGTGCATAAATGTTAACTCTTACTAGGAGAGTTTCAATAATCCCTGTCAAAGTAAAAAAGTAACAAAAAGAATCTTTATATCAAGACTTACGTTTATTAACCAAACAAACAAAATCCACTCGATTAGAAAAAAAGAGTTGCCTTTTTTTTTTTTAATTGACAGGAAGCTCAGCTAGTGAATGAACAGAACTAATAAATTTTATGAAAGAAAAATAAAAAACTTCTAAGTGAAGAAAAATAACAGCATGTTCATTAAACAGTGCTGTTCAAACAAAAGGAAAGGCTGGTTTCTCTCAGAAGCCCTTATAAATAAAATGTGACTATAAATCACAATTTTAAGATTTCAAGGAGTATGGAAACAATACATGCAAGCTGCAGAATATAACTCTTGGACTTTAGTCAAGGAATAAGCTCTTCAGCAATACAGCCACACAGTAATTCAGTTAAACAGAAGAGCTTCATCAAGGATTCGTGGTTTTGAGGATAAATGAAAGTACAGGAAATTTTAAACTTTGTCTCAAAACCACTGCCTAGATCTGAACTACTCAGTTTATATCTGTCATAGGCAAAAAATGCTTATGTAATTTAAACCAAAGCAGTTTTTTGAATTATTAATGGCATGTACTCAACTAGCAATCAGCATAGTGCACATTCAGGATCAATGAAATTCAATAGATAAACCACAATGCCAAACATTACAAACCATTAATAAATGCTTACGAATTTCTAAAGCCCATCTTTAACTAACCCCGGGTGGTACTGGGTACACACATGCTCCCATGCACACATGCACAGCCACGTACACCCTCTGAAGGGCAGCCTGTAACATCAGCAGCTCTCCGTGTCGAGCAGTGCAGGTTCCCTGACTTGCGGACCCAGCAGGGGCCATACTCAGGACCACAGCATCATCCTCTGCACTGTCCCTCAGCCAGCTGGGTGCTTGTCCCATGTCAGCAGCCACCCTAGTGCCACAGGGTGATGGATGGTTGTTTCAAACCACGTCTGGGCTGGGGCTTCTCCATCTGCTAAGGTTGGTCATCTTTAACATGGTCAGGGTTTTATTTATTTGATCCACACACGCTGTTCATGCTTGCTTTTGTAGCTTACAGGTGTGAGTTTTACCTGACTTAGGACATAAAGGCATTCTTGCATTGTCTTTTGTATCTTGCAGGGGGGGGTTATATTCTTAAAATTATATTCCTAAAATTATATTCTTTTTGTGTTGTAATATAAACTATGTGCCCACAATTAGAGCCACTATCAGTGATCATCCATGTTACGAAATTACATTGGTAATAAATCATGAAACAGAAGTCTTTTGTGTTTTGTTTTACCAGGTAAATGTTCTAGTAAAGCTGTTAAGAAATACCAAAATTCCCAAATACTCCATTTGAATGATATGCTCATGCACATTGGATGCAAAAATACCTCCTGGAGGAAAAATTCCTAATACTGATATCATCCTAGGTGGAGAGACATGTTTGTGCTAGTTCTGTGTGGGAGTCTCGTTAGTGGAGGGCATATATCAAAATATTTCATGCTGTGGTTTGACCCTGTCTTGTCACAGTGTGACTCTGGCTTCAGATGAAGTTGCATAATTCATGACCAGTTTCCAAAGTGACTGGTGATTTTAAGATGCCTGGTAGCCTTCATCTGGCTGAAAGATAAGTTTACAAACACAGATATATATAAATAGGCTCCATCTACGGCTGCTCAGAAACATTTCAGCAGAACACAGTACAACTCCAAAAGCGCAGTTTTGTTGAAATTGAGTTTTTCTACAGGAACATTTCAATTTTGAAGAAATTTTCTACTTGAAAGTGTCAAAATGAATCATTTCATCTTTCTTGTTTCCATCTAATAATGACAAAACATTTCATTTCAAATGTATCAACCTGCTTCATTTCATTTGACATTTAGATTAAATGTTAGTGCTAATTTTAAGACACTGTATTTATATACTAATATGTGCATAAACACACTACATATTTTTCACTTGATTTTATCTGAATTGTCGACACTACAGGATTTCTATATTATCAAAACAAGTACTTGGGATGTTATCTATTGGAATTTATGTACCAAAGATGAGGAGTCTTTAAAAAATTATTATTAGGTCCTTCTTGGAGTGGTACAACTTCCTAGAAATTGTAAATTGTGAAACTGGCCAGAGGTACAAGAGAAGTAAATTTTTTAATGCAGTGGATGCTGGCAAAATGCTTGCAGCAAAATAAACAGAAAAGCAGCTATATCTGCCAAATATGGCACAAAGACACAACACTTCAAGTCAATATGCCTCAGTTTAAAATAATCTGCCCAGTTATCAGTCACTTTAAAGTCATGGGGGAAATCCCAGTGTTTCACCAAATCTCAGAGCTTTGTAGACAAGAGAAGGGATGAATTCTTTGACATCATGTTTGTTTACTTTTTTCATTAGCTGAGCTAATTAGGTTCAGATGTTAATATACATTAAATCATCCTTTTTGTTTTGAATGCCTGTGAAGAACACTCAAGAGACAGGATTAGTGTATAAAAGCCTTTATGCATAGAATGTCTGTGGTCATGACCACAGCCATCCAAGCTCACACATATCAGCCATCCAGGGAATCTCACAGCTGCCTGACAGGGATCAGGCAAGAGGAAATATTAGGTAGTAAAATCTCAGAGGCATACTCAGTCTTTGGCTCTTCTCCATCTGCCAACATGAGTTAAAAATGACTACTGGTTCTACTGTGATATACATCTGTCCACTGGTCTCATAAAGAACAGGCCACTGAATAGCTACCACCAAATCTGGAGGGTTTTACCCACTATCCACTTGTTGCCCATTAGTCCCCTGATACAGCAATCAAGATCACAATTAGTTTTTTATATTAAATATTTTACAGTTAATTAAACAATTTTGAAGCTGACTGGTTGATAGTTTAAGATAGTTTCTGGAGTGTTCTGACATCTCACATGGGACACGAGACATTCATGTTCAAAACCAATGAAAGTGCTGAAGAAAGTTCACACTCCCCTGGGTGTTACTAATGTCAGTCTGACTGTAGCGACAGAAGAGGAGTGACTTGCACACAGATGTAAGTTGCTACCAATCCCTACCTCCTCCTGATACATTAAAAACTTCAGCTAAAATTTTCAGAGCCCTTAACAAGACACCTTCCCTTTTTGCTGCTCCCAAAATATTGACTAACATTTCAGGTACTGCAGAAACATTCAAGTACTCACATTTCTTGGGAATACAAACCAAATACATTCATTTTAAAGTTTGGTCAGTCAGCTTTGCTTATGTAATAGCTAAAAGTCTCCTCCAAATAGCCAGAAGGCTAACTCATGGAGCAGGTTAACCTTGGCAGCAAATCACGTTTCATTTCTTTCACTACCACTCGTAGATGGTGTGGAAGTTATTACATTAACACATTTCTGTGACAGTGTTTCATTTCTCGTTATAATGAAAAGGTAAGCAGCAAACACTGCAGAATTTTCATCAGCTAATGCCTTTTAATAAATCCATTAGAAAGCCATTGGTATCTAATTGTCTAATCACAGTGAAGACCTAGGAGTGATATGGCTGTAATGGGATTAAAGTGTATTGTAGTGCCCTGCCTATAGTCTCTGATTCAGTCCACAGATAACAACAACCTAGCAGGTTTTTCAGTTAATTTAACCAGACTCAAAGAAAAGAAGGAAAAACTGCTTTGATTAAAAGAGCAAAAGAACAGGCACTGGTTTGTTTACACCTGAAAGAGATAAAGTAGATGTTACAGCTGGAAAAATACCCCATTATATTGAAAGTAATCTAACAGTGAAGACCTGTTGGCAGGATCGAACTTGGCTGCATACAAGGAATGGTTGCACATGGTGTGAGGAACCAGGCAAAGTTCTAAGTGTGCAGAAGGCACTGAGTTATCAAGACTGTGCCTCTTCAGTCCATAGTAATTTGGACTCAAGATCTTCAGCTCCAAGGTCAGAAGTACCCTTCTGCCCAATAAAAGCCATTCTTTAAAGCTATGCAAATGGTGGACTGCTTAAGGAAATGAAAATGCCTGCAAACATTGATTCAGTGATTCTGTGAGATATGAGGCTTCCCTGTGGAAAAACAGGAGTCATTGCTTTGCTGAAACCATTTCAGGCACCTTGGAATATTACTTCAAACTTTTTCATGCTAAACATGGAAAGATGCTCTAGCCTAATCTTCATCTTAAAAAGATAATTGATTTCTACAGACATGCTGAAAATTTCCACAAAATCAATGTATTTGTTTCCATCTGAAATCTCTCTTGAAATTTCTCTTTAGCTATTGTCGTAAGGTAATTGCATCATAGTAACCAAAATGGAGAGAGTACATGTGAGCAAGGAATAAGTGCATGGCTCAAAAAATCACAAGTGTTCATATATTTAATCATAGTAGCTACAAATTCTTGGTTCAGCTTCCTAATGTGGACATACCCAAACTGATCTGTCAATGAGGCATTGATATTCTAGGAACTGGGAACAGGACCATTCTCAAAATAAAGTACTCTAGTACTTTATTTAGGGTGATTAGCAATGGTCGGCCCCATTATGGGTAACTCCCACAGTTTATATACTGAGCATGATATTCTATGGTGTGGGATATCCCTCTGGCCAGTTCAGTCAGCTGGTCTGACTGCACTCCCTCCTGGCTTCTGACATATCTGCTCTCTGGCAGACCATGAGAAACTGAAGAGTCCTTGACTCAGAGTAAGGGCTGCTTAGCAACAACTAAACATCAGTGTGTTATCAGGATTATTCTCATACTAAATTCAAACCACAGCACTATACCAGCTACTGAGAAGAAAATTAACTGCATCCCAGCTGAAATCAGGACACCCTCATAGGCTATGTTCAGATCTTTTAGATAAATATCACTGTTTCCAGTACATGCACTAACAGACAAACTGAAGGTTTCACTGAGTATATTTTTCCCTTTGTAATAATGTACTCACCTTGGAATTTCAGAAAATCATAAAATAGCTCAAACAGACCATTTCAATTTGATGGTACATATCTCAAAATTTTAAAATATTTGTAAAAGTTAAAAAGAAATCAATGTTTTTTGAATTTTTGCCAGGACATTTTACTTAGATCCATTAGATAGTGTGTTTAACTTGAGGTTAAAGATTCAGTGCAAGACATGATTCTCCATTAAAGGGCATGGGTAGAAAGGATTTTTTAAAGAAAATCAAACACAATGTATTTTATCAGCAATGCTAGTCAATCATGAAAGTAATATAGAGATTCACAGTGTTTTAGAAACAAGAAATTGAAGGCAAACAGTGGGAGAGACAATGCAGTAAAACATATACAGAATATTGGCTTTAACAGGTTGTCCCAAACTGGGCATGTCACTCCTGGAGGTAATGGGACCTCATGAGAGTGTGTCTTCAGTGGTAATTCCTTCTTCTAAAAGTTGTGGGACTCTTGGACTTATTCTGAATGCATGTTGATGTTAGTGACTTTAAGGATTTACTCCTCATGCAAGCAATAGGCAAACCAAAATTGCATCCACATTAATAAGGTTTGGCCAAGTTGCACCTGTTCAAAACCTGCTTCTGCAGTTTTAATTTACTTTGTTTACTTCAGCAACTTGATAGTCTAAAACAGGCACTCTGGAAAGAAACATGAAAGGTTTAACTGTACATTTATGTGTTCATCTCCAGTCTTCAAAAGCTTGAAGCAGGAATTCTGTGTGCAAGACTCAGTGCACTTCTTCAGAGTAATTGTTTGTACTAGATCTAAAGAGTCCAGGTGTCACATAGTGTAATTTGTGTCTCTGGGTGATATTATCGACTAAGCTTATGCTGTACATAAAAAAGCTGTCTAATGCTTTTAGCATGACATTTCTTTTCATAAGTGTCCTCATTATTTCTTTTCTGTGTTTAATATACAGAAGCAACATCCCTAGCATACTTGTCCAGTAATAGAGACAATTTCCATGCCGCTGAAGGGGGAGACTGTTTTCCAAAATTTATATAATTTTATTTAATAAATAATTACAATAAAAAGTTTTCTTGTGATTCAGTCACTTTTAGGTTATAGCTTATATTAAGATGCTAAACAACAGTGAGAAAGCCATCTCTATAACTTTTCTCCTTCTAGAATAAAATATTTCAAACACCTTTAAACTTTCCTTCCTGCAATAATAATTTGACAGTCTGGCAGTTCCTCTGTGTTAGAGATATAGCTCAGTACACTGTCAAAGATGCACCTCAAAGTTAATTTGAGTAGACATCAAAATATATTATGAGGTTTTCTTACATCTCAGAGGTATCAATAAACTTAGAATGGTCTTACAGGTCTACAGTTCACTAGCAAAGACCTCCTCACAAGCAGAGAGTAGTGCTATCCAATGTACAAAAAAGATAAAACAGGGCATCTGATCTTGGCTTTTCTCCCAGTGACAGGAGAAGACAGAAAAGCATTAGCAATTTTTTTGTCTCAAAGTCATTTGGGTCACAAAATAATAATAATTGAAAAAATAGTGTGGGCAAGCAAACAATTGGACTGATTTCAGCCTTCAGAAACAGATTTGTGAAGCTGCTATTTCAGAAAGCTTGAGTTAGCAGAGAAAGATACAGGCTGGGAGCAGAGCTGAAAATAAATATGTGCATTTTAGTCAAAAGAGGAAAAGGAGAAGAGAGGAGAAGAGGGAAGGGGAGGGGAAAGTAAGGGAGGGGAAAGAAGAGGAAAGGAGGGGAGGGACAGTAGGAATACAGGGTTAACAACCAATACAAAAGGGGAAATAAGAACCAATGAGAAAACTGCTTGAAACTTCCTTCCAGAAAACTACATACGTTCCTAAGGCATGAGGTAACAGTAATCTTAGGGGATTTTGGGAAGGAGAAGAGTGACTTAGCAAAAAAAAACACAAAGAAATCCATGTTGTGCATTTATATAACAGTGAAAACCTCTGTTTTTAAGGCATTTGGGTTAGCTTCTTCATCTTCACAAATCCACTTCTGACAGAACTTTTTCCATTCCAGATGCAGTAAATCGATTGCTATACTTTGCAACAAGCTGGGGAGGTCACTAGCTTCAGTCACAATTACCCTGGAGTGGAAGTAAAAATTAAGACACTGATGCCTTACTGGGAATACTTATTGTTAGAATTGTCATTAGTTCATGGAGCTGCAGGGGTGATCATATCCTTCTGAGTAGAGTAATATAACTGACAATGTGACCTCAGCCTCTTTGAACTGTCTTTACTATCTCACTGTGCTATTCATTCAGCAGTTCACAGCTGGCCTCTGCCTAATATCAGTTAGGAACTAACCAAAGAAGGCAAGAAGAAATCCCTGTACCATATCCCAGAGTTTTAAAGATTAAACACCATTGTGTGACAAACAGCACTGAGCTAGTATGAAGGTGCACTGGAAGTGTGCTCTCCAGCTGGTGGACTACTATATTTTAAACTTGCTGGACTTTTAAAAGTTCATTCAGGCAGAATGCCAGATACAAATACAACCAAGTGTGAAAGTGAGCAACCATGAGAATAGAAGTTGCAAAGGCAAAGATTAAGTGTGTGTCATTTAGTCAGAATATCTCAGCTGGCCTTTGGGAAGTTCTTCCATGTCAAGTCTGTATTGAAGTTTTTAGTGATGATGACTCAAATATAAGAAGACATAAATTAAAAAAAAATTGAGTGAATTATCTTTTAAAGAGAGTGGGAAAGAATTTTGTTTCCTTTGGACACCATGGTAAATAAATGTTACACAAACTTTTCACTCACTGCCATTACGTACTTTTTTTGTTGTTGTTGTTTCATTTGTTTTCCTTTTTTTTTTTCGGGGGAGGTGGGTGGTGGGGAGAAGTGTGAGTTACTTTATAGTATGTTCTCTGATGTGTTTATCTACCAACTAGCAGGAGGCTCTGCAGGTTGAAGGGTGAACAAAGGACTGATTCAGCTGGTATTATTGCTAAAGGAGATGTCCATGTCCCCATGGGGGCTACTAGTAGATAACTAAATCATTAGGTCTCTTGGTGGAGGCTGAAACATGAGATAAATTTCCTCTTTTTTTACCTTTACTGTATAATTAGAGGAAGATGAGCAAAACAAGGGGTAGTATGATCCATCTAAGGAACCATGCTGGCATCATAGGCAATGAAACTTCTGAATCATGCTAAGCAGCACATTTGTATTGCATAAAAAAAGGAATGAAGAAAAATGTCTGCATCACACATTTTGCAGGGAGACAATATTGGTCTAAAAAGCAAACAGCTGGCAGTTTGTAAGTCACTGTGCAGTGCCTGCAGTCAAGCTAACCTAGTTAACTTACATCTCAATGCTTTAATTTAGCACCAGAATTTCTCAGAAGTGAAATTCCTCTAAAAGGCAGAGACAAAAGATTTACATATGAAGAAAGTTATCAGCATATGTGAAGATTAAATTGCTTATATGCCTGGGAAAAACACTATAAAGTAGGAGGTGGATTCACAAAGACATAATTTGTTCTTTCATATTTTGTGATAAATAGCTAGACAGGAGTTAAAATATAGAACAGAATTCAAGATTTCACTTGTGGTCACACTTCAAATTAAGCAGGTGTAAACACAGAGTTTCTAGCTCCCTAAGGGTAACAGATAATTCAGTAAATGGCTTATGAAATAACAGATTTTCTAGACTGTTTATGATTACTATGACTTCTTTGATATTCTTGAAGAAACTCTGAAACATGCTATTCATGTCTGGAAGATAACATTGATTTATTAGCTCAGCAACCTTAAAAGAACTGATGACATTTGCTCCTGAACATAAATAAAAATATTTTTAAATTAGTTTAGTATTAGCAAAGTATAGTCATTACCAAGTAAACTGCAATTAAACATCTCCAAGATAAGCTTGTCAATGGGCTTTGTTATGAAAAAAATATATTGTAAATATATATGTAAATATATTCTTGAAAGCTTAATCTTTCAGCAATTTTCCCCATTGGAATATTCAGAAGCAAAATAATTTCTCCAACTAACCTTCCACCACTCCTTACTTCTCAAAAAAAAAAATCCTATGAAACCCAAACCTTTTTATATTTCATGAAAGAGAAAAAGATCTAAGAAAATTTAATAGCTGAGAAAAGAGTTGGCAATTATTTGGGTTAGATTTTTAAGTAAACAATTATCATTTTCTAACTGAATAAGTTCATTTGCATCTGGGGGAGTCATTAGAAAACAAAGAAGACACAAAAAAAAGCATTAACTTTTATTACCAGTGCTGGAAGACTGTCACAGTAATGCTTTTTGGTCTTGAAAGCTTCTCCATCTTTTAAGACATTTGTTTTACATGCTTTCTGAAACTATCTGTCTGTATTGACTCATTTTAACAGGATAAGTTAATATATCACCCTGTAACAGTGGAGTTTATTATGCTGAGAATAGGTTGGGAAGTGATAGCTTGAGTGTGTTTTCAAATAAAAATACAGAAAGGACAGATTTGTCCAAAGAAAATTTTCACCAGGTATACATTCAGAGGTCTGGATGATCATAAAATGAATAGAGAAGACTCTTAAAAATAAAGTAAAAAAATAAAAAATAAAATAATAAAATAAAATAAAATAATAAAATAAAATAAATAAAATAAAATAATATAAAATAAAATAATATAAAATAAAGTAAAATAATAAAATACAACAAAACTAACAAAATCAAACCACCACCAACAACAACAAAAATCCTAACAAAATCCCACAAATCTTTATAATATTCTTTTGAGTGAAAAGAAGACAGTACATTAATCTAAATAACAGATGAAGAATTAAGGACTGTAGGAAACAGGAAAAGTACTATTTGAAACTCTTTCAGAAATGTACATGCCAGGGAATTTAGGAATGTTACTGAAATGAGAACATTGAATCTGCAGCTGCAGTAATTGTGACGTTGCTAGCTCTGGTTTTCTATCTCAGGTATTTAAAAAAGAATGGTGCTAAAAAGGACAGAATCCCACTTTAGCACTAAGGAACTCTTTTTCTGGCTTTGGAGGGAAAGGAATATGGGAGTTACATCTTCTCAAAAAGAGACAAATGCTGAGGCTGAATGAAAATTTATCCCATCCTGTTACATCTTCATTAACTTCTGCTTTACTTCCACACTTACATTTCAGATAATCTGAATGCATGTTTACCTCAATCTCTAGATTTAGATTAGGAATAAATTAAAAAGTATGGACATGTTTTTCTGGAATATTGTTGTTCTACAATTATGAATATGTTGGAGGATTCCTTGGTTCTCTGTAACCCTGGAAATAATTTTGGATCAATTATAAACAAAAAAGGACCTATCAATAGATAATCTATATGTCATACCATATCTTAATCCTGGTCAGAGGAACCAATTGACTAATTTTTTGTCACATGTATTTGGTGAGAAGCAATCAACAATTGCTTATGAAAAAGCAAGCATACCCTTTCTCCCCTCACAAAGAATTTCCAGTTCACTTTGGGAACAAAATATTGTTAGCAAAGGAAGAGAATCAGAGAAATGTCAAATTTTAAAGCAATTTTGTTTCATTTCTGAATTCTGCAAGGAAATGGTAGCACCTCTTTTCTGCTTTTCATCCTCTTTTCCAGTTCCTTCTCCTGCTTGTGTGCCAAGAAGAGTGGAGAAAAAACCACTCACAGTATTTTCTCCAAAACATCTTGTGGAAAGATCTGAGGAAGCTTTGAGGAAGAAGATTTGAAGATGACTGGAACAGGTTGGTGGGTTTTGTTGTGCTGGCTGGGCTAGAGAACTGGAATGCGTAATTCCCAGGTGGGAACTGCAACAATTTTTTCCTGTGTGAATGTAAATGAGTCTTGTTCTTTATAAAGCAAAGACTGATTATATGTAAGACTGCAATTATGGAATATCTTGAAATACTGGAGCCATAGTTTTAAGGATAAGACTGTCTCACTGTTGATAATGCTCTTATAAATGCTAGGTCTTGAGATGATCTATCATAATCCAGACATTTCTAAACATTTCTAAAAACACTTTCATTTTTCTTTTAAAATTATTTCTTTTCTTGCTTGCTTAATCACACTTCACTGCTGTCTTCAAGAGCACTCCTTGTTGCATTTGTCACCACTTACACATAATTTAATTCATTTGTTGAAATTAACTAGTTGTAAGAACATTTTAGAAATGTCCACAGTTCTGCTGACCAGTTTGAGTTCAGAATGTATTCACATTTTGCTTCAGGACTAAAACATTCTTGTATTAGACCTCAGGAGAGTACCTTGTGAGAGAGAGTTCAGCAATGTAATGTTTGACTCTATACTACATTTCAGAAATAATATAATGGTTTCTTTTACCATTGATACTAATTCAGTGAGAAAACTTACCAAATGAACAGTGCCTCAGAGGTCACAATGTCTACACTGAATATGAGCTGTTTCGTGCATTTCTCTCTACAGTAACACACTTTTAACTGAAAACTACAGATAGTAGAGATATCAAGTATGAATTTGGTCCAGGGAACTGTTTATACAGTACAGTTTGATAGCAGTGTTGTTCCTTTTCAGTGCCATGGTAGCACTGTAGCTTTATAGAATTTGAATCTTTTCTCCTCTGATAATGTTCCGTAAGTGGCAATCATGCATATTGTTTTCTCTAATCCACAAAGGCAATTGTCATAGATTTATATCACACAGGCAAACCTTACAATTGTACTAGTCAGAAGAAAATGCTAAAGAATTAAGTTGCTTACTTGAAAACATGGAGATTTCCTAGGCAAAGTGAAGACTCTTAAAAAAGAAAAGAAAATGAGGGACTTGAGCAGAGTCAAAAAGGTAAAAAGACTGAAAAAGCATTTGCATGACAATATATAGAAGGAAATTATCAAATTGTAAAGTATAACCCCTGCGATATGTCATGAATGAGTGTTTTAAGGTCACTTAAGGAATCACTAGCAAAGGTATCAGCAAAGCAGGTTTAATATCAAATAAAAATCATGACAAAATTCTGCGGCAAGGTTAAGTGTATTACTTACTAGATGGTTAGAGCACATGGAGGAAAACAAAATAAAAATCATAAATCAAATAAAATCTGAAATAAACCCAGAACTATCTACATGGAGGAGGGAGGAGGGGTATGGACAAGAGGAAAAGGATAGGACTGGGTAAAGATAGGAATAAAATGGAATGTGGAAAACCCTCCTGTTGAGTCACAAGGTTCAGAGTAGACCCTCATGCTACACTGAACCCTGATTTGATCAATAGCTTATACCTAAAGGCCCAACTGCACATAAACTTAACATCACTGAAGAGGACTAGATTGATAAGTTAAACAATTTAGTAAAGCATTCATATAGAATGTGCTATATCATAACAGTAGCTCAAAGGGCTGTTTGTTAAAAAAACAGGAGCTCATTAGACAACCCTGGTTCCTGGGAAAAGATGTTGCTTCTGATAAGCTCAAAAGGAACTGAGTCCAGGTGCTGTTTGTCAAGGTCAAGGCCTGATGAGCATTTCTGTTATCACAGTGTAGCCTGAGGGGGGAGGGATGCACCACCACACTTCAGTAGATACTCTTCACATCCAGCATCTAGTGAGTTCATAAGCTTTATCCTGCTCACATTATTTGGCTCAATCATTTCTTTTTTTTTCCCTTTGGGTTCATTTTGCCTGTTTTATTATTTTTGTTCTGCTTTAGTCTTCAAGTCTCCTGTCACTACATGAAGTCAGAGAGTAGCAATCCTCAAATGCAACAGTAATCCATTCTCTCTTGAGGATTCGAAGTTTCCACTAATGGAAGTAGAATAATTTCTGAGGGAATATTTTGAAGTGTTTAACAAAAGTAAGGATGAGCTGATATTCATTAACTTCCAGATTTTTCATTTGAAAGAAAAGAATGCAAATCACTTAAAGAAGACAGATGTGAGAAAAGTACTACATAGAAGGGTACTTAAGCTCAGAAAATTATTTCTAAATGATTATGCAAATTATTAAAAAAGAAGCCATCTCTTTTGCAGCGTGCCCAAAATACTGGATAATGTACGTTAAAAAATTATTTGCCTTTATGTAGATTTGACGAGTCAAATACAGATATTATGAAGTAAGTGTGTGTGTGTGTGTGTGTGTGTGTGTGTGTGTGTGTGTGTGTGTGTGTCTTATGAAATATTCAGCAAAACAGACAACCCAATACCTCTTTGAGCATCAAGGAATGCAAATGCCCAGATAGGTGCATGAAAGATTAAAGGTCTTTTGTATTTTGATTTTGTAGACTGGAGTATTAGGTGAAGGTACAAGATGCGTATTGAAGCAGATGATTATTTATATGGAATGAGAGAAAACTGAAGAAAGAAAAAATATTCATATGGAATGTCTTTTATACATCACAGATCTATTTAAATAAAAGTTTGGAAGACAAGATTGTAATGGTTTGTCTTAGCAATTACACACAATTCATTTAAGACAGCTAGATGCACTTTTTATGATGTTAAAGATCATTCTTTTTTATTTAAATGGCAGTTGTTCATGAGATTTGCTTATTTGTTCATGAAAAAAAGCCATTTTACTAGTATCTCATACAACGGACTCATATGCTTGAACTCACTATTTGCAAAGTGATGGAAGTACTCTGCCCCTATATATAAGCTTTTACTCTGTCACACAGTAAAATTGCAGGTTTCCCCGGCTGATTTTTAGATCCAAAATATGAGGTTTTTTAAAAGAACACCACAGACTTACATAGTTACAAAAAGGTTGTTTTGAAAAAACTGGGTAGGAAATGCATTAAAATGAATTAGATGCGAAGGCTCATGTGGATGAGAAAAAAGATAATGATGTTTGGATACTTTCACTTTTCTATCCAGCAGATCTGAATTCAGCATAGTATAACGAGGCATCAAAATTGAATGGTTGCTTGCCACATTACATAATTCAGGCCTATGTGTCTCATCAACGTTGTGTATATTTTTCTTACCTAATCCACAAACTTAATGGGCATAGCTGGTGTTGGTTGCCTCAACATGTCCATTTCATACTAGGAGGTTTGCTTGGGGCTATTCAACACTTCTCAGCTACTGTATTCTCACTTTAGAAGTGTTATTTTAATCATCCTGGAGGGAATTTCACCCTAAAAGTACAAGCTAAGTAGCAGTAATCCTGGTTTTTTGTCCTTTCCACCCACCTCCTTCTCCCCTAGTGCTTATTAGAGTTTGTGTATTACTTCACAGACATAACTCATACTCAGTCCTTTTGATAGTAACTTTAATTTCCAGTTCAAATGGTGATGCCTGAACATCAGCTGCAAATCTCACCTCAAGTCTATGAAAAATGTATCAAGCATTCATCAACTTGCAGTCTATATTGAGGAAACTTTTACTAGCAGCACATAGAAGGCACTATTTTTTTCTCTGCATAAACATTTTTTCTTTCCTTTATTGAATACCAATTACCTTATTTAGAAAAATGAAATGAAAATTCTCTAGATCATTTTGACACTTCATGAACTGCAGTGCAAGATGAGATGCTTTGAGATTGTCTCTGTATGTTTGCCCAAGAGGAAAAATATTGAATATGCATTCTAAATTACTTCAGTAACAAAATTATCAGTGATGTCTTTCTTGAGACATCATTTCATGAATGCTGTATATAAAATTTAATAGAGAACAGATTGCTATTTGGTTTTCTCACACTTCTGCTGCTGAACTAGCATGTGTGTTTTCAAAGTTCATCTTAGCTGTATGTTCATGTATCAAAAGACCAAATGACTAATTATTAGGTGAAGCTCATAAAAATATGGCTACTTCTGACATTCCACATATTTGAGAATATCAATTTATCTTGTTGCTCCTCTTCCTGTGACAATTAAGCTGCCAAGCTCAACAAGTCTGAAAAATGTTCCAATGTGGTGTTGCTCCATTTATACTTCTGAAGTTCATTCCCAATTGACTGAGTCAGTGTAGAAAAATTTAAGTGCCTTTTTCCTCTTTTGTTTTTTTCTAATGCTGAGTTGTCTTATGGATACTGAAAATTTAGATATGCACAGACACAAAAGCATGAACCTACCTAAATGTCAGCCAGAATATACATTCAAGGACTTAAAGTTCTCTGAAAACACAATCCAAACTTTTGGGCTGCATTTAGAATAGCAAGTATAAACTAATGTGTTGAAAGTTTCTCTGCCCACCATTTAGCACTCATAAAACAATGTTCAACTAATAGAGTTTAAAATTTCTTAAAAATTCTAAACCAGGAGGTAGTTAAACACAAAATTGCGCTATAACATTCATTCAACAGTACAGAAGAAAAAAGTTTTTCAAAACTTTGTTTGTTTGTTTATCATGTCAACAACTTTCTCCTGTGAAAACTCTTTTCATACTAATGGAAGAAAAATAGCATTCTTCAGTAAACAGATTTAAACTTAGCTAGGAAGGCTAAAGTCCTGTTGGAATTAAATCTGGCCAGAGACATCAAGGGCAAAAAGAAACACTTCCATAGGTTTGTCTGTGGTAAAAGAAAGACTGGAGAAAATGTCAACCTTCTTCAGAAAGAATCAGGAGTCCTGGTTACCTGGAAAATGGAGAAGACTGAAGTAGTCAAAGACTTCTTTACCTCAAGCTTCATTGGCAAGTGCTCCAGTGACACCACCTAAGTCCCAGAAGGCAAAGGCATGGACTAGGATAATGAACTGCCAGGAGAAGATACGGTTCAAGAATAACTAAGGAACTTGAAGGTGCTCAAATTCATGAGACCTGAGGAGATACATCTGTGGGTCCTAAGACTACTAGTAGATGAAGTGGTTAAGACACTATCCATCTCATTTGGGAAGTCTTGGCGCTCCAGTGAAGTTTCTACTGACTGGAAAAGGGGAAACATAACCCCTGTTTCAACAAGGGGAAAAAGGAAGACCTGGAAAACTACATGCCAGTCATTCTCAGCCTGGTGCCTGCCAAGATCATGGAGCAGATCCTCCTGGAAACTGTGCTCAGGCACATGGAAAATACTCAGGTGATTGGTGACATCCAACATGGTTTCACTAAGTGTAAATCTGTCCAATAGATCTAGAGTTCTTCTATGACAGGGTTACAGCTTTGATGAATAACTGAAGAGCAACTGATGCCATCTACCCGGACTTGTGCAAAGCATTTGACACTGACAACCTTCAAATTTGATGGATGGACCACTTGGTGGATGGAGAATTAGTTGGATGGCTGCACTCAAAGAGTTGGGGTCAATAGCTTTATGTCCAAGTGGACAGCAGTGACTTGTGGTGTTTCTCAGGGGCCGGTACTGTCACTGGCACTCTTTAGCATCTTTGTCAGTGTCATGGACAATGGGATTGAGTTTATTCTCAACAAGTTTGCTAGCAACACCAAACTGTGTGGTGTTTGTTTATTAGAACATAAACATGAGCTGTCAATGTAAGCTTGCAGGCCAGGAAGCCAACTGAGTCCTGCAGCTTGATCAAAAGAGGAGTGGCAAGCAGGTCAAGGGAGATGATTCTGCCCCTCTGTTTTGCTCTTGAAAGACACCATGTCGAGTCCTGAGTCTAATTCAGGGCCCCCCAACATAAGAAGGACATGGACCTGTTGGTGCAAGTCCAGAGGAAAGTGATGAAGATGATCAAAGGGCTAGAGCTCCTCTCCTTTGAAGACAGTATTAAAGATGGGAGGCTGTTTAGCCTGGAGAAGAGTAGGCCTCAGAGAGATTTTATAGCAGGTTTACAGTACCTAAAGGAGACCTATAAGAAAGATGAAGGGACTTTTTACAAGGACATGTAGTGATAGGACAAGGATGAATGGCTTCAAAATGAAAGAGTAAATTTAGATTAGAAATCAGGAAGAAAATCTTTACTGTGAGAGTAGTGAGATAATGGAATAGGTTTCCCAGAGGAGTTGTGGATGTCCCAGCCCTGTAAGTATTCAAGGCCAGGTTGGATGAGGCTTTGCGCAACCTCATGTAGCGGGTGGCACTAGTTCTCTGAGGACCCTTCCAACCCAAACCATTCTGTGATTCTATAAGGTCTGGATACTACCTCTTAAATATTACAAATCAATGATCTATATACTGGTGAGATCATAGTGCTAATCCAGCTCACCCAGCCTTTTATGAACCTTTGTAACTGAGTATTCTGCTGCACAAATTTTTACTTTTCAAGTGAAAGAATTTTTATGTATTTACTTGGACTGATTTATTACTCAAACTTGGTTAATACAGTAAGACTTCTGACTTTATATTTAGTGAGAACATATTGCCACACACAGCATGAGCCCTGAGAGAAATCTATTTATAGAATAAAAGCCTCCTCTACCTTTTTTTGCTATACAAAATACATCCACGCACAGCAAAAAACCTTGAGATGCAGAAATGTGTGAACACTATATTTTAACATTTTTTTCCATTCCACCTGTTCTAATAGCCTATGAACTTAATCTTTAGGGTTCAAGTATTCTTCCCATGATATGATCTGGACAGTCCTAAAAGTTTCCAGAGGTTTGATGCCAGATTTATTTATTCTTTATGGAACTTCTGATAAACAATACAAATTTGCATTATAAATAAATAAGCATCTTACACCCTTAATTAGCAGAATTGAAAATTCAGAGTAATGTGTGCCTCCCAGTCTACCAAGTGAAATGATCAACAGCCATGCACCAGTTTTCAGAAGAAAAAATGCTCTAGCTGTTGCTAAGTTACGCTGAATACCCATTGAATTACACATGAAACCTATGTTAATTCCAAATGCAGTCATTATGAGCGGTGGTATTACAAAGAATACTGAATAGATTTGAAATAACAGAAAACCAAATTAAAGGACTGCCATCACCTCTTACTACATTTTCCTCAGCATTTCTGAACTTTTTTTTAAGGTAGCTTGTCTGTCAGGTGAAACAAAAATTATAAAGTGTTTCTTTTACCGTACAAACCTCTGTGATATGGGGGCCAGCTAAAATTTCAAAGTACAAATCAGAGAATGAAAACCATAAAGAACAGCTGAGCTATGCTGATATATACACTAAATTCAAAACAAATTCAAACCAGCTATATTTTGCTGTGATT
Organism: Pithys albifrons albifrons; assembly: GCF_047495875.1. NCBI lineage: Eukaryota > Metazoa > Chordata > Aves > Passeriformes > Thamnophilidae > Pithys > Pithys albifrons. Next base: position 74,523,274 of record NC_092461.1, read on the forward strand.
TTAAAACATGTCCTAAATTGTCATTGTTTCTTCTGCCACTTCTGGAATTACATCTTGAACTAAGCCCAAGGAAGTTTTAAAGTAGAACAACTTTTACCAAGCAGGTGATGGTAATTTCTTTTCACTGCTGCAATCATGGCTCTCTGGTTCCTGGCTCTGTGATTTGAGTAGCACTCACATTTCTGTGGCAAGCCAGAGCTGCGCTTGCTACCAGTGCTTTCCAGTGGAGGACGAGTGTTTCAGGAATGCTAGGAAAAGAAAACTAAACTCCATTCATAATGAAGCTATATAAATTTGTTGGTGGGATTACATGAAGTGATTGGTACAGCCGTAGAGACTGAGGACCAATTTGAGATGACTTGATGACCATGAAGATCACATCCAGACCTTCGCCTTATGCCTTAGTGGCCTGCCTCTGACTTACCTGCTTGGACTGCCTGCAAGACCAAGAAAAATGACATAGGATATTTATGAATTCACAGATATATATTCGTAGAAACTTAGCTTAGGACACTCCCACTGGGAGACAAAAGTGGAATGTCTTTCTGTGCTTCTCATAAAGTAATAATGGAGGTTGCCATCCAGCTGTGTATTAGGCACGTTCTCTATAAGTACAAGAGCTTTGAAGATGACATTACTAATGCACGAGTTATTAACTGCATCAGAACATATCATATCCTGTCTTCCTCTTCTAAAATTCTGTTGTAGTTGAAATGAATTTTGGTATTCACCCTTGTAGTGGAGACACCAGTGTCTGTGATAGTCTCCTTGTGCTTCTGACAGCAATGCTAAAGTCTTTATGGGGTCTGCCCTTTCTTTGCATGATATTTCAGACCACAGATTCTACTTACACGGAATACACATAGCTGAATGAGTAAGAGTGTTGTCCAGAGTGTAACAACTACTAGAAAAGTTCATTATCTAATAGTTTCCAAAAGATATATTGAGTTTTACCAGTGTAAAAGTTGTCACCAATCATTTGTGCTTTAGACTAGACTGGAATAGAAAGAAGTTTCAGTTGGAAGGGACCTACCATGATCATTTAGCCCACCTGCCTGATCCCTTCAGGCCTGACCAAGCCAAAACATGTTAAGGGTATTGTCCAAATGCCTCTTAAACACTGACAGGCTTGGGGCATTGACCACCTCTCTAGGAAGTCTGTTCCAGTGTTTGACCATCCTCTCAGTAAAGAAATGTTTCCTGATTTCCAGTCTGAACCTCCTCTGATGCAACTTTGAACTGTTCCACACATTCTGTCACCGAATACCAGGCAGAAGAGATCAGCACCTCCCTCTCTACTTACCCTCCTCAGGCAGCTGTAGGTAGCAATAAGATAGCCCCTCAACCTCATTTTCTCCAAACTAGACAACCCCAAAATGCTCAGCCACTCCCCACAGGACGTTCCTTCTAGTCATTTGCTAAAACTGCTACAGCCACTACTCCTCTAAAAAAAAAAAAGTGTCTGATATTTCTTTATCATTCTATCTATCACCCAGATCTATTGTATTGTTCAATGGTTTGCAATTCTTGGTTCTTAAAAGACTTACAAAAGAAAATCACTGATCAGAGCCTTTTCACTCACAGCTGCAAAGATAAGTCTCTGGTTGTGTTTAAAGAGTTTAACAAACAGAGGTTAAGACTTAACTATTTCAATATAATATTCAGCTAGGCCATTAATAGCACAGTTGGAGAACAGACTGCAGATGGCAGATGTGCAAATCCAGTCACTCCCAAATTTTTCAAACTGTATCAAAACATGGTGTAGTCCATGATCCAAAATGCAAATATCATGTCTGTGGAAATTGTCATGATTTGACTCACTACACCGCTGACAAACATACTGCTTTGTTCAGGTATTTAAAAATGTGACTGTAACAAGCTATCAGTAAATAGCAGTTTCCCTCGTGCTCAAGCAAAGCAGCTGCCAGTTCTTACCAGAACTCCCTGAAGTGCAGCACTGACTGACACAGGCTCTTTGCAATCCTTCCTCGGATAGTTTGTACAAATGCAACTCTTCCACTTGCATGTCCATATTACATAAACAAAATATGTCTCTTGACTGTCTTTAGCATTTCCTATACATTCATAAGTAGTTTTCAGACTAATCTTACTGAAAATGCTGTTAAAATTTGGACAATAATATTTTTTAGGCAAATCTGATTTTTTTCATTTCAAAACTCACTTGAGCTTTGAAGGGTATATCTTTGCTACTTTGTCACTCTTTTTTTTCCCTTATCTTAGGTCCTGACTTATTGGAAAACGCTGATAAACACAATAGTACTTTACACATATTTACTCCACCTTTTTTGTATCACCTTCATCTGCAAATGTGTGCAAATGAAGACCAGCAATCAAGATTAATCTTTCACCCCAGCCATATGTTTCTGAGGTTTGAAGATGAGAATATGAGGGCTTTGTGTTCCAAACACAGATATTTTGTCAGGAAATCTGCAACATTTTCTGTCATTTGCATGTAGCTGGACCTGTACAAATGCTTACTACTAGTAGTTTACAGTGCTTACTAGCAGAAGCGAAAAAGTATCTTTCTGTGCTGCTGCATTGACATAGTTTAAACTATTTCTGCAGCTTTGCTTGTCCTATAGATGAATAGGAAGCATCTATCAGTACTTTGGTTGTTATTATCATACTCTGTTTTCACTGAACTTAATATTGGAGATTTTTCAGAAGCAAAATGATCCTTCAGACTTGGTACAGATCGTGATACTGAAACAACCTATGTTCTGTTTTCCCTTCACTCTTTCAACATCTGTTTTTCCATGTTTCAGAGATGTTCTTTGAGCCTCAGTGTGGTTTTCAGCTGGTCATAATCTCAAATGAAAATTCTAGCTCTTTTGGATGGTGTGAGGTCTACTAAGTGCTTTATTGCTTTCATTATTTTAGATCAAATCTAATCCTTCCTTTTTCTAAGGCATGATCAAAGTAATTCATATGTGCTACTCTGATTTGCATTTTGTTGTGATTCAGTTTTAGGTGACATTTCCTGCATTTGTAAACACTGTGATTAAGTTTTTATTGTGCACTTTTCTTGTGCTGAAATGTAATAATATGTCATAAAAGTTAACTTTGACTTCCATCAGACCTTCTATCATGTCATTCTTCTGGAAGATCTCTTACACAGTTGAGTACTTTATGCTGAATAGTCTTTTGAAGTGCCACCTTTAGAGTGCTGAAAGTGGTTACCTTGCTACTTTTTTCTTCCTGATTCATCTTTGTGCTTTGGGTCTGATTAACTTGTTCATTTTGGAGTGTTGCAATATAGCAAAAGAAAGCTGTCAAGCTTTCTTATTATTATTTTGTTTCCAAGATCCACCCTATTTAGTACTTATCTTCTGAAGTCATCAAACTTATCTGTCTAGATGAATTTTCCATATTCCTAGTAAAAAATACCCAAATACATTTAATGTCAGAATTCTTTGTACTCTTTGGCCCTAGGTATTTGTGGCAATTCATCAATTCAGGCAAAACTGTCACCAGAGGTTTAGACAGTTGAGTTGCCATTGTTCTGGTAGATATCACATGCAACCTATTTTATTGTCAAGATATTACTTTTTTCTTTTAATTTTCATTTTCTTGTATTTATGGATAACCTGCATAGACTCCATGAACAGGTCTGTTTGCATATACTGATTTCATTTCAGGGTTGTTTTTGCTAGGTACTTATTATATAGATATCTAGTTATTGACATTTTCCTTGAACACACTACTATTAAAGTTCTATGTGGACTGAATATTCAATGAATGTGCCAAATAATATGAATACAGATGCTAGCAGTGGTGCGTTGTGATCTACCTTTATTCATAATTCAGTTTCATGGATGAAATTACTCTGATGTTTTGAAAATTCTAAGGTTTTCATTTCGACCCATTCTTAGTTGGAAACATATCAACTCACCATTCCGTATTTCTTAACCTGCCTTGCAGCCAAGAACACAGCACGACTGCTGCTGAGTTTCTGTATCCTACAGTTATATCCCACTGCATGCCTTGTACTATTCTGATGATGTGTGCAAGACATACATGTTAGCGGGTTTTTTCTGTGACATATCATGACCATCTTCCGCATTTTGCACTTAGGCTATGACATGAAACTGATACTCACTACAAGTCTTACATGTCACTATGTTTGCCCTTTTTTTTTTGAATAAAAATTTATGCAAGGCAAAAAACATTATGCAGGTAATTCTCAAAATGAGAAAAAGCAAGAAGTTGTGAGAGGAAATTATAAGTGAATGCAAGCAGTGGTCAAAAAGATTTAAAAAAAAAAGGAAGGAAAATAGGAGATCAATAATATTAAGGAAGAAAGCTGTTCATATATTCTGGATACTCCTGATATGACAAAAAGGAAAAAAAATCCCATAAAGAGGAAACTGTATCCTGTGGTATAATTTACAAGCTGAAACAGGCTACTTTAAAAGCTCAGATTCAACTATTCCAATTTCCTGCTATTACATTTCCAAACTCCTTTTAAAATGTGTCATTTTAGAGGACCAGTTTAGTCCTACCATTAGTATTTGATGTTGTATTACCAAATTATTTTACAATAAAGTAGGCAGACAGTATTAAGCCTTGCATGTTGCTTATCTCCAGAATTTCCTAGATAAATATTTCAATTGCAAAGAAAAATAAACTAGATGTACTAGATTTTTTTTCTTAAGTTAAATCCAAAGAAATTGGACCTTCTTTGACCAGGTCTGAGAGTTTTATCCAGTAATGGTTATAACTCTCACTATGGAAAGGTTTAGTTTTGAAGACCCACAGAAAATAGCTCCTACATCACAGTAAGTGAAGAATTTTGCAGCTATGTTTGCCATCATCGTTTTTCATTGAAGTCTGAGACCAAGAAAGGGACCTTTGATTTCCATCATTACTTTCAGAAAACGAGAAACAAGGTTTCAGGCATGTACAATAACACATGACAGTTCAACATACTTCATGTTTAATCTAGGGTTATCAAATTATCTTAGTTTTCTATTGTCAGGTCTCTGTGCGTCATCATTTATTTCAGCAGATGAGGCCCTTGAAGGGAACTTTCCTTCCTTATGTGGACCAAATATTGTTCTGTTTTCTGTCTTACTTGCCTTGTTAGATCATGATCTTGGTTTCTTCATGATTTTTCCAATTTTACCATTATGATTAATTTTTAATCCACCATTGTCTGAAGACTAAAGACCATTACTTTTTCAACTTCATAAGTGACAGAAGTGTCTAAGTGATTCAGACTAGTGCATTTATTGAGTCCATTTTCTTTTTACCATTCTGTAAGAAATGTATTTCTTGTTCACACTGCTGGGTGTTTCAGACACTACTGTATCAATAAATAAATCATTCTGCTTCCCATCCCTCACCCCCAAACAGTCCCTCTGAGCTCAAAGAGTTGCCTATAACCTCCCTGTAATAACTGAATTTCAAAATGCTGCTATTATAAAATCTGTTGGGTTTTTTCTCTTTAGAACACTGACACATACAATTTCCCTTTCCTGATTGTAGTCATTGTGTTGGGATGAGAGCCAGAGTACAAGGAAGAGGGTGTCCAATAAAACATCATCCTTCTGCTATCATTCTCACTGTCAAGAATACCTGGGATGAATGCCTTGATTTTGTCTTGCAGAATAAATAAAAATTTCTTTTTTTTTTTTAGGGGGATATTTTCAATTACTTTTCCCAAGTGTTATTAAAGAGAGATTTCCAGCTCTTCTCACTAAGGCAGAGATAGGCAAAGGGAAAAGCCCTAGAATGATGAACAAGAAACTGTAAGTTATTGAGCAAACAAACAGAAGACATTGCAGCTTCGTTTCATGAGAGTCAGCCAGAGAATGAATCTTCGTGATGAATGATTTGTGAAAATACCAAGTAGTGATACTCTCTAAATTCATGACCTTATCCAAATTTTAGCCCTGGTAGTAACTGCTATGAATGTTTCAAACCCCAGCTTAGATTAATCAAGTATTAAATCAGTGTATCAATGGTATCAAAACAGCATCTCTTCTTCTATCATCAGTTTTTGCAGAATCTTTGCTTGACTATCCTGATTGGTGCACAGAATTAAAACTATTTTTGTGTTAAAATCAAGGTTTAATAACTGTAATTTTTCTGTTCTTTGGATACTAGAAAGTAAGATGACTTTTTTTTCCCCTAGGCCAATTGACTCTCTTACTATCCTACAGTAGCATGTCTAATTACTCTCTAAGTACTCACACAGCCAAAAACTCTACATGACTCCAACCAGGATTAAAACATATTAAACAGTGTCTAGTGATTTCTGCTATTGATTTGCCTTTTTACAGATGCGACATTAAAATGCAGACATATTGACACAGCATAAGAAGTGGTGGCCAAACTATGATTGCGCAGTCTTTTTTGATGTTTTCTGAGACACTTGTGTTAAATATGATCCTACGGCTGGTTTTCAAAATGGGCTTGGGGATGATATATATTTTTCTTTCTGAAGTGCATTTCCATTCTCTTCGGATTTTTGCTCCTCTGGTATCAGTTTAGTGTATGATGAACAGTATGCTGGAAGGCAAACATGAGCAAGAAGAAGAACACAAAAAAAAGAGAGAATGAAAATGTTTAAAAACCTAGAAGTAAAAAAAAATGGGAAGATGAGTATACTTGAAAGAAAATAATTCAATTAAATATGATAAATTAAAATAAGAGAAAGGGAAAATCTGAGGACTGTAAAGAGCACTCATTGATGAAACAGTAAATAAATTTGCCTCACTGCGAGTGCCACCCAGCACAGTGAGGTGTCTTCACTGGACTCTAAAGAGTTTACAGCACACAAATTAGCTATTAGAGACAAAAGCTCTTCTTTACTTAGACTTCAGATGCATCTCCTCATTGACGATGCAGTGACAAATTATTTTTTTCTAATAAGAATCATTTTCTAATATAAGTAATTTTTTTTTCTGTTGGCACTAAATTGCGGATGTTCTTTGCATCTGTATCCACATTCTATTCAGTTTACTGAGTACACTTCCTCATTTTCAATAAAAATAATGAAAACCTCATGTCTTGAAAGAAAAATGTGAAAGTACTATAAGATACAGATATGTGTTTTCATTCTGTATGTACGGATATCCCTACATGAGGATGACAAATGTAACTACTTTCCTTATTCCTTTGTTTGGGTTGTCTGTATGCCACTTTCTTCTTGCAAATGTTTCCTTTCCTTCCTTGTCTTCTTCCAGCTTCTTGCCATTCAGTGTTTTAAAAATACCTTTTCCAGGTACATTTACCTCTGGATAATATTGCAAACGATTCTGAGTGAGGTTTTTTGGCACCAAACAGATACAGTCTCAAAGTCATGGTGCAATATCAACATAAGCACACTCAGTCTGTCCACTTACAGACTGGAATTTTTTACTTCATAACGTTGGAGTTATATAGTGCCATATTTATCTTATTAATTCTTACTTCATAATTAGGTTTCACTTGTCAAAAATTACCCTCTTTGGACATGCAAGTTGTGAGGACTTTATGATTCAGAAGTATCAGAAAGAAGATATTTTGCAGCTGAGAAAAAGTCTATGTTGTGAAGAGTTCTCCATGTATCTGAAAACTAGCCTTCAGGAAAATAAAATAAATAAATAAATAAATAAATAACAAAACCAAGAAAGAAAAAAAGGAATACATTACTAGCGAGGAGACTCAGTGGAATTGTGACCAGCTAATGAGGTGGCTGGTCTGCATAAGAATGGGCTGAAACTACATTTACATTTCCCTGAGGATATGAGAATACTCATATATTAGGGAGGATAAGATGCCAGTTCTGTTTGCAGGGAGCAGTTTCTGCATCTGCCACCAGGAGAGAAGTATGAAAACCTCTATACATTTGTATTGGTAAAGTAAAATTCTGTCATCTCAGTGGAATAATTTTTACTCTTTCAACATGCTAAACAATGGAGTTTCTTGGCCCATAAAGAAAAGGACATGTCTTACATCAGAGTCTGTTTCTCAATTAGACTCTTACTCAGAGAGAAACTTTGGAGCAGAAGGTACTATAAGTAAAAAAAGAAAAAGCCTAAATGCATATGGCATTTCTTTCTTTTCCAAGAAATTAGTACCTCAGTAAGCAACTAAACTTGAATTTTGATTGGCATTAGGCACAACACTGGAGCTGTAAGACTATGTACTGAATGCAGATTTTGTTGATACCATACTGCTATTTTGTGATTTATCAAAAATTATACACAAATTTATTCCCTTAATTCAATATTTATCACAATGAGGTAATTATGAACTTATTAGATATAATTTATTTATGGAAACAGATGTACACAGAATTTTATTTTATTTCAAGGAGACCCCTACCCAGATATTTATGATGTTGTTGTTGTTGTTGTTGTGTTTTTTTAACTATTCTCTTAAAGTAAATTGTGCTCTGCATTGTGATTTAATACTTCATCTGTGATAATCACATGGACTGAGATAGATTATTACAGGAAAAGCAATACCACTTCCCATAGCAATTACTTGTTATATAAAAATCATCTTTAAAAAAAAAGATATTTGCCTTATAATTAATTTATCATCATCATTTGTCTAGTGCTTTTTATTCTTAAACTGTTTTAAAGAGCTAACAAGTTACATATGAATGATGACAAGCTATCTGTGGCAGAATATGTGCAAATTGCTTGTATGGCCTTCAACAAAACCGTAAAATATAATTGCACAAGTGACATTTACTAGCATTGCTTCATAAAGTGGACTATTCCTAAAACAGATACTGAGCATAACCATATAATATTAGTATAATTACTCTCATCATTATAAAAGAAAATATTCTTGGCTAAGGTAATCTTATTGGGAAAATCAGTTTAACTTCTAAACAGAATACATTAAGTCTTTGACTTAATTTTATTAGTTTTAAGACATGAAGAGAAAAATCCCTTCATTTCTAGTGAGGGAAACAACAAAAAGAGTATTTTTTCTAGAAAGGCTGAATCATAAACAGTTATGTTACCTTGTTCATTATTATAATTTGGAGGGTTTTGAGACTAAAACTAAGAATAATTCCTAGCATAAATGTCATCGTAATGTATTATTGGTTATATGCATCTTCCTCATTACCTGTGAGGGAGCAGCTGTGTGAAATAGTGAATAAAACATGGAGTTGCCTAGTATTGTCCAGGAAGCCTGAAGCAGATATGGAGTGTTTTTATTCAGGTAATTGTGTTATTTATGAAGCACTTGTCCTACAGGTTTGGTTTTTTTTTTTTGTTTGTTTGTTTGTTTTTTTAAGAAACAAGAAGAGCCTTTTCACCTATGTTGTATCTCCTGTGCGTGTTCAGTGTTTCAGTCTAAAATCCTAAGGTAAAGACCAATGCAAACAGACAAAAATAGATCATCTGAGAGGCCAGAAGAAATAATTTGCTCGCACTTTGCAAAGGCTGGTGATATTTCTCTCCTGAAATCAATCTGTGTTCTGTAAATAAATTGTTAAAAAACATGTTTGCTTATTGGCATTAGCCAGAGAAACAGATAAAATCCCCTACCAATTATGCCCTTGTTCTAGGAATCAGGTAGTTGGTTGATTTGCAATCAGATATATAGGCTGTCTGTCCTTTGGGGGTTTTCTGTGGGAATGCTTTCTGAACTGCATACATATCACCCTATCAGAAGAAAAAGAGAAAAAAAGTATCCCAACAAGCTGCAAGGATCTAACTCACAGAGTGTCAAAGGCAAAGCATCAAGGTGACAAACTTTCATGCTCACTTTCCTCAGAAACACAGAATTTGCTGCTACTATACCAGGCTTGTCAAAAGGACAGTTCATGAAAGTGGAATGAGGGAATAACAAGTCTCTGATGGCTCTTCCCAGTGAATTGAAGTAAAGTATTTGATTTCATCAGGTATATTGACAGCAGTTTACACAACACTTTGTAGACGGGATTTCCTGCTGAACTATTGCTAAGCAAGGTTAACAGTTTAGTAGGAAAAAACCTTTTATTATTCCTGCAATGGCCTCCCTTATGTAGAGAAGAATGCATCACAAAATTATGTTGTGAAAGATGGAGTCCATCTTGTTGGATGGCCTTATAGGTAGCTTTGCAAGAAAGCTAAACTTTCCACCTGAAAACTTTTCCCAGGTTTAAAAGTTCCATAGAAGTCATGTAAAAAATATGTTTTATTTTGCTACCATACTGAGAGAATGATTCACTATGAATCATTTATTAAATGAATTTAGCCTCTTTTTCTGTCTCTACAGAACCTACAAGCTTATCACAACTTTCTTGCATATGTTTGTTATTCTAAATTACTTGACAGGTCTTTATTGTGTGTGTGAATTTGCTTACTCTGTAGGTTGCAATGCATATTCTGAAATTATAACTTACCTATCAATTTGTGACAGGTTATCTAAATGAGGCAGTTTTCTTTTTTTTTTTCCTTGCTTGTCAAACTACTCACTTGATGCAGGACAAGTCTCTTGATATGGACAGTGCTCCATCTGAAGTTAAGGACACTGCTCCATGCATTCAAAATAAGTCCTCCAGTATATAAGCAGAAATTTGCTGTGAAAGCATATGGTCATAAATTTAAAGTGGTTGTTTTTTTTTCTTTAGTGATTTTTTTTCTGAAAGCCAATTACATCTTAATTTACTATAGGTAAGAGGATTGGAAACCCTCTTATCTAAAAATCTGAATGCCATTATTTTTTCATTATGAGCTTAGAGTCTTTGTAGTTGCAAAACTCTGTAAAATTACCTATGCAAATAACCTAGTAGCCAATGAATTCTAAGTATCAGACATGCAAGCTTTGGAATTAAAAATAAAGGTAAGGATTTCCATCTAGATGCAAAACTTCTTCTGAGCATAGTTCAAGCAAATGCTAAGGGAAGCTGATTCAAATAATCTCTTAGGTCATTGCAAATAGTTGTAATCCCCAATGTCTCCTGAGCCTTTTTCTTTCTATCAACTTTGTTGATAATAATAAATTTTAATTAATCTAAAGCAAATAACAGTATTCATAGTATATTGCAATTATATATGCATTATTTATAATATGACTTTAAATTAGTGTTTTATCTATAAGAAACCTGTATGATTTTTTTCTGAGTACATCTGGAGCACTTGGCATAACTCTGATCCCAAATTCCCCTCTGCAATCTCTGTGGAACTGTTCATAGACACTGTCAAGATACTTATCCAAAAGCTATGGAAATGAAAAAAAAATAAGAAATTAATCCAAATCTACTCTTACCATTTTCATACTGATATACCACGGTTGATTTTAATGGCTGAAAAGCAATTGAGAACTCCATCTGTTTTTTCAGTGCAAGCTTTAAGTTGACACACATGTGGAAATGGATGTTCCCATTTACCTCAGAGGGGTAAGAAGACCTTGAAGTAAGCAGAAGGAGAAAAACCCCAACCCTTATCAATGTGAGATATTTATCCATTTTCCTCAGAAAGACTAAGATAAAATAACCATCACAAGCTGAGCATTCATATATTAAAACTAGCAAAAAGTTCATTTTAAAAGCTAACCTGAAACAAAGAGAAAACAGTTCTGTTGAAATACTGAGTGGATGAACTGTGGACATAAAAGAAATTGGACCAATAAGTTGTTTTCTTGCCAGGGATTTAAAATTTAAACATACAACTAGACAGTGGTGTTTTCCAGATCTCATTTACACCTTCACTCTATGAGGATGGCTGGCAGGGAAACCAACCTAGGAGTATTATCCACAGTGATAATAAGCATAGGCTGCCCAAGGAGAAAGAAAGGGAAATTAGAATATGACATATGTTAGAGGTGGTGTATACTGCTGACTGAGAATTAGGCACTGACAGGCTCAACTGCAGGGGAGCTGTCAGTGGCTCCACTAAGCTTTTCTAGCAGTTGTCATTGTGAGATAGTGGTACCAAATAAACCGGAGACAGATTGGAATAAAAACTGCATAATCTTCATAATGGAAAGGATGTATTCATGTTTCCATGTGTGTCCATGTGCATGTAATGTCTTTGTTGTCTGTACTATTTGATTTAAGAACTAACATTTCTTTCTATGTAACATCTTCTTCCAATCAAGAAATAACTCGAGGCTTATTTCTGAGATCTGTGGGGTTCTGTAAGTTCATGCTGGAAGATGGAGAATTAAGCCAATACCATTGCCTGTTCACAGATACCACCTATGGTAGATAGGAACATCCTATTGACAGAGCATGGACTAGGGCAACACAGTGAACATTTGGTACTTAAATGTGTATTTGTGTACATGCACCAGAATGTCTTTCAGCCCCACTCACACATTCTTTCAACCCAGCCTTGATGTATCACCACCTCTGAGTCTAAGCTAAAGGCAAACCAGCACGGTATTGTTTCAGTAGCAACTATGCCTACTGTGTATGCATTCAAGGAACAGGTTTGTTCTATTTTTAGGCTACATTACTAATTTTCTAATGTTCTCTCATTGCAATAAAAATTTACTGTGTAGATTTTATACTTCTCATTCCTGAACTACCTTGCCCTTTAGACACTATTTCAATTTGTGTTCTGCCTGACTGGATCCACAGTATCAGATGCCTCCTTGTCAGACAGTCAGTAGAGACTCTGGCTTTATTGCCCGTAATAAATAAAAGTTATCTTCCCTCTTTAAAGCCTATCTGTGACTTGGAGAGTCTACAAGTTCAACAACACACTGTTGATGGAAGGGTATAATACAAATGCGCACATGAGACAATTAGACTGTAACCATTTGTTTAAAGGATTTAGTGTCTCTTTATAGCCTTTGTGAGCCATTATTACTATTTTATTACTTTGCCTTGTGATGGAAGGACACATAAAACAAAAGACAGTTTTTCAGGGTTGGGGGGTTTTTTGTTGGGTTTTTCTTGTTTTTTGGGGGTTTGTTTTCTTTTGGTTTTTGTGTTTTGTTGTTTTTTTAAAGATTGGATATGAAAATCCACACGAACTTATTAATTACCCATGCTATGCATGTGAAGCAATGCCTTCCTTGGAAAAATATTCCATAAGGAAAACAGTCTTTCCTTGTCTCCTTTGTTTCCCCAGTAGTAAACAACTTTATAATTCAGGAATCTGTGTTGAAACTGTTCCTTTAGAAATTGTACTCAGAGGTGTCCTTTCAGCTTTGTTGAAAAGTCACATGTATATATGATTATTTAGAAGTCATTTTATTATGTAAATTTTGTGTCAAGTGCAGAGGAAAAAAATATTTTCTCAGTCAGGGAAAAGAGTGGAGTTCATGAGAGGAAGAGGGATGGGGTGAGAGGACTGTTTAGTCTGAAGAATAGGAGACTTATGGGGGACCTCATCTCTCTCTACAAGTACCTTAAAGGAGGTTGTAGTGAGATGGGTACCAGTCTCTGTTTCTGTGCCTACAGTGAGAGGACCAGAGGAAATGGCCTTAAGCTGAGAAAGGGGAGATTCAGATTAGATATTAGAAAAAAATTTCCCTGTTAAGGTTGTCAGGCATTGGAATAGATTTACCAGGGAGGTAGTGGAGCCACCACTCTTAGAGGTGTTTAAGAAGTGTCTGGATCTAGCACGGAGTAATGTGCTTTAGTGGTTTGGGGATTAAAGTGATAGTGTTGGGTTGATAGTTGGACTTGATGATATTAAAGGTCTTTTCCAACCTTAATGATTCTATGATTCTAATTACCAAGTGCCAAGACCAGAAATAAAAACAAAACAAAATAAAACAAAACCTTTTAAAAAGGCATGAAATCAAGCACACAGTTTTTTATTACAAGCAGCTAAATCTTGACCCTAATGTCCTAGGCAAAGGTGCAGATATGTAGGTCAGAGGCAAAAATGTTTTGAGTTAGAGATGCATTCTATTTCCACTGGCATGTTAAAGGATCTATGGACAGCAGATTGTTCAGATAGCCAGCTGTTTATTGACACATTACAGAGAATTCATTTTCTTTTTATACCCCCTAAAAGGATATTTCTAAATAAAGCAACAATGTTCCATGGGATACACTGGATTCTTTGGCTCACAGGCTGCTTCAAGCAAATTGCACGTTTGAGGACTTTGTGATATTCAGAGACTTAAAGAAGGCAGCTTCACAAGCTACAGCACCATTTAATGTTATTTTTCCCTTTAATTTATAGGCATCTCAAACTCCAGAGTTCAAAGCTTGTTCAAGCCTTTCAGCTTGAAATGTTAAGTGCTTTACAAAGCAAACATGTTTTTATCCTCAAAGAATGACATTTGAAAAAAAATATCTTAAAGGCTAATAGTAGATTTTGAATTTTGCTTATATTTCTAGGCCAAATAGCATAGCATCTTTTTTACAGTACTGTGACAGAATGTCAATGTTTTAATTTATTTAATTTTGGCTAAGAAGAAATTAAGATAAGAATTTTGGAATAAAATATGCAATCATGGAATGACTGCAAGTAGAGGGAAAAAAAGAAATCTATAATTGCCTTTTATCTTAAAATGAGATTTTTTATTTTTGTCTACCTCTAATTACTACAAGCAAATGAACTCAGCTATTTCAAATAGCTGTGTTAAAGCATTGCAGTGTAATATCTGAGTAATTAACATGATGCAAATTAGGATACAGGCAATAAGAATGCCACAAATATTATGATGGAACCAAAAAGTTACTTTAGGGTATGGCAGAAAAACTTGCCTGGTTTACATGAGTCACTAGCTTGTCCAGAGTTGCCATCCATAGCACCAACAAAAGGAAGAAAATGTAAAAATCATCTTATACTGAGTTAAAATTTCACCAAGAAATTAAAGTTAAACTAGATTGCAATAAGGAAAGTAGCCTCTTAACATCATTATTAGATTAAAAAGATCCTCAATGTTTAGAATGTTTTGATAAAAATCCTGTTTCCAGTACAAAATGGAAGCATCACTTTGTGTGAATTGTGATCCGCTGTAGAGCTATCCTTGTCTGATAAAAGGAGAAACTTTCTCGAAAAAGGAGTAATTTCCCTAAAATGAAAAAAATATCTAAGCTACAATGAAAGGCTGATCTTAAGGTACCTCCCGCTGCTGTTCATTCTGTACCAGGTAGATGTGAGTCAAACTTCAATGCATTTGCAGCATCTCCTTAGGAAGGGATCCCTGCGGACACCTTCAGTGCTTTTTGCAACGACCTTGCTCAGCAACCTACATAACCAAATTTTGTCCTCATTTGGCACCCAGGATGAACTCTAGTAAGTCTACTGATGTCAGTATAAGACGTCAAATGTCATATGAGTACAAAAGATGATAATTTTTTAGTTATGCCACGAGATAGCAGGAAGATGCTACTCTGCAGATCCACTTGTAATATATATTGTCTATCATAAAGTAAGTCTCTAAATAGATTATCACAATTTCACATCAGCTGATGACCTGTTTCTGATGCATTTAGAAAAAGAGTGAGGTAGTTAAAAAGAAAATGATTGAGTGTAGACTTGAAAGATGCATTAACAATAGATATAATAACTTACGGAGTTTTGCTGTTCTGAACAGCGGTGAGTGCTCATTGTGAGTGTCTTAATTAAAAAAAAAAAGTAATCCAAAACTAATATTGCTAGCAACAGTATCTTGTGAAAGTGAATATTCTAACTTCTATTCATCATGTATTGAAATTGCAAGGTAAACTTGGGGTGTGTTTTGCTATGATATTTGTTTACAAAAGAAACAGAACCAATGTTTGATGACAGATGAACAGTATTTAGATGATTTACTGAAAGAAGGATCAGAGAGAAAGAGATCATAGAAACATGTCCCTGAGGTGATCAGGGATGTCTGATAAGCAAGACAGGAGGTGGAATCTGTTTTTTAAAGTGTCCATCCACAATGAGACTTATAATGTACTGTCAAAGAGCAGAGTGATGCCATATAGACTATTTCTCTGCCTCATGGCAGGGTCAGCTAAAGCTATTTCAGAGCGATATTTGACTAAATTGTGGAATGAATATTTTGCATTACTCTTAGGCTTTCTCTCTCAATATTTTGTTGTTTTAATCCTAAGTTTTGCTTTGTGGTTTTTTTAGGGTTATTGATTATTTTTTTTAATAATCTGCAACTGGAATCTATCTTGTTGTGCTGTAAGACTGGATCTTATCCTACACAAAGTAGACCTAGAAAATAATTTATTCTTGTCATCTTTACATGTCTGATAACCTTTTTCCTATAATCTTTCCAGTAAATAATCAAATTTCTTTCACTCTTTCATTACAAGTAATTTTCTAGACATCTGATCATTATTTTCTTCCTGAAATGCAGGCTGGTAAAAAGCTTATATTGTTCTAGCACAAGCCACTAAAAACCGAGTGAAAAATAATTTTGCATGTGTTAAAAATGGCAATCATGTTTGTGCACTCAAGGTAACATGTCCACTGCTGAACATCATTGTTAATTCCCATTCAGCCTGGGGTCTTCTGTTATGCACAAGTCCTCCTCTGGACACCTGTGCACAATTCACCAAAATCTACTCCTGCAACTCATGA
The DNA here is from genome assembly GCF_047495875.1 of Pithys albifrons albifrons. Taxonomy (NCBI): domain Eukaryota; kingdom Metazoa; phylum Chordata; class Aves; order Passeriformes; family Thamnophilidae; genus Pithys; species Pithys albifrons. The sequence continues at coordinate 74,539,719 of NC_092461.1, forward strand.
TTTTACTACTCGGTACTTTATGAAAAACATTTTTAGTCAATGATTGGAGATCATTAGAGTCATGTATAAATCTATTCTTTTCTTCTGGATTGTTTTATAGCTCAATTACCTTGGCATCAACAGTAAATCTTTTAAGTATCATTCCATTACATTAGACTATGACTCGGACAAAACATTCTGTTGCCCATACAATACCACTAAGTAAATGACTTTGAATTCTATGACTGCAAAGAACACTTAGTGTTCATATCATTTGAATAGAATTTTACAGATTTTACAGCCTCTTCTGTATCCATGTTACAGAAATTCTATCTAAATCACACCTCCTTGTTTTATAGTACTGTCAGAAAAACACTGTGCAACTTTGTAAAGTTAAATAAAATAAGACGCATCTGTTGTTTCTTAACTCCAAAAGGGTCTCTTAACCTGTGATAAAAAGAAATTAGGGTGGTTTGAAGTGTTTTGTTCTTTATAAATGTATGTTGTTCTTTACTCCTCTCCTTGTTCTATTCTAGCTGTTTACAGTCTTAACCCAGTCAAAATTTTTAAAGAATGAGGTTGGTTTCCTTTTTTATTTGTTTGTTTTCCTTTGTTTTATTTATGCAGAAATTAAGGGCAGGCAGATTGTTCTTCAAAGTCATGGTTCCTTAAGCTCATTTAAAGAGCAGCATGTACCTAATTCTGACAACTTGCATTATACACCAATTCCTACCATTGGTCCTCCCTACTAAGTGAATGTATTTTAAGCACTAGAGCCTTAAAAAGAAACATGAGATACAGATATTTGCATGTTTAGTCATGCAGACTGCGTATTTTTTTTCCAGCCTTCTGGAATATTTTTTGTAACAGGAAAAAAATTCAATGTTTTTGAATGTAATGTTATTCCTTAAGCGTGTGGGTTAATGTTAATGATGTTCTAGTATTTTGTTTTCTTCACAGGAAAGAGACACTACAATAGTTTTTTTTTTTCTTTTGATTAAAATCAGGACAGATTTCAACTTCTATAAAAGAAAAAGCAAAGTTTTCAATACTGTCTTTTAGATTTGATGTATGCTAATATATGAAAGTATACATATTTTTTCTAGAAAGACAAATCTGGAGTAAGGAAAATAACAGGAATCTCAGACTATGCAGAATTTAGAGAGTTGGGGTTTTTTTCTATTGTAGGATGAAAATCAAAAAGTCTGAAAAAAGTGCATCCATTCATCTCTGCCTGTAATTTTTTTTCCTCAAAACAATTTTAATTTTCTTTTATATATGTGAGTAAAAGCAGATGAAAAGTTGTTCTAAAAGAAATAAAAATCAGATAATTTAATTTTTGAAGTTCAGAAAAAGGAAAATTTTATGTTCCTGGAATGCATTTCTTTGCTTTTGGTTAAAGCTTTTTTATTTTGTTCAATTTATCTTGTTCTTTAAAGCATTTTGAGGCATTTAAACTTCATTTTTCTGAAGGGAAATTGATTTTTTTCATAAAAATTTTAATCATATCTTCTGAAAAACCAATATAAAACATTTGCAATACTGAAAAGATTAGATTATTTAAAAAATAAAAATAGACTGAAGATCAAATCAAAGACGCTTCACTAGAATTTTTATTTAGTTTCTAAATTTTCAGAACCAAGCTTAGCCTTCTTTTACATGATATTACAAATCAAAGCACAACTTTCAAACTCTTGTCTTGGCATAATAGCACTACTATTCACTACACTTGGTGTAAATTTGAGAAAGAAGCCATTTAATAATAATTGTGAAATGAGAAAGCAAACTTCTATATCCACATAAAATGCTAAAAATGAAAATTATTCTTTATGAAAATCAGTGCAACTCTTCCTTAGTATAAGCAAGTAATTAAGAATAAAGATCACCTAAATCAGAACATAATTTTATTTAGCATTTATGGTTTGAAACTTTTAGGTAACAGGAGAGGGTAAGTGAAGAACTCATTTGAGGAAAATAAGTAACTTAGAGAAAAATGGATTGTGTCAACTGCAGTGACCAAACATCATAACATATTCCCAATCATCAAAAGAAGAGGAAATTAAATAGAAAATTTTTCTAAGTTAAAGTCTAGGGTAAAGTAGACTTTAGGTGCATAAAGTGAGACAAAATTTATCTTAACTGACACTGTATTTATATATTTGGAATTTGAAAAGCAAATGATGCTGTATTCATTAAAAGGGATTAACTACCTGTCACAATTTTCAACAGCATGATATTGTTCTGAGAGTCAGGGGGATTAGAAGTGCCTGACTTCAAATCTCCAAAATGTATCTGCTTATGTTTCATTTCCACATTGTCATCAGATTAGATCTCTGAATAGGCAAAGATTTTGAATAAAAGACACACAGTTTCTTTCTACCTTTAAAAGCTATTGCAGAAAGGCCTGTTAGTTTTGCAGTAATAAAAAGCAGTCAAGTCACTGCGCACCCATATGCTGTAGTTACTCTGTCTACACCATTAAACTGGAAAAGTTTGACAGTGGCCTAAGAAAAACTGGATATTAAAAGCCATTGTTTACTTTTCTCATCGCTTTTATTTTGTCAGAGCAGGATAATGAGAAGCAAAATAAATCTTAAAAATGCCTTCCCTCCTTCCCAGGCTCTAACTTTTCCCCCACAGCAGTCCAGGGAAATGGAAATGGGGTTTATGGTCAGTTCATCCTGTGTTGTTTCTGCTGCTCCTTCCGCCTCAGAGAAAATAGTCCTTCCCCTGCTCTAGTGTTGGGTCCCTCCTACGTGACACAGTGACGCAGAGACTTCTCCAACGTGAGTCCTTCCCACAAATTATAGTTCTTGACAAACTGCTCCAATGTGGATCTTTTTCCATGGGGTGCAGTCCTTCAGAAACAAGTCGCTCCAGTGTGGATCCTCCATGGGGTCACAAGTCCTGCCAGCAAACCTGCTCCAGGGTGGGCTCCACTTTCCATGGGTCTGCAGGTCCCTGCCAGGAGCCTGCTCCAGCACAGGCTTCCCACAGGGTCAGTCTTTTTTCAGTCATACACCTGCACTGGCATGGGTCTCCTCCACAGGCTGCAGGAGGATCTCTGCACTGCCATTGACCTCCATGAACTTCACCATCATCTTTGTAATGAGCTGCAGGGGAATTTCTTCTCTGCTGCCTGGGGCACTTCCTCCTCCTCCTCATTCTTCAGCAACCTTGGCGTCTGCAGAGTTGTTTCTCTCACATATTCTCATTCCTCTCTCCTCTAATATTTTTATTCTCTTTTGGCTAGGAATGCAGCTTTGTGCTTGATAAGAGAAAAACATTTCTTGACTGTAATAAAATAAAATCTGTGTTGAAAGGCAAAGGATAAAGTCCACTAACTGTAGAGGTCTGGAATTTGCCAAATCTCAGACCGGAAAAGGAGTCTAGAAAAAGAAATTCAGTGTAACCACTTCATACTGGAGATGAAAGTCTATACACTGCATCAGAAATTACAATTTTGATCTAAAAACTGCCTTGTTTTTAATATTTTGCTCTAATTGATTGGGCTGAAAACAAATGAACTAAAAGGGCACAATCATTTGTCCTCAAAATGTGTGATGCAGCAGTTCAGATCAGGATAGTGGTGGTGATCTACCTCCATAATGCAACATTTAACTGAAGTAATTTAGTTCTTTTTTTAGTCAATGGTGCTCTTGAGATACATTTCATGAGGAGATTTTCATTGTGACTTAAGATAGATGAAAGTAATGACACAAAAGACCTCTTCATACCGTAGTCTTGAATTATCTTCCTATGCTGCAGGAACTTGAAAGCTGAGTTAAGCAGAACCTAGTGTATCGTGTCAGGGGGATTATGCAAATATTTGCTTATTAGCTATATGCCATGCAGGTTTTGTAAATATTTGTTTGAATTTCAATGTGACTTGGCTCTGTACCTTCTCAGCTGTAAAAACTTGTTTTGAGAAAATATTTGTGTGAACTTTGCAAACCAAAGGTCTGTTGTGCAGTGCAGCTTCACCCTTTTTTTTGTTGGCCAGCCCCATAATTAAGAAATATGGTGTTGCCTGGAACAAGATTTGCCTTGCATTTCTTTGCGTATTTCTGAAAAAACCTCAGCTGTTCTGGAAATGTTCCTGACACAAAGGTAGGGTGTCTTTTAAAAATAAACATGAGGAAAAAATGTGAGATCTCAGACAACTTGTTTTACATGACATTAATGCTGTCATTATGGAACTTAGATTTATGCATAATTTTATTTAGAATTTTTAGATTATAATTTGTAATTGGCTGGGATGCTCTTTTGTGTGATGTTCATAAATAACCTGGAGCAGTACGGACCCTGCTTCTTCCATCAACCCTTAAATACTCAGAAACAAGTTTTAAATGGCAGTGTAAACATTTGAAACACTCTGATTCATTTTGGCTTTACAAAATAAATCCAAAACACATGGAGTCTTGTTTCTTGGGACACTTTTCAAGCAGCTCCTTTTATTTGGATATTAGCAAAACACCTGTTTAAGACAACTGAGGATATTCAGCAAACCAAGAATACTGAACTGATTTGAGGTATCCAAGATGCATCTTTTATCTGGGTTAAATCAGAGATGTTTAACTATTTCTTTCATAATTTTAGGAGACTACTGAATGGAAGAGTTAGAGTCAACCAGTTGAATGGCTATGCAAGTACATTATTCATATGTTCAGAATAATAGAATCTGTGCAATTTAACATCCTTCACTTTGCAAATTATCTGAGTACAGATTATGAATTTTATATATTTTTTCCATTTACAGTTCTTCAGTAAATAGCTTGTGTCAATAAATTTTAACTCATTATTCATTCATGAACTGATCATTGAGATTATTCATTATTTTATGCTATATAATTTGTCCTGTAAATTACATGGCATTATTCATATTCACTGAATAGGAGATTTATAAATACTTTTATAAATTGAATTGTATTTTCCTTTATCAGATAGACTGAACTTTACTAGTCATTCGAATCTATCATCCAAACAATAAGAACAACCTGCAAATTGCTCTGCTGATCCTCACAATTCCAGTAAAATTGGTGGTGCTTTTGTTGTTGATTTTTATGTTTAGAAATGTCAAAAATAAACATTTATTTGTTGGAATGTAGCTAAATTACTGAATGGAATAAATTACAAACAAAATAGACTGAGGTATTGCAAGCTCTATTTTCATAGAAGAAATAAAGTGGTTCTTGTACTGAGGTATATGAAAACATTGTAGGCAAAAAATATAGGGCAATTTGAGTAAGGCTTGAGATTTTCAGGGATATGATTGTGTTTGCAAGAGCAGAATTATTTCTCCTCTTGGCTTACTTTGGAAAAGAAGACACTTGTTTTAAAAGTATGAAATACTTTACAAAGAGAAGTAACGTGAAGGGGCCCCAAATTATTGGGGGCAGGGAAGGTAAAAATCACATAGTAACAAAACCAAATTACTATTCTTTGCAATGCTGCCTACTCCATGAGCAGTAACAAGCAGTGCACAGAACAGCACAATACAACCCGAAAGTCAGTGGTCCTGGGGACAGCAATGTCCCTGAAACAATGAAAGGGGGTGACACAGCTGTAACATTTCGCTCAGACTTGCATTTTACAGAGGTATTTAGAGCAGCAGTGACATCTGGACCCTCCAGCTCAACTGCACAACACAGTAGGGGCTGAATAAAAAAAGAAAAAGAAATGGGAAGCAATGTACTTGGTTGGAATCCCACATCTGCCTGTCACTTAAATACCATTGAAAGTGCCAAGAGTCCATTTTTTGGGATTTTTTTTTAAATAATAAAGACAAAAAAACCCCTCTCATTATGAATAAAAAATAAAGTTTTCATTTAATTCTTTTTCTAGAAAGGAGATCAATGAAACAACACAGCCAATTTATTTCAGGGTCATGTGTTATTGAAATCACTTTGTGTGCAGGGGAAAGCTGTAGCACAAGCTGACTGCTGTATATCAGGAAGCAAGCTAGGAGCCATCCAGCTCAGTGGAGCAGGGTCCTCCATGACAAGGAGTGCAGCCCCTCAGTGCCCAAACAAGAGGAATGAAGCAGACATCATGACAGTAACCAGTAACCTACAATATGTGGCAGACTTAGCACAAGAGTTTAAATGTGGCACCTGAGCCAAAATGCAGAAGATGCATGGGCAGAGGTCCCAGATAAACTCCTCACAGCATTTTCCCATGATTTGCCTGGTCCAAGGCTATGCAGATAGATGCTCACTATTGACAGTGAAGGCTACAGACAAGTCAGGGAACTGAACTGAGGACTCTGTCAGGCACAATCATCCAGGATTTTCATTAGATATCATTATGATTTTGGTATTTATTTCTTATATTAATCTTTATACTGACCTCTAAAAGATATGGGTAAAATACTTCAATATTTCAGTGCCTTGCTGAAGTCCTTGCAAATTCTTCCAATGATGATTCTTTTACCACAGTTTGGGGACTGCTGAGTAAATGCAATTTGCTTTCTGCTCACCTGGCCCAAAGTGTAGAAAAGCAAGATAACTCCATCAGTAATATGGTGAAAAAGAGACATTTTCTTGCTGAGAGGTGGCAGCCAGGCAAGAAGAAAAATCCAAGAGGTAAACCCCTGCTATTAATTATGATCATGACATATACTCTACATGAATATGAGCAGGCACTGGGTTGAGAGATGAGGGGAACATTGGTCTCCTCAGATTGTGCCTAGTACCCAAACTACTGGAATAAACAGCTTCTTCCCACACAAAGAAATCAGCTCTGCTTATGCCTTGCTTTGTTCCCAGCCACAGAGTGTGTTGAATAATGAAGCTGGGTCTTAAAAGGATTAATCTTTTCCCTCACCAGTTTAATGCCTGGTTTTGGGAAAGTACTGGTAGGTAATTATGTGGTCTCATGACAGGCAAATATTTTGCCATGATTCTCTACCACTGTCATTGAGTATTGCTCTTTCTTTACAGAGAAGAATTGCAAACTACTTTTATTAGACAATACATGTGGTTGGGGGAAAAAAAGATGAGAGAAGCATGGGAGGTGCAGCAAAACTATACATCTTTTCTGCATCTCTGAATGCATTATTTTCTTTGTGCCAGCAGCTATGAATATAAAACATCTCTGCTAGCCACTAAATATTCTAAATTAATAAGAAAAACTCTCATCATTAAGGAATATTAAATGTTATAGAAATGTTGACTAAAAGGATGTTTGGCGATTGGAAAGTTGATCACAAGTAAGAAAACAAAAAAAGGACAAAACAAACCTTAGCATTGAGCGAAGAGATTAAAGGATAATTGCATATTTTTCCAGTTATTATCAATCCTAAATAGAGGTAATTGTATTAGAGGTCAGTGTGGTAGAATAACAATGCCATGGTTACTTTTTAAGTAATACTTTAAAATTATCTGAAGCAACAAAACACAGGCAAATTAAAATCATGATTGTAGGAGAAAGTAAACACAAAAAGTCAAACTGAAGCAAATATTTCAGCCTAATGTGTTCAGCAAAGGTGACTGTAATTGGCTTTAAAAGGTGCTACAAATTTTGCTTTTAGGGTATAATTTTTCATTTGAAACTGTAAAATAGGGGTTTGGCACAGTCCACTACTGAACCTCTGAGGGGCAAATTCAACTTACCTCCTGGGTGTCGAGAATTAGGGTTTTCAACCTTTTTCTGGTTATGGATGCAAATGTGGGAAAGGAATTCATGGGTTCTGAAGGTTGTTTGGAGTTACAGAGACCTTTGCAGTGAATGGTGTTAAATTCTGTTTTTGAAAATTTCAATCTGCCACAGAAGCTGTCTATTTATTTCCACTGAATATGTAGGATACCTTAAGCTTAGGCACAAATAGGTCATGAGGAAGAGCTGACATACAGGGAAAAAACAAGAATGTTATCAATCTAATAATCCAACTCGAACTGTGTGTATTGTGTTAGAAAATCCACTTGGGAATCCTCAATCCAGAAATCCTGAAGTGAAGACAGGTAGTAGCATGAGCTTTCTTTAAGTGAGCAGAGTAAGAATAATTTCTTTCTCATAAAATATGACTGGTCTTTTACTACTTAATAGCCTACCTACTGCAGTGTTCTGCTCCAGCATGAGATAAACCAGTTCAATTCCTTCCCTAGCTGTCTCGCAACGTGTCCATTTTATTTGAAAAATACCTCGGATAAACTATCAGTACTGTCCTGAAAACCAGGATCACAACAGAGACCTCAGTTACAAGTCACTGAATATCTTGAGGGTTAGACTGCTGTTTGCGCTCTCTAGTTAATTTACAAACAGCAGCAGTTTAGATAAGATGAGCAGAAATTTGGTTTTGCCTTTAAAAGCTCTGTCTGTCTTTTCCTTATGTTTGACCTCTTACTGAGAACTGAGCTGTGCCTGTATTACTTACGAGATAAAAAGATAATGCTTTTTGGGTTTCTGTGCACACCCACAGTAATGAAACCCACAGTGCTTCTTGCAGCTGCAGTGTGGCGCTGCATTGGGGTGATGAAACCTTCACTTTGCTCTCCCTTGGAAGAAAGCCCAGGCATGCAGCTTGGAGACTGTGGGACATGCTGCAGAATGCACTGATGTTGTAATACAGGCACAGCCCTTTTAGGCTTAAACACTTGCTGTACCTGCATTGTATAACTAAGACAAAACTGACAGATACAAAAATAATATGAAGGCTAGAGAATCTGAGAGCTTTGAACTAAAAATTTATTTGAACTACAACTTTATATGCTGTAAAAGTTACTTTTAAGTGTCATCAGATTTTGTGGTGTTTTTTAATTGGATTCCAGGTGGTTGCTTGGTTGGTTCTGTTCCTTTTTTTAATCTGATCCTCTCCTTTCTCCTACCATACTCAGCATTAGGGTTCAGTTTAACAACTGCTTAACTGTATATGCAAATGGGTCCAAAAGCATTGGAGAGGTTGAAAATAATGGGCTGATAAGTATTTTTGACTAAACAGCAAAAGAATACCTGTATAAGTGCAAGACGCCATGTACTTAGAAGTCAAATAAAATAATTCAATTCTCCTACGAAATTGAAAGATAATTATGTTCTTCAGTAACCACCATTAGTTAATTCTTTCTAACACAAAGTTTTGAGGTTTTGGTTAAGTGGTTTTCCTCCGCCTAGAGCACTTGTCATAAGCAACTGGAATGAAATGAGATTTTCAGACTATTTTAATATTTTTTTTAAATTAAGACAAATGGGAAACTCTTGAGACAACCTAAATAACATCTAGAATTATGAGAGGGAAATAATAGCAAAGGTAGGACAAAATATTTTCAATATGGATGATTTAGACATTAGGGGCCACAATTTAAATGCAGGGAAATATAGCACACAAAGAGTTCAAGCAGAGAATTTCACTTAGTGCAGTTGCCAAGTAAAGCCATCAAAGCAAATAGCTCAAATGAGTTTAAGAGAGAACTTTGCATGTCTAAGCAGGGAGGGAATCAAAGCATATAGTTACTAAGCAAGAAAATGAGTGTGAGATAAACTTAAAGGAAATGGTTTATTGGGTCAGGTGTCCTTTTGTCTCTCTGGCAGTGTCTTGTGTCCTTGTTTCTTAATCTTTTATAAAAGAAGGATAGAAAAAAGTCATAAGGAAAAGGCCTACAAAGACTATAATTAAAATGTACTGTAAATGTTTTAATCTGACTGACTTGTGTTTTGATTTGGGACTTTTACATTAATTAGAGGGACTATAAAGGCTCTGACAACCATTTCATCAAAGACAAAAGCTGAAAGAACAGCCAAAGACTGAGAGATTCCTCCTTAATTAAAACATCTTCAATATGCGAACTAAGAAAATTTTGAAACTGTGGGTCTGAAGAAGGAAAACTACATAAATGTGAAAGGCAGAACATAAAAGCTATACTTTGGAGAAATTGACCTAAATCATATAAAGTAAACTCTGTCTGAATTCAGTCTACCTGAAGAAATACCAGGCCTAGGTTACAATACTAGATACTGTACATGAACATCTTATTTTTAATTTACATCCTAATTTGCATGTTATAATTACCTTTCCGATGGTCTTTCGGGAGATAAAAACACAGCTATTAACAAAACTTCAATTTATCACAGTTTCTAGATTAAATAAATTTGTTCTATGATATTTCC